>NC_136069.1:1175984804-1176631452 GCF_964261635.1 Lissotriton helveticus
GTGAGTAGAGTAGTGAGTAGTGAGTAGAGTAGGGAGTATAGTAGTGAGTAGAGTAGTGAGTAGAGAGTAGAGTAGTGAGTAGAGTAGTGAGTAGAGTGGTGAGTAGAGTAGTGAGTAGAGTAGTGAGTAGTGAGTGCAGAGTAGTGAGTAGAGTAGTGAGTAGTGAGCAGAGTAGTGAGTAGTGAGTAGTGAGTAGTGAGTAGTGAGTAGTGAGTAGAGTAGTGAGTAGAGTAGTGAGTGCAGAGTAGTGAGTAGAGTAGTGAGTGCAGAGTAGTGAGTAGTGAGTAGAGTAGTGAGTGCAGAGTAGTGAGTAGAGTAGTGAGTAGTGAGTAGAGTAGTGAGTAGAGTAGTGAGTAGTGAGTAGAGTAGTGAGTAGAGTAGTGAGTAGAGCAGTGAGTAGAGTGTAGTGAGTGCAGAGTAGTGAGTAGTGAGTTGAGTAGTGAGTGCAGAGTAGTGAGTAGTGAGTTGAGTAGTGAGTGCAGAGTAGTGAGTAGTGAGTTGAGTAGTGAGTGCAAAGTAGTGAGTAGTGAGTAGAGTAGTGAGTGCAGAGTAGTGAGTAGTGAGTAGTGAGTGCAGAGTAGTGAGTAGTATAGTGAGTAGAGTAGTGAGTAGAGTAGTGAGTAGTGAGTAGAGTAGTGAGTAGAGTAGTGAGTAGTGAGTGCAGAGTAGTGAGTAGAGTAGTGAGTAGTGAGTAGAGTAGTGAGTAGTGAGTGCAGAGTAGTGAGTAGTGATTAGAGTAGGATTAGAGTAGTGAGTAGAGAGTAGAGTAGTGAGTAGTGAGTAGAGTAGTGAGTAGTGAGTAGAGTAGTGAGTAGAGTAGTGAGTGCAGAGTAGTGAGTAGTGAGTAGAGTAGTGAGTGCAGAGTAGTGAGTAGAGTAGTGAGTAGTGAGTAGAGTAGTGAGTAGAGTAGTGAGTAGAGTAGTGAGTAGAGTAGTGAGTAGAGTGTAGTGAGTGCAGAGTAGTGAGTAGTGAGTTGAGTAGTGAGTGCAGAGTAGTGAGTAGTGAGTTGAGTAGTGAGTGCAGAGTAGTGAGTAGGGTAGTGAGTGCAGAGTAGTGAGTAGTGAGTAGAGAGTGCAGAGTAGTGAGTAGTGTACTGAGTAGTGAGTAGAGTAGTGAGTACTGAGTAGAGTAGTGAGTGCAGAGTAGTGAGTAGAGTAGTGAGTAGAGTAGTGAGTAGTGAGTGCAGAGTAGTGAGTAGTGATTAGAGTAGTGAGTAGAGAGTAGAGTAGTGAGTAGTGAGTAGAGTAGTGAGTAGAGTAGTGAGTAGTGAGTAGAGTAGTGAGTAGAGTAGTGAGTGCAGAGTAGTGAGTAGTGAGTAGAGTAGTGAGTGCAGAGTAGTGAGTAGAGTAGTGAGTAGTGAGTAGAGTAGTGAGTAGAGTAGTGAGTAGTGAGTAGTGAGTAGAGTAGTGAGTAGAGTAGTGAGTAGAGTAGTGAGTAGTGAGTGCAGAGAAGTGAGTAGTGAGTTGAGTAGTGAGTGCAGAGTAGTGAGTAGTGTAGTGAGTAGAGTAGTGAGTAGAGTAGTGAGTAGTGATTAGAGTAGTGATTAGAGTAGTGAGTAGAGAGTAGAGTAGTGAGTAGTGAGTAGAGTAGTGAGTAGTGAGTAGAGTAGTGAGTAGAGTAGTGAGTGCAGAGTAGTGAGTAGTGAGTAGAGTAGTGAGTGCAGAGTAGTGAGTAGAGTAGTGAGTAGTGAGTAGAGTAGTGAGTAGAGTAGTGAGTAGAGTAGTAGAGTGTAGTGAGTGCAGAGTAGTGAGTTGAGTAGTGAGTGCAGAGTAGTGAGTAGTGAGTAGTGAGTGCAGAGTAGTGAGTAGGGTAGTGAGTGCAGAGTAGTGAGTAGTGAGTAGTGAGTGCAGAGTAGTGAGTAGTGTAGTGAGTAGTGAGTAGAGTAGTGAGTAGTGAGTAGATTAGTGAGTAGAGTAGCAGAGTAGTGAGTAGAGTAGTGAGTAGAGTAGTGAGTAGTGAGTGCAGAGTAGTGAGTAGTGATTAGAGTAGAGAGTAGAGTAGTGAGTAGTGAGTAGAGTAGTGAGTAGTGAGTAGAGTAGTGAGTAGTGAGTAGAGTAGTGAGTAGAGTAGTGAGTGCAGAGTAGTGAGTAGTGAGTAGAGTAGTGAGTGCAGAGTAGTGAGTAGAGTAGTGAGTAGTGAGTAGAGTAGTGAGTAGAGTAGTGAGTAGTGAGTAGTGAGTAGAGTAGTGAGTAGAGTAGTGAGTAGAGTAGTGAGTAGTGAGTGCAGAGAAGTGAGTAGTGAGTTGAGTAGTGAGTGCAGAGTAGTGAGTAGAGTAGTGAGTAGAGTAGTGAGTAGAGTAGTGAGTGCAGAGTAGTGAGTAGAGTAGTGAGTAGAGTAGTGAGTAGTGAGTAGAGTAGTGAGTAGAGTAGTGAGTAGAGTAGTAGTGAGTAGTGAGTGCAGAGTAGTGAGTAGTGAGTGCAGAGTAGTGAGTAGTGAGTTGAGTAGTGAGTGCAGAGTAGTGAGTAGTGAGTAGTGAGTAGAGTAGTGAGTGCAGAGTAGTGAGTAGTGAATAGTGAGTGCAGAGTAGTGAGTAGTGTAGTGAGTAGTGAGTAGAGTAGTGAGTAGTGAGTAGAGTAGTGAGTAGAGTAGTGAGTAGTGAGTAGTGAGTAGAGTAGTGAGTAGTGAGTAGAGTAGTGACTAGTGAGTGTAGAGTAGTGAGTAGAGTAGTGAGTAGTGAGTAGAGTAGTGAGTAGAGTAGTGAGTAGTGAGTAGAGTAGTGAGTAGAGTAGTGAGTGCAGAGTAGTGAGTAGTGAGTAGAGTAGTGAGTGCAGAGTAGTGAGTAGAGTAGTGAGTAGAGTAGTGAGTAGAGTAGTGAGTAGTGAGTAGAGTAGTGAGTAGAGTAGTGAGTAGTGAGTGCAGAGTAGTGAGTAGTGAGTTGAGTAGTGAGTGCAGAGTAGTGAGTAGTGAGTAGAGTAGTGAGTAGAGTAGTGAGTGCAGAGTAGTGAGTAGTGAGTAGAGTAGTGAGTGCAGAGTAGTGAGTTGAGTAGTGAGTAGTGAGTAGAGTAGTGAGTAGAGTAGTGAGTAGAGTAGTGAGTAGAGTAGTGAGTAGTGAGTGCAGAGTAGTGAGTAGTGAGTTGAGTAGTGAATGCAGAGTAGTGAGTAGTGAGTAGAGTAGTGAGTAGTGAGTGCAGAGTAGTGAGTAGTGAGTAGTGAGTGCAGAGTAGTGAGTAGTGTAGTGAGTAGTGAGTAGATTAGTGAGTAGTGAGTAGAGTAGTGAGTAGAGTAGCGAGTAGAGTAGTGAGTAGAGTAGTGAGTGCAGAGATGTGAGTGCAGAGTAGTGAGTAGTGAGTAGAGTAGTGAGTAGTGAGTAGAGTAGTGAGTAGTGAGTAGAGTAGTGAGTAGAGTAGTGAGTAGAGAGTAGAGTAGTGAGTAGAGAGTAGAGTAGTGAGTAGAGTAGTGAGTAGTGAGTAGAGTAGTGAGTAGTGAGTAGAGTAGTGAGTAGAGTAGTGAGTAGTGAGTAGAGTAGTGAGTAGAGTAGTGAGTAGTGAGTGCAGAGTAGTGAGTAGTGAGTAGAGTAGTGAGTAGTGAGTGCAGAGTAGTGAGTAGTGAGTAGTGAGTGCAGAGTAGTGAGTAGTGTAGTGAGCAGTGAGTAGATTAGTGAGTAGTGAGTAGAGTAGTGAGTAGAGTAGCGAGTAGAGTAGTGAGTAGTGAGTAGAGTAGTGAGTAGTGAGTAGTGAGTAGAGTAGTGAGTAGAGTAGTGAGTAGAGAGTAGAGTAGTGAGTAGAGAGTAGAGTAGTGAGTAGAGTAGTGAGTAGTGAGTAGAGTAGTGAGTAGTGAGTTGAGTAGTGAATGCAGAGTAGTGAGTAGTGAGTTGAGTAGTGAGTAGTGAGTGCAGAGTAGTGAGTAGTATAGTGAGTAGTGAGTAGATTAGTGAGTAGTGAGTAGAGTAGTGAGTAGAGTAGCGAGTAGAGTAGTGAGTAGAGTAGTGAGTGCAGAGATGTGAGTGCAGAGTAGTGAGTAGTGAGTAGAGTAGTGAGTAGTGAGTAGAGTAGTGAGTAGTGAGTAGAGTAGTGAGTAGAGTAGTGAGTAGAGAGTAGAGTAGTGAGTAGAGAGTAGAGTAGTGAGTAGAGTAGTGAGTAGTGAGTAGAGTAGTGAGTAGAGAGTAGAGTAGTGAGTAGTGAGTAGTGAGTAGAGTAGTGAGTAGTGAGTAGAGTAGTGAGTAGTGAGTAGAGTAGTGAATAGTGAGTAGAGTAGTGAGTAGAGTAGTGAGTAGTGAGTAGAGTAGTGAGTAGTGAGTAGTGAGTAGAGTAGTGAGTAGTGAGTAGAGTAGTGACTAGAGTAGTGAGTAGAGAGTAGAGTAGTGAGTAGTGAGTAGAGTAGTGAGTAGAGTAGTGAGTAGAGTAGTGAGTGCAGAGTAGTGAGTAGAGTAGTGAGTAGTGAGTAGAGTAGTGAGTGCAGAGTAGTGAGTAGTGAGTAGAGTAGTGAGTGCAGAGTAGTGAGTAGAGTAGTGAGTAGTGTGTAGAGTAGTGAGTAGAGTAGTGAGTAGTGAGTAGAGTAGTGAGTAGAGTAGTGAGTAGAGTAGTGAGTAGTGAGTGCAGAGAAGTGAGTAGTGAGTTGAGTAGTGAGTGCAGATAAGTGAGTAGTGTAGTGAGTAGAGTAGTGAGTAGAGTAGTGAGTAGTGAGTAGAGTAGTGAGTAGAGTAGTGAGTAGTGAGTGCAGAGTAGTGAGTAGAGTAGTGAGTGCAGAGTAGTGAGTAGTGAGTAGAGTAGTGAGTGCAGAGTAGTGAGTAGTGAGTAGTGAGTGCAGAGTAGTGAGTAGTGTAGTGAGTAGAGTAGTTAGTAGAGTAGTGAGTAGTGAGTAGAGTAGTGAGTAGAGTAGTGAGTAGTGAGTGCAGAGTAGTGAGTAGAGTAGTGAGTAGTGAGTAGAGTAGTGAGTAGTGAGTGCAGAGTAGTGAGTAGTGATTAGAGTAGTGATTAGAGTAGTGAGTAGAGAGTAGAGTAGTGAGTAGTGAGTAGAGTAGTGAGTAGTGAGTAGAGTAGTGAGTAGAGTAGTGAGTGCAGAGTAGTGAGTAGTGAGTAGTGAGTAGAGTAGTGAGTGCAGAGTAGTGAGTAGAGTAGTGAGTAGTGAGTAGAGTAGTGAGTAGAGTAGTGAGTAGAGTGTAGTGAGTGCAGAGTAGTGAGTAGTGAGTTGAGTAGTGAGTGCAGAGTAGTGAGTAGTGAGTTGAGTAGTGAGTGCAGAGTAGTGAGTAGGGTAGTGAGTGCAGAGTAGTGAGTAGTGAGTAGTGAGTGCAGAGTAGTGAGTAGTGAGTAGAGTACTGAGTAGTGAGTAGAGTAGTGAGTAGAGTAGTGAGTGCAGAGTAGTGAGTAGAGTAGTGAGTAGAGTAGTGAGTGCAGAGTAGTGAGTAGTGATTAGAGTAGTGAGTAGAGAGTAGAGTAGTGAGTAGTGAGTAGAGTAGTGAGTAGTGAGTAGAGTAGTGAGTAGTGAGTAGAGTAGTGAGTAGAGTATTGAGTGCAGAGTAGTGAGTAGTGAGTAGAGTAGTGAGTGCAGAGTAGTGAGTAGAGTAGTGAGTAGTGAGTAGAGTAGTGAGTAGAGTAGTGAGTAGTGAGTAGAGTAGTGAGTAGAGTAGTGAGTAGTGAGTGCAGAGAAGTGAGTAGTGAGTTGAGTAGTGAGTGCAGAGTAGTGAGTAGAGTAGTGAGTAGAGTAGTGAGTAGAGTAGTGAGTGCAGAGTAGTGAGTAGAGTAGTGAGTAGAGTAGTGAGTAGAGTAGTGAGTAGAGTAGTAGTGAGTAGTGAGTGCAGAGTAGTGAGTAGTGAGTGCAGAGTAGTGCGTAGTGAGTTGAGTAGTGAGTGCAGAGTAGTGAGTGCAGAGTGCAAAGTAGTGAGTGCAGAGTAGTGAGTGCAGAGTAGTGAGTGCAGAGTGCAGAGTGCAGAGTGCAGAGTAGTGAGTGCAGAGTGCAGAGTGTAGAGTAGTGAGTGCAGAGTGTAGAGTGTAGAGTAGTGAGTGCAGAGTGTAGAGTAGTGAGTGCAGAGTAGTGAGTGCAGAGTGCAGAGTGTAGAGTAGTGAGTGCAGAGTGTAGAGTGTAGAGTAGTGAGTGCAGAGTGCAGAGTAGTGAGTGCTGAGTGCAGAGTAGTGAGTGCTGAGTGCAGAGTAGTGAGTGCAGAGTAGTGAGTGCAGAGTAGTAAGTGCAGAGTGCAGAGTAGTGAGTGCAGAGTAGTGAGTGCAGAGTAGTGAGTGCAGAGTAGTGAGTGCAGAGTGCAGAGTAGTGAGTGCAGAGTAGTGAGTGCAGAGTAGTGAGTGCAGAGTAGTGAGTGCAGAGTAGTGAGTGCAGAGTAGTGAGTAGAGTAGTGAGTAGTGAGTGTAGAGTAGTGAGTAGTGAGTAGAGTAGTGAGTAGAGTAGTGAGTAGTGAGTAGAGTAGTGAGTAGAGTAGTGAGTGCAGAGTAGTGAGTAGAGTAGTGAGTAGAGAGTAGAGTAGTGAGTAGAGTAGTGAGTAGTGAGTAGAGTAGTGAGTAGTGAGTAGAGTAGTGAGTAGTGAGTAGTGAGTAGAGTAGTGAGTAGAGTAGTGAGTGCAGAGTAGTGAGTAGAGTAGTGAGTAGTGAGTAGAGTAGTGAGTAGAGTAGTGAGTGCAGAGTAGTGAGTAGTGAGTAGAGTAGTGAGTGCAGAGTAGTGAGTAGAGTAGTAAGTAGTGAGTAGAGTAGTGAGTAGAGTAGTGAGTAGTGAGTAGAGTAGTGAGTAGTGAGTAGAGTAGTGACTAGAGTAGTGAGTAGAGAGTAGAGTAGTGAGTAGTGAGTAGAGTAGTGAGTAGAGTAGTGAGTAGAGTAGTGAGTGCAGAGTAGTGAGTAGAGTAGTGAGTAGTGAGTAGAGTAGTGAGTGCAGAGTAGTGAGTAGTGAGTAGAGTAGTGAGTGCAGAGTAGTGAGTAGAGTAGTGAGTAGTGAGTGGAGTAGTGAGTAGAGTAGTGAGTAGAGTAGTGAGTAGTGAGTGCAGAGTAGTGAGTAGTGAGTAGAGTAGTGAGTGCAGAGTAGTGAGTAGAGTAGTGAGTAGTGAGTAGAGTAGTGAGTAGTGAGTGCAGAGTAGTGAGTAGTGATTAGAGTAGTGATTAGAGTAGTGAGTAGAGAGTAGAGTAGTGAGTAGTGAGTAGTGAGTAGAGTAGCGAGTAGTGAGTAGAGTAGTGAGTAGAGTAGTGAGTGCAGAGTAGTGAGTAGTGAGTAGTGAGTAGAGTAGTGAGTGCAGAGTAGTGAGTAGAGTAGTGAGTAGTGAGTAGAGTAGTGAGTAGAGTAGTGAGTAGAGTGTAGTGAGTGCAGAGTAGTGAGTAGTGAGTTGAGTAGTGAGTGCAGAGTAGTGAGTAGTGAGTTGAGTAGTGAGTGCAGAGTAGTGAGTAGGGTAGTGAGTGCAGAGTAGTGAGTAGTGAGTAGTGAGTGCAAAGTAGTGAGTAGTGTAGTGAGTAGTGAGTAGAGTACTGAGTAGTGAGTAGAGTAGTGAGTAGAGTAGTGAGTGCAGAGTAGTGAGTAGAGTAGTGAGTAGAGTAGTGAGTAGTGAGTGCAGAGTAGTGAGTAGTGATTAGAGTAGTGAGTAGAGAGTAGAGTAGTGAGTAGTGAGTAGAGTAGTGAGAGGTGAGTAGAGTAGTGAGTAGAGTAGTGAGTAGAGTATTGAGTGCAGAGTAGTGAGTAGAGTAGTGAGTGCAGAGTAGTGAGTAGAGTAGTGAGTAGTGAGTAGAGTAGTGAGTAGAGTAGTGAGTAGTGAGTAGTGAGTAGAGTAGTGAGTAGAGTAGTGAGTAGTGAGTGCAGAGAAGTGAGTAGTGAGTTGAGTAGTGAGTGCAGAGTAGTGAGTAGAGTAGTGAGTAGAGTAGTGAGTAGAGTAGTGAGTGCAGAGTAGTTAGTAGAGTAGTGAGTAGAGTAGTGAGTAGAGTAGTGAGTAGAGTAGTGAGTAGAGTAGTAGTGAGTAGTGAGTGCAGAGTAGTGAGTAGTGAGTGCAGAGTAGTGCGTAGTGAGTTGAGTAGTGAGTGCAGAGTAGTGAGTGCAGAGTGCAAAGTAGTGAGTGCAGAGTAGTGAGTGCAGAGTGCAGAGTGCAGAGTGCAGAGTAGTGAGTGCAGAGTGCAGAGTGTAGAGTAGTGAGTGCAGAGTGTAGAGTGTAGAGTAGTGAGTGCAGAGTGTAGAGTAGTGAGTGCAGAGTAGTGAGTGCAGAGTGCAGAGTGTAGAGTAGTGAGTGCAGAGTGTAGAGTGTAGAGTAGTGAGTGCAGAGTGCAGAGTAGTGAGTGCTGAGTGCAGAGTAGTGAGTACTGAGTGCAGAGTAGTGAGTGCAGAGTAGTGAGTGCAGAGTAGTGAGTGCAGAGTAGTGAGTGCAGAGTGCAGAGTAGTGAGTGCAGAGTAGTGAGTGCAGAGTAGTGAGTGCAGAGTAGTGAGTGCAGAGTAGTGAGTAGAGTAGTGAGTAGTGAGTGTAGAGTAGTGAGTAGTGAGTAGAGTAGTGAGTAGAGTAGTTAGTAGAGTAGTGAGTAGAGTAGTGAGTAGTGAGTAGAGTAGTGAGTGCAGAGTAGTGAGTAGAGTAGTGAGTAGAGAGTAGAGTAGTGAGTAGAGTAGTGAGTAGTGAGTAGTGAGTAGAGTAGTGAGTAGTGAGTAGTGAGTAGAGTAGTGAGTAGAGTAGTGAGTGCAGAGTAGTGAGTAGAGTAGTGAGTAGTGAGTAGAGTAGTGAGTAGAGTAGTGAGTGCAGAGTAGTGAGTAGTGAGTAGAGTAGTGAGTGCAGAGTAGTGAGTAGAGTAGTAAGTAGTGAGTAGAGTAGTGAGTAGAGTAGTGAGTAGTGAGTAGAGTAGTGAGTAGTGAGTAGAGTATTGACTAGAGTAGTGAGTAGAGAGTAGAGTAGTGAGTAGTGAGTAGAGTAGTGAGTAGAGTAGTGAGTAGAGTAGTGAGTGCAGAGTAGAGTAGTGAGTAGTGAGTAGAGTAGTGAGTGCAGAGTAGTGAGTAGTGAGTAGAGTAGTGAGTGCAGAGTAGTGAGTAGAGTAGTGAGTAGTGAGTGGAGTAGTGAGTAGAGTAGTGAGTAGAGTAGTGAGTAGTGAGTGCAGAGTAGTGAGTAGTGAGTAGAGTAGTGAGTGCAGAGTAGTGAGTTGAGTAGTGAGTAGTGAGTAGAGTAGTGAGTAGAGTAGTGAGTAGAGTAGTGAGTAGAGTAGTGAGTAGTGAGTGCAGAGTAGTGAGTAGAGTAGTGAGTGCAGAGTAGTGAGTAGAGTAGTGAGTGCAGAGTAGTGAGTAGAGTAGTGAGTAGTGAGTAGAGTAGTGAGTAGAGTAGTGAGTAGAGTAGTGAGTAGAGTAGTGAGTAGTGAGTGCAGAGTAGTGAGTAGAGTAGTGAGTGCAGAGTAGTGAGTAGAGTAGTGAGTAGTGAGTGCAGAGTAGTGAGTAGTGAGTAGTGAGTGCAGAGTAGTGAGTAGTGTAGTGAGTAGAGTAGTGAGTAGTGAGTGGAGTAGTGAGTAGTGGGTAGAGTAGTGAGTAGTGAGTGCAGAGTAGTGAGTAGAGTAGTAAGTAGAGTAGTGAGTAGTGAGTAGAGTAGTGAGTAGAGTAGTGAGTAGAGTAGTGAGTAGTGAGTGAAGAGTAGTGAGTAGTGATTAGAGTAGTGAGTAGAGAGTAGAGTAGTGAGTAGTGAGTAGAGTAGTGAGTAGTGAGTAGAGTAGTGAGTAGTGAGTAGAGTAGTGAGTGCAGAGTAGTGAGTAGTGAGTAGCGTAGTGAGTGCAGAGTAGTGATTAGAGTAGTGAGTAGAGTAGTGAGTAGAGTAGTGAGTAGTGAGTAGAGTAGTGAGTAGAGTAGTGAGTAGAGTAGTGAGTAGAGTGTAGTGAGTGCAGAGTAGTGAGTAGTGAGTGCAGAGTAGTGAGTAGAGTAGTGAGTAGAGAGTAGAGAGTAGAGTAGTGAGTAGTGAGTAGAGTAGTGAGTAGTGAGTATAGTAGTGAGTAGTGAGTGCAGAGTAGTGAGTAGTGAGTTGAGTAGTGAGTGCAGAGTAGTGAGTAGTGAGTAGAGTAGTGAGTGCAGAGTGGTGAGTAGTGAGTAGTGAGTGCAGAGTAGTGAGTAGTGTAGTGAGTAGTGAGTAGAGTAGTGAGTAGTGAGTAGAGTAGTGAGTAGAGTAGTGAGTAGTGAGTGCAGAGTAGTGAGTAGTGATTAGAATAGTGAGTAGAGAGTAGAGTAGTGAGTGCAGAGTGTAGAGTGTAGAGTAGTGAGTGCAGAGTAGTGAGTGCTGAGTGCAGAGTAGTGAGTGCTGAGTGCAGAGTAGTGAGTGCAGAGTAGTGAGTGCAGAGTAGTGAGTGCAGAATAGTGAGTGCAGAGTGCAGAGTAGTGAGTGCAGAGTAGTGAGTGCAGAGTAGTGAGTGCAGAGTGCAGAGTAGTGAGTGCAGAGTAGTGAGTGCAGAGTAGTGAGGGCAGAGTAGTGAGTGCAGAGTAGTGAGTAGAGTAGTGAGTAGTGAGTGTAGAGTAGTGAGTAGTGAGTAGAGTAGTGAGTAGAGTAGTGAGTAGTGAGTAGAGTAGTGAGTGCAGAGTAGTGAGTAGAGTAGTGAGTAGAGAGTAGAGTAGTGAGTAGAGTAGTGAGTAGTGAGTAGAGTAGTGAGTAGTGAGTAGAGTAGTGAGTAGTGAGTAGTGAGTAGAGTAGTGAGTAGCGTAGTGAGTGCAGAGTAGTGAGTAGAGTAGTGAGTAGTGAGTAGAGTAGTGAGTAGAGTAGTGAGTGCAGAGTAGTGAGTAGTGAGTAGAGTAGTGAGTGCAGAGTAGTGAGTAGAGTAGTAAGTAGTGAGTAGAGTAGTGAGTAGAGTAGTGAGTAGTGAGTAGAGTAGTGAGTAGTGAGTGGAGTAGTGACTAGAGTAGTGAGTAGAGAGTAGAGTAGTGAGTAGTGAGTAGAGTAGTGAGTAGAGTAGTGAGTAGAGTAGTGAGTGCAGCGTAGTGAGTAGAGTAGTGAGTAGTGAGTAGAGTAGTGAGTGCAGAGTAGTGAGTAGAGTAGTGAGTAGTGAGTGGAGTAGTGAGTAGAGTAGTGAGTAGCGTAGTGAGTAGTGAGTGCAGAGTAGTGAGTAGTGAGTAGAGTAGTGAGTGCAGAGTAGTGAGTAGAGTAGTGAGTAGTGAGTAGAGTAGTGAGTAGAGTAGTGAGTAGAGTAGTGAGTAGAGTAGTGAGTAGTGAGTGCAGAGTAGTGAGTAGAGTAGTGAGTGCAGAGTAGTGAGTAGAGTAGTGAGTAGTGAGTGCAGAGTAGTGAGTAGTGAGTAGTGAGTGCAGAGTAGTGAGTAGTGTAGTGAGTAGAGTAGTGAGTAGTGAGTGGAGTAGTGAGTAGTGGGTAGAGTAGTGAGTAGTGAGTGCAGAGTAGTGAGTAGAGTAGTAAGTAGAGTAGTGAGTAGTGAGTAGAGTAGTGAGTAGAGTAGTGAGTAGAGTAGTGAGTAGTGAGTGCAGAGTAGTGAGTAGTGATTAGAGTAGTGAGTAGAGAGTAGAGTAGTGAGTAGTGAGTAGAGTAGTGAGTAGTGAGTAGAGTAGTGAGTAGTGAGTAGAGTAGTGAGTGCAGAGTAGTGAGTAGTGAGTAGAGTAGTGAGTGCAGAGTAGTGATTAGAGTAGTGATTAGAGTAGTGAGTAGAGTAGTGAGTAGAGTAGTGAGTAGTGAGTAGAGTAGTGAGTAGAGTAGTGAGTAGAGTGTAGTGAGTGCAGAGTAGTGAGTAGTGAGTGCAGAGTAGTGAGTAGAGTAGTGAGTAGAGAGTAGAGTAGTGAGTAGTGAGTAGAGTAGTGAGTAGAGTAGTGAGTAGTGAGTGCAGAGTAGTGAGTAGTGAGTTGAGTAGTGAGTGCAGAGTAGTGAGTAGTGAGTAGAGTAGTGAGTAGTGAGTGCAGAGTGGTGAGTAGTGAGTAGTGAGTGCAGAGTAGTGAGTAGTGTAGTGAGTAGTGAGTAGAGTAGTGAGTAGTGAGTAGAGTAGTGAGTAGAGTAGTGAGTAGTGAGTGCAGTGAGGTTCCGTGACAATTTGAACCCGTGTTTTCAACATTGTCGTAAATACATAATTTTGGTATCAGTGAACCGCAAATGATCCATTTAGCCTATCCTGGTGTTTTCGCTATGCTACGAGCAAGAGCACTCCTGTTATGAACACATTTCTGATCTACCCATGGCATCCATCTTAGATCACGGAAGCCATTTTGTGTTTCTTGCCCTCACGTAGACAATGGACACGCAGTGACCTCTAGCACCTAAGGACACGTAGGGTTTAGCCGGAGATTCACCTTGCTAGCGACACGTGCACCTTAGAACAGAACACGCCATGGCCGCATGACTCGACAGAAGTTGCCTCCACTGCCTGAGGCCAGTCCTGCTATACTGGTTCTCGTGTTCGTTGGCCTGATCATGATTAGGCAGCCAAATCTGGTAGCCTTGCCCATTTATGACCCACAAACATCTCTCATCCTACTTTTCTATCTTCTGCACCTGGCTCTGCTCCTTTCCTTCTGGGCCTTTATTAGGGGGAGGTAACGAAATTTACAATGAGGCGGTCCGGGTCTTGAATGAAAAGTTGACATGGGATTATGATGGAATAGTGGGAACCCCTCGTTCGTAATGTTTTGACATCAGATATTGCTGACGATTCCTGTGCAACGCCAAATATTTATTGTTTAAGATACAAAGGTTTTGGAACATACTAACATGTAAAGAATTTTGCCTGAAGCCCAATATTCAATATATAAGGAGCAACCCTCGTTGTACAATTCGAACAGGCTCCTAGACACTGCCCATGCGTAGTTTCTGTGACTTCTGTGTCCCTGCAGTAATAAACCTTTGGTCTTTGACGCCACCATCGAGAAGCCCGTGTTTCTGTTTATTTGCGCACCGAGACAGGTAGAACTCCGGGGTCTTCGGGTGTTATCCCTGACACCTCTGGACGGAACCAAAAAGTCCAGAACTCCAATTGGCGCCCAACGTGGGGCGACGTCATTCCGTACCGGTCCAAAAGCCTGAAGAGTTCGAGAAGCTTCGTGTGAAGATTCCTGAGGGAGGCGCCCCACTTCATCGATCCCGGCATATCGCAAAAGTGGCCCGACGTTCTCTTCCACGAGGGTTCCCGTTCAGACGGCTGCAGTGGTCCGTTGCCTTGACCGTCGCCCTGTCTTGGACCCGAGGTGCAGTCCTTAGTACGGCGAGACGAGACGGGTTTCTCCTTGGTGACGTCTTCAGTGCCTCAGTTAAGTATCAAGTGGTTGCTAGTTGGTTACTTCGTAAGGGTTGTTCCTGTTAGGATTAAATCCCTTTTCAGTTCTTGGTTTGGTTTAGTTTCGTAAGATTATCACTGGTTTTTCTAGTCACGATAATCATTTGGTTTAGTTTGGGTATCGATACATTTGTTCGCTTTGGTAGGCCTAAGTTCTTGGTCCGAGTGCGCACCCTTGTTCGTGTGTTTGTTTGTTCTGTGTTCCGGGTTATAAAATGGTAAGTCGGAAAAATTGTATGTTGTCGTGCTTTGGTTGCAACAGTAATTCCCGGTTGGAGGACTCATGTCTGGTTCCTCCGATTGGGACTCCCCTTTATGATCTGTATTGTAAGTTTGGAGTGGGTTCTATATCTTATAATGAGGTATGGGTCCGATATACGCAGAAAGACGGTGTCCTTAGTTGGCCACTGCATGGTAGTTTTGAACCCCAAGTTCTTGATAATTTAGAAACGAAATTGTTCAAGAAGAAAGCCCGGCCGGCAATGTTTGATTCTCTTCGTTATTGGCGAAAAGAATCTAAACAGAGAGAAATTAAAAAGTTGAAGAAAGAACAGAAAGAGCAAGAGTTGACTTTAGAACAGTCTGCTAAGCAGCTGCAACTCAACGAGTCTGAGAAAGCAATGGAGGTGGCCAACAGAGAGCGTAATTTAGCGATAGACAAGTGCTATCCTGCTTTGCCATCCAGTACAGCTAAGATAGTAGAGGACCCTGAAAACGATCCTCTGTTGTCTTACTTGTTACGGTCACCCCCACCGTATGCACAGGGTGCTACGGCTCCACCTTTACCGAATGTTCAATTACCGGTTGCTGGGCAACCTGGTGCTCCTGCTCCCCTGAATCAAACTCCTGTACCTCCTGTGGTCAATATTAATGTTCCTTCGGCACCCCCTCTTCCAGGGTTGCCGGCTTCTTTACCTATACCTGTATCGCTTACACCTGCTAGTTCACAGGCTACTTTGCCCGCTACTCCTACTGATCCTGTTCTATCTGTCCCAACTGCTGCTTTATTGTCTGCGTCTGCTAGTGTTATGACTCCGCTTTCTGTTCGTCAGAGAATCACTGATTCTGTCTCTAATATTCTATCTCCCTTCTATAAAACTCTGATTAAGACTCCTACCTCTGATTTTGTGCAGTGACGTAGTCAGCTTCCCAGTACTGAAGAACGAGGAATATTAGATTCCACAGCTCTTAGATGGATTTTAAAAAGGGGAAGATATAGTACTAGAGATGTATTAGATACATTTATGCAATGGAAAGAACCGACACAACGATATGTGTTCGATGAAATGTGCTTCCTTTTACGTAAGGAATTGGAAGAGGATGACTCTGAATCAAATCTAGAAGAATTAATTAATGTTCAGAAAGAGTTTGCTGCAGGTATGATAATTGGTCAAAATATAAAAGAAGCGATGGAACTGATTTTAAGTTATAGGAATGACCCATCCCTTCGTTCACCGAGGGAGTTAGAGAAACGTAGTACGAAACAAAATCGTCAATACCCAATGAGGGAGGTTCCACCAATTTGGCGTGAAGCTGTGCAAGCTAATGTAAACCTTGGTATTGCAGCCGCTCCAGCCCAATTCCAGAGAGTATGGATACATATTCCATGGAAGCGAGCTGAAGTATTAGCAGTGAAGCAGGCCTTGCCTGATCCGCGTAAAAATCCAGCCGGATATTACAAGGAGTTAGCACAGACAGTTGAGGCTTGTGTGCTGAATCTAGCGGACATTGACATGTTATTTGGGAATGTAGTTCCGCAACCAATTTGGGCTAAAATTCGTAAAGAGAATCATCCAGTTGCCCTAGGTGGTGATTGGGCAGCTATAATTGCAGCGGATGGTCAGCAAATAGGTGGTTCCAAACCCGAACCTCTAATTGCTAATTTACCCGGTAGAATAATTGAATTAATGAAGACTCTGATGCCGGCATTGCGCGTTAACTGGGACAAGTTGTCCGCATGCAGGCAAAAGAAGGACGAAAGTGTTTCCGACTTTTTCACAAGGTTCGAAGAGACTTTTGTGGATCATAGTGGTCAGGATATGAGCACAGAGGGAGGACAGAGACTATTCGTTGATAAATTTGTACACAATTTGTTGCCCGAACTTAGTAATAAATTGAAAGATTCCGAGAGTGCGTGGGCTGTCTCTACGACTGCGCAAATACTTGCGACTGCCCAGTACTATGAAAATAGGGATAAAGAGGAGAAGGAAAAATCAGAGAAGAAGACAAAAGATTTAAAAACTAAAGTCCTTTTACAGCAAGCATATCCGTCTCGCACGAATCAGACTAACACGCAGCAAGGTTCATATCAAAGGACAGATTATGGTTCTCAGAGACCACAATACCAGTGGAACCAGTGTGCATACTGTAAGAAGGAAGGCCATTATAAGAGTGAGTGTCCAGTCTTAGCGCAGAATAATGCTGCGGCAGCTCAGAGAGGTCGTGGTGGTTATATGCAAAATTCTAGGGGTCGAGGACGAGGTGCTATGCCTCCACAAACGAACGATCGCCCTTCTAACCATTTTGATCAGCGAAATAGTCAGTCTGCTCAGCAAAATAGATCTCAGCAGTATCATGTTGAAGACTATTGTGAAACTGATGAAGGGTTTCAGCAAAAAGAGTACTAGGACAGCCAAGGACAAAGAGAGGGAGTAGTATCAGTTCCAGTAGATCAGAGTGGGCCTTATGTCGCAGTAGCAGCATCAGGTGTAGTTTCTGTTGGATACTGGTGCAGCAAAAAGTTCTATCATACATGAGAAACTCCCTGGCGCACCTTTGTCTGGCTTAACAAATGTTTCAGTAGGTTTTTCAGGCGCCCCTGTTTACAACCCCGTATCTGGTCCTTTGTCTATTTCTGTCGGACCCCGTCAATTGAAAGCTCCCTTGATTTTGACGACAGGTTGTAATGAAAATCTGCTTGGTTTAGACTTGTTAAAACGCCTATATGCGACATTGTACTGTTCTCCGGAAGGAGTACAGCTTACGTTGGGTAAAAGAATCACCTCTCCAATGTACTTGTCGATGGATGCGCTCCCACCAGAGCTGCGTTCTCTCCCTGATACTCTTTGGGCGACTGGTCCTAATGATGTAGGTCTTTTAGAAATCCCACCATATGTAGTTACTTTGAAAACGAATGTAAAATTTCCACGAATTCCACAATACAGAATCTCTAGTGAAGGTGAACGCGCACTTTTATTAATTGTGCAAGATTTGATCGAGAAAGGTGTAGTAGAAGAAACTAGAAGGAATGTCTGTAACAGTCCTGTTTTGCCAATTCTGAAACGTACAGATCCTTCAAAGCCTCCAGTATATAGGTTTGTCATAGATCTTAGGGAGGTTAACAAGATTGTGATTCCACAGTTCCCTGTAGTTCCAGACATAACTGCATTGTTAACGTTGATTCCTGCTACAGCCACATGGTTTTCAGTTATCGACTTGAAGAATGCCTTTTTCAGCATTCCGATAGCCGAGGAAAGCAGGGATATTTTCGGCTTCTCTTTAGGAGGTCGAAGCTTCAGGTTTAAACGTGCTCCGCAAGGGTATTGTGAGAGTCCGTCCATTTACAGTCAGGCATTAAAAAGTCAGTTAGATTCCTTGGTACTTCCTCCTGGTTCTGCTTTAGTGCAGTATGTAGATGATCTTCTAGTAGCTGCCGATGACAAGGAAACTTGCAAAACAGCTACAATTTCGTTATTGCATCATTTGTCTAATTTGAATCACAGGGTGTCACCTTCGAAAATGCAATATTGTTGCCAAGAAGTGACCTACCTAGGTCATCTCTTGTCAAAGGAGGGAAGGAAGTTGACCCCAGAGAGAATAAAAGCAATTACACAGATGAATGTTCCTAGCACACAGAGAGAAGTACGTGCCTTTTTAGGTATTACCTCATACTGTAGGCAGTGGATCCCAAATTTTTCTCTTTTGGCAAAACCGTTGGTAGCTTTGACTGGGAAAAATGTTCCGAGTCCAGTGCCATGGTCTGCTGAATGTCAGGAGAGTTTTTCTGAGTTACGAAATGCACTGTGTTCAGCTCCTGTGTTGGGTACTCCTGACTACAGTAAGCCATTTACGCTCTATGTTCACGAGAGAGAAGGTTGCGCGTTGAGTGTTCTGACACAGAAATTTGGTGATAAACAACGCCCTTGTGCGTATTTTTCATCAATATTAGATCCAGTAGCTAGAGCGTTGCCTAGTTGTTTGAGAGCTACAGCGGCAGCTGCGGCTTCCATTCGACAATCTGCTGGTTTGGTCATGAACAACATGCTAGTGGTTATGGTTCCTCATGCTGTGGACACACTCATGAACCGAACTAAGACACAACACCTTACCAGTGCTAGATTATCTGGCTATGAGCTGACACTGCTAGCGAGTCATATTCAGATCAAAAGATGCAATGTATTGAATCCAGCAACATTGTTGCCGACTAGTCAAGAGTCGAGTGATTCCGAACCACATGACTGTTGCTTTAGAACCGAGGAAGAGACAAAAGGACGAATTGATCTTAAAGACACTCCGTTGTCAGATCCGGATGGCACGTTGTATGTTGATGGGTCTTGCTTCAAATTGGGGAATGGTGACGTGACTGCTGCCTATGCAGTAACGACTTTGAGTACGATTGTGGAGACTGCAAGAGTGAGTCAGAATTCTGCCCAAGCTGCGGAATTAATCGCGCTAACAAGAGCGTGTGTTTTAGCTAAGGGAAAGAGAGTGAATGTGTTCACAGATAGTCAGTACGCGTTCGGCGTGGCCCATAGTTTTGGCCGTTTGTGGAAAGAGAGAGGTTTCATTACGTCCCATGGGACTAAGATCCAACATGGTCAGCTAGTTAATGACTTGTTGGAATCTCTAACCTTGCCGACTGAAGTTGCGGTTGTGAAGTGCAGCGCTCATAAAGCAATCACGGATGATGTTGGTCGTGGGAATGCTTTTGCTGACGAGACTGCTAAACAGACAGCTAGAAATATGATGAGTAGAATGTATGTTGCAACGTCTGCAAGATGGATTTCTGAGTCTGGAATGTGTGAGGACACAGTGGAAAGCGTGAAAGAAATTCAGAAAGAGGCGACTGAGGAGGAAAAGCTTGCATGGAAAGAGAGCACGGGTAAATTGGACTCGAATGGGTGTTGGATTGACTTGTCGGAACAGCAGCGTTGGATGTTGCCTGATGCGTATGTGCTTGCAGTAGTAACGATGGCACATGGAGCAGCGCATATCAGTTCGAAAGGGATTTGCAAGATGTTGGCTTCAGTCTGGAAGAATGATGGGATTAGTAAGTGTGCAGAGAGAGTGGTGAGAAATTGTATGGTATGCCTGATGCATAATCCTGGCAAGGGAATCCCCACACCTGCAGGTCACTTCGCTCCTCCTTCTTGCCCCTTTGAAGTGATTCAGTTAGACTTCATTCACATGGATCGCTGCAACAACCTAAAGTACGTCCTAGTGGTAGTTTGTGCTTTCTCCAGATGGATCGAAGCATATCCACTGAAGGACAATACTGCTTTGTCCACTGCCAAAACTCTTCTCAAGGAATACTTCCCTAGGTATGGCATGCCACGGATTGTATGGTCAGATAACGGAAGTGAGTTCGTAGGGAAAGTCATGCAGAGTGTGTGTGCCGGTTTAGGGATTAAACAAAAGTTCCACAGTGCGAACCATCCCCAGTCTGCTGGTTTAGTTGAGGGTTACAATGGCACCCTCAAGCTGAAACTCGCTAAAATACAGGCATCCACAGGTTTGTCCTGGCCAGATGCACTACCCTTGGCTTTGTTATCAACGAGAGCAACTATACATTCTAGAGTAGGGCTTAGTCCATACGAAATAGTTTTTGGTCGTCCCGCCAATGTTTGGGGGGTGCCTAGGCCAAAAGAATTTAGACAGCTGGAATATCCAATGTTAATTGATTACCTTTTCGACTTGACTGCTAAATTGAGCCTTATTCACCAACAGGTTTTCGATGCATTGCCAAAGCCACCGGAGAGTCCAGGTCATCAGCTGAAACCTGGGGATCAAGTCGTCATTAGAAATTTTGCAAGAACGAAAAATCTTCAGCCCAGATTCATTGGCCCCTTCCAGGTGTTATTGACAACGAGAACTGCTATTCGTGTGGCCGGACGGAAGAATTGGATACACACGACACACGTCAAACGTGTGCCCCTGCCACTTCCTTACGACAACTGGGTGAAGAAAGGAATCGGTGCCTCTGAAGCAGAACACATACCCAGTTTCATCCCTTTCAGCGATGCAGAACTGATCACAGATACGTCAAACTCTGGCTCTCCTCCTGAAACTGCTCTTTTGAACCCTGAACATTTGCCATCTGCATCAAAAGAACATTTGCCATCTGCGAACGTGAACATTGCAACGTCGGCTGAAAATACATTGTTTCCAGATCAGACAGCTCCTGCAAAACTGAGATACAATCTACGATCTCGCAATATGGACAAATAAAGCAGGAAACTGCCTACTTTCACATTTGAATTTTTTGATACATTGCCTCCAGCCAGGAAGTTTGCTATTGTTTTGTTGTTTTAAAAATTGCCTTGCCATCTGGGTAGCCGTAGGGTCGTGGCTGTGTGCCTAGTTGAATCTGCGGGGGTCAGACACAAGGTCGATCTTTCTGTTAGTTCTGGGAACTCCCAGGGCTGATAGAGGCATTTTCATCTACGTACACATCATCAGTGGTCGCGAGCGGATTGTAGAAGATGGAGCTTCCTGAGCTGCAACGACAGAATGTAATTTATGTTCGCAGAAATAGACTGTACAGAATACTTCACAGCAAATGCTTTCTAATGCAATATGCAGTTACGTTTTTAATTGTTTTGATAACGTTAGTGGGTGGAATCGTCTTTGGTGTGCATTTGATTTTTATGCCAGTAACTACAGTACCTCCCCTTGATCCTGCTACTTCTACTGTTTCTTTTATGCATTCTTTTCACTCGTTTCCTGAACACGAACAAGCTCGACGCTCAGAATTTATTAACAATACATTTGTACAGCTCTTGCATCAACACCAACTGGTAGTTAATACTACAGACTGCTGGGTGTGTGGCTTGATACCCCACACTATGGATAAAGGCATTCCCTATCTAGTCTTGCCTTTTAGCTATAATGGATCATTTCAGGCCTTTCAGACCATTTTTGCCTATGCCCTTGAAACCTATCCTCCGCGTCCACCACGTTCCACTAAATACAACTCAGCCAACAAAGCTTTAGTCCAGGGAATTGTTGACATGATTAAAGACGTCAATAATACTCTATCTTACCCTAGAGATGAATTACGGGTATATTTGAGTTGGAACTCTACAGAGTATCGCCTTAGTTTGGGAGAAAGCAAGCGTAAAAGCTCCACTCCAGTCTGGGTCGTGCCTCACCGAGGTCAGGTCTGTTTGCAAGGAAATGGGAGAAATCCGAGAGCTCAGCTAGGGAGGAGTGAGTGCGTTGAGACGTACGTGTTTCCGTCTAACTCTTCCCCTGCCTTCCTTACTGCTAGGGGTACTTACTTCATCTGTCAAGACAGAGCGTATACATGGCTGCCTGCTGACTTCTCAGGTTCATGTTATATTGCTCGATTGTTGCCTCCGACATACACTGCTTCTTCAGATTATCACAAGACCAGAGTAGCAAGAGGTGTCTTCAGTAAGGAAGATACCGCTGGTCAGGAAGCTGGAGACTTCTTCAAAGGTTTCCTTCCGTTTTGGGGGCCTATGGCCAATAGTAGAAATCTACGTCAGCTAACACGGGTGGTTGAATCTGCTATTACAGAAACTGCTGGTGCCCTTAGTAACTTGACAGCTGAGCTTCAGGCGGATCGTCTCATGACGTTGCAGAACCGTATGGTTCTAGATGTAATACTTGCAGATCGAGGTGGGGTATGCAGAATGATCCAATCGAGCTGCTGTGTTTTTATTCCCAATAATGCTCCAACCGTCTATGAAGCGATCTCTAAGCTACACAAGATTTCCGACTCTATACACGTAGACAAGGGAAACTGGTCCTTCATGGAGTGGTTTTGGACTCTGGTATCAGCGTGGGGATGGAAGGTTCTGATGGTCATTGGTGTCATCCTAGTATTTCTGTTCTCATGCTGCCTGATTATCCAGTGTGGTCCCGCTTTGTGTAGTCTTTGTGCTGCAACATGTTTCAGAAAACCACCTGCGTTTGGAGAAAAGGCGCGAGAAAGAATGATGATGCAACAACATGTCACTGACCTGATGAGCATAGAGATAGACTCGGACATAGAGTAATTGCCTACGTAAGGGCAAAAGGAGGGTCTGAGGTTCCGTGACAATTTGAACCCGTGTTTTCAACATTGTCGTAAATACATAATTTTGGTATCAGTGAACCGCAAATGATCCATTTAGCCTATCCTGGTGTTTTCGCTATGCTACGAGCAAGAGCACTCCTGTTATGAACACATTTCTGATCTACCCATGGCATCCATCTTAGATCACGGAAGCCATTTTGTGTTTCTTGCCCTCACGTAGACAATGGACACGCAGTGACCTCTAGCACCTAAGGACACGTAGGCTTTAACCGGAAATTCACCTTGCTAGCGACACGTGCACCTTAGAACAGAACACGCCATGGCCGCATGACTCGACAGAAGTTGCCTCCACTGCCTGAGGCCAGTCCTGCTATACTGGTTCTCGTGTTCGTTGGCCTGATCATGATTAGGCAGCCGAATCTGGTAGCCTTGCCCATTTACGACCCACAAACATCTCTTATCCTACTTTTCTATCTTCTGCACCTGGCTCTGCTCCTTTCCTTCTGGGCCTTTATTAGGGGGAGGTAACGAAATTTACAATGAGGCGGTCCGGGTCTTGAATGAAAAGTTGACATGGGATTATGATGGAATAGTGGGAACCCCTCGTTCGTAATGTTTTGACATCAGATATTGCTGACGATTCCTGTGCAACGCCAAATATTTATTGTTTAAGATACAAAGGTTTTGGAACATGCTAACATGTAAAGAATTTTGCCTGAAGCCCAATATTCAATATATAAGGAGCAACCCTCGTTGTACAATTCGAACAGGCTCCTAGACACTGCCCATGCGTAGTTTCTGTGACTTCTGTGTCCCTGCAGTAATAAACCTTTGGTCTTTGACGCCACCATCGAGAAGCCCGTGTTTCTGTTTATTTGCGCACCGAGACAGGTAGAACTCCGGGGTCTTCGGGTGTTATCCCTGACACCTCTGGACGGAACCAAAAAGTCCAGAACTCCAGCAGAGTAGTGAGTAGTGATTAGAATAGTGAGTAGAGAGTAGAGTAGTGAGTGCAGAGTAGTGAGTAGAGTAGTGAGTAGAGTAGTGAGTAGTCAGTGCAGAGTAGTGAGTAGAGTAGTGAGTAGAGTAGTGAGTAGTGAGTGCAGAGTAGTGAGTAGTGATTAGAGTAGTGAGTAGAGAGTAGAGTAGTGAGTAGTGAGTAGAGTAGTGAGGTGAGTAGTGAGTAGTGAGTAGAGTAGTGAGTAGTGAGTAGAGTAGTGAGTAGAGTAGTGAGTGCAGAGTAGTGAGTAGTGAGTAGAGTAGTGAGTGCAGAGTAGTGATTAGAGTAGTGAGTAGTGAGTAGAGTAGTGAGTAGAGTAGTGAGTAGAGTAATGAGTAGTGAGTAGAGTAGTGAGTAGAGTAGTGAGTAGAGTAGTGAGTAGAGTAGTGAGTAGAGTGTAGTGAGTGCAGAGTAATGAGTAGAGTAGTGAGTAGAGAGTAGAGTAGAGTAGTGAGTAGTGAGTAGAGTAGTGAGTAGTGAGTAGAGTAGTGAGTAGTGAGTGCAGAGTAGTGAGTAGTGAGTTGAGTAGTGAGTGCAGAGTAGTGAATAGTGAGTAGAGTAGTGAGTAGTGAGTAGAGTAGGGAGTATAGTAGTGAGTAGAGTAGTGAGTAGAGAGTAGAGTAGTGAGTAGAGTGATGAGTAGAGTAGTGAGTAGAGTAGTGAGTAGTGAGTAGTGAGTGCAGAGTAGTGAGTAGAGTAGTGAGTAGTGAGTAGAGTAGTGAGTAGTGAGTAGTGAGTAGTGAGTAGTGAGTAGAGTAGTGAGTGCAGAGTAGTGAGTAGAGTAGTGAGTAGTGAGTAGAGTAGTGAGTAGAGTAGTGAGTGCAGAGTAGTGAGTAGTGAGTAGAGTAGTGAGTGCAGAGTAGTGAGTAGAGTAGTGAGTAGTGAGTAGAGTAGTGAGTAGAGTAGTGAGTAGTGAGTAGAGTAGTGAGTAGAGTAGTGAGTAGAGCAGTGAGTAGAGTGTAGTGAGTGCAGAGTAGTGAGTAGTGAGTTGAGTAGTGAGTGCAGAGTAGTGAGTAGTGAGTTGAGTAGTGAGTGCAGAGTAGTGAGTAGTGAGTTGAGTAGTGAGTGCAGAGTAGTGAGTAGTGAGTAGAGTAGTGAGTGCAGAGTAGTGAGTAGTGAGTAGTGAGTGCAGAGTAGTGAGTAGTGTAGTGAGTAGAGTAGTGAGTAGAGTAGTGAGTAGTGAGTAGAGTAGTGAGTAGAGTAGTGAGTAGTGAGTGCAGAGTAGTGAGTAGAGTAGTGAGTAGTGAGTAGAGTAGTGAGTAGTGAGTGCAGAGTAGTGAGTAGTGATTAGAGTAGGATTAGAGTAGTGAGTAGAGAGTAGAGTAGTGAGTAGTGAGTAGAGTAGTGAGTAGTGAGTAGAGTAGTGAGTAGAGTAGTGAGTGCAGAGTAGTGAGTAGTGAGTAGAGTAGTGAGTGCAGAGTAGTGAGTAGAGTAGTGAGTAGTGAGTAGAGTAGTGAGTAGAGTAGTGAGTAGAGTAGTGAGTAGAGTAGTGAGTAGAGTGTAGTGAGTGCAGAGTAGTGAGTAGTGAGTTGAGTAGTGAGTGCAGAGTAGTGAGTAGTGAGTTGAGTAGTGAGTGCAGAGTAGTGAGTAGGGTAGTGAGTGCAGAGTAGTGAGTAGTGAGTAGTGAGTGCAGAGTAGTGAGTAGTGTAGTGAGTAGTGAGTAGAGTAGTGAGTAGTGAGTAGAGTAGTGAGTGCAGAGTAGTGAGTAGAGTAGTGAGTAGAGTAGTGAGTAGTGAGTGCAGAGTAGTGAGTAGTGATTAGAGTAGTGAGTAGAGAGTAGAGTAGTGAGTAGTGAGTAGAGTAGTGAGTAGTGAGTAGAGTAGTGAGTAGTGAGTAGAGTAGTGAGTAGAGTAGTGAGTGCAGAGTAGTGAGTAGTGAGTAGAGTAGTGAGTGCAGAGTAGTGAGTAGAGTAGTGAGTAGTGAGTAGAGTAGTGAGTAGAGTAGTGAGTAGTGAGTAGTGAGTAGAGTAGTGAGTAGAGTAGTGAGTAGAGTAGTGAGTAGAGTAGTGAATAGTGAGTGCAGAGAAGTGAGTAGTGAGTTGAGTAGTGAGTGCAGAGTAGTGAGTAGTGAGTAGTGAGTAGAGTAGTGAGTGCAGAGTAGTGAGTAGAGTAGTGAGTAGTGAGTAGAGTAGTGAGTAGAGTAGTGAGTAGAGTAGTAGAGTGTAGTGAGTGCAGAGTAGTGAGTAGTGAGTTGAGTAGTGAGTGCAGAGTAGTGAGTAGTGAGTTGAGTAGTGAGTGCAGAGTAGTGAGTAGGGTAGTGAGTGCAGAGTAGTGAGTAGTGAGTAGTGAGTGCAGAGTAGTGAGTAGTGTAGTGAGTAGTGAGTAGAGTAGTGAGTAGTGAGTAGATTAGTGAGTAGAGTAGCAGAGTAGTGAGTAGAGTAGTGAGTAGAGTAGTGAGTAGTGAGTGCAGAGTAGTGAGTAGTGATTAGAGTAGTGAGTAGAGAGTAGAGTAGTGAGTAGTGAGTAGAGTAGTGAGTAGTGAGTAGAGTAGTGAGTAGTGAGTAGAGTAGTGAGTAGAGTAGTGAGTGCAGAGTAGTGAGTAGTGAGTAGAGTAGTGAGTGCAGAGTAGTGAGTAGAGTAGTGAGTAGTGAGTAGAGTAGTGAGTAGAGTAGTGAGTAGTGAGTAGTGAGTAGAGTAGTGAGTAGAGTAGTGAGTAGAGTAGTGAGTAGAGTAGTGAGTAGTGAGTGCAGAGAAGTGAGTAGTGAGTTGAGTAGTGAGTGCAGAGTAGTGAGTAGAGTAGTGAGTAGAGTAGTGAGTAGAGTAGTGAGTGCAGAGTAGTGAGTAGAGTAGTGAGTAGAGTAGTGAGTAGTGAGTAGAGTAGTGAGTAGAGTAGTGAGTAGAGTAGTAGTGAGTAGTGAGTGCAGAGTAGTGAGTAGTGAGTGCAGAGTAGTGAGTAGTGAGTTGAGTAGTGAGTGCAGAGTAGTGAGTAGTGAGTAGTGAGTAGAGTAGTGAGTCCAGAGTAGTGAGTAGTGAGTAGTGAGTGCAGAGTAGTGAGTAGTGTAGTGAGTAGTGAGTAGAGTAGTGAGTAGTGAGCAGAGTAGTGAGTAGAGTAGTGAGTAGTGAGTAGAGTAGTGAGTAGTGAGTAGAGTAGTGACTAGTGAGTGTAGAGTAGTGAGTAGAGTAGTGAGTAGTGAGTAGAGTAGTGAGTAGAGTAGTGAGTAGTGAGTAGAGTAGTGAGTAGAGTAGTGAGTGCAGAGTAGTGAGTAGTGAGTAGAGTAGTGAGTGCAGAGTAGTGAGTAGAGTAGTGAGTAGAGTAGTGAGTAGAGTAGTGAGTAGTGAGTAGAGTAGGGAGTAGAGTAGTGAGTAGTGAGTGCAGAGTAGTGAGTAGTGAGTTGAGTAGTGAGTGCAGAGTAGTGAGTAGTGAGTAGAGTAGTGAGTAGAGTAGTGAGTGCAGAGTAGTGAGTAGTGAGTAGAGTAGTGAGTGCAGAGTAGTGAGTTGAGTAGTGAGTAGTGAGTAGAGTAGTGAGTAGAGTAGTGAGTAGAGTAGTGAGTAGTGAGTAGAGTAGTGAGTAGAGTAGTGAGTAGTGAGTGCAGAGTAGTGAGTAGTGAGTTGAGTAGTGAATGCAGAGTAGTGAGTAGTGAGTAGAGTAGTGAGTAGTGAGTGCAGAGTAGTGAGTAGTGAGTAGTGAGTGCAGAGTAGTGAGTAGTGTAGTGAGTAGTGAGTAGATTAGTGAGTAGTGAGTAGAGTAGTGAGTAGAGTAGCGAGTAGAGTAGTGAGTAGAGTAGTGAGTGCAGAGATGTGAGTGCAGAGTAGTGAGTAGTGAGTAGAGTAGTGAGTAGTGAGTAGAGTAGTGAGTAGTGAGTAGAGTAGTGAGTAGAGTAGTGAGTAGAGAGTAGAGTAGTGAGTAGAGAGTAGAGTAGTGAGTAGAGTAGTGAGTAGTGAGTAGAGTAGTGAGTAGTGAGTAGAGTAGTGAGTAGAGTAGTGAGTAGTGAGTAGAGTAGTGAGTAGAGTAGTGAGTAGTGAGTGCAGAGTAGTGAGTAGTGAGTTGAGTAGTGAATGCAGAGTAGTGAGTAGTGAGTAGAGTAGTGAGTAGTGAGTGCAGAGTAGTGAGTAGTGTAGTGAGTAGTGAGTAGATTAGTGAGTAGTGAGTAGAGTAGTGAGTAGAGTAGCGAGTAGAGTAGTGACTAGAGTAGTTAGTGCAGAGATGTGAGTGCAGAGTAGTGAGTAGTGAGTAGAGTAGTGAGTAGTGAGTAGAGTAGTGAGTAGAGTAGTGAGTAGAGAGTAGAGTAGTGAGTAGAGAGTAGAGTAGTGAGTAGAGTAGTGAGTAGTGAGTAGAGTAGTGAGTAGTGAGTAGAGTAGTGAATAGTGAGTAGAGTAGTGAGTAGAGTAGTGAGTAGTGAGTAGAGTAGTGAGTAGTGAGTAGAGTAGTGAGCAGAGTAGTGAGTAGTGAGTAGTGAGTGCAGAGTAGTGAGTAGTGAGTAGAGTAGTGAGTAGAGTAGTTAGTGGGGGGAGTCTTTTCACGCTTACCTGTTGACGCCGCCACAGACCGGAGCATTTCTTTGGGGCTGCGGGGGCACCTGGAGACAAGCCGCCACCGCCGAGAGTCATCTGCTAACAGCCTACACGCGCCGCCGCTCCGGGACTTCAATTCCCGGCAGCCTACGCGGCGGCGCGCTTCCCAGCGACGCGAGGGCGCCAGGAGGCGCACAAAAGCGCCGCTGATACCGGCGGAGTGGGGGAGTCTTTTCACGCTTACCTGTTGACGCCGCCACAGACCGGAGCATTTCTTTGGGGCTGCGGGGGCACCTGGAGACAAGCCGCCACCGCCGAGAGTCATCTGCTAACAGCCTACACGCGCCGCCGCTCCGGGACTTCAATTCCCGGCAGCCTATGCGGCGGCGCGCTTCCCAGCGACGCGAGGGCGCCAGGAGGCGCACAAAAGCGCCGCTGATACCGGCGGAGTGGGGGAGTCTTTTCACGCTTACCTGTTGACGCCGCCACAGACCGGAGCATTTCTTTGGGGCTGCGGGGGCACCTGGAGACAAGCCGCCACCGCCGAGAGTCATCTGCTAACAGCCTACACGCGCCGCCGCTCCGGGACTTCAATTCCCGGCAGCCTACGCGGCGGCGCGCTTCCCAGCGACGCGAGGGCGCCAGGAGGTGCACAAAAGCGCCGCTGATACCGGCGGAGTGGGGGAGTCTTTTCACGCTTACCTGTTGACGCCGCCACAGACCGGAGCATTTCTTTGGGGCTGCGGGGGCACCTGGAGACAAGCCGCCACCGCCGAGAGTCATCTGCTAACAGCCTACACGCGCCGCCGCTCCGGGACTTCAATTCCCGGCAGCCTACGCGGCGGCGCGCTTCCCAGCGGCGCGAGGGCGCCAGGAGGCGCACAAAAGCGCCTCTGACACCCGCTTCGCGGGACGCCCGGACGAAGCCCGGACAAAGGGCGGGCCGTCTGAGGCTGTCCGAGGTTGGCCACGGTTGGGTTGGGCCAGGGACTTTGCCTCTAATTACTTCATCTCCAACGCATAAGGCAGATCAGGCTTACTAAGCTCCAGGTAATCATTAACCCCACTATTTGTAAGTACTTATTTTTGTCTCTAGTGGATTTCTGTTGCCAAATGCCTGCAAAAAAGCAACCCACAGCCTCTAATACAATGGAGAACTATCTTGTACAAGTTGTGGCAAAAATTAACACTGACAGAAGGACCTCACTGGGACTGGAATCACCTTTACAATCACCACTGGTAGATATTGAGAACGAGGACTCATTCGCCTTGTTAAATAATAGCCTCCTCGGTGGGGCACACGCCTCCCTCCAGGATTTAAATTGCATTCAGCCTAGTGGCATTGTTGCTAATATAGAAGAAAATAGTGACACAGATGCACCAACTGTGCTTTCCGTAACTAGCGAGTCTACTATTTCTACCGCTCCCCCCATCCCCGCTCCTAGGGTTTCTGGGGGTAAAAGGAAAGCCATACAAAAGAGAGGAGGCCTAAGGTCATCTAAAAACAAAGTCGCGTCGCCACCAAGGAAATCTACCGATGATGATGAAGAGGATTTGACTGGGGAAACTTATGTGACTCTTTCCGACGATTTATTACAAAAACTTTGTTGTCTGATGGATACAAAAATTAAAGGGATGGTAAAACCCCTGATCAGTAAAATCGATAAATTAACTGCTGAGGTAAGCAAACTGGAAGGTCTATTGGGAAAAACTTTGGGGGAGGTGAGAAAAATACCAGAAGCCATCTCAACATGTGTCCAGCCTTTGATGAGTGAAATTCAATCTAACCACTCTAATGGACCGACTCCTGTTGCTGCACAAAATCCCCCGTTGCCCTTATTGGCAAACTTATCTGATAGGCCCCCCGGAGATGTATCATCTGCTTTACCTTATGGGGAATCAAACACCTCGAAAGGAGCATCAGAGCTCGTCGTTGAAGCCTCACCATTAGTTCTTGTTCTTGCTAATGTACCCAAATTAGCCCCCGGTGATGCTGAGTCAACTGCGTCATTACTAAATAAATCGTTATCATGGCTAACTAACAACATGGCCATAACACCCTGGGGCAAGGAGCAACTTGCGGAAGAACTGGTGAATGCACGAAGGGTCGAGTGGCTTGGGAACAGGGCAAAAAAATTCAAGGGGGATTGTGTTGTACTTAACTTTTCTGACCCCGAGGTCCTGCCAAATATTTTACCAAATCTCCACCCGCCTCAGAAAAGATTCACCCCTATTGTCCCATTGACTTTGGATTTCTTTTATCCCAGGAAAGGTAGAGGTCCTAATTGCAGCACTCTTAGAACAAAATGGAACGTTGTAACCAAGAGGGGCAGCAAGAACTCTGATCTTGCTGAGTGGGGTCTAGGAGTGGAAAATAGATTTGCTGCACTTTCCAACCTAGACGCTTGTGATTGACTACCATGCACCTCTACCACCTTGTCGCAAGTTCCTATGGCTGCAAACCATATAGTGGTCTCGAGTTGTCCCATATTTTTTCAAGATGTGACAGACACTATTGTACCTAGAGCTGGTGTAGCTATTGCAAATACTAATGAAACTGGCAATGTTGATCTATTGTTAACAGGGTCGGATCATTGCACTTGTTCTACAGCAGCTAACACAACTGGGAATTTATTGTCTTGGAATATTGCGGGGCTTTGTTCCAAAATGGATTGTGGTATATGGTCTGGTTTTGTCAGCCAATACGATGTCTGCATTTTCCAAGAAACCTGGGCTGTAGATCCTGTATTTGCGCTTGGTTATTTGAATTTTTACCTCCCAGCCACCAAGGGTCCTAAAGGGCGACCGATGGGGGGACTTACGATATGGGTGCGCCAGGCTCTCATGGTTGATGTGAGAAACATTGAGCTTCATCAAAAAGATATTCAGCTCATTCGATTAAAGGGTAACTCATCTACCTCCATGGACATCTATAATATATATGCCAGAGGGGGAAATGTAAGAAAATCTGAGGTCCTTTTGTCTTTGTACAATTTATTAGAAACTCACTCATCAGGGAATAATATATTAATAGCTGGCGACCTAAATCGCACTTTTGAGCCTTTAGATATTGGCGATGTACAACTGGGTATGGAAGAAGACACCTTATGGGATATTCCCGCTCTCACTACAGTTCCAATAACTCGCTGGACTGAGGACATCCTTGGCCTAAACGCTATGTGTTTTGAACATGGGTTAAGGGCCTTGAATGGTCGGACAAAGTCTGACAGAGTACCAGCTATGACTTTCAACAATGGAAGAAATAAGAGCCGTATTGACTACGTAATATGTAGTATGTCTCTATGGCCAAAGGTCATCGATATGGTTGTGTTGGAAAGGTTAGAGAGCGATCATAACCCTTTATGTGTCCTTCATAACTGGTGGAAGTCTGATGCCGTCTTAAATACCTGTGCTGAACCTCTCCCGCCATTGATTATACCCACAAATGATATGCGCAGGCTGAGGTGGACCAGTGTTAAAACTGACCCGCTGGCTTTGGAAAAAATAAATATGGCAACTGATAAGGCCACTGTGGCCCTTGAGGGTGTGGTCGGGTTACCCCCTACCCAAAACATGGTTACTCAGGTCCACAATGACCTTTTCAAAGAAATACAATGCCACTTTTTAAAACCGACTAATAATAAAAAGCCAGGGAAACTTAGGCCAGCCAAATGGTATAACCAAGACTGTAAGGGGGCCAGGGCCCGCTTATGGGCCGCGATTAAAAATAAAAACAAGGAGGCCATCAGGATAGCTAGGACACAATATAAATCTTCCATAGTTAAGGCAAAAAAAGAGTGGGACGAAGCCCATTGGAATATGTTACAGAGTGCCAGTGACCAAAATAACTCTAGGTTATTTTGGCATATAGTTAAATGGGGTCATGACAGGATTGAAGACGCCACCACAAATAACGTCCCCCAGGACGCCTGGGTTAAATTTTTTAGTGAACAATATGCTTCGAGCGACCTGTCTACGGATAGCGTATGTGAACCCCATGCCACGACGGAAGCTGACACCTTTACGCAGCACGAAATATTGATGGCACTCAAAACTGTCCATCATGGTCGTGCTCCTGGCATTGACGGTGTACCCGCAGACGTTTTTTTAAACGATACTGCAAGGTGGTCTAAATATATTCATCTGCTAATTAATCACATTGCCAGAGGTGCAGATATTCCTGCAACATGGAGGGGTGCTGTTATCATCCCGATATACAAGAAAGGGGATCGCGCTCTGCCTAGTAATTACCGTCCGATTAGTTTGATCGACACTGTTCAAAAAATAGTTGGTCGTGTAATTGTTAATAGGCTGCTTGATTGGGTTGAGGATAATAACATCTTATCCCCCTTTCAGGCTGGCTTTCGCAGGGCAACCAGCACTGTGGACCAAGTCTTCCGTCTTCAGCTGATTCAGTGGAGGACCGTGGTGCTAGGTGGAGGCAGCCTGTATGCAGCATTTGTTGATCTGCGGGCTGCCTTCGACCTGGTTCCGAGGTCAAAACTGTGGGAAGTTCTTGCGACACTTGGGGTCCCCGGGGAATTGTTGTCCTTAATCATGCGGTTGCATGAGGGCAATTACGCCAAAATTCGCTGGGGCGGGTATGGTAATGACACCGTTGAATTCCCAGTTGAGCGTGGGGTCAGGCAGGGTTGTTCAATGGCGCCTACTCTGTTCACTCTTTTTATCAACGGTGTGGTTTCTTCTATGCAGTCCCAGGCAGTGGATGCTCCCTTTCTTGCAGGTGAAAAAGTTCCAATTTTAATGTTCGCTGATGATACCTTAATTTTATCAAAAACACCAGCCGGGTTGCAAAAAGCATTGGCAATATTTGATGATTTCTGTGTAGCCCATGGACTGGAGGTAAATGGGTCCAAGACAAAACTCATGGCCTTCAATCCTCACAGAAATTTTAAATCTAATATTTCGTTGAGTGGTCGTACCCTGGAGGTTGTAAAATCCTTTACCTACCTAGGGATACACATTTCCAACGATAACAGGTGGCGGTCACACCTTAACATTGCTACATTAAGGCACAAGCAAATAGCTGGCACAATCATCAAAGAACAAAGGAAATCGCTCACTAAGCCCATCAAACCACCTCTGATAATCTACGAGGCAAAAGCAATAGGGTCTGCCCTGTTCGGTGCGGAACTATGGGGGTACGAAAACCTTCAGGAGCTCCAAACCTCAGAAAATAAATTTTATAGGAATCTGATAGGCGTCCCTCAGAGCAGCCCGCAATTGCCTCTACGATATGAATTAGGTAGGAGAGCAATCTCTGATAAGGCTAAATTACGCCCGATTTTATACTGGCGTAGGCTTTGGACCACGCCAGAGCTCTCTCACTATGCGAATGGGTTTAAAGATGTTGTCACAAGTGACTGCTACAACAAAATTAAATGGTTTAAATCATTGAAGATTGCCTTGTTCGATATAGGACTTAATGCTCTCTGGGTTGACCCAGCTGGGGCCCTATTCCCTTCCAAATCCACCATAAAAAGTATCTATTGGGAACATGTTGTTAATAAAAGTATGCTTAGTTTAAATAGTGGGTCTATGACCACCAGCTACTTAGAGACCAAGTTGTACCCAATTTATGAAATGTATTGGGATTACATATTAAAGCCCATGGACAGGAAACTGCTTTTCCAACTGAGGGTTGGTTCTCTGCCTTTATCCAACTTAACATCTAAATGGAAAGCAGGAGGTGCGTCAACTTGTCCTGTCTGTGGGGTAGGTAATGAGACCCTTGGTCATTTTCTGTTCTCCTGTTCAAGGTACTCTATTCCTAGGCGAGTTTGGCTGGCTCCAATGTGTAGGAACCTAGGTACAAAAAATAGCATGGTAGCATTGCGGATTTTAAGAACTACATCTGCTAACTGGATTATAATTGCCATTGCAAAGTACCTGGGGTGGGCTTGGGTTATAAGACAGAGAACGATTAGAGGACAATAATTTATTCTGTTGTTCACAGGAACTGTTAGTTACACGTCTATTCTCTGTAATAATTTATGATATATTCAGAGACTGCTAGGCTACAGTCTATTCTCTGAAAAATTGATTATTTGGTCAGAGACTGCTAGACTTGTATCTATCTTTTATCTTTTGTAATATATTTAAATTTTAACGTATCATCGGTTAGAAACTCTATGACATATCTTTTTTTTTTTAAAAATTGTTCATGTATGATCACTATTTTGGCACTTTTTCATATCAATCCTGCTTTCGAAAATTTTCTTCTTATGTACTGTGTTTTTTAAATATTAACTGCGTGCTTAAGTCTAATATGACGTTGTAAATTTAATTGTTTTTATTATGTGTATGTTTGTCTGCTTTTATGAGTAATACTCGAAATAAAGCACTTTGAAATTGAAAATTGAAATTGAGTAGTTAGTAGTGAGTAGAGTAGTGAGTAGAGTAGTGAGTAGTGAGTGCAGAGTAGTGAGTAGAGTAGTGAGTAGAGTAGTGAGTAGTGAGTAGTGAGTGGTGAGTAGTGAGTAGTGAGTAGTGAGTAGTGAGTAGAGTAGTGAGTAGTGAATAGTGAGTAGTGAGTAGAGTAGTGTAGTGAGTAGAGTAGTGAGTAGTGAGTGCAGAGTAGTGAGTAGAGTAGTGAGTAGAGTAGTGAGTAGTGAGCGCAGAGTAGTGAGTAGTGAGTGCAGAGTGAGTGTGCAGAGTAGTGAGTAGTGAGTGCAGAGTCAGTGTGCAGAGTAGTGAGTAGTGAGTGCAGAGTAGTGAGTGCAGAGTAGTGAGTAGTGAGTGCAGAGTAGTGAGTGCAGAGTAGTGAGTAGTGAGTGCAGAGTAGTGAGTGCAGAGTAGTGAGTGCAGAGTAGTGAGTGCAAATTAGTGAGTGCAGAGATGTGAGTGCAGAGTAGTGAGTAGTGAGTAGAGTAGTGAGTAGAGTAGTGAGTAGAGTAGTGAGTAGAGTAGTGAGTAGTGAGTGCAGAGTAGTGAGTAGTGAGTAGAGTAGTGAGTAGTGAGTAGAGTAGTTAGTAGTGAGTGCAGAGTAGTGAGTAGTGAGTGCAGAGTAGTGAGTAGTGAGTGCAGAGTAGTGAGAGCAAATTAGTGAGTGCAGAGATGTGAGTGCAGAGTAGTGAGTAGTGAGTAGAGTAGTGAGTAGAGTAGTGAGTAGTGAGTGCAGAGATGTGAGTGCAGAGTAGTGAGTAGAGTAGTGAGTAGTGAGTAGAGTAGTGAGTAGTGAGTAGTGAGTAGAGTAGTGAGTAGTGAGTAGAGTAGTGAGTAAAGTAGTGAGTGCAGAGTAGTTAGTAGAGAAGTGAGTGCAGAGTAGTGAGTAGTGAGTAGAGTAGTGAGTAGTGAGTAGAGTAGTGAGTAGAAAGTAGTGAGTAGACTAGTGAGTAGTGAGTAGAGTAGTGAGTGGAGAGTAGTGAGTAGTGAGTAGAGTAGTGAGTAGTGAGCAGAGTAGTGAGTAGTGAGTGCAGAGTAGTGAGTAGAGTAGTGAGTAGAGTAGTGAGTAGAGTAGTGAGTAGAGTAGTGAGTAGTGAGTAGAGTAGTGAGTAGTGAGTAGAGTAGTGAGTAGAGTAGTGAGTAGTGAGTAGAGTAGTGAGTAGAGTAGTGAGTAGTGAGTAGAGTAGTGAGTAGTGAGTAGTGAGTAGAGTAGTGAGTAGTGAGTGCAGAGTAGTGAGTAGTGAGTAGAGTAGTGAGTAGAGTAGTGAGTAGTGAGTGCAGAGTAGTGAGTAGAGTAGTGAGTAGAGTAGAGTAGTGAGTAGGACATCACAGGCAGCAGCTGTGCAAGCTTCTTACACTCACAAGGAGACCACAGGCAGCTGAGGTGCAATCTTCTCCCACTCACAAGAACGACATCACAGGCAGCAGCAGTGCAAGCTTCTTACACTTACAAGGAGACCACCGGCAGCAGAGGTGCAAGCTTCTCACACTCACAAGAAGGACATCACAGGCAGTAACGGTGCAATATTCTCACACTCACAAGGAGATCACTGGCAGTACACACCACATGAACACACTCCATAACACATAGCAACAATACATTGGCATTTACAATGCCATTAGCTCAAACTCAAATAAATCAGAGCCAGATTGCATTTCTAATGCTTGTTTTGTTTTGTCTTGAATTCTTCTCTCGCAGCTCTAATTTCTCTTGATATTCCTGTTCACTATGCCTCAACGCCTGTATTTCTGCCTTCTTTATTTCACTGTGACTTTCAGTTATGTAACTGTGTCCTCGAGGACCTGAGTCCCGGCAGCCAAGAGATTTGGACAAAGGTACTAATTTAGTAACGGCGCGCTATCTCTGCACTACGCGCAAATAGCACTAAAATCGCAGTAGCACGCGCGTTTTTAAACAAACTGTTGGATTGTATTTTAATAAATGTTCTTCACCTTCGCATTTTACCCACTATATATAGCGCTGACTTGCACTATAATTGACACCCTCACCGCTGCTTCAGCGGGTTAGTTGCTGCTCCTCACTCCTTCCAGCCATCTTGAGGGGAGGCAGGGACAGATTAGCGACGCCATTTTGGTGAGCACTCTAGTCTCCTGATAGGCTGACCATTCCCTATTTAAACGTGCCATGATGACGCGCAGCGGGCACGCCGTTGCCACGCTTGAGTCCAGCCAGAGTCCTGCCCGTCTGCGCTCATCAGCATCGAGGCTGCGATGGAGGCAAGGTACGCTGGCTCCATGGTAATTAGTTCTGTTAAATCCAGGGAGTGGCTAGGCTCTTATGAGAAGTGCTCCCCCTCCTGCCATGATACCCTACTCCCAGGCACGTGGGAAGGCTCAGTTTGTTGTCGTCATTGCAAAATGAGGTTTACGCCTGAGTTGAGCTCTCAGGACGATATCCATCCTACTGTATTACGAGGCGGACTTATTAATGCAAGGTCAATGTGCAAAAATGCACAGCACATTAATGACCTGATTGTTGAAATGAACCTAGATTAGTTGCTTGTTACGGAAAGCTGGCTCCGTCCATGGAGCAACCCGGATGTAGCAGTGGCTCTCCCACATTCCTTCTCTATCCAGAGATTAGATAGACCCCTACAACGGGGAGGCGGTCTGGCAATCATTTATCGGAGTGCTCTGAAATGCACTACGTATGAGCTGCCAGATATTAAGGGAGCTGAGGCTATGGCATTTTGCCTTACTATCCATGATGCCTTCTCTTTTTCGGGGGCCTTGATTTATCGCCCACCTGGCCCATCCACTGACTTCCTGGACAGCCTTGGAGACGTGCTGAGCGAGCTCGCACTTAGGTTTGCCCATTGCACGGTGCTGGGAGATCTTAACCTTCATTTAGATTCCCCTAGCGAACCAGGTACTATGGGTTTTATAGATATTATTAATATACTTGGCCTGACCCTGTTAACATTAGAACCCACCCACATAGCAGGCCATGTGCTGGACTGTATTTGTTACAACTCTGACTGTTTAGTGATTAAACCCCCCTTTACCTTAACATGGTCAGACCATAAATTTATGCCATTCGATCTCCTTGTAAAACAGAAGGTCCCGGCGAAAGGTATGAAAGCTGGCTTTGTTAGCAGTAAACCAGATTGGATAAACGCCCTGAAAAGGCCTGATCTATTGGAGAAGTTAAGAGCTAGTAAACCTGCATTAACAGGGGACACTCTAATAGACAATCAGCAATACTGTGAGTAGCTGGTAACATTTGGTTCGTCCTTGGATAAAATGAAGAAACATAACAACTCAAGCTGTGCTAAAACCAGAAAGAGTGCTCCATGGTTTTCACTAGCCTTAAAAATTGAATTAGGCGAAGTGAGGGCACTTGAGCGGAGATGGCGTAGAAATTATGAGGTGGCTGCTCGGGACATATATAAATCAGCACGAAGGAACTATCATGCCGCAATTAAGCTGGCAAAAAAAACATACTATCTAGAGGTCATTTCTTCCTCCGACAAGGGACAGAAAGAGATCTTTAAGATAGTAAACAGCTTCACTAATCCCACAGCACTCTCTCAGAATATCCCCCCCCCTCTCTCCCGCTCTGTAATGCTATAGCTTCTTATTTTGATAAGAAAATCTCCGATATTGTTAAGGACTTCCCTTCTAGTCCACCTACTTTGACAAATGTAGAATCTATGAGGACAGGCTCTGAGGCTACTAACTTCTCACGCCTTGAATCATTTATGCCCATCTCTTTGGAGGACTCACATCAGGCCATCTTATCTACAAAATCTGGATCCCCATTTGATCCCTGCCCACCTATGGTCCTGCAGACCTTGGTTGAGGAGATAAATCCAACCATTAATAGTATTATTAACTCCTCACTGGCTACGGCGGAAATCCCAGCTGACTGGAAGTGTGCAGCGGTCATGCCACTACAGAAAAAAGCCTTACCAGATCCAACCACTCTGTCCAACCTGCGTCCCATTTCCCTACTCCCCGCGGTGTTCAAGCTGGCGGAGAAATTCGTTAATAAATAGCTTACGAGTTTTTTGGCGGAGAATAACATCCTGCACTCCAACCAATCGGGGTTTCGTCCCAAGCACTCGACTGAAGCTGCCCTCTTGTTTACGGCAGAGACATTACGAATGGCTTTGGACCAAGGGAAGAAGGCCGTCTTGATTTTACTCGATCTATCGGCGGCCTTCGATACGGTCTCACATTCTATCTTGGTGGACCGTCTGGGTAAAGCAGGTATAGGAGGAGTGGTAATGGCATGGCTAAAAAATTTCCTCACCCAGAGACGTCAGATTACAGTATTAGGCGACTTCAAATCTGAAGAAAAAGTTATCAGCTCAGGAGTCCCGCAGGGCTCAAGTTTGAGCCCTGTACTTTTTAATCTTTATATGGTACCCCTGATTGAGCTAATCGCCTCTTACCAGATTAATACCATCTCGTATGCTGACGATACTCAGCTGATCCTGGTGATGGATGGGGAGCTATCTGGCGCTGAGGAAAATCTGAAGAGCTGTCTTACGGCTACATTTGAGTGGATGAAGAACAATCACCTCAAGTGTAACTCAGGGAAGACAGAAATACTACCTTTTGGTTCCCAAAATCTTTTCTCCCCTAAACAGTGGTGGCCTAAAGGGGCCGAAGCTCCTCGTAGCACCATCTCCTCTGCACGAAATTTGGGCATCAAATTTGACGACCAATTATCATTTAAGCAACAAGCGGGAGGTGTGGCTGGCTCCTGCTTCCAGATTATTAAATCTCTGAAGAAGTTCTTTGACCTTCTCCCTCTTGCAGCCAGGAAATAAGTGGCAGTAGCTTTGATAACATCTAGACTGGACTACTGCAATAGCCTATATGCAGGTACCAACAAAGCAGTTCTTAATAGGCTGCAGATAGTCCAGCATGCTGCTGCCCGCCTGGTACTCCGCTGGCCGAGAAGATCATCTGCATCGACTGCGCTCAAGATCTTACATTGGTTACCCATCTATAAGCGGGTCCTATTTAAGGTGCTTGTTATCACCTTCAGAGCCTTCCAGGCTCAAGGACCAAGATATCTGTCTAATGGCTTCAAACGCTACTTACCAGCACGCTGCTTAAGGTCTGCCAATCAAAACCTTTTGGTAATTCCTAGATTCAGATTGGCTACCAAAGGGGGGAAATCGCTTTTTGTACTAGGAACAAGAGCCTGGAACAAATTGCCAGTTCAACTTCGGTGTATAACTAAGGAGAGTGAATTTAGGAAACTCTTGAAGACTTGGGTCTTCTCACTCTCAGATGTGGCCTGCAGGGCACTAGTGTAAAGCAGCAAACTGTTGAAGTTGCCTTCTGTCCACCAACCTTTTCCAGCAGGTTTGGGTGCTGAGTGCCAAGATGCTCCTTGGAGCGATTGCAGCGCTATATAAGTGTGATTTTACATTACATTACATTACATTACATCACACTTCTTCTCGAGTACTTCACATGGCCCCTGTATTTATTCCAGGTTTGCTTCTGAAATAACCAAGCCCTTTATAATATCAACAGACAAGAATAAAACCTTTGCTTCAATTGATGCAATAGTTGCCTGTTCGGCTGTTGCTGTAGCAGATTCTGGGAGATCATGAGTGGTCTCATTAGGTAGACGTTGAGGCAGGGCTTCTACCTGGCTTGGGAGGTTTTCCCAGCTTCCAAATTGGGCTCTTTATCCAACCACTCTAGAGCCTGGTATCTATGGCTCCCAGCTATCTTCCGCCAGCCTCCTGTTTCCATCTCCTCTAGCCTTTGTTTATCTACCATCCTCACTACAGGCTCCTCACCCAGCATCCCCCCCAGTTCACTAGCCGCCTCACCAGGGTCTACTACATTTGGCAACACCTTAAAGAAGGAACTTAATGAGAGGGTTATTTTAGCTTCATTGGGTCAATTATATCCGCCTTCTTGTGAATTCTCACACTGTTTTGCGGTTTGTTGTTTAAGGTTATCTGAGGCCCACAAATGAGGGGTTAGGGGCAATGTTCCCTCTAATTATTTTCCTTTGTGTGCGGCAACAAAGGGTCTTTGTGCACTGCAGTCTAGGCTATGTGCACAAAAAGAGTGAAATATTACAATGCAAGTGAGTGCAGCACATGAGGTACTAAAACCAGTGGTGTTTCTCCCTCCAGGGATTTATTTAAAAATCAAAGTAAAATGGCGCATTTTGGTTCAGTTTAGTTGCATGTAATAGTCACATGTGAGACATAAATAATTTCCCATCCAACATGATGCTAAAGATAATGCAGCAATGGATCACTTTACAATCTCTCTGTTATGGAAAATGTGAGTTCACACAAAATACCTGAGTATTTCGACACCTGATCTAAGATATCTTCTTATTCACTTCTGTCTTTAGGTTCCATGCATTGATTGTATTGCACACAGTGCAATCCTCAGAGCAAGAAGCTACTCAACTTCTGGTGGGTCATGGACAACAAACTCACATGTCACATCTAATCAACATTAGCTGTAAACATGTCAATTGGTAATTGCCTGACAACTATTATAGTCGTTTTTCCATCCCGCCATTAATTGTCTGGGACTTTTTCCTATATACATTTAAAGCATTTATTGGAATCAAAACAACGACAGCACACCCCCTTTTCTACAAAGGGTCCAAACAAACTACTAGATATTGTAATTTACCCATTGTATCAGGTGTGCTGTTATATATAGTTTAGGTTTTAGAAGGCATGTTTTCCAGCAGACATGCCATCACCGATGAAGGTGAAACACAGTGCTTTTGTACCTACCTCAAAGTAAAATTGCTTCTGCCATTGCAAGAGCGCAAAACAATACCCTATGCACACTATATACAAGCTTGACTATTTAATGTTTGTGTCTCCATTGCCCAACTGTCAAAATTGTAAGTACTTGCTAAGAGGGTAAATGTCAGTCTTAAACATAATATGAATTGTTGATATTTACATATTTGTCTCTAAATGAGAGAAAGAGAAAAGCGGAACGTCATAGCATTTTAGAATTTTGCATTGCCAGTATGCAGTCTTTAAGCTGCTTCCAAGTGCTGTGTGAGAATAGAACTAGGAAAGAAGTGACTTGAGAGAGCAAAGATGAGGAGAGAGAACAGGGAATTGTTGGGGCATTCTGGAAGTTTGTGTAGTACATATGCCATCCTAAGGCTGCTCCCAAGCTAACAAGGGAAATGAAGATGGAGGGTAGTTGGGGTATGTGGAGAAGGAGAACAATACAGCATGTTGTGTGCTTGTTGTATTGTTATTCTGGCTCAAGACTACTACAAAGTGTAAAATGGTAAAAAGCACCGGGGAATAAGGGATCATGAGCAGGACGTAGGTAGGTGAGTAAACATGGATTTGTATTGTTTTATATAAAGGATTACACTTCACCTTCCACTTCCTCTTATCAGTTCCCTCTGTAACTTTTTGAAGCAGTCATAGGACGGCATAAGAGTTGTTCAAGTACCCAATCAGAATGAATGTTCCCCTCTTTGATCTACCTCTGATTCTGTTCCCTTTCAGCACTTTAAAGAAGTCTTAAGGTAGCATATTTTGTTCATGCAAACAACTTGCTTATTCTTCCACTCATCTTTCCTATACACTCCTTAAAATATCTGTTCTCATGCATCACTTTAAGGCATTCTTTTGATGTACGTAACTATGTTTTATTACGTAATATAAAGATTGATATTTTTGACACCTCGTCAGGGGTAGTAAGCGCTATATAAATGCAATGTAATTTAAACAAGCCTTCCTTGCAACCAAAAGTAGCACCCTATTGGACTCCAGGGGCTGTTGTCTGCTTAAAGTTCCTTTTTTAATTTTTTCATTGTTAGTGATTATTGTGTGCATTAAGGAAAGTGATAGGTAAGCAGAACATTACTCCATCCATTCCAACAGTCTTAATTGCTTTGATGTTTGTGTAAAAAGAGCACTCCTTTATGAATTTTCTTCAGTTACAATCCTAGCATTTGTATCGCTGCCCCTGGGGAATGTTCAGCACATGATGATTAGAGATCCTGTTCTTTATCGGAAAGGGAGGTGGAAGTGGATGTTTTGAAATGTGTCTCATGGAAGTCAAAGATCATGGCTGTCAGTAGAAAGTCTGGAGAAATAAAAATGCCTTCTCCTGAAAAGTGTGTGTTTAAATCTTGTCCATGATTCAAATACACGCATAATTCAAGAGAAGACATTTTTTATTTCTACACTTTCTTACACACATGCTTTTCAGGGCAAGGCTTTTTAATTTCTGCAGACTTTCTACAGTGTGACCTTTGCCTTTCATGAGGCACATTTCAAAGCATATAGTTTGTCCTCGTTTCAGATCTGGATACTTGTGTGCTGCAGGAAAGACACTGCGTGCTGGAAAAATGATGCTGCGCACGCGCCCAGGCGCGCAGCTTAATGGGAACATAGGTTGGGGGTATCAGGAAGATTTTGTGGGCTCGGTGACAGAGCCAGCCTGAAAAGATAGGGGTGGCCCTGTCTGTTGAGCAGGCTTACCAGGATGCCTAGGTGAATTTTTGCGCTTTTCTTTAAAAGTACATACCAAAACAGAACAACTTTTCAAAAATGAGATGATTTTGAAAATAAACAAAATAATCAAAAGTAAAGAGAATAAAAAATATGTTTGCAGGTCACAGCGATTAGGTCATGTGATCTTTGAATGAAAGATTGAGTGAATGATCACCAGTATTGTCCCACAGAAATCAAGAAAACATGCTTACATTTTGGGAAAAAGTATTCACAATGACTGTTCTAAATCCAATTTAACACATATACTACTTTCACTCCAGGTCAGCAAAAATTGGGATCAGTGTCCATTCAAGGAGTACACAGCGGCCTGCAGGAAAGCAGGTAGCTAGAGCACCCATCTGTCTGGGATGTCCCGCGATGATACTTTTGCATAGGAAGAGCCTCTAATCTTGTTTTTTGAAATAGAAGCATCTGATCATGTATTGGTAAATGTACTTTCTTGTGTTCTTTCTTTAAAAGCAGACCTAGATGAATGACCGCTCATCATCTCAAGGATTTTTGAGGAACCTCTATTGTTTGATCCCCTTCCCAGATTTATTCAAACCTGCCTTATGCCTCTGACACCTTACCCCTGATTGGAGCATCTGGGGCTCTTTGCTGCTCAATTAGAGGGCTCTCCTTATGCAGGCTCGCTCTCTCGGCCACTTGTCACCTCCTTTACAGCTGCTGGTCATACGGAGACTGTGCTTTTGCTTACGCTGCTTCCATTTCCCCAAAAGAGGACTCACACAGCTGCCCTGCAGCTCTTCCCCAGCTCCAGAATGGCTTGCGACAAGTGTATTGCAGTGCTGACTATTGCTCGGCCTCCTGCCACCTCCCCTGCTGTTCTAGAGAAGGAATCGGTAAGAAAGTACATTTACCAATACATGATCAGATGCTTCTATTTCAAAAAAGATTAGAGGCTCTTCCTATGCAAAAGTATCATCGCGGGACATCCCAGACAGATGGGTGCTCTAGCTACCTGCTTTCCTGCAGGCCGCTGTGTACTCCTTCAATGGACACTGATCCCAATTTTTGCTGACCTGGAGTGAAAGTAGTATATGTGTTAAATTGGATTTAGAACAGTCATTTTGAATACTTTTTCCCGAAATGTAAACATGTTTTCTTGATTTCTGTGGGATTGTACTTGCAGTAGTGTGTTGGAATTGTTTTTTGTTTGATGTTTTTTTTATTTTGGTTCCAATTTTTTTCAATGCTTTTATAAGTATTGTGAGTGTATTTAACTAAAAAGTATTTGTAAATGCATAATTTGTTTCATGTTTTTACATTATATTTTGTTTTATAAAGTTTTTAAGTATACCATATGTTACATTTGTCTTAAACATTTTATAAAATAAATATAAAGGTTTATATTTTCCTATATAATATAAATTATTATTGTTTTCTTTCTGGTTGAAAAAAGAGATGTATTTTTTTTAATGCATATAATTAAAACTATATTTTAATTATAAAATATATTTATGGTATTTGTTAAGTTATTACCAAGTAACACATATTTGTAAGGGTGTATTCTTTTGTTATTAAATTAACATTATTTTTTTTATATTTTATATATTTATTTTTATAAATGTATTTTATTTTTTTAATTACTATTTTTACTATTTTTTGTAAGTTACAATAATGTTAAAAAAATGCATACACACACATGCAAGATTTCTAAAGATCTGATCTACTTCCAAAATGTATCAATGTGATCTATATGAGGCCACATTTTTTAAATTACACCACTACCTGTCTATATTTTGCCTGCAGCTTACACTGATCCCATTGATCATGAGGTTACTGCCTCTGTCAAGTGCAGCCTGAAGCACTTGACATTTCCTTATATATGCTTCCAGCCATTACTGTACACTTCCAACACCGGAGCTGTTCAGCTGTCCATGGTATAACAGTGGTCTTTCAATGTCCTAGAAGTAGAGTAACTATTGCGTACTGCCTGATTCTACGGACCATCAAAAGTACCTAATAGAGCACTTTATCACATGCAAATAATGATGTTTCTTTCTGCAGTTTTGCACCTTTAGAGTGCATGCTGCCTCAAAAGTCATCTGTTTTCTAAATCCCTGCATGACATTTTTAACTTTTCTTTCCTTCCATCCTCTGAATGCCTCCTTTTGTTGAGTACAGCCTATTCTAACTTGTGTGTGTTTGCCTTAATCTATATTTTTGTGTTCCAGCAAATTGCCCACACCTCATTGTTAAGAAGACAACCTGTCCTTTGAAAGTCATAACCTGCAATTTAACAACACCTAGTCTCATCTACTAATCCTACCCACCATCTGCATGAACTCACAAACCCCCCACTAATTATTACACCTAACTCCTACTAATTTAATCCACAACAAAGACACTGGAGAAAATACATTGAACAAGAACACACCTAATCCCAATAATCAACAACCAATGAAGCAACCACTAACCGTGGATTCCGGAGCAGCACACTGCCTGGCATAAAGAGCTTCAACGACTCGTCAGGGGAAGTAAGCGCTATAGTATTGCAGTCAGTTACAATGCCTTTAATTGTAAATATTTTAAGCTTATTCATAAAACTGGGGTTCATTTATTCTGAGGTATAATTTTTTTTCTTTATATTTTGGGTTGTGTTGTTTATTTGACGATATGGTTAGTAAAGTTTTTGTGTAACCTAATTTTATTATTTTTTATTTTTAGATTTCACAAAGGGGTGATTTTGAGGGGGGTCACATTTTTGTTAGTTATGTTTATGCTATAAATTAAGTTTAAGTTACATTATTTAATAAACATATTTAAATATATTACTGTTATAAATGTTTTTCAATTGGTTTTTATATATGTTCAATATGTATATTGTTGTATGTTGTGGTTCATATATTTTGTGATGTACAATTTTCTTTCAATATTTAATTATGGGTTAACCGATACTGGGGAATGGGGTTGGTAGTATTTTATTGTATTTGATGCTGTCTATCGAAAAGTAGTAAATGTGGTTGTTGTTTTTGAATTTAAAAAATAATAAAAATTTAGATTTTCACACTAATCTTTGTATTTTAATGTTTTTTATTTGTTATTTTACTTTGTGTAACATATGTTTCACTATATATTTAGGGTGCTCATTTTAAAATGAATATATATTGTATGTGAACCAAAACGTTATTATTAAGAGGATTTTATCTCAACACTACTGCCCACTATCTTCTAAATTTGGAATGTTTGTTACATTAAAGTAATTTCTAACAATATTAACATCCCGACCCAATTTATACACTTTCCCAGATTTCTTTTGACTGGATTTAGAATAGTAAATTAGACCTCTTTTATTTATGCTCTCATTACAGTTTTGCCTGCATTGGAGTTAGAAGAGAAAATGTGAACCCTATGATTTGTGAACTTTCCCAAATATTTGTAGTACTGCCATTAGAATAGTAAATCAAATCCCCTCCATTTAAGGATATTGCCCAATTAGTTGGATAAGAGCTAGAAACATAAATCTCATCGCTCAGATTTATGAACTTTGTACAATGATTCAGAGACTGGAGTTAGGAAAGCAATTCACACCCTGTTTAATTTATTAACTTTCACTTTTACTGTTAGCCTGGAGTTAGAATATTACATCTCTTCCTTTATGTGTGTCCTTCCCCAATATTTTTAGGTCTGGACTTACAATATTAATCCTCAACTCTTTCATTTCTGCATGTCCTCAACTTTTACTTGGATTGCAGTAAGCGTAATAAATGTCAACCATCTGATTTAGTCATGGTCCCTAACTTTCTTCAATTATTGTTAGACTGGTGAATAGTAAATCCCATGTTTCTGATTCAAATACATTTCTCGGCATTTGTGCAAACAGAGCTAGAATAATATATCTCACCCTATTTAAAGTATGCACTTTCCCCAACTAATGTTTGCCTGATACTAGAATAGTAAAATGTCACCTCATCAATATTTGAAATGTTTGTAGGATTGCAATTAATCAGGTTCATTTAGTGTTTGTTTTTACTCTATTTTGGTGTTTTTTCTGTTGTTTGATTTTTGTAATTATTTTATGTTTATGATTATGCTATTTATGAAAGTATTTATAAAAAAATTTGATATTTATAATTAATTGTTTACAATGGTTTAATGAATAGTGTATGTGTATTAAAAAGCACATTTATTTATAGATATTTTAAATCTATATACTTATTAATAATTATTTTACAGTGTTGGTGTTTACATTTTAAAGGAATGTTTACAGGCTAATGTTTCTTTAGATTTTTATAATCATGTACATTTATTGGAAAGTACATGTGGAAATGTACATTTAAGGTAACATAACTGTGTATTAAAATCGATTTGCTTTTTTAAAATTACAATATTTTCTTATATATTACATTTTTAAAACATGAACATATGTTTTTACACTTTTTAAATTACCAATATGATTACATTATGTTGAGTAAAGTTTTCTTTAAAAAATATTGAGTATATTTTTAAATTAGTAAAGGTTTTTCTTTGAGTTTAGCTACTATTTTTGTACACTAAGGGCATCATCACGATGGCGGGCGGACAAAGTTCACCCGCCAACGCAACGGCAAAAGGGACCGCCCGCCATAGGTGCGGCGGTCCACGTCTCACCATGCCAAACAGGAGGCGACCGCCACCATGGCGGTCGCATCCCACATTTTTCACATTGCGGCGGGCGGTGCTGTAAGCAGCACCCGCCACAATGTGAAAAATGCATGTTGTGCCTTTGCATTCCCAACGTGACAGGCACCGTGTGGTGCCTGCCACCTTGTGCATGCAAATGCACCCCCCCAACACAAAAGACAGCATGCCTTCCATGATGGCAATGCCGCCATGAAAAGGCCAACCTCCGCCTCATCCTAATATGGATGGCGGTGTCTTGCAGACACCGCCACCATATAATGCCCCTTTTCCGCCCGGTCGTAGAGTCAACCGACGGAAAAGCGGCAGACGGTCTTTCCGTCCGCAGCGGACTCCCCAGCCATACTAATATGGCGGGGGTCAATCAGGCATGGATGGCGGGTGGATCGCCCCTGCTGGGCCAGCGGTGGCTACCGCCGACCCGGCGGGGGCGATCCGTCCGCCATCCTAATGGGCTCCTATTTTTTAATAGATATTTTGACTAAGTCTTGATTGTTTAATACTATGTTTTTGAAAAAAATATTTTTAAAGAAGCTATTTTATACTTACTATTTTTAGTAATCTCGATACATTTGTTGCCAATCTTTTTGTACTTTACATCTTTACACGGTCAGTATAGAAAATTCATATTTTGGCCTTCACTATTTTTGCCATGATTTTTTGTATTGCTGTACTTTTGTAGTCGATACACTGTCATACAGCCATTTTGGAGTACATTTTAAAGCTCTAGTGCTCATGCTGTCATAGATGTCAATGTAATGTCCAAATGCAATACTCCAGTACTGATGCTATTGTTGATCTCAATGCAATGCTCATGGCTGTTGAGTAAAAGGGAAGCAAAGAGAGACTGTCATGAACCCTCATTCAGCAAGCACAAGCAGATGTCACAATAAAATTGTGTCATTCCACCTTGTTTCCCCTCATTACCCTGAAGATTTGTTTTGCTGTATTCCCATGGCTTGAGTCGAGGGTAGACGCGGTCTACCCACTATTTTCAGAGAGTAGACACCCTCTACAGTGTTACAAAGCTGGCTGCTTTCAGCAGAGTGCCACGTTCTTCCTAGTTCTACTCATTTTAATTGCCACTACTCGTCCCAATGCAGGGTATCAGAGTGTTTTACATCACTCGTACAGATTATGCATTGACAATAAATCAAATGTGTGTAGATCAATATAAAGAATGTCTTACATAAGACAGTGAGAATTACAAGGTGTGGAAACCGCTCGTCCTTCATACCTCACTGTACTATAATAGAAGGATTACAATTGATGAACTGTAAGTAACAAAAGGATCTCTTTCTTAAAAACAGTAACGCACTTACATAAAATAAAAACCTGTCATCTGTGTGTTACATATTGGGCCTTGCAAGAGACATATTAACCCTCTATGCTGCTATGATTCAGAAGTAGGACTAGGCAAAACACAGATCTCTCCAGCAAATACGTTATCTTACCATTAGCTGGCACACAAATATCTCTGCAGCAGGTGCTTTTACTCCAGAAGATATTTTAAAATACAGACATTACAACCAATTAAGCAGAACAGATGTACTGCCACATTTCTACCTGTTGCCAATTTCTTTGTAGCAGGTTTTTTTTTAATGAATACGTTGAGGCTCAGATTTTGTGTCTGGGTTGCGTTGATATTTTGGCACAAACCCAGTGCACAATCTAATTTGTTAAATACTGTAATATGCTAAAATGTACTCATGATAGACCTGCGAAACATATGTGAGGTCTTGAGATCTAATGCCACTTCCTGTGAGGTCATGGGTTGTGATGCCACTTCCTGTGATGCCACATGTGATGGCACGTGCCGTGATGTAACTTTCTGTGATGCCACACTCTGTGATGTTATTTTCTGTGATGTCACATGCGGTGATGTCACGCATGGTGATGTCAGGCACAGTGATTTCACGCCCATTCTGCCTAACTTGGTGAGTCCCCCCACTTCTTTTTTTAGGACTTGAGCCCCGTGTATTCCCCATAAGTTCCTACTTTTGACTGAGTAGGTCTTTGTCTCTTCCTCACGGAGCTGCACATCATTGATATTGTCTGTCCTCAACCCATTACGGCTGTAGACAAGTCTCCCTAAATGTCAGAGAGATAGTGTGTTTGGAGACCAGGGGGCCATTAGGATGGCAGTAACTACCGCCGGCCCGACGGGGGAATCCACCCGCCATCCTCAACAAAATGACCCCCCGCCACATTAGGATGGCTGGGGGGTCCGCGGCGGATGGAAAGTCTGTCCGCCGCATTTCCGCCGGTCGCGAAGTCGACTGGCGGAAAAAGTGCTTTCCTATGGTGGCGTTGTCTGCGAGACACCACCAACCATATTAGGATGAGGGCGGGCGGGTGCCTTGAAGCCACGGAAAGACATGCAGTCTTTCTTTTTGGGGGCCTTTTGCGGGCCCCCAGGATGATGGGGGGTGGGGGAGGCACATGGGGGTACCGCGCGGTGCCTGCCATGTTGTGCATGCACATGCACGACAAGCATTTTTAGCATTGTGGCGGGCGGTGCTGAGAGCACCGCCCGCCACAATGTTAAAAATGCAGGTTGCGCCCGCCACTGTGGTGGGCGCATCCTAATACCTCCCACGGGACCCCTGCCCTTATGGCGGGCGGTCCCGTTATCCGATAGGATGGCAGGCGGACAAAGTCATCCTAATGGCCCCCCAGGTCTTGTGTCTCGACACGTCTGTGAGTGTGTGATGTTCTTGGAAGCTGTTTTGAGAATACCACTTCCACTGTGCTCAGGCAGCGCAAGTAACATGGTTGTCTAATTCAGTGACATGAAGGGTCGGCATTGAGTCTCCATGTTTTTGCTGTTAAGGCCTGCAGGAGGTGACTGTTTGAATGTGTGCCTTCAAGGGAGTGACTCTTGATTTTGCAAAGTAGAATTATCTAGGAATTTCTGAGTGTGTTGGAGCAAAACCTCAAAATGTGATGTGCTGAGCTTAAGGGAGGCGATTCCTTCTGGAGTATCGCAGCCTGCGCTCAGGGTCCAGAGCAGAAGTGTTGATAACTTCAAGAAACCCAGGTCTAGAAAGGCCTCACTAGGAGGGTTCAAATAGCATTGTGGCCATCAATGCCCAGACCATCTTTGCAGCCCAGACTTGGACTGTTCCCACCTTTCCAACTTGATCAAATTGTTTAAGAAGGGACAACTCGCTTCATCTCTCTGGGCCACAGCTCCTTCATCAGACCAAAACTGATTGCTCCTCAACGAGGTCTAACACACAATATGTTGTACTATATAGAAGCTGGAACTACATGTGCATCTATAGTTTGGGATCTAATACACTAACTCTGAGTTAAGTGCAACTCACGTTTGTTCTACTACAGTAAGAAACCCAACATACTGCATTTAACAGCTGCTAATCCTCAGCAACCCCCCCCCCCAGCCTTATCCCATTGTTCTAATGCCCATACTGGTTGTATACTACCTGTGATATGCCTACGAGCTGGTGTGCTGCAGTTATAAAACAAGCATTTACAATGCAATGGTCTCGGCATTATTAAAGGTAGAGCTATTGGCATTGCTCATGACATTTTTTTAAAAATCATAAATAAATAAATGGCATTGTCATTTACATTGCCAATAGCTTAATCGTTAAATAAATGGCATTGTCATTTACAATGCCAATAGCTTAATAGCTCGCAAATGCATGACCTATTGCATTTACACCCACACAGAGCCACACACACAAAGCCACCCACACACATACAGAGCCACCCACACAGAGCCACACACACACACACACACACACACACACCACTACATGTTTATATCACTCTATGAAGACCAGTGAAAAAAACCTACATTATGAGGGCCACCCTTTCTGATCATCAGAGAATCAAAATGATCATACATTTTATGTTTATACTTTAATGACAGTATGAAAGTTATATCAGATTTTCAAAAAACGATTATGGGAATAGTTTTGAGACTTTCTGACATAACCCCCTTATGAGGACCGCACATGTCCCGTATCCAAGAGTTATGAAGACCATTTTTACACACTACATAAAGACAGCAAACAGCTTTACGAGGACCGGTGTGTGTTTTTTTACAAGTCTGTTTATGAGGACCAGATTATATTTTACATATAGTGTCTTCCTATTTGGTATAGTATATATTTGTCAAAAAAACAGTCTTTATTTGGATCCCTTTCGTATGTGACTGACAATTTATTACAGAATACATATGCATTTAGCAAACACTGCTTTCTTATTTCATCCAGCGAATATTTAACCGACCATACTGGATTTAAAATAGTGTATTATTTAGACAATACCTTTAAAAAATAGTTCCTAACTGCTAAATATCCATCTTTTCACTGTGTTTCCCTTTGAATTTGTGTAGTTCTGCATCCTCAATTCAGTTGGTATTTTGAACATTTGCGAAGTGAAGAGCTGCTTTTCAGTTTCCAGCCACATGTGCTATTTTCTTAAAGTAGTAAAAAATGTAGGGCCCGGATTAAGCATTGTAGCACTTGTAAAACTGCAGACGGGATCTCCATCTCGTTTGTGAAGGTGTATTCCATTCGTCCAACTCTAATTATGGCATTTGACAATTTGTAAGTAAATTCTGTCCATAAATTGTGAAAATCTGGTTAAACGTCAACTTCAACATAAGAACTTGAGGTCGCTCAGATAAGACCTGGAAGGCAAGAGTAGAGCTGAACCTATTTTGATCTTTAAAATGGGGATACATAGGTGTTTGTCTTTCAGTAGCTATGAGTTTTACACATGTTTAGGTGCCTGATATGTCTGTGCTTCTATTGCCATCATATGGATCATATCTTAGTGTGTGTCAAAAAAGTGTGATCTGTTATCCATCACAACAAGGACCATATGATATTGTGTGTTAAACATCAGACCCTATTCTCATAACAATTACCTCACCATTAGGTCTGATGCAAATTTGTGCTGTTATCAATGCTACTGCTATCAAGCATGAATTTCTTTTCTATTCAATAAGGACTATATCACTAGTATATTACAATTGCATGTGGTTTTACCATTCACACTGAGAAACAGATAATATGGCATGCTACAAGATTTTGTTCTTTGATACATCACATTGAGGGCCACATCAAGGTGTTTGTTAGTAATATGAGCGTGTGCCTATTCATCACAGAGGACATTTTCATACTGTCAGGGCTCGACAAATCCGAAAAATGGTACTAGTCCTGAAGGTCTGGTGCCATGGAAAATCCCCTCGACCTGACTGCAACCCACTTGACCTCCGTCTCTGAAAACGGAGCAAAAGTGACAAGATAACAAGATTTAAAGGCATCTTTATTGCTCAATCCCTTTGTGAGCAATAAAAATGCCTTCAAATCGTGTTATCTTGTCACTTTTGCTCTGTTTTCAAAGACATAGGACAAAAGTTAGTTTGATTTCCTACTCGCCAGAAAGGGCGAGTAGGACCTAAAAATAGCTCGTCCTCATCCATTCTCACTCGCAAATGCGAGCGGGCGAGTGGATTTGTCGAGTCCTGTGTGTATTGCAGGGTTGTGCATGCTTTAAACATCACCAGGAGAAAAATATTATGGAGTGTGTTACAAGTCAATGCTTGTTAGACCAGTCAGCCTTGGGGTGATCATCCCCAAAGCTTATTGCCTTCACCCCCACTATATTTATGAATTTGCTTTTGTTGGCCTTAGGACTGCTAACCAGTGCTAAAGTGCTTGTTCCCATTCCCTAAAACATGATAAAATTGGGCTACAGACCCCATTGTCACATTTAATTTATTTGCAAGTACCTAGTAAAGTGATATTGCATGTACACCCACAGCCTGTAAATTAAATGCTATTAGTGTCCCTACAGCACTTTTTGAGCCACCCACTTAAGTAGACTTTTTTTAACCTGTCCCTGGTCTGCCACTGCAGCTTGTGGGTGCAATTGTAAACTGCCATTTCCACATGTCAAAATAAACCTTTTACCAAGCATAAACCAATCTGTTGAGGACATATAAGTCACCTAAAGGGTAGGCCCTCAAAAGCACATAGGGCAAGGTGCAGTTTACTTTAAAAAGTTGGACATGTAGTTTTTAATCTGACATGTCCTGGTAGTCACTGTTGCAAGGCCTGCCTCTTTCATAGCATACCATTGGGTACCTTATTACATTTAATAAGTGTTAATTTTTGATTGGGAGCAGGTAGGAAAGTCATGAATGGTATCAGAGTAATTTAAAACCATCTTGAATGGTAAATTCATATTTCAATCCTCAATTTTAAAAATGCCACTTTTTAGAAAGTTGGAAACAAGAAAAAGGTCTGGACGTACATTTTGGAATAAATACATTCATAAATAACCACCTTAGATTCTCAAGTAGTTATATTGTTTTCATTACACTTGTTATTTGTTCATTTATTTGTGGAACAAACAAGATGGATATTTCTTTCATGTCTTAAAGAAGAACAATTAGTACAAACATATATCAACAACACAATGGTAACAGTACTTTGGACATATAACAAATACTTAGGAAATGGCCAAACATGACAAAACAATAGACCAGTCCTTATTTTAACATAAAGAACAATGGCGGTACAATTCAGTTATGTGTTTCACTACATACACCTGCCATAACCAGCGACGCAGTTAAACAGTTACACCAGGCCTAAATGTCCTGTTTGTACTCTGTATGGGTCGGTTGATTGGTGGTGATTATTGCTGGCTGGGTGGGGTCGACACATTTCAGAACCCTATTTGATTTCAGGGTTCTCCTCAGGACCAGGACCTGGTCATTCACATTTGAGGTGAGGGAATTCTCACGGGTGATGATGCCTTATGAACTCAAGGGGTGTGGTCCTTTTTCTCTTGTGTCCAGAAACGACCGCGGCGGTTGCTGGTGCTTCAATATGATATTCACGCTTCAAAATAATTAGATGATGACAGGGGGGACTTGTTAATGGCTTTCAAGCTGTAGCTTTGTGAATGGTTCTCATGGGGGCCTCACATGGTTCTTCTCCTCATGTACGATGTACATCCCATGTGAAGCGTATGATTTCTGGCAGAACCCGTGATGCATTGACATTTTTGTGCAGTGTAATGCCGGCGGTGGGGAACACAAGTATTTCAAGGACTTCCGCATTGTTGGCATACCAGGGAGAGACGAGGCAGCAGAGGAGGACCTCGATCGGGAACTTATAATTGAAGGAGCTGAGCCCTTCATTGAAAGACTCGCGTTCCCCACCGCCGGCATTTCACTGCACAAAAATTTCATAAGGCTGCCTTAAGATGCTTGATAGAGGTAGGACTGTACCCGATTCTGAGTGCACTCCTGACAGAGATTGTTCCCCTTAGGTGCTGATAAGCAGGAGCTGTTTTTGATAGTTTAGTCCATTAAAATGATTATATCACATTTCATATTGCAACATTGTGCGCTATTAAATCCTTTATTGAAAAAGCATCATGAATCACAGCAGGGTCATGGTTGCGGGGCGGCGTGGCGGCTGCGCATGGTGTGCTGGGATGACAGGCATTGGATTTGTTATTTTCGGGTGGCGTTTCTCAATGTACCCGTGTCGAGTATGTGCTTTCCATTAATTATACAAGTTTAGAAACTTAGTAGAACTTAAATGTTTATCTGTTATTAAGATAAATATTCATATATATTTTTGATGACCCTATATATTGTGATCATGTGAAAGCATAAGGTAAATCATGCACTTGTGTTAATTTATTTACGTTGCCTAGACCTATTTATATCAGGCCTTCTTCCAAAGGTTCTGGGCATCGTACAAGGTCCAACAAAGTATTTTCACTATGTTTACTCATATGTGAGCTTGGTGTTTATAGGTGATAGGGTATAATCACCACGTATGTATTGGCTTTGAGAAAGACCAGTTTGGTTGAAACACGTCAGCCGAATAAAACTTTCTTTGGAAACCTTAAAAAAAAAAAGAACCAGCAGGGTCACAATCATAATCTTGCCAGTGGTTTGCTCCTGCCCTCTAAAATGACCATAGCTTTGAGTGTTACAGATGTGTTGGTATGTTATATATGTGAGCTACTATTATCATACTTTGGATCAAGTCATGTTGTGCATCACAGCAGTTTGATTTTATCCATCACAATGAGGACCGCATGATGTTGTGTGTTACACAACTGAGCTTTTTCCTATCACAGTGATGACCACACAACTAGGTCTGTTGCAAAATTGTGCTAGTACCTAAAGTACTGTTACCAAGAATTAACTTCTTTCCATAACAAATAGGAATATATCTCATTGTATGTAACAAATTAATTTGTGTTTATCAAGTGCAATGAGCGCTAGATGCCATGACAGATTTCAAGATCCCTTGCTTTGATACATCACATTAAGGAGCACATCATGCTATCTGTTACAACATGAGAGATTGTCTATTTATCATAGAAGGCAATTTCATATAGTTTACATGGATGTGCATGTTTTAAATATTACAAGGAGGGCAATATCATGCAGTGCACTACAACTGCATGTTGGTTTATTTCTTCATTTGTAATTAATCGCAGAGACTTTGTGATGTGCTGGCATACAATAACAAGGCTACCATAGGATTCTTAATAGAAATAGACCAATTCCTCATTACAACTGTATTCATGTGAGATTGGTCCCATCTGGTGTCAATAAATATGATTTGTTTAAGACTTTTAGTCCATCAAACTCATAACGAGATCACAGTGCATGTTTTAACTCTCTGTGATATTACACCACACTCTGATAAAAAAAACCTCTTGCGTGTTTTTATCCATCAAAATGAGGACTACATTGTGGTATGCAATTCAGATGACCATGTGTGTAAATTGTGAGGTTTTATACATTGCAAAAAGGAGCATAGCAAAGCACATGTTACAGTTTTCTTTTGTGTTTCTAACATGTAATAGACACTGCCGCAACTTTACATGTGTATCAAGCATATGAACCTTTCTTATGGACACAGAAAACCATTTCATATTTTGTGTATCACAAGAAGGTGCTCTTTTATGCTTTACAATTACTCCTATATAAAGGTGGCTTATGCTCCTATGTGCACTTATAGGTCAAACTGAGGACCATGTTAAATTGTGTGAGACAGGGTTGTGTACCTTTATCTGCCACAATTAATATTGTGGTGCCTATTACAGAGGTTGGCGTTTTTATCTATCACAATGAAGACTGTATCAAGATGTGTGTCACAATTGTGTGTTTTTATCCAACACAATGAGGACCACACTTTGGTTCATTTTAGACATGTGTGCTTCTGCTAACACAGAGTCACATCATGTTGCATTGAACACGTTCATGTTAATGTAGATTCATTAGCAGTACTACATTAATGCGATTTAGTTTTATTGCACATTCCATTAACAGTAAGCTTCTTTAACATTATGTTGGGTATTAGTAAAGCGTTTTTATCCATCAGAATGAGGACTGTATCAAGATGTGTATAATGTAGTGTAGTTCCTATCATCCTAATAGGCTCTGCGCATTGGAATAATACCTTCAATAGTATAGGCCTAGACCAGACGTTAACTAGGTCTACTACTGTCGATATTAGACTTAAAGTTTTGGGTTTGCCAGCTTAGCTCAGAGTTCACTAGAAACTTTCTCGAATAGGCAAGGAGGAGTTGAACCTCCCTGGATAGACAAGAAGGGATTTAGTTTCTGACAACCATAGAACATGACAACTTTGCTCTCCCCTAATCAAGAGTGTATCTCGAGAGTCGTGTGAACAAAAGGCAATTTATTTTACTCAGTCAGTACGTGCATTCTTAGTCTCATCAGATTGTAGAGAAAAGGAAGAGACGGGCGTGTTCAATAAAAGATGTTATTTATTGATCAGTCTCTTTTCTCATACAAGAGAAATGGATCGATATTATTGCAATACTTATAGTTAAGTAAAGTGCATACATTAAAAGCAGAAGTATAAAATAATACTGTAAAAACATTGATATGGTTTCTAAGCCATATGAAGGTTTAAAATGATTAAAATGTATTACATACACATATACATTTGACTAAACGTACTCAACTGGTGTTTCTAAATACGCCTACCCCGTGTACCTGACCTAAGTCTAATGCGTGGGCGGGAATAGAAAGTTACAGTTTAAGTTAAGTTTGTTTTTGCCAAGTGACTGACTAAAGAATTCTCTGTGAGGGGTTATTCAGTTCTGTACCTGGAAGTTAGGATGAATGAGGGATGGTATCTCTCTCTCTGGTCTCGATATTCCAGGCTGCCTGCGAGGGCTACCCGGAAGCGCCGGAGCTGGATTTCTCGGCAGGAGAAAGCAGCGCGTCTCGTTCTCAGCGCGTCAGGAAGGCGGGGCTGCGCCAGCGGGGTCTGCTCTGCTCTGGGCTTCGGCAAGTATGGCTGCTCCGTCTCGTCACCACCGCGTGTGTTTGCATAGGGCAATATCGGTAATATTTATACCTTTAAGGTGCCGAGATTGACGTAAGGATGGACATAGATACGTCAATAAGGATGTCATACGACTTGGTCGTTAGCACATTCTTTTGCTGAAGTTCTCGGTGAAATCAAAACAATGGCCGCAGGGTTTTTCCCAGGTTGTCGTAGGTTTGATTTGTTATGAGAACTCCGTATGCCTTATCAGGGGCTGGAGGAATATCGCTTGTCTAATTAGATCGCAAGCGTTATGACCTAATCAGATAACACGTTCCTGTGCCGTAGTGTGGCTTCGTCAGATAACGGTATCTGCATCATGGGGGTTTGCTGCCTCATGGGCTGACTGCTAGTTAACTTGTTGGTTTGTTAACCAGAATAGGGTCAGGAATAGGGGGATCGATTCAGAACCTATAGGAATACATCACACCCACTCCACGCTAACTATGGACATATTTACTAATCTAGGCATAGTAAAACATAGTACAACATACTACAGGGTAACGTGTATACCTTACCACCCCAAAATACATAAATGCATTTCGAAATTATCAAATATACGGAAAAATGCAGTCATATGTATAGTATGCACTCAAGCTGTAGAATAATGTTAAAGTAAGCACGCATTTGTATACATTATTGCTATTTAGGTATATGAGAATTTACACATGAAATGGCTCTTAATACAGAAAAAAAGTTCGAGACCATTTCATCACAGAGTAAAATAATTATGAACATTCCAGCGGGCAGCTAAAGTCTATAAGCTATCTAAAAATAGAAATCTTAGTTCTTTAAGAATAGTTTCTTACTTTAAGCAGAAGATAAGTGTCCCGAAAAATATGCAAAAATATTTTGGGGCTGCTGAAAAAATTGCTGTCCGTGAACTGGAGGGAAAATTGTTCATGTGACTTTATTATTAAAGTTGAAGGCCAAATTCAGGGTGTCGGGAACGCCGTGTGCGAGCTTGCTCAAAAGTCTCTATTTCTGCTCTGGTGAGAACATCATATCATTTAGGCTTTCGAAAAAGCTGTCAACAGCTTCCTGGGAAAGTTCCACTAACTCGGAAAAAGGTGTAACCATGCATTCGGTCGCATGATTGTCTCCATTGACGTTCTGATTTGGATTGCTGACAGAAGGTCGTACCTGATCGATGCTGCTTTCATCTTGAACTTCACTGCCCCTTAATCGTAGTGGTGAAGCTTCCACGAATGCCGTCATCAGGATTGGTAGCCTTTGAGGGCAGCACAAAGCGTGAGCCTTGATTGGACTCAACAATGTTTCTGCATCCATTGGCGCATCCGATTGTAGCGTCAGACAGGTGTCTAACACGCATTCTTCTCCGCATAGCAGGCACCTTAATACAGGTAAAACACATCGTTGCCACATTGGTCGGAATGATAGAAACCAAGTCATGTTCAGGTCTCTAAGCCGGGATAGTCCCAGGATTTTTGTTATCCGGTCCCGGTATCCAATGGCTAGGATTGTTTCTTCCCTTGTCGCAGGTGTTTTGTCTGTGACATGGTTTGCCATAACGAAAAATAAGGACTAGGAATAGGATTCCTGCAATCAGTCCTAAAATGAGGGGAAGTCCGCCAAAGATCGAATGGACGAAATCTGGAAAAATACCCAGTATGGCTTTGAATGGTGTTAATGCCATCGAAAATACTGTCTTAAATACCTTTGAGACCCCAGTGGTATCAGAAATATTTAAGATTTCATTCAGGATTTCTGCGAAATGTATGGGGGAATTAGTTGATAACAATGAATGTATCTCTGCAGTCGTCCTTGCGACTTGTAGATCATACGTTTCCTTTGATGACGTGAGCCTGGTAGGCGTCTGAAGAAGCACTGTTTTCATTCTGCTTAAAGTATCTATTCGAATAGAAGTAATTTTCAAGTTGGGCCATGCCCTTGCCTCCCTGTCTGGAAAGGAGCTGGGGAACAATGAGTGTCCACAGCACTTGACCTTCGCAGTCGTAGTTACGAGATAAGGAGTCCCGGGCATAAGACTACAGCATCTGCGATCTACAATTAGAATGTAACTCCCATTGTAGAGTCTTTGAAAGAATGGTTCTATCTCTGTTGCAGGTGCGCCTAGCTGGTGACATGAAAGGTTATTTGAGTTCCCTTCACAGGCTCCATGCAAACTAATTCCGTTACACAGAAGTGTGCCGCTTAGTGACATCGCACAATTATTGCCACTAAGAAACACTTTCTGTCCTTTATTACTGACACATGCATGTGAATAGGGCAGGTTCCATGTTGTTTTAATGTACCCCTTTCCCAATTTCTCGTACATGCCAGCCTGTATATATTTTTGGCAGTATTGAAACCTGAAGGTTGAAATTGGAATATTAATTATCCCATGTATTATCCATTCACTGACAGGTCGTTCTGACATTGTCACTGGTAATCTCTCAAGTTTCTCAATGCTCAGGATTGTATAATCAGCACCCTTCTGGGCCATACTGATTTGTCTATCAGTAAGGTTAAAGATATGGAATAGTGACGTTGTGTTGATTAAACGCCAAGGCACATAGCCTGAACGCAGATTTTGTAACGTCCAGCCAAGCTGTACAATAGAACGCAATTGAGACTGACCGTGTTGTAACAACAGTAAGTCCTGCGATAATATGTCGATTGCTGAAGACACAATGCTGTCCAAAGAAAAAATTCTGGAGGACAGAGTCATTAACCCATTGTCCACTACAGAAAGTGATTTTTCCAAATTAATACGGTCAATTTCCCGTATTCTTTCTGCTGTCTCAATTTGAGTAACCTTCCAGGCCTCATTGTATGCTGCATATACAGAGGCTGCTATGAAACGTTTTTGACGCTGTTTGCGCGGTCCCATAATGAAATCACGCAAGTCAGCACCATCAGTAAGTAAAGTTAGGTGTTGCTTAATTTCTGCCAGTGTGGAAGTTTGTAGCCACTGAAGGCATAATTTGCCCACACTGTAGGTGGTTATTATCCCTGGGTGTTGTCTTTGAGGATATCTAGGGTCTGGCCTGGTCATTTTGAACCCCTGTGATTTGTTCAGGAATCTGTCTTGACAGTTATTAGTATCTGTGGGCCAGATCAACCACTGTTTCCAATCTGGATGTGTTCTGTTTTGGTTTAATACATAATTTACGTCTATCTCTTCATCTGTAGAGCTATTGCTGTTCATTGTTGGTTTTGGAATAGACGGTTTATTTAAGTCTTTGATTTTGGCTAAGCCAAGACAGGTGGTTTGTTGAACAGATTCATTTAAAAATATAATTTGTTCTGGGATCATGCAGGCTCTAAACAAAGATTCTATACCCTGTACTTGCCATTCTTTTGTGCCCCAAACACTTTTCAATTCAACATTTTTGTCCCAATAATCAAAACCAAAAGTATTCATTTGTTCGAAGAATGAGTCTGAATATATCAATTTTGTGTTTGTTATCATGGTCTTTGTCCCTGTCTTGTTTGACAATTTGAAATAAAATGTTTCAGCATTACTTGTGTTAAAACCTGAAAAGTATGAATATTTGTCATAAACGGTTCTTGAGCTTCCTTTTGGAGGTGTTGCACAATGTTCCCATTGATTATAATTTAAAACATTTCTAGGTTGTGCAGATTTATGTATAAAATGGTTACCATAGTGGTTGTAGCAATACATACTATCATAATTTGTAGAACCCTGCAAATAATCATGTTTGGTAAATTTAGCAGACATTACTAAGTCAGACATCATATTATTAATGCTTTCGAAGTCCCAATCATCAGCAAATGAGTTTGGTTTTACAAAGTCACTCAATGAGATCTTAATTTGGTGTGGATATTTCAGGATTTCAACCGGACCATAAATTTCGTAGTCAGTGTTGTCCCATGCTACCCCACCCGGTATAGGATTGGCTGTGAAGTTGACTGAAGAAAGTTCTCTTTTCTCGACGTGTGAAGATGTGTGTGGCTTGAGGATCAAGTTGATTTTCTGACTTGCTGTGTCCATATTAGCATATTTTCCCTCAATGAAGCGTCCCAAAGTTAGTATCATGATGAGCCAAAGTATGAGGATAAATGCACCAAAACCCACCCAAAATTCAATCCATGGAGAAATCAGATATGTTTCTTTTAGTTGTTTCAAAAGTTCTTTAGCTTTATCTTTAAAGGTTTTTGATGATGGCTGTGTCTTTGATTCACTGAAGCCTTCAGAGGAATCATCGAAGTTTATGAAGTAGCCGGATGCAGTTCTGTCAATTGTTCCAATTGGTTCATGATTACTGTTTCTTGCATTTACACTTGGTACTTCATTGTAGATTGGTGTGTCTCTGCTAAAAGTTTTTATTTGGGTTTTCAGAGGTCTAAGTTCCATTGCATTGTTGCATAGTCCATGTTGTTCTTCTGTAGGCGTTTCGAATGTGATGAGCCTCTTAGTTAGGACCTCTGTACTGGTAGCAAACCTTGGTGTTCTGCTACTTATTGGGAGTCCACTTGGCCTACTGTTTGTTATCGGCCACATGATTGTGGTTTTACCAGGTCGATGGATACAACTCGGTTCTCCTTTTTACCAGCAAGTGGCGGTAGTACAACTGATCTTGTCCCGTTGACAGACAAGACAGGAACTGCTTTTCTGTAAGAAGGCCCAAATTCCTTCTTTACCGCGATCTTTTCTCTGACTAGATCCCCGACTTTTGGAATCCAGACAGGTCTTGCTGGGACAGGTGGTGGTTCTTCAGTGGTTGTTGGCTGCTGTTTCAACTTTATGTTGCTCAGGTCTTTTCTTGTTTTGTTTAAGTCCTGCAAAATAGCCAAACGGTCTTTGATATCAAAGCTTTTTTCTTTCACCACTGAAGTCTGACTATCAAGGTCAGAGATCAACATCCTAGTTCCAAATAATAATTCGTACGGACTGAATCCCTTCAGAGAATTTCTTGGCAAGTTATTTAGACTACGTTGGACACTTATTAGATGTTTGACCCACCCAGCTCCCGAACCTAATACCTTTGCCGTTATAGATTGCTTTATGTCACGGTTTTTTCTTTCAACAATTCCGTTCCCCTCAGGGTGAAATGGACAAGAGTACCGCAATGTCACGCCCATGCTGACCATGGCCTCCTTATAAGCCCGAGAGCTAAAAGCAGGACCGTGGTCTGAATGCAGCATGCCAATTGCGTATGTGCCGATAAAGACTCGCAAATCTTTTATAACAGTTCTGGCGTCAGCCGTTCGCTGGGGCCACATCCATATGAATCTCGTGCATGAATCCACTGCGACCAAGATATATTTATAGTTACCATCCCTTTGTAAGGGACCACAGTGGTCTAGGTAAACACAGGCTAATGGTTTATCCGAGATTAGAAGGGGCGTCTGAGCTGGACGTCTCACCGTTGATACTTTCATTCTTTGACATATTTCACATTCTAGAACATAGTTCCTTGTTTGTCTTCTCATTTGTGGCCACCAGTATCTCTGTTTTAATAACGATACTGTGGCTGAGACGCCAGCATGTATAGAAGCAAGCCCTTCGTGTGCCGCTATTATCAGTCCTAACCTGTGTTCCATGTTTGGAATTGCCCTATCCCCCACTCCAGGGATTCGAGCAAAAGGAACATTGTTTGCATCAGTTATGTATGTATATTTTACTGGAAAGCCTTTCGGGAGTGTTTCTATCGAATCCTTTCCTGAAGCGCTGACAGCTTGTAATATTTCGCTGTCTATTTTTGTTTTTGACCGGGTGATGGCAGCTACGGAAGCCGTTTGCACAGCTGCCTTCGCGGCCACATCAGCCAATGAATTCCCTGCAACGTGAACGCCATCACGTTGATGACTCAGTGTATGTATCACGTGAGTCTTTGGTAGTTCTTTTTGTAAAAGAACTACTTGTTCCCAGAGCACTTTATGCTTGATTGTGCCACCTTTTGCATCCTTGAAACCATTCTGAAGCCAGATCTGCAAGTATTCATTGTAAGACTGAACGCAATAATACGAATCGCACACTATGAGTGTGGGGAATTCTCGATCGGTATTTTCAAGCGCCATCTTGAACGTCAGTAGTTCAGCTCGCTGAGCTGTACAATCTCCTAAAGATTGTGTTTTAGTGATTGCTGGTTTAAATTTTCCTTCGTGCCAGCGACCTTTAACGATCGCGCACGCAGCACTTTAAGCTTGTTTACCCCCTACTGCGGGTTGTGCTGATCCGTCTGTATATATTATACAGCCGTAATGTTCTAGAGGCAGAATTTCAGTCGGCGGAGGACATTCAAATTCATATTGGAGAAATTCTTGTGTTTTTAAGTTAGGATCAAATTCGTATGCCACGTCTGTTGCAGCAAGAGAATTAGCCCATTGTATCCATCTCGGATGGAGCGCTTTAGCATTTGGAATGCTTGCTTTTGTTACAGCCTCCAAGGCTGGTATCGGTGTCACGATTATTCTCGGCATTGTTAACTACCTTGATACTGGCTACCTTCTTTTTTGGAAATTGTAATTTCTTTTTTAGATGAGCAGGTTCCTTGTCTTTGTACTTGGCGTGCTCTTCTCTTTGTTCTGATCGTCCTCTTCTTTCCGATTTCTGCGAGGAAGTCTGAAAAGATTGAGAGGGACGTGTATCAATGTCTTGATATCTATCAGGCTTCTTTATATTATCCCTATTTCTAAGGTTATATCTTTTCCCAGAGGGGTCACTCTGAGGTGACCTGTGTCTTTGGTTCGGAGATTTCTCCCTTCGCCTAGGAGACCTTCCTCTGGACTGGAATTTCTTTTCTTTAGGATTGGATTGTTTGTTTCCATCCCAGTTCTTTTTCTGTGATGTTGAATTATTATTAAAAAATACTTTTTCTGGACTTTCAATCAGTTGTGGTTTTACTGGTATTTCACCTAAACTATCTCTACCTAGTTCCTCATAGGATTTTTCTATGATTCTGGCAATTTCAGATGGTTGGTCTGCTATATCTGTCTCCTTTAACCTCTGGCGGATCGCCACATTTGCTGCTTCACCCTTTATGTTGGCTAACAATATAGCCGAGACCTGCTTGAAGTCTTTCAGTAATTTCATACCAAGAGTTAAAGCGGGTTCTGGACCATATTCGTCTTGAATTTGTTTTAGCACATCTGGTATTACCGAAATGGATGGAACACCGTGCGTTTTTGTGTAAATGGAAGCAAAGACTGTACCCCAAGTGTCACAGTCCTCAATGTGTGGTGCGATTCCCATTGGAAGACAGATAGTCAGAATCCTGTGTTTTTCTAACGGGGTGGTGTCTGGAAACACAGCCTCTATTTGGGTGATTTTCTGTGCCAACCAGAATGGTATTTGTTCCCGTTTAGCCTGTACTTTACCTAGGCAGGACTGTATGTTCTGTGGTGTAATTTTATTTGTGTTCCCCTGGTGAGGGGTCAGCTGTGGAATTTTAATTGCTGGTTGAATTGTTGAAGTCCGCATCACATAATGGACTAATTGTCTATGTACTTTTATTAGTTGTTTTAGCTGTGTTAAAAGCTCTGCTGCAGACATCCCGTCGATGTCTGGATGTGGTGTGTATCCGGCTAGGACCGGCCACGTTGCTCCTGGTCTACCTAAAGGACCGAGCCTGGTGATGTGATTATTATGTTTTAGGGCGCCATCAAATAAGAGCAAATGCTCTTGAAATTTGAGTGGTACTTCCACCTCCTCGAAAGGAGTGTACATTTCAGGAGGTTCCTCTATCTTGTAATAGTGGAAGTACTTTGTTACAGCATTTGCTGCTGGAAAATGTATCCATGAATAGTATACCTCTGTCTGCCGATATTCGTGTGCCTCAATTACGAATATGACTGTGCCACCTCTAGGTGTCAGTCCATTTTCTATAAGTTTTAAGGTTATAGATTTCCTTTTGATGACCGGGATGAGTATTATATCTGGGTCCGCATCTTGCATAGTAGCATCAGCTGCTGCGAGTTCAGTTGCTATTCTAACTGTCTCTCTTTCTTCATCACTGTCCATTTTACCGACAGGATGGTTATTTCTTTTGTTTGCAGATCAGGTTTCTTATGGAAACAAAGATTAGATGCACAATATTTTGGAACAGTGTATCCTTCAACGTTGACTATACCAAGAACCATACATAGGAGTTCCCTCCTGCGAGGTTTTGGAGGATATTACCTTTTACCCACTCCAGACGTCTTTGGAGTATTATGGGAGAAAGGGGTCTGAGTGAGAAAGCACGACTGAGTTACTCTAAATGTCTTACGTTAGTTTTATCGCCCTTTCCAAACGCGTTGGGCGCCATGTAGTGTAGTTCCTATCATCCCAATAGGCTCTGCGCATTGGAATAATACCTTCAATAGTATAGGCCTAGACCAGACGTTAACTAGGTCTACTACTGTCGATATTAGACTTAAAGTTTTGGGTTTGCCAGCTTAGCTCAGAGTTCACTAGAAACTTTCTCGAATAGGCAAGGAGGAGTTGAACCTCCCTGGATAGACAAGAAGGGATTTAGTTTCTGACAACCATAGAACATGACAACTTTGCTCTCCCCTAATCAAGAGTGTATCTCGAGAGTCGTGTGAACAAAAGGCAATTTATTTTACTCAGTCAGTACGTGCATTCTTAGTCTCATCAGATTGTAGAGAAAAGGAAGAGACGGGCGTGTTCAATAAAAGATGTTATTTATTGATCAGTCTCTTTTCTCATACAAGAGAAATGGATCGATATTATTGCAATACTTATAGGTAAGTAAAGTGCATACATTAAAAGCAGAAGTATAAAATAATACTGTAAAAACATTGATATGGTTTCTAAGCCATATGAAGGTTTAAAATGATTAAAATATATTACATACACATATACATTTGACTAAACGTACTCAACTGGTGTTTCTAAATACGCCTACCCCGTGTACCTGACCTAAGTCTAATGCGTGGGCGGGAATAGAAAGTTACAGTTTAAGTTAAGTTTGTTTTTGCCAAGTGACTGACTAAAGAATTCTCTGTGAGGGGTTATTCAGTTCTGTACCTGGAAGTTAGGATGAATGAGGGATGGTATCTCTCTCTCTGGTCTCGATATTCCAGGCTGCCTGCGAGGGCTACCCGGAAGCGCCGGAGCTGGATTTCTCGGCAGGAGAAAGCAGCGCGTCTCGTTCTCAGCGCGTCAGGAAGGCGGGGCTGCGCCAGCGGGGTCTGCTCTGCTCTGGGCTTCGGCAAGTATGGCTGCTCCGTCTCGTCACCACCGCGTGTGTTTGCATAGGGCAATATCGGTAATATTTATACCTTTAAGGTGCCGAGATTGACGTAAGGATGGACATAGATACGTCAATAAGGATGTCATACGACTTGGTCGTTAGCACATTCTTTTGCTGAAGTTCTCGGTGAAATCAAAACAATGGCCGCAGGGTTTTTCCCAGGTTGTCATAGGTTTGATTTGTTATGAGAACTCCGTATGCCTTATCAGGGGCTGGAGGAATATCGCTTGTCTAATTAGATCGCAAGCGTTATGACCTAATCAGATAACACGTTCCTGTGCCGTAGTGTGGCTTCGTCAGATAACGGTATCTGCATCATGGGGGTTTGCTGCCTCATGGGCTGACTGCTAGTTAACTTGTTGGTTTGTTAACCAGAATAGGGTCAGGAATAGGGGGATCGATTCAGAACCTATAGGAATACATCACAATAACAACTGTGTGTTTTTATCCAACACAATGAGGACACATTTTGGTGCAGTTTAGACAAGTGGGTTTCTTCTATCACACAGTCACATCATGTTGAATTGAACAAGTTCATGTTAATTTAGCCATCATTAAAAGTACGACATTAATGTGAATTAGTGTTATCACATATTCCTTTAACAGAAAGCTCCTATGACATTATGCTGTGTATTAGTAATGTGTATGATCTTAAGTAACTAAAAGAATCTATATTGTATTGTATCTTGGAAATGTGTGCACTCATCCATCGCAATGAGGGCTCTATACAGGCCTGGTCCCTAGGACATGCATCATCCAGCCAATCGACCATCATAAAAAAGCACAGGTGCTAATGTGCACAGGTATACATTTACACAGGAGAAGCGTGGCTCAGTGGTTAGAGGCGGCAGACCCGGAAGCTGAGATCGGCCGTGGACCAGGGTTCGATTCCCCGCCTCGGCGGGTCATGGGCTCAAAAATTCCACGGACTCGACAATTCTCGCTCCGGTGCCTACTTGACTCACGGGGTCACACTCTGCGACTCTGGGCAATAGCTTGCTTAATCTCCACTACGGCCCCTCGCGGCGGGATGCCTGGCTTTCACCTTGTGGATACCCTGCCGGGGTATCTCACAGGGGAATACCAGGACGGGTTCCCTAAGCAAGCGCCTTGATGCCTTCGGGTGATACGTGCGCTATATAAGTAGCAATACATACATTTACATTTACACTTGCAAAGAGATGACTAGTGAATGTGAGTAAATACTTCTGTGTGGGGTTAGTGATTTTTCAGAGGGCTTTGTTGTTCTGCAAAGTATTTGTGTGCCTGCAAATGTGCTAAGTATTTGTGTGCCTGCAAATGTTCTACTTTGTAACTGTACACAAACATTTCTTCAGCCCATTCCAACCCAGGGAACAATCTGAGATTCACTTCTAACACGTGCCAGATTAAATCTGTTTACAGGGTTGGAAGTGGAAGCAATCAGACAAAAAATTGGAAATAGCATAGATGAAGGGATTATTCCATAGGGGAAAATGTTTTTAAAATGTTATTACTTCTACTTGCTTCAGAATATTTCCCAAAATCTAAGCATGCAAACTTGTTCAAGGGAAAATGGAATTCTCAAAAGAAAATGAAGACTACCCCTTGAAATACATCCTCTGTAGCTGTATCCTAACTGTCCCCAAGACAACCTTTGTGAATTAAAAAGCAGCTTGCTCATGTAATCCAAAATTATAATAAATGTAGCACTTGGTGTAGTGAATTGAGTAAATGTAAATGTATAGTATTTAAATAGCGCACTTCTACCCAGAGGCCTTGTAGCTCTGTATTCATACCGCTGTGGAACCCATCCTGGCTTTCCTGTGAAATGTCCACTCCTGGGCACCCCCAAGGTGAAGCCAGGCATCCAAGCGCTGCTGGGGCTGTTGTGGAGATTAAGCAAGCTATTGCCCAGAGTCACAGAGTGGGACCCATGATTAGACTAGGCACCGAGGCGAGAATTATCAGGTCCGGGGAAATTGAACCCTGGTCCCGGGCCAGACCTCTGCATCAGGGTCTGCCGCTCTAACCATTGAGCCACGCTTCTCCAGTAAATGATAAAGGGGTATAATGGTGTTTGTCTATATGAATCACAGCAGGGTCACAATCACAATCTTTCCAGTGGTTTGCTCATACCCTGCACAATGACCATAGCTTGGAGTGTTACAGGTGTTTTGGGGTGTTATATAAGTGAGCTACTATTATACTTTGAATCGAGTCTAGGTGTGCATCACAATTGTTTGTTTTTATCCATCACAACGAGGACCATATGATGTGTGTTATACATCTGAGCTTTTGTATATCACTGTGAGGACCACCCCACTAGGTCTGTTGCACAGTTGTGCTATTATCTAAGCTACTGTTACCAAGAATGAACTTATTTCCATGACAAATAGAATTATACTACATTGTATGTTACAAATTAATTCGGGTTTATTAAGTGCAATGATCACTAGATGCCTTGAAGTGTTACACGATTGTTTGCCTTGATACATCACATTAAGAAGCACATCATGCTGTCTGTTAGTAATATGACACAATATCTATGTATAACAATAGACAATCTCATACAGTGTTTTACAAAGATGTGCATGCTTAACCATCACCAGTGGGGCAATATCATGCAGTGCACTAAAACTGCATGTTGATTTACCTCTTCATTTGTAAATCATTGCAGAGAATTTGTGATGTGCTTGCCTAGCATCATAAGGCTGTCTTAAGATACTTCATAGAAACAGACCTGTTCCTCATTAAGACTGTATTCCAGTGAGAGACTGGTCCTCCCTGGTGTCAATAAATATGAATTGTTTAAGAACTGTAGTCCATCAAACTCATTACAGCATCACACTGCATGTTTTAACTCGGTGTGCTATTATACTGCACTCTAAAACAAAAACACAACAGTGTTTTCATCGATCAGAACGACGACTACATTGTGGTAGGCAATTCATGTGACCATGTGTATAGCATGTAAGCTTTTATGTAATGCAAAAAAGGGCACATCATGGCGCGTGTTACAGAATTGTGTTGAGATTTTTAACATATTATAGATTCTGCCACAATTTTATAAGTGTATTAATCATATGAACATCTGTTCAGGACTCTAAAAACAACTTCATATTGTGTGTCACAACATTGTGTTCATTTATGCTTTGCAATTGCTCCTATATATATGGGGCTTATGCTCCTATGTGCACTTTATAGGTTAAACTGAGAATCATATTACATTGTGTGAGACAGGTTTGTGTGCATTTGTCTGCCAGAGGAAATATGCTGCCTATTGGAGAGGTTGGTGTTTTTATCCATCACAATGAGGACCATATCAAGATGTGTGTCACAATTGTATGTTTTTATACAACACAATGAGGACCATATTTTGGGGCATTTTAGACAAGTGTGTTTCTATCACAGAGAAATATCATGTTGCATTGAGCAAGTTCATGATAATGCAGCTATCATTAAAAATACCACATTAATGTGATTTATAGTTTTCGCATATTCCTTTAACAGAAAGCTCCTTTAACAGTAAGATGCTTTAACAATATGCTGTTTAGTTGTCATGTGTATGATCTTAGGTAACTCAGAAAACTATATTGTATTTTATCTTGGAAATGAATGCATTTTTCCATCACACTGACTGCTCTATGCAGGCCTGGTCCGTAGGAAAGGAATTTATCACCATCACAACAAATCCCAAGGGCTAATGTTGTGTGCCTTTATCTGCCACATGAAATAATATGCTGCCTATTACAGAGGTTAGTGTTTTTATCCATCACAATGAGGACCGTATCAAGATGTGTGTCACAACTGTGTGTTTTTGTCCAACACAATGAGGACACATTTTGGTGCATTTTAGACAAGTGTGCTTCTTCTATCACAGAGTAACATAATATTGTATTGAAAAAGTTCATGTTAATTTAGCCATCATTAAAAGTACCACATTAATGTGAATTAGTGTTATCACTTATTCCTTTAACAGAAAGCATGTATAACATTATGCTGTGTATTAGTAAAATGTATGAGCTTGAGTAACAAAAAAAACTATATTGTATTGTACCTTGGAAATGCATGCACTTATACGACACAATGACGGTTCTATACAGCCTGGTCCATAGGACATGCATCATCCATCGAACGATCCATCACAAAAAAGCACAGAGGCTAATGTGAACAAGTACATATTAACTCTTGGAAAAAGATGACTATTGAATGTGAGCAAACATTTTTTGTGTGTGGATAGTGATCTTCACAGGGCTTTGTTGCTCTGTATAGTATTTGTGTGCCTCCAAATGTGTTACTTAGTAACTGTCCACAAACAATTCTTGAACCCATTCCCACCCAGGGAACAATCTGAGATTCACTACTGACAAGTGCCGGATTAAATCTGTTTCCAGGATGGGAAGTGAAAGGAATCAGATTAAAAATTGAAGATGGCATAGGTGAAGGGATTACTTGACAGGGGAAAATGTTTTTCGATTGTTATTACTTCTACTTGCTTTGTAATATTTCCAGAAATGTAAGCATGTAAACGTGTTCAAAGGAAAATGGAATTCTCAAAAGAAAATGAAGGGTACTCCTTGAAATACATCCTCCTTAGCTATAAGCTAACAGTCCACAAGACAACCTTTGTGAATTAAAAAGCAGCTTGCTCTGTATCCCAAAATGATGATAATAAACGAAGCACTTGGTGTTGTGAATTGAGCCAATGATTAAAGGGTATGAAGCTGTTTGTCTACATGAATCGCAGCAGGGTCACAATCACAATCTTTCCAGTGGATTGCTCATACCCTGCACAATGACCATAGCTTGGAATGTTACAGGTGTTTTGGGGTGTTATATAAGTGAGCTACTATTATACTTTGAATCAAGTGTTCGTGTGCATCACAATTGTTTGTTTTTATCCATCGCAACGAGGACCGTATGATATTGTGTGTTACATATCTGAGCTTTTTCCTAGCACTGCGAGGACGACACCACTACGCCTGTTGCAGAGTTGTGCTATTTTCTAAACTACTGTTACCAAGAATGAACTTCTTTCCATCACATATAGGATTATATTACATTGTATATTACAAAATAATGTGGGCTTATTAAGTACAATGTTCACTAGATGCCTTTAAGTGTTACAAGATTGTTTCCCTTGATACATCACATTACGTAGCACATCATGATGTCTGTTAGTAATATGAGACAGTAGCTATGTATAACAGAGGACAATCTCATGCACTGTTTTACAAAGATGTGCATGCTTTAACCATCACCAAGAGGGCAATATCATGCAGTGCACTAAAACTGCCTGATGGTTTACCTCTTCATTTCTAATTCATTGCAGAGAATTTGTGATGTACTTGCATACCATCATAAGGCTGCCTTAAGATACTTCATAGAAACAGACCTGTTCCTCATTAAGACTGCATTCCAGTGAGAGACTGGTCCCCTCTGGTGTCAGTAAATATGAATTGTTTATGATTAGTAGTCCGTCAAACTCATAACAGCATCACACTGCATGTTTTAACTCTGTGTGCAATTACACTGCACTCTGAAAGAAAAAAAATCACATGCATGTTTTTATGCATCAGAATGAGGACTACATCGTGGGAGGCGAATATTCATGGGACCATGTGTATAGCATGTGAGCTTTTATGTATTGCAAAAAAGGGCACATCATGACGCATGTTACAGAATTGTGTTGAGATATTGAGATTATGCTCCTATGTGCACTTTAAGGGTTAAACCGAGGACCATATTAAATTGTGTGAGACAGGTTTGAGTGCCTTTATCTGCCAGAGGAAATATGCTGCCTATTAGAGAGGTTGGTGTTTTTATCCATCACAATGAGGACCTTATCAAGATGTGTGTCACAATTGTATGTTTTTGTCCAATGCAATGAGGACCATATTTTGGGGCATTTTAGGCATGTGTGCTTCTATCACAGAGAAATATCATGTTGCATTGAGCAAGTTCATGATAATGTAGCTATCATTAAAAATACCACATTAATGTGATTTATAGTTTTTGCATATTCTTTTAACAGAAAGATGCTTTAACAATATGCTGTTTAGTTGTCATGTGTATGATCTTAGGTAACTCAGAAAACTATATTGTATTTTATCTTGGAAATGAATGCATTTTTCCATCACACTGACTGCTCTATGCAGGCCTGGTCCATAGGACATGAATTTATCACCATCACAAAAAATCCCAAGGGCTAATGTTGTGTGCCTTTATCTGCCACAGGAAATAATATGCTGCCTATTACAGAGGTTAGTGTTTTTATCCATCACAATGAGGACCGTATCAAGATGTGTGTCACAACTGTGTGTTTTTATCCAACACAATGAGGACACATTTTGGTGCATATTAGACAAGTGTGCTTCTTCTATCACAGAGTAACATAATATTGTATTGAAACAGTTCATGTTAATTTAGCCATCATTAAAAGTACCACATAAATGTGAATTAGTGTTATCACTTGTTCCTTTAACAGAAAGCATGTATAACATTATGCTGTGTATTAGTAAAATGTATGAGCTTGAGTAACAAAAAAAACTATATTGTATTGTACCTTGGAAATGCATGCACTTATACGTCACAATGACGGTTCTATACAGCCTGGTCCATAGAACATGCATCATCCATCGAACGATCCATCACAAAAAAGCACAGAGGCTAATGTGAACAAGTACATATGTACTCTTGGAAAAAGATGACTATTGAATGTGAGCAAACATTTTTTGTGTGTGGATAGTGATCTTCACAGGGATTTGTTGCTCTGTATAGTATTTGTGTGCCTCCAAATGTGTTACTTAGTAACTGTCCACAAACAATTCTTGAACCCATTCCCACCCAGGGAACAATCTGAGATTCACTTCTGACAAGTGCCGGATTAAATCTGTTTCCAGGATGGGAAGTGAAAGGAATCAGACTAAAAATTGAAGATGGCATAGGTGAAGGGATTACTTGACAGGGGAAAATGTTTTTCAAATGTTATTACTTCTACTTGCTTTGTAATATTTCCAGAAATGTAAGCATGTAAACGTGTTCAAAGGAAAATGGAATTCTCAAAAGAAAATGAAGGGTACTCCTTGAAATACATCCTCCTTAGCTATAAGCTAACAGTCCACAAGGCAACCTTTGTGAATTAAAAAGCAGCTTGCTCTGTATCCCAAAATGATGATAATAAACGAAGCACTTGGTGTTGTGAATTGAGCCAATGATTAAAGGGTATGAAGCTGTTTGTCTACATGAATCCCAGCAGGGTCACAATCACAATCTTTCCAGTGGATTGCTCATACCCTGCACAATGACCATAGCTTGGAATGTTACAGGTGTTTTGGGGTGTTATATAAGTGAGCTACTATTATACTTTGAATCAAGTGTTCGTGTGCATCACAATTGTTTGTTTTTATCCATCGCAACGAGGACCGTATGATATTGTGTGTTACATATCTGAGCTTTTTTCTAGCACTGCGAGGACAACACCACTACGCCTGTTGCAGAGTTGTGCTATTTTCTAAACTACTGTTACCAAGAATGAACTTCTTTCCATCACATATAGGATTATATTACATTGTATATTACAAATTAATGTGGGTTTATTAAGTACAATTTTCACTAGATGCCTTTAAGTGTTACAAGATTGTTTCCCTTGATACATCACATTACGTAGCACATCATGATGTCTGTTAGTAATATGAGACAGTAGCTATGTATAACAGAGGACAATCTCATGCACTGTTTTACAAAGATGTGCATGCTTTATCCATCACCAAGAGGGCAATATCATGCAGTGCACTAAAACTGCCTGATGGTTTACCTCTTCATTTCTAATTCATTGCAGAGAATTTGTGATGTACTTGCATACCATCATAAGGCTGCCTTAAGATACTTCATAGAAACAGACCTGTTCCTCATTAAGACTGCATTCCAGTGAGAGACTGGTCCCCTCTGGTGTCAGTAAATATGAATTGTTTATGATTAGTAGTCCGTCAAACTTATAACAGCATCACACTGCATGTTTTAACTCTGTGTGCTATTACACTGCACTCTGAAAGAAAAAAAATCACATGCATGTTTTTATGCATCAAAATGAGGACTACATCGTGGGAGGCGAATATTCATGGGACCATGTGTATAGCATGTGAGCTTTTATGTATTGCAAAAAAGGGCACATCATGACGCATGTTACAGAATTGTGTTGAGATATTGAGATTATGCTCCTATGTGCACTTTAAGGGTTAAACCGAGGACCATATTAAATTGTGTGAGACAGGTTTGAGTGCCTTTATCTGCCAGAGGAAATATGCTGCCTATTAGAGAGGTTGGTGTTTTTATCCATCACAATGAGGACCTTATCAAGATGTGTGTCACAATTGTATGTTTTTGTCCAATGCAATGAGGACCATATTTTGGGGCATTTTAGGCATGTGTGCTTCTATCACAGAGAAATATCATGTTGCATTGAGCAAGTTCATGATAATGTAGCTATCATTAAAAATACCACATTAATGTGATTTATATTTTTTGCATATTCCTTTAACAGAAAGATGCTTTAACAATATGCTGTTTAGTTGTCATGTGTATGATCTTAGGTAACTCAGAAAACTATATTGTATTTTATCTTGGAAATGAATGCATTTTTCCATCACACTGACTGCTCTATGCAGGCCTGGTCCATAGGACATGAATTTATCACCATCACAAAAAATCCCAAGGGCTAATGTTGTGTGCCTTTATCTGCCACAGGAAATAATATGCTGCCTATTACAGAGGTTAGTGTTTTTATCCATCACAATGAGGACCGTATCAAGATGTGTGTCACAACTGTGTGTTTTTATCCAACACAATGAGGACACATTTTGGTGCATATTAGACAAGTGTGCTTCTTCTATCACAGAGTAACATAATATTGTATTGAAACAGTTCATGTTAATTTAGCCATCATTAAAAGTACCACATAAATGTGAATTAGTGTTATCACTTGTTCCTTTAACAGAAAGCATGTATAACATTATGCTGTGTATTAGTAAAATGTATGAGCTTGAGTAACAAAAAAAACTATATTGTATTGTACCTTGGAAATGCATGCACTTATACGTCACAATGACGGTTCTATACAGCCTGGTCCATAGAACATGCATCATCCATCGAACGATCCATCACAAAAAAGCACAGAGGCTAATGTGAACAAGTACATATGTACTCTTGGAAAAAGATGAATATTGAATGTGAGCAAAATTTTTTGTGTGTGGATAGTGATCTTCACAGGGATTTGTTGCTCTGTATAGTATTTGTGTGCCTCCAAATGTGTTACTTAGTAACTGTCCACAAACAATTCTTGAACCCATTCCCACCCAGGGAACAATCTGAGATTCACTTCTGACAAGTGCCGGATTAAATCTGTTTCCAGGATGGGAAGTGAAAGGAATCAGACTAAAAATTGAAGATGGCATAGGTGAAGGGATTACTTGACAGGGGAAAATGTTTTTCAAATGTTATTACTTCTACTTGCTTTGTAATATTTCCAGAAATGTAAGCATGTAAACGTGTTCAAAGGAAAATGGAATTCTCAAAAGAAAATGAAGGGTACTCCTTGAAATACATCCTCCTTAGCTATAAGCTAACAGTCCACAAGACAACCTTTGTGAATTAAAAAGCAGCTTGCTCTGTATCCCAAAATGATGATAATAAACGAAGCACTTGGTGTTGTGAATTGAGCCAATGATTAAAGGGTATGAAGCTGTTTGTCTACATGAATCGCAGCAGGGTCACAATCACAATCTTTCCAGTGGATTGCTCATACCCTGCACAATGACCATAGCTTGGAATGTTACAGGTGTTTTGGGGTGTTATATAAGTGAGCTACTATTATACTTTGAATCAAGTGTTCGTGTGCATCACAATTGTTTGTTTTTATCCATCGCAACGAGGACCGTATGATATTGTGTGTTACATATCTGAGCTTTTTTCTAGCACTGCGAGGACGACACCACTACGCCTGTTGCAGAGTTGTGCTATTTTCTAAACTACTGTTACCAAGAATGAACTTCTTTCCATCACATATAGGATTATATTACATTGTATATTACAAATTAATGTGGGTTTATTAAGTACAATTTTCACTAGATGCCTTTAAGTGTTACAAGATTGTTTCCCTTGATACATCACATTACGTAGCACATCATGATGTCTGTTAGTAATATGAGACAGTAGCTATGTATAACAGAGGACAATCTCATGCACTGTTTTACAAAGATGTGCATGCTTTATCCATCACCAAGAGGGCAATATCATGCAGTGCACTAAAACTGCCTGATGGTTTACCTCTTCATTTCTAATTCATTGCAGAGAATTTGTGATGTACTTGCATACCATCATAAGGCTGCCTTAAGATACTTCATAGAAACAGACCTGTTCCTCATTAAGACTGCATTCCAGTGAGAGACTGGTCCCCTCTGGTGTCAGTAAATATGAATTGTTTATGATTAGTAGTCCGTCAAACTTATAACAGCATCACACTGCATGTTTTAACTCAGTGTGCTATTACACTGCACTCTGAAAGAAAAAAAATCACATGCATGTTTTTATGCATCAGAATGAGGACTACATCGTGGGAGGCGAATATTCATGGGACCATGTGTATAGCATGTGAGCTTTTATGTATTGCAAAAAAGGGCACATCATGACGCATGTTACAGAATTGTGTTGAGATATTGAGATTATGCTCCTATGTGCACTTTAAGGGTTAAACCGAGGACCATATTAAATTGTGTGAGACAGGTTTGAGTGCCTTTATCTGCCAGAGGAAATATGCTGCCTATTAGAGAGGTTGGTGTTTTTATCCATCACAATGAGGACCTTATCAAGATGTGTGTCACAATTGTATGTTTTTATCCAATGCAATGAGGACCATATTTTGGGGCATTTTAGGCATGTGTGCTTCTATCACAGAGAAATATCATGTTGCATTGAGCAAGTTCATGATAATGTAGCTATCATTAAAAATACCACATTAATGTGATTTATATTTTTTGCATATTCCTTTAACAGAAAGATGCTTTAACAATATGCTGTTCAGTTGTCATGTGTATGATCTTAGGTAACTCAGAAAACTATATTGTATTTTATCTTGGAAATGAATGCATTTTTCCATCACACTGACTGCTCTATGCAGGCCTGGTCCATAGGACATGAATTTATCACCATCACAAAAAATCCCAAGGGCTAATGTTGTGTGCCTTTATCTGCCACAGGAAATAATATGCTGCCTATTACAGAGGTTAGTGTTTTTATCCATCACAATGAGGACCGTATCAAGATGTGTGTCACAACTGTGTGTTTTTATCCAACACAATGAGGACACATTTTGGTGCATTTTAGACAAGTGTGCTTCTTCTATCACAGAGTAACATAATATTGTATTGAAACAGTTCATGTTAATTTAGCCATCATTAAAAGTACCACATAAATGTGAATTAGTGTTATCACTTATTCCTTTAACAGAAAGCATGTATAACATTATGCTGTGTATTAGTAAAATGTATGAGCTTGAATAACAAAAAAAATTATATTGTGTTGTACCTTGGAAATGCATGCACTTATACGTCACAATGACGGTTCTATACAGCCTGGTCCATAGAACATGCATCATCCATCGAACGATCCATCACAAAAAAGCACAGAGGCTAATGTGAACAAGTATATATGTACACTTGGAAAAAGATGACTATTGAATGTGAGCAAACATTTTTGTGTGTGTGGATAGTGATCTTCACAGGGCTTTGTTGCTCTGCCAAGTATTTGTGTGCCTCCAAATGTGTTACTTTGTAACTGTCCCCAAACAATTCTTCAGCCCATTCCCACCCAGGGAACAATCTGAGATTCACTTCAAACAAGTGCCGGATTAAATCTGTTTCATGGATGGAAAGTGAAAGGAATCAGACTAAAAATTGGAAATGGCATAGCTGAAGGGATTACGTGACAGGGGAAAATGTTTTTCAAATGTTATTACTTCTACTTGCTTTGTAATATTTTCAGAAATGTAAGCATGTAAACTTGTTCAAGGGAAAATGGAATTCTCAAAAGAAAATGAAGACTACTCCTTGAAATACATCCTCTGTAGCTATAAGCTAATGGTCCACAAGTCAACCTTTGTGAATTAAAAAGCAGCTTGCTCTGTAATCCAAAATGATGATACTAAACAAAGCACTTGGGGCCATATGTAGGTATAGAAATACCGGTCGGTATTTGGCTTTTGAGATGTAGGTGGGTCTGAATTTACAGAATCGGTATATTTACCGATTCGGTAAATTTACCACTTCGGTATTTTACCGAATCGGTAAATATACCGATTCTGTAAATTCATATGTAGGTGACACTCCAAAGAGTGCCACAGGCCCTTCAGAGTCGGTATTTTACCACCCAATCCTATTGGGTGGTAAAATACCGAATTCAGGTGTGCATGCACATCTGTGCATGCACACCTGTGCAATGTGACACACAGACATGGCCTTAGGGCATGTATGTGTGCCACATGTCACACATGCCTGTATTTTGGGTGCTAGAGGGTGTCAAAGTGACACCCCCTGCACCCTTGCAAGATTCGGTATTTACCGATTCTGTAAATACCGATTCGGTATTTCACATTGATTCCAATGGGCTTCAAGGCCCATAGGAATCAATGTGAAATACCGATTCGGTATTTACAGAATCGGTAAATACAGACTCTTACAGAATCGGTAATTTTTTACCTACATCTGCCTTCTTCCAATTTACCGTCTCTTAAATACCGATTCGGTATGAGTCGGTATTTAAGAGTCGTTAAATCGGATTTACCTACATCTGGCCCAAGGTGTTGTGAATTGAGCCAATGATGAAGGGGTATAAAGGTGTTTATCTACATGAATCACAGCAGGGTCACAATCACAATCTTTCCAGTGCTTTGCTCATACCCTGCACAATAACCATAGCTTGGAATGTTACAGGTGTTTTAGGGTGTTATATAAGTGAGCTACTATTTTACTTTGAATCAAGTCTTGGTGTGCATCACAATTGTTTGTTTTTATAGATCGCAACGAGGACCGTATGATATTGTGTGTTACATATCTGAGCTTTTTCCTAGCACTGTGAGGACGACACCACTAGGCCTGTTGCAGAGATGTGCTATTATCTAAACTACTGTTACCAAGAATGAACTTCTTTCCATCACATATAGGATTTTATTTCATTGTATATTACAATTTATTGTGGGTTTATTAAGTACAATGATCACTAGATACCTTGAAGTTACAAGATTGTTTGCCTTGATACATCACATTAAGTAGCACATCATGCTGTCTGTTAGCAATATGAGACAGTATCTATGTATAACAGAGGACAATCTCATGCACTGTTTTACAAAGATGTGCCTGCTTTAACCATCACCAAGAGGGCAATATCATTCAGTGTACTAAAACTGCCTGATGGTTTACCTCTTCATTTGTAATTCATTGCAGAGAATTTGTGATGTGCTTGCATACCATCATAAGGCTGCCTTAAGATACTTCATAGAAACAGACCTGTTCCTCATTAAGACCGCATTCCAGTGAGAGACTGGTCCCCTCTGGTGTCAGTAAATATGAATTGTTTAGGAATTGTAGTACATCAAACTCATTACAGCATCACACTGCATGTTTTAACTCTGTGTGCTATTATACTGCACTCTGAAAGAAAAAAATCACATGCATGTTTTTATCCATCAGAATGAGGACTACATCGTGGTAGGCGAATATTCATGTGACCATGTGTATAGCATGTGAGCTTTTATGTATTGCAGTAAAAGGGCACATCATGGCGCATGTTACAGAATTGTGTTGAGATTTTGAGATTATGCTCCTATGTTCACTTTTTCTTTTTGTTTTTTAAACTTTATTTCCAATTTTGTAAAATACAAAAGACAAAACCGCCCACGCAGGCATCATTAAAAACAGTTGTATACGGATCGACTGACTCATTATGGCGCATCACGGAATAGGACAACATCTGAAAACAAGGAAGTACATGTAGCATATTGAGCAGCATATTACGAGACTTGTGAGGAATACAGGCCAGGTCTCATGTCATGCACCCCGCAGGCAACTCCTCAGTGGTATTCACCCCCCTCTCCCTCAGCCTATGTTCACTTTAAGGGTTAAACTGAGGACCATATTAAATTGTGTGAGACAGGTTTGAGTGCCTTTGTCTGCCAGAGGAAATATGCTGCCTATTACTATGGTTGTTTTTTTTCTCCATCACAAGGAGGACCATATCAAGTTTTGTGTCACAATTGTGTGTTTTTATCCAACACAATGAGGACCACATTTTAGTGTATTTTAGGCTTGTGTGCTTCTTCTATCACAGAGTCATACCATGTTGCATTGATCAAGTTCATGTTAATGTAGCTATCATTAAAACACTACATTAATGTGATTTAGTGTTATTGCATATTCCTTTAACAGAAAGCTCCTTTAACAGTAAGCTGCTTTAACATTATGCTGTGTTTTTGTAGGGTGCATCATCTTGGGTAGCTCAAAAAAAACTACATTGTATTTTATCTTGGAAATGTGTGTACTTATCCACTTATCCATCACAATTATGGCTCTATACAGACCTGTTACATAGGACATGAATTTATCTCCATCACAAAAAGGCCCTAGGGCTAATGTTGTGTGCCTTTATCTGACACAGGAACTATTATGGAGCCTATTACAGAGGTAAGTGCTTTTATTCATCACAATGAGGACCGTATCAAGATGTGTGTCACAATTGTGTCTTTTATCAAACGCAGTGAGGACCACATTTTGGGCCATTCTAGACATGTGTGCTGCTTCTATCGCAGTAATATCATGTTGTACTGAACAGGTTCATGTTATTTTAGACATCGTAAAAAGTACCACATTAATGTGATTTAGTATAATCACTTATTACTTTAACAGAAAGCTCCTATAACATAATGCTGTATATTACCAATGTGTATGATCTTATGGATCTTATGGAACTAAATAAAATTACATTGTATTGTATCATAGAAATGTGGACACTTATCCATCACAATGACGGCTATATATAGGCCTGGTCAATAGAAAAGCATTTATCTCCAGTACTGAATAGCCCAAGGGCTAATATGCACAAATATACATGTACAATTTGAAAAAGACGACTATTGTATGTGAGTAAATATTTGTGTGTGTGTGGATAGTGATCTTCATGGGCTTTAGTGCTCTGCAAAGTACTTGTGTGCCTGCAAATGTGTTACTTTGTAACTGTCCACAAACATTTCTTCAGCCCATTCCCACCCAGGGAACAATCTGAGATTCACTTCTAATAAGTGCCGGAATAATGGGGTTTCAGAGTGGGAAGCGGAAGGAATCAGAATAAAAACTGGAGATGGCATAGATGAAGGGATCACTCAACAGGCAAATATGCATGCAGAAAGGAAATATTTAACTACTTCTACTTGATTCTACATAGTTCACATTTTTTTTACATTTATGCTTATTCAAGGAAAAATTATGTTCTCAAAAGAAAATGAGAAATAATGAAATACTGCTACTGCAGAAGCATATTAAGAATAATCAAGAGAACCTTTGCAAATTAAAAAAACAGCATGCTCGTGTAATCCAAGCACACTAATAATCAATGACAATAAATATAGCACTTTGTATTGTGAATTGAAGAGGATCTAGAAGCCTTAAGGTATGTTGCTATTTGTATCACATCAGGGTCACAATCCCAATCATGCCAGTAGATTGCTCATTTCCTGCATAATGACCTTAGTTTTGAGTGTTACAGGTTGTTTTTTGTGTTATATAAGTGTGCTACTATTATTTTACTTGGGATCACATTGTAGTGTGTGTCACGAATGGTTTTTGCTATTCATCACAACGAGGACCGTGTAATGTTGTGTATTACATATCTTAGCTTTTTCCCATCACAGCAATGACCATGCCACTGGGTCTGTTGCAAAGTTGTGCTATTATCTAAACTACTGTTGCCAAGAATAAACTTCTTTCAATCACAAATAGGATTATATTACATTATATTTTTGTCACCGGGTCGTCAAGGAAGGGGTTAAGCCCCGGTAGGAATCAACGTGCGACTTGGTTCTTTTATCCCTTTTATTAGGTATGGTTTGAATATGTTTTTATTTTTCACGTCCTAGTGCATCTGTTTACACAGCTAGTAGAGGTTAGGTATGAATACTGCTTCCGTTCTTCCTCTTATGAGGCCACCAGGTCAGTCATGGACTTGTATGTCCCTCGGTAAGAAAATAAGAAAACCACCGGTGAACGTCGGGACATCGACAATATGTAGAAGTGTAGAGGGCCAGTGCAGGGACTATCACCACACTCAAAGAAGCCACCACCACCAAGTGTAGTCCGGTTAACCCATCGGTTTAGCAGAGGTGTGCCCTCTACTTACTTTGCTGCCTTCCAGCCCAGTGCCCGTGAGCAGCCCGCAGCCGGACTGTATCTTGTTCAGTCACATTCCTCCTAGAGCGTGGCAGAGCAAAGCGTGAAACGGTTGGCCTCCTGGCGACTCCTCCTCTGCAGGGGTTACCTCCCCACTTGTTGCAGGCGATGAGGTCCCATTTCTCCTCCAAGCGCTCTGGTTCACCTGGCTCTCTCCGCGTTCTTCAGGTCTCACTTCTTCCTCAGCATCCGTTCCAACATCCATTTCCGCTTTCATCAGCGGGGCTCTCTCTTCCCATTGGTAAGGGGCAGAGACGTCATCCGGACTTGCTGACCGCCTTCTTCTTGGGTGTCAGAGTCTTGTTCCTTAAAGGGACAGACCGGAGAAAAAGCCTGCACACAGAGGAAGAGTGCCTCATTCACCCTAGTCACCGGGGAGTATGGAATCTCCTCCAATAAGTCATCCTCGACCCTGTGACACAGCTACAAATTCATTTGAGTTCATCATGTGCATCAAGCACTAGATGTCTTAAGATACCTAATAGAAACAAACCTGTTCCTCATTGCATGTGCATTCCTGTGAGAGACTGGTCCCCTCTGTTGTCAATGAATATGAATTACATCACAGTGCGTGTTTTAACTATTAGCTATAACACCTCACTCTGAAAACAACATCTCACACATATTTTCATCCATCACAATGAAGACTGCATCGTGTTATGCAATTCATGTGACCATGTGTATAGCATGTGAGCTTTTATCCATTGCAAAAAGGAGCACATCATGACGCATGTTACAGTTTTGTGTTGATATTTTAAACGTGTAATACACACTGCCACGACTTTATATGTTTCAAGCATATGAACGTTTGTTCTGGACACTGAAAACCATTTCATACTGTGTGTCACAAGATTGTGCTCTTTGGTGCTTTACAATAGCTCCTATTTAAATGTGACCTATGGTCCGATAGGCAGTGGTGTAACTAAGAACCATATTAAATTCTGTACAACAGGTTTGTGTGCCTTTATCTATCACAAGAAATATTATGCTGCCTATTACAGAGATTGGTGTTTTTCCCATCACAATGAGGATTGTATAAAGATGTGTGTCACAATTGTGTGTTTTTATCCAACACAATGAGGACCACATTTTGGTGCATTTTGGACATGTGTGCTTCTTCTATCACAGAGTCACATCAATCAATCAATCAATCAATCATTTGTAATGCGTACTACATACCTGTGAGGGTCTGAAGGCGCTGGGGGGGCGCTACTGATCGAACAACCAGGTCTTAAGTACCCTCCTGAAGGTCAGCAGGTCTTGGGTCTGTCGTAGGTTCGGTGGGAGGGTATTCCATGTCTTGGCGGCGAGGTGGGAGAAGGATCTCTCACCGGTGGTTGTTCTTTGGATGCGCGGGATGATGGCGAGTGAGAGGTCGGCTGAGCGGAGCTGGTGGTTAAGGTAGTAGAAGGAGAGCCGTCTGTTGAGGTAGGCTGGGCCGGTCTTGTGGAGTGCCTTGTGTGCGTGGATGAGGAGCTTGAAGGATATCCTCTTGTTGACGGGGAGCCAGTGCAGGTTTCTCAGGTGGGGAGTGATGTGACCGTTGCGTGGTACGTCAAGGATCAGTTGTGCCGAGGCATTTTGGATACGTTGTAGTCGTTTGATGAGCTTGGTCGGGGCTCCCATGTAGAGGGCGTTTCCGTAATCGAGTCTGCTGCTGACGAGGGCCTGGGTGACTGTCTTTCTTGCATCTGTCGGGATCCATCCGTAGATCTTGCGGAGCATGCAGAGGGTGTTGAAGCAGGAGGAGGAGCCGGCGTTGACTTGCTTGGTCATTGACAGCGTTGAGTGGTAGATGATTCCCAGTATGCGTGCGTGGTCCGTGGGTGTCGGGGCTGCACCCAGTGCCGTCAACCACCAGGAGTCGTCCCAGCTGAAGGGTTCGAGCTGAGGATGAGGACCTCCGTCTTGTCCGAGTTCAGCTTCAGACGGCTGGTCTTCATCCAGTCGGCGATGGCCTTCATTCCTTCGTGGAGGTTGGCTTTGGCGGTGATGGGGTCCTTGGTGAGGGAGAGGATCAGCTGAGTGTCGTCGGCGTAGGAGATTATGTTGAGGTCGTGCTGTCGGGCTACGTGTGCGAGCGGAACCATGTAAATGTTGAACAGCGTCGGGCTGAGGGAGGATCCCTGGGGTACACCGCAGATGATCTTGGAGGCTTTGGAATGGAATGGGGGGAGGCGGACGCTCTGGGTTCTGCAGGAGAGGAAGGAGGTGATCCAATCCAGAGCCTTGTCTTGGATCCCTGCGGCGTGGAGGCGTGCGCGTAGTGTGCGATGGCAGACGGTGTCGAAGGCGGCAGAAAGGTCTAGGAGGATGAGTGCTGTGGTCTCGCCATTGTCCAGCAGGGTCCTGATGTCGTCGGTGGCGGCGATGAGGGCAGTCTCTGTGCTGTGGTTGCTGCGGAACCCTGACTGGGAAGGGTCCGGATTCTGTTTTCTTCGAGGTATCGGGTTAGCTGACTGTTGACGGCTTTCTCGATGACCTTGGCTGGGAAGGGGAGCAGAGAGATGGGCCGGAAGATCTTGAGGTCTCTTGGGTCTGCCTTAGGTTTTTAGGTCTCGCCTGCCAATGCACTTGCGCATTGCTGGCGAGAATTATAGTAAGTGGAAAAGAAAAGTCTACCAAAACGGCTGCGGATCCCATACAGTTCATGTGAGACAGGCGCGTGCACGTCAGCCACATAACACACCACCATTTGTCTGTGCCTCGGCATCAGACATCAAAGGCTGCCGCTCCCCCTCCCCCCCTCGTGCACATCGCGCACCACCATTTGTCTGTGCCTAGGCATCAGACTTCAGAGCATCAGAGCTTGTTATCTCATTCCCTTCCGCACATACTCTTAAATACGTTTCCACTTAAATCTTTGCCTACCCATATCAATTCAGCTTTTTAAGGCTCTCAACATCTGTCACAAGGCTCCCTCCTACACTCACCATTAGGAATCACTACCTTCCTTTTATTTATTTATTTAATGCGTTTTTATATAGCGCGGACCCATTTGCTGCCATTAGTCAATGCCCTCCTCCTCCCCTTCACCTCTTAACTCGCCAGCCACTGGGAGTTGGGATGGGAACAGCGTGACAGCGCTTCTCTTTGTCGGCAAAGCCAACCGTTTACCTTTAATGTGCTATTATTGCATGCACTCATTATTTCTGCATGTTTGTCTGTATATGCGCTAGGACACGTAATGCCATACCTGATTTTTTCTTATTAATAAGGCGGACGAAAGGTACGGACCGTGCAAATCAGCTCATACGAACGTAAAGTGTTTAAAACAAGCGCAAACAGCTTGAAAGGGACGAGCAGCATCCTTATTCATGCAGTAGTTACAGGCAGTGCAAATCTACTCGTACGCACATAACATGGAAAGCATCCAGCGTAACTCGCTTCAAATGATGGAGCAGGGAAGCCCAATGGCTCAAAATCTAGCTCAGCGCGTTAAGAGCTCACTACTGAAATCAGTGTGCAACCTGCACGTCTTGGGTTCATATGTATCCTCCCTACTCTTGCTCTGCCTTTCATCTCCCTCAAGCCTATAAAAGAAGTACCATTATTTTGGGCAACAGTGACCGCTACTACTAGTAGTGTTATGAGAGCAAGCACTACACGTATTATTATTATTAATGATTAGGTGTGCAAACTGAACACGGGACGTATTACACACTTTTCAGTTTTCCTTATCTTGATTTAAATATAAATTGACGCCAGTGATACGTGCTATTTTTATCACTTTTATAAGGATGTCTGCTTCAATCCTTTGAATACCCCGCCCCCCCCCATGACCCACTGTTAGCAAACTTCTTAGTGTGTCATTGACCCCCAGGGCCCAATGTTAGCACCCTTCTTAGTGTCACATTGACCCACAGTATGAGATTTTTTCCCTTGTGTCTGCTCCATAACCTTTGAATGCCCCCCCACCCCCTGACTCACTGTTATCACCCTTTTTAGTGTCAAATTGACACCCAGGGGCACAGCTCTCTACACCCCTCTCTCTACACCCCTCTGTCTACACCCTCTCTCTTTACACCCCTCTCTCTCTACACCCCCCTCTCTCTCTCTCTACACCCCTCTCTCTCTCTCTACACCCTCTCTCTCTACACCCCTCTCTCTCTCTACACCCCTCTCTCTCTCTACACCCCTCTCTCTCTACACCCCCTCTCTCTCTGCTCGCCTCTCTCTGCCCCCTCTCTCTACACCCCTTTCTCTCTACACCCCTTTCTCTCTACACCCCTTTCTCTCTTCCCCCCTCCCTCTCTACACCCCTCTCTCTCTACACCCCCCTATCTCTACACCACTCTCTCTCTATACCCTCTTTCTACACCCCTCTCTCTCTACACCCCTCTCTCTACACCCCCTCTCTACACCCCTCTCTCTCTGCACCCCTCTCTCTACACCCCTCTCTCTACACCCCTTTCTCTACAGCCCTCTCTATGCACCCCACTCTCTCTGCACCACACTCTCTCTGCACCACACTCTCTCTGCACCACACTCTCTCTGCACCCCACTCTCTCTGCACCCTACTCTCTCTGCACCCCACTCTCTCTACAGCCCTCTCTCTATACCCCACTCTCTCTACACCCCTCTCTCTCTACACCCCTCTCTCTCTCTACACCCCTATCTCTACACCCCTCTCTATCTCTACACCTCTCTCTCTACACACCCCTCTCTCTATCAACCTCACTCTATCTATCTATCTATCTATCTATCTATCTATCTATCTATCTATCTATCTATCTATCTATCTATCTATCTATCTATCTATCTATCTATCTATCTATCTATCTATCTATCTATCTATCTATCTATCTATCTATCTATCGCCCTCACTCTATCTATCTATCTATTTATCGCCCTCACTCTCTCTATCGCCCTCACTCTATCTATCGCCCTCACTCTATCTATCGCCCTCTATCTATCTATCACCCTCACTCTATCTATCTATCGACCTCACTCTATCTATCAACCTCACTCTATCCATTGTCCAGTTCGCGCAATATAAAACTTTATAAATAAATAAAATATCTATCTATCGCCCTCCCTCTATCTATCTGTCTATCGCCCTCCCACTATCACCCTCCCTGCTTCTATCTATTGCCCTCCCTCCCTTTATCTATTGCCCTCCCTCTATCTATCTATCGCACTCACTCTATCTATCACATCACCACCGCATCACTCAGCACCCCCCTGATGCATCATCACTCAGGGATACCGCAACATCACTATGCGCTAACACAGCATCAATCTGTGCAACCATTCAACAACAACTGGTTCAAATATGTTCTCTCCATGTTTCAAGCTTTATTACAAATGTTACAAATGTCACAAACATATTCTTCACAAGTTATTTACACAAGTTTAAGCTATTGCCATTATAAATTACAATAACTTTTATTTAAGTATTAATTATTTTTAAAAAAAATGCCTTTGTTATTTGTAATTTCAATACATCTAAGTCACGTAAATACAGCACATATTGCATTACAAATGCTATAGGTGTCACATTTGCGAAAGCTAAAACTATTGGCATTGTAAATGACAAAGCTATTAATTTAGCTATTTTCAAAACCAACACATAAATACAAAATTTGTCATTTACAATACCAATAGCTCAAACGTTCCTAATGCGAGACCTATTGCATTGCAAATGCTTGTTTGATTAGGTCGTTGTTCTCGGCGTGCTTCCAGATCTCTGGGAAGGTAGCGGTCTCGAGGGAGAGATTGATGACGTTGCGCAGGTGGGGTGCGATGAAGCTGCTTGCTCTGTTGAAGGCGTGATGCGGGAATGGGTCTGACGGAGAGCCTGAGTGGATTGTGTGCATGGCCTTGATGGTGTCATCGATGCTCACGTCATGTTGTATTGAAAAAGTTCATGTTAATTTATCCATCATTAAGAGTACCATATTATCATTATTCCTTTAACACTAAGTGCCTTTCAGATTAAGCACTATATTACAAATGTGTAACTCAAAGAGAACTACATTGCATTTTATCTTGGAAATATGTGTACCTATCCATCACAAATATGGCTATGTAATGGCCTGGTCTATATGGCATACATTTATCTCAATTCCAAGAAAGACAAAGTGCTAATGCGCACAAAGTACATGTGTACACTTGGAAAAAGATTTAAAAACTTACAGATATCTATGTGAATAAATATTTTTATGTGGGTATGTAGAGAAATTTTAAGGGCTTTATTGCCTTACAAAGTTTACGTGTGCCTGCAAACTTGTGAGTTTGTAACTGTCCACAAACACTTTCTCTGCCGATCACCACTCGGGGAACAATTTAAGATACATTTCTAACAAGAGGTGGAATAAATTTTATTTCCAGAGTGGGAATAGGAAGGAATTTCAGAGATGGCATAGATGAGATTACTCAACAGTGAAACATGTTTTTCAAATGTTACTTCTTCCACTTGCTTCACAATATTTCCAAACATTTAAACATGTTCAAGGAAAAATGGGATTCTCAAAAGAAAATGAAGAGTAAGGAAACCCTAGTGCTACTGTGCATAAAGTATATGTGTAGACTTAGAAAAGATTGACTAGCATGTAGATTTCTATGTGAGTACATTTACTGGACTTTAGAGCCCACGCTGCTTTGCCTGATTACCGCGCCAAGAGGCGCTGCCGCCATTCTCTCGCACCCGGAGGTGCATAAAGGTGCTCGCGGCTCCTGCTTCGCAGGAACCGCTTTACTGGACTTCAGATCCCACACTGCTTTGCCTGATTACCCCGCCAGGAGGCGCCGCCGCCATTCTCTCGCGCCCGGAGGCGCATAAAGGTGCTTGCGGCTCCCTCTTAGCGGGCGCGGGCCAGGCCAAGGGCGGGCCTGTTTGAGCCCGTTAGAGACCGGATGAGGCCAGGCTCACTCACAAAAGCCAGTCATAATCAGAAGGTCATTTCAATTTGACATACGGTTGGTCTAGGGAAAAGTGTTATTAATTGGGAAGGTGGAATTTATTAAGTTGTTTTTTTGACCTCCCATCATTTCAGAAGCTTAGTGAGGATGAATTGGCGTGAGGGCAAGGGAAGATCTGCACAGCCCTCTGGCAGCGTGGTGGGGACTTTGGATCAGTTTTTAATTAGAGCCATCTCTGTCCTTGCTCAGGAGATAGCACTGACAGAGCGTCGTGAGTCTCTTGATCTACAAACAGCTAAACGATCCTCTCTGGGCGCCCTGGCTTGTGCTCGTACCCCTGATTGCTCCTTGGTTGCAGTTCCTGATTCTCCCGTCATAGTAAGTGACCCTGGATTGTCTCAAAATGAACCATCGGAAAAACAAGGCGGACAGGGAACACATAATATTACGCCATCTGTTGAACTGGTTGAGACGGTTACTGTAAATACCCGAAGCAGTCCACCCCCAAGTATTGCTACAAGATCTGGACCTCATGGTAAAACTAACTCCTCTGCCGTACCCTCAGACTCTTCACAAAAGAGGAAGCGGGGAGGGGGCCCACGGAGACAAACTGGCAAAATTTAAAAAGATTAATAAAAATGGAGAAACTGTAGCATCGCCATCTCTAACAACAGTGTTTTCACAGCCAAGTTTGCCACCGGACTCGACTTTAGATCTTCTAGGCGATTCCCCTGACAAAGTCAATGATGTTATGTGGTCCAAATTGGGTAATTTAATTGCATCATCTCTGTCTCCAATAATGCATAGGCTCTCTAAAATTGAGGAAGGATTAACCGATTTTGAACTGAAGGTTATGAATAACCTTTCTAACCTAGAGGGTTTTTTAGCCTCTAGAAATAGGTTAATGGTTAATACATCTAATGAGCTAAGCAACGTGGTACTTGGGAACTCCATTCCTCCTAAATCTCTCGTAGCGAGGCAAATACCCTCAACATCGTCGGTACCTGGGATGAATGAGGATGTTGTGGGTAATCATGATGTTGGTTTAGTGCATGTGGGTGTTAAAAGGGTTGAGCAAGGGGTTAATCTTAGTGGCCCTACTCAGGCTAGCTTTTGTAGTCAGGAAGGGGAGGAAAGTGGTCCATGTGTGGGGACTGTGGGTGATGAAGCACCAAGCTTGATATCGGGGCCTCAGCGTCGAAAACCGCAGCAGACGTTTGAGGGTGTGGATAATAGTCTAGCCTTGGAGGGCTCTCAGGTCTTGCATCTTCCTCCAGCTGCTGCCCCTTTGGCAGTGATCTTGCGGAATATCCCAGTTTCACAGGAAGGACAGTTAGAAACTACAGATCAGCTGATGGCCAAAACTATGTACTGGCTCACAACTAAATTGGAGCATGTCGGGGTTTGGGATTAGAACATCTGTAATCAGATGATCATGGCTAGATGTTATGCTTGGATAGGACATTCTAGGAAGGACTTGAGAGGGGACTGCATAGTTGCCAACTTTAATAACGAGCAGGTTGTGAGATTTCTGCTGGACCGTATAGGGAGTATTAATTTAGAGGATCATTTCAGTAAGATCTCTCTTTTGCCATTAGGGTTTTTTTATAGACACTATTTTATTTGGAAAGGGTGGTCAACCGGATTTACCGGAGAGCACTGTAGGGTCCTACCAAGAGACCACCCTTTCTAAATCTAGTTAACAGATTTGCCACATTGTCCGGTCTAGATGGTTGTGATTGACTACAACCTCTAAGTCCCCCACTGTTGGAGAACATCATCGTTCGGTCTCCCTCTTCTCCTGCGATTAACTTGCCTACCCAGCTAGATACATTAAACTATGCAGGGAGGAGTATGAGTCAGATAACTAAAGCTAGGGAGGCTAGCACTGATAGTTGCAAGAAAGGGTCTGTCACAAAAGTTGAGACGGATCCTTCTAGCTATCATCAGAAGGAATGCCTCCATATAATGACATGGAATGTTGCTGGGGCTAGGCATAAACTGCAGGATGTAAATTGGCTTACAAGCATCCAACTCTGCGATGTGGTTTTATTACAAGAGACTTGGCTCACAGATAATTTCATCGTAAACGGGTTTAAGACGATTTCAACAAATGCTATCCCCTCAAAGGCAGGTAGGCTATAAAAGGAGCGGACGTGAGGATAGGGGTAATATTTACACCTTTGAAGGAGTAAGATCATCCTCATGTATTGATCACTTTATCACCTCAATAAGCCTTCGGTCCCTAATAGCTGAATTTTTTGTCTCCCCAAGTTTATTGAATGATCATCATCCTGTGCTGATAACCTTAAAATCTCCCTTTTTAAAACAACCGGAAGCAAGTACCCATGCTATGGATATAAAGACACAGGGCGAGAATGGGATCTCAATCAAATGGGCTGCCGTTGACCCAGAAGCTTTTACAAATAGGATCCTATTAAAAATTAATGATCATGTTTTAACCTGCCCTGATAATTCCTCAAATAGTATGGACATAGTTAAGGCTTTTTAAAGTATTTCTACTGCAATTTCTGATAATTTGCGAAAGAATCCTAAAACAGATGTTTCGCATTCCCCAAGATGGTTTGATAATCAATGCTCTAGATTAAATAGAGATTTAAAGTCTGCAATAAAAACATCTGGCGTAATATGGAGGAGGACAGTATCCTACGGAAGTCATATAAAGAAGCCCTTACCCGAAGAAACTCGGAGATTAGGGATAATGATTGGGAGAATCTGATCAAAGCTGCCGATCTTAAAGATTCGGCCCTTTTTTGGAAAACATTGGATCAACCTTTCTTTAAAGATGTCCAATCAGTAAAAATTGATATGGTAGTGACCCCAGCGGATTGGTTAATCCACTTTGAAGCAATTTTTTATGAAACTGATAAGGGTTTTTTAAATAAAGAGGATAAATCCGTCATAATCTTAAAAAACACCAAAATAGGGAGTATCAGTCAAGATGAAATTGTAACAGCCCTTAAGAATAGCGCTAGTGGCAATGCGGCTGGCCCCGACGGAGTCCCAATTGATATATTTAAATCTAATATGGATTTTTGGGTACCCGTTGTGTACAAATTTTTTAATGCAACAATTGATGGGGTGGTACCTGCCACTTGGGCAGAGAGTCTGATAGTCCCCATTTTCAAAAAGTGGAATAGGAGTAGTGCCAATTGCTATTGCCCAATACCTTTGCTTGACTCTACTTCTAAAGTAATGGCAAGAATGCTGTTGGCCAGCCTAGAGCAATGGGTAGAAGAAAAGAACATCTTATCTGTAGCTCAGTATGGCTTCAGACGAGGTGTTGGGGAGGTCGAACAGTTTCTGAACTTAGAACTAATAGGGGAACTTTACCTGTTGCTTGTACTTGCTCCTGAGGGCCGGGCATTGCTCTGCTTCATCATCTTGGCCGGGCTTGGCTGCGCCGAGCCCCACATTCCTGTGGCAGCACCTGTGGGCCGGGCTTTGCTCCGCTTACTCCTCCGGCCGGGCTTGGCACCGCCGGGCCCCTTCCACTCCTGTGACTACATCTCCCAGCAGCCCCACTAGCGGCCAGGGCACTGCGGACGTCACACGGAAGCGCCAGGAGGCACATAAAGGCTCACTTGGTGCTGAGTCCGGGGGGAACTTTACCTGCTGCTTGTACTCGCTCCTGAGGGCCTGGCATTGCTCTGCTTCATCATCTTGGCCGGGCTTGGCTCCGCCGAGCCCCGCATTCCTGTGGCAGCACCTGTGGGCCGGGCTTTGCTCCGCTCGCTCCTCCGGCCGGGCCCCCTCCACTCCTGTGACTACACCTCCCAGCAGCCCCACTAGCGGCCAGGACGCCGCGGACGTCACACGGAAGCACCAGGAGGAGCATGAAGGCTCCCTTGGTGCCGAGTCCGGGGGGAACTTTACCTGTTGCTTGTACTCACTCCTGAGGCCCGGGCATTGCTCTGCTTCATCATCTTGGCTGGGCTTGGCCCCGCCGAGCCCCGCATTCCTGTGGCAGCACTTGTGGGCCGGGCTTTGCTCCACTCGCTCCTCCGGCCGCGCTTGGCTCCGCCGAGCCCCTTCCACTCCTGTGACTACACCTCCCAGCAGACCCAATAGCGGCCAGGACGCCGTGGACGTCACACGGAAGCGCCAGGACGCGCATAAAGGCTCCCTTGGTGCTTAGTCCGGGGGAACTTTACCTGTTGCTTGTACTCGCTCCTGAGGGCCGGGCATTGCCCTGCTTCATCATCTTGGCCGGGCTTGGCTCCGCCGAGCCCCGCATTCCTGTAGCAGCACCTGTGGGTCGGGCTTTACTCCGCTCCCTCCTCCGGCCAGGCTTGGCTCCGCCGGGCCCCTTCCACTCCTGTGACTACACCTCCCAGCAGCCCCACTAGAGGCCAGGACGCCGCAGACATCACACGGAAGCACCAGGAGGCGCATAAAGGATCCCTTGGAACCTCGTCCCGCGGTACGCGCACGGGAGCGCGCCGGGAGAAGACCGGGACAAGGGTGGGGCCATCTGCAGCCGTCCTAGGCAGATCGAGGCAGGGCAGGGCCCCGCCCCTTACATGTGAGAACTTGAACCACCCATATAAAAAAAAAAAGGTACTGTGCTCATTCGTCAAGTTGACTGTTCCCTGATACACAAGATGGTGTTGGGCCACCTTCGAGTTGTTGGATATTATCCCATTTACCAGGGAAAGTTGTAGCTAGCAATGGGTAAAAGGAAGGTAATGGAGGGGGGGGGAGCCCTTGCCATTAAAACAAAAAAAGGAAGAAGTCAAAAAGTCGCTACATGCTGCCGCTAATGGTGTTATGTCAAGCATCGAATCTATTGTTGAAGATTGTGAGGACATTCTATTGACGGCTCCTACCTTAAGAAATGTGGATAACCCTGATCCCCTGGTCGACGGTTTACTGCAGATAAAGAGCAAAGTGATCCTAGCTATTTTTTCTAAAAGATCAAAATCCAAGTGCTCAGTAGATGATATGCATTCTAACCCTGCTAGCCCCATTGAGGTAAATGTTACAGAGGCATTAAGAGGGGCAAACATGAGTGCTAATGCCGAACTTCCAGCTATATCAACTGGGAATATAGACAGGTCCTCGCAGGTGATTGCATGTGAAATGGGCATCACTTGTACTAATCGCTTTTCAGTGTTGGAATGGGAATCAAGGGAATTAAGTGAGGTCTTATCACAAGGGCTGGGGGGGACTGTGGAGGCTGTGAATAGTCCAGGTGAATGCTCCAGATGTTTGAATTTTAATAATTTAATCATGATGAAAATGGAAAGCCTGGTAAGGGATATATATCTATTATTAAGAAATTCATGATGGACTTTACAAAACGGGAGGAACTACACATAACAAACACTCTACACCCAGTGTTAGTGTCCAACCCGGTAAAAGGAAGCCCCTATCTTGCGATCGGCCCCACCAAACCAAACAGCAGGAGCGGCCCTATCTAAACCCAATACACGAACAGCCCCATTATGTGTCTCCAAAACTGTAGTAGAGTTCCGACCCAAAATCCCAGCTCATAACCCCCTAGCTAAAATACCCGCCAGGCAAAACACCTTGGGCTCATATGCCGAAGTAGCAAAATTGAGGGGGTCAATATCACAATGCAGGGTCCTGCAGGGGGATAATAAATATTATAGTGACATGGCTGAAACAACTAATTGGAGTAACAAACAGATAAACACACCATACAGATCCCCTTGTGGTATTGTCTACATGACCGGGGTCACCAAGCTTGGAGCTGCTAACACTTATGAGAACAGTGAATTCATACGCAATAAAGCCATTGCGCAGATCAGTCATTATGGAGGATATGTTTAATGTTAAAAGAATTTCCTTGCCTAGTTCATCAACAGACTGTATTGAGATATAGTTTGGTAACACAGCAATTGCAGAGAACCTAGTAGCCCTACAGTATAGGACATGCCCCCTAGGAATTGTAACATACAAATCAGACACGCACCTCTATGGTCTAAATCTAGGCCCGAGGACGCATCGGGTCTAAACAACATAGACTGACCATTAAAGGATAACTATCTGAATAGTGTAACACAAACACACAATATGTGGAAGCCCGAACGTCAGACCAATTTCACCACAAGCCTTATAGATAGGCTATAAAGATTAATGATGAGGTTGTTCCTCGGGGGGAAGAAAGGTCTAATGAAATGGTCAACGCTCAATATCCCCTAACAACAGCAGTTGGAAGACTAGCTTCAGAAGTAGTTCACACAGAGAGGGTTACAAACACAAACATGATTAAATTGCTTTCCTGGAACATAGCTGGGCGTCATAAAAATATGGCAAATCCAGAATGGAAAGAATTCATAGATACGTTCGACATCTGTATGTTCCAGGAAACATGGAGCATGTCTCCCCTATATAAATGCGGATATTCCACCCACTTTATTCCGGCAATTAGTTCAGGGAGAGGTCGCCCATTGGGAGGACTGCACGTATGGTTTAGTGTGGCTTTGAATTGGGCACTTACTGCGCATACTTTACAGTCGCAGGACATACTACATATCTCCACTAAGGGCTCCTATATTGGAAGCTCGATGGAGCTGTTTAATGTTTATGCTATAGGTTCCCCAGGAGGTCAAACTTCACCCACTATAGCCTTACTCGAGGTGGCGCTAGCAGGTATCCCCCCATTGCCTAGCATTATTGTAGGGGGAGATTTTAACTATACATATGAACCCTTAAGTAAAGAAGATCTCCTGGGACTTAACGAAGAGGATTCTAGACAGTCCATCCTGCCTCTAACCATAGCGCCAATCAGAAAATGGACGCCAAGAGCGATCCAAATAAATTCCCTAACACTAGAATATAACCTACGTACCCTGAACGGTAGGACAACCTCAGACCCAAATGGTATGATGACCTATAACAGATTTAGTTGTCCATCCCGTATTGGTTACATTCTGCTCGATACCGGTTCCTGGAACAGACTAGTTGACATGGAAGTCAGACAGTCACAGGATAGCAATCATAATCCACTTTGCATGGAAATAAGATGGGGTAATGAGAGGGAAGCATTAAATGGCCCACTTATGATCACAAAAGAAGTAGTTCCATCTAATTGCAAACGCAGATTAAAGTGGAACAGGGTGATGTGCCAAGAAGATATTTTGATCCGTATTAAAGAACAAGTAGAGGCAGAAACTAGGGAACTCCTATCCCATACCTCCGCCCAGTCAACCGAACAAAGTCGGAATTTTATAGACTCCTACAAGAGTCTAATAGAGAAAATTGGTTAATTCTTCACTATAAGAGATACTAGTGGACCAAGGAAGAAGAATCCACCAAAAAGTGGCAGCCTATGGTATACAACAGGTTGTAGGGAAAAGAGAAGGGCTATAGCAAACGCCATTAGGAGAAAGGACGCTATAGCAGTTAGGACGGCTAGAAGGGAATATAGCGATTGCATTAAAAGTGCAAAGAAGGACTGGGAGGAAGAATATTGGCAACAACTTAAGATCGCTGCCAGTTCGAAGAACTCTACCCTGTTTTGGAACTTGATAAACAAACTTGACAGGAGAGGAGTAGAGCCCCTCCCTAACCATATAACTGAGCAACAATGGCATTCCCATTTTTCAAATCTGTATTGTGGCGAAGATGATTTAGTTCAATTATGGAGGGTACAAAATGACTTTATTAATGAGGAACTTACACCTGTAGAACAATTTGTAGACCGAGAAGTTTCTGATGCTATCAGGAGCATAACCCCCCTCTAAAGCGGCAGGCCCGGATGGGTTACCGGGCGATCTATACATACATGACCCTAAGCTGTGGTCTGATTTTATTGCTCCTCTAATGAATAGAATCCTTCATGGATTCTTCATGGTCCCTGACTCGTGGAGGGGCACTGAAGTTGTTACTATCCATAAGAAAGGCGATAGGGAGGACCCTGCCAACTACAGGCCGATTAGTTTAATCGACGCTGCTCAGAAAATAATTGGCAGGATCATTATAAATAGAGTAGGTATGTGGCTAGAGGAGGGGAATATACTGTCCCACTTCCAGGCGGGTTTCCGCCAGAATGTGGGTACTATGGACCAGGTTTTCAGGTTTTGGGCAATATACTAGAAATCAGTAACCATTATGAAGGGGAATTTATATCTGGCCTTCATAGACCTCAAAAGGGCCTTTCATTTGATGCCTCGTGATAAACTAATAATTTAGGAATAGATAGCTCTAAAATTCTTTTGAAGTGTTTTCTTCATATATTTGTTTTTTGATATGTACAGTGAATTGGGAAAAATATCTGTTTTGTTGATTTTCTCATTATTCTCAACAACCTCAGCATAAAAAAAAGGCAGCTACATCAGTAATATGCTCGGAAGATGGAAACTGCATTTGTGCTTCCTTAAGTCTAGTATTTATTTTCCCAGTACTTTATAAGTAGGATGTCCTGGATTTGCCAGAACAGTCCCGATTTCTGCCCCATGTCACAGCAGATTTTAGTAAATTTAGCACATGCCCCAAATCGGGTCAACTGAAAATAAGGGAGTGAAGTTTTCACGCCATGCTTATCAGAAAGCAATTCAATTAACGCACATGGTACTGGATTTAAAAGTTGCATTTAATTTATTCCCTTAGGGGGACATGCATCAAGCCTGGCCGATTTGCAGAATTGGCCCGTTTGCGAATGGAAAAAGGCCTTTTCCAATGCAGGTACCTTTTGTCATTTGCTATTTTGGTAATCAGATTTATCTAAATTGCGAATGCATTTAGGGAATCGCAACTTGCCAAGGCGTTTATGCCTTTCCTAAATACGAACTGTGCAATTAGGAAACGCTAATTACTATCAACTTCAAGTTGATGGCAATTTGTGCATTTTTCGAAGCATGCCATGTAGCGCACTTTGCTTCATATGCGCACACTTACTTTTTTTGGGGGGGTGCTTCAGGGGGGCCTTAGGCCCCCGACACCCTTGGATTTCCATTTGTAATTTACGATTACCAATTTGGTAATTGCAGTTTGCAAATGCATTACCATTCATTCCTATGGGCCTGCAGGCCCATAGGAAAGAAAGGAGTCACATTAGCTAATAGCGATTCGCAACTTCCGAATCGCTATTAGCCAATGTTAAGGAATCACACATTTGATTCCAATTCCTACATGCATAGGCATTTGCACATGACCAGCATTAGGAGGACCAGGACAAAGGATACCAGGAATACACTATGGAGCCCAGGAGGAGCAGGCCCAGGAAGTCTCACACCAAGGCAAAGAAAACCAGATGACATGGGGAATAATAAATAAACGAATACTGGAACATGTTCGTGCCACAGTCCATAAGGATCGGTCAAATGCTGTCGCTAAACATATGGAGCAATTCCACGAAGGTAATTGGGAAACTCTGAAATACTGCGCATTGGAACAAGTACTAATATCTGAAAGAGGAGGAGATCGAATCAAAAGTCTCCGACAACGCAAATCAAATCACATCCTCACCTTTAGAACCCTGGATCCGAGAGGATTGAATCAAAATGAGGAATTGTATGTTCATCTATAAACACCAAAATAAAACAAACTGAAGCAAAAACTCACCAGAGAGTAAAATCCGAAAGGGTTCCATAAATTACCCCAAGGAAAATAATGAACTGAAAAGTTGCAAAATGGCTCACCAGAGAGCAATGAAATAAACAAACAAAAAAAACGAATAAACATACAAAATTACATCATTTTTGAAAATGCTCCACACTGAGAAGATTAAATACTCACCAATGAGCACTAAGAAAGACAAAACAAACAGTTTTTGAATAAAATGCCACAGGAACATTTGCCTAAATGTGTAAAAGTTTTAAACCCTTTTTTTGTTAAATAATCACTGAGCACAAAACATGTAAAATGTAACTTACAAACTACTAACACCATAATGCACCTGTAAATTCATTTTGAAAAAAGAGGAAGTGACCTCATGATGAAAATATAAAAAAAAGTTTGTTTGCTAAGGCTCAGTACCCGTGAACAAGCCTTGTGATAAGGTGAAACGCGTTGGGCTATTGGCAAGCGTGAAATAAAGTCGCTGTAATCTTGAAAATCACTCGAGAGTGTGATTTCCTACTTGTTTTCAATGAAGGATTGAAATTGTTGTGGATATATATATATATATCTAACACACCGTCACTCCTCTCACGCTCTGGATCTGCTCCAGCCAGGAAGGAAACCAACGGACACTGACCAAGTATAGTGCTCCAAATTTTTATTTAAGGTGCAGGTTCAGTCTCATGACGTTTCGGCTCGCAAGAGCCTTGTTCACATGACAATGTTTTAATGTGAGGTACACCATTATATACTGCCAGTGATTGGATGATGATCGTCACATGAGAGGGTAGTGCTAAGGCATAGTAGACATAGAAGACATACTGGCAGGCCATAATTAGTCGAATACAGACATGTATTAATGAATATATCCGAAGAGTCTTATTAAAAGTATCCCGTATGGGGAATTTTTAAGACTTAAACGTAACTGCACATTAGACAGTGATTTTCGACAGGCAGTTGGTGAGAGCAAAAAGAGGTTCCTAGCGAGGGGATACAAGGTTGAACTTTTGGACAATGCCTTACAGAGAGTAGATCAGTTGGCCAGAGATAAACTGTTTGAGAAGAAAGCCTAAATCCCCACTGATCAGGGGAAATTCAGAATGATAACTACATTCTCACAGGATGCCGGCTGGCTTAGATCTGTGATGAATAAACATTGGCATGTCCTTAAAACAGATCATATTATCGGTCCTGATATACCCCCTAGGCCCCAAAGAACATTTAAGAAAGCTAGATCCATATGGGATCAATTGGTACAGAGCCATATGGATCCTATATTCAACACCAAAGGCACTTTACGTGAGGCTAAAGGTTTTTTCCCATGTGGAAAATGCAAAGCGTGTGCATACAGTAGGAGAGTCCTCACATACCAGGTTAATGGAGTGACGGGCGGCAGAAGAATATCCAAATTTCTGTCTTGTCACACCAATTATGCAGTATACTGCCTGAGATGTCCGTGTAAATTAATTTACGTTGGGAGTACCATCAACCCCGTAAAAGTGAGGATACTGGAGCACATGCGGGCTATAGCTAAAAAAGATTTTGCATACCCGGTCGCGAGACATTTTGCAATTAAACATCAGAGTGATAGAAATCTCCTCCAGTACTTTTGTCTAGATCAAGTACCCGAGACACCTAGAGGGGGTGATAGGTTATTAAAGCTCAGGAGACTGGAGTCGAGATATATAGTAGATATGCAAACGAAGGCACCAGGTGGGCTCAATAGTGGTGAGGATTTGTCCATACACTTGTGAACCATGAAATGAACAATGAACTCTGTTGCAGTGATGGAATATCTTTTGATACAATATGTTTGATGAATTGTGAATCTTTGTATATTTCGGCTGTGATCTGTCGTATAAGATATTCATCCTATGGAATGAAAAGATTTATTGATGTATATATAGGAGATTTTGATTTCACAGGTTATGTGTTTAAGAGAGTAATGTTTGAATGTAACTTTTTTATTGATTACGAAAGAGAAGGGACGTGGCAACCTATAAGGGTTGCTCTGCCGATCCACGGCAAGATAACATAGATTAAAACTATATGTTTTATAATGTTTAAGACGCAATATTGATGCGCGACTTAGACGAGATAATGTGACAGAAACTGTATGTTCTGCAATGCATTTTAGCATTTACAAGATGGCGCCCATGTATATTCTAAGTGAGCGTGGTCCCTCATTTGTGTCATTGGACCGTTTGTTACTGTTTAAAAAATGGTGGCGCGCACTGCGCGAGTGTTTGACACAGAAGAAGGGAGTGTTCTCCCGAAACGCGTCTGTCTAAGGCGTAATTAAACCCACTTTTTTTGCTACTGTTCCCATGAGTGCTGTTCGTTTTTTTTTCAGAAAGGAGAGAAAACTCTGAGCCTTCATTTATTTCACGGATACGCCACCGTGTAACGGCACCCGCTCATAGAAGTGACTCGTTGTTTGGTGTAATCTTGGAGCCTGGATATATATATATATATATATATATATATATATATATATATATATATATATATATATATATAAAAGCTCCAAGGTTGCCCAGCTGGCAGGAAGCACTCAGGGAATCCGCGATGCCACCTAGACTCTGTGACCCATGGAATGCAGCCTGACGCGTTTCACAATAATTCTCTTCAGAGGCCGTTTCGTTGTGTGTCATAGCATGAAGCGCCACACCTTTATTCTGAAATGCTGCCTCCTGATAGGCTTTCACTATTCAAACAATTACAGCAGTCCCCCACAGTATTGTGGTATATGTAGTGCGGCGCAATTGATACCTGTATAGGTGCTATTATCACAAGTCCACTGATTCATGCCCTGTATGGGCTCCGTGAATCTCAGAGTCTTTCATTCCGGCACTTCCTCCCTCGTTGCAACCTGTGCTTGTTCACAGCTCGCCGACCCGCTTCAATTCTCGCGGTGGTGCTTCCCTCGCGGCAGGGCCTGCCGCGTATATACAAAAGCTCCAAGGTTGCCCAGCTGGCAGGAAGCACTCAGGGAATCCGCGATGCCACCTAGACTCTGTGACCCATGGAATGCAGCCTGACGCGTTTCACAATAATTCTCTTCAGAGGCCGTTTCGTTGTGTGTCATAGCATGAAGCGCCACACCTTTATTCTGAAATGCTGCCTCCTGATAGGCTTTCACTATTCAAACAATTACAGCAGTCCCCCACAGTATTGTGGTATATGTAGTGCGGCGCAATTGATACCTGTATAGGTGCTATTATCACAAGTCCACTGATTCATGCCCTGTATGGGCTCCGTGAATCTCAGAGTCTTTCATTCCGGCACTTCCTCCCTCGTTGCAACCTGTGCTTGTTCACAGCTCGCCGACCCGCTTCAATTCTCGCGGTGGTGCTTCCCTCGCGGCAGGGCCTGCCGCGTATATACAAAAGCTCCAAGGTTGCCCAGCTGGCAGGAAGCACTCAGGGAATCCGCGATGCCACCTAGACTCTGTGACCCATGGAATGCAGCCTGACGCGTTTCACAATAATTCTCTTCAGAGGCCGTTTCGTTGTGTGTCATAGCATGAAGCGCCACACCTTTATTCTGAAATGCTGCCTCCTGATAGGCTTTCACTATTCAAACAATTACAGCAGTCCCCCACAGTATTGTGGTATATGTAGTGCGGCGCAATTGATACCTGTATAGGTGCTATTATCACAAGTCCACTGATTCATGCCCTGTATGGGCTCCGTGAATCTCAGAGTCTTTCATTCCGGCACTTCCTCCCTCGTTGCAACCTGTGCTTGTTCACAGCTCGCCGACCCGCTTCAATTCTCGCGGTGGTGCTTCCCTCGCGGCAGGGCCTGCCGCGTATATACAAAAGCTCCAAGGTTGCCCAGCTGGCAGGAAGCACTCAGGGAATCCGCGATGCCACCTAGACTCTGTGACCCATGGAATGCACCCTGACGCGTTTCACAATAATTCTCTTCAGAGGCCGTTTCGTTGTGTGTCATAGCATGAAGCGCCACACCTTTATTCTGAAATGCTGCCTCCTGATAGGCTTTCACTATTCAAACAATTACAGCAGTCCCCCACAGTATTGTGGTATATGTAGTGCGGCGCAATTGATACCTGTATAGGTGCTATTATCACAAGTCCACTGATTCATGCCCTGTATGGGCTCCGTGAATCTCAGAGTCTTTCATTCCGGCACTTCCTCCCTCGTTGCAACCTGTGCTTGTTCACAGCTCGCCGACCCGCTTCAATTCTCGCGGTGGTGCTTCCCTCGCGGCAGGGCCTGCCGCGTATATACAAAAGCTCCAAGGTTGCCCAGCTGGCAGGAAGCACTCAGGGAATCCGCGATGCCACCTAGACTCTGTGACCCATGGAATGCAGCCTGACGCGTTTCACAATAATTCTCTTCAGAGGCCGTTTCGTTGTGTGTCATAGCATGAAGCGCCACACCTTTATTCTGAAATGCTGCCTCCTGATAGGCTTTCACTATTCAAACAATTACAGCAGTCCCCCACAGTATTGTGGTATATGTAGTGCGGCGCAATTGATACCTGTATAGGTGCTATTATCACAAGTCCACTGATTCATGCCCTGTATGGGCTCCGTGAATCTCAGAGTCTTTCATTCCGGCACTTCCTCCCTTGTTGCAACCTGTGCTTGTTCACAGCTCGCCGACCCGCTTCAATTCTCGCGGTGGTGCTTCCCTCGCGGCAGGGCCTGCCGCGTATATACAAAAGCTCCAAGGTTGCCCAGCTGGCAGGAAGCACTCAGGGAATCCGCGATGCCACCTAGACTCTGTGACCCATGGAATGCAGCCTGACGCGTTTCACAATAATTCTCTTCAGAGGCCGTTTCGTTGTGTGTCATAGCATGAAGCGCCACACCTTTATTCTGAAATGCTGCCTCCTGATAGGCTTTCACTATTCAAACAATTACAGCAGTCCCCCACAGTATTGTGGTATATGTAGTGCGGCGCAATTGATACCTGTATAGGTGCTATTATCACAAGTCCACTGATTCATGCCCTGTATGGGCTCCGTGAATCTCAGAGTCTTTCATTCCGGCACTTCCTCCCTCGTTGCAACCTGTGCTTGTTCACAGCTCGCCGACCCGCTTCAATTCTCGCGGTGGTGCTTCCCTCGCGGCAGGGCCTGCCGCGTATATACAAAAGCTCCAAGGTTGCCCAGCTGGCAGGAAGCACTCAGGGAATCCGCGATGCCACCTAGACTCTGTGACCCATGGAATGCAGCCTGACGCGTTTCACAATAATTCTCTTCAGAGGCCGTTTCGTTGTGTGTCATAGCATGAAGCGCCACACCTTTATTCTGAAATGCTGCCTCCTGATAGGCTTTCACTATTCAAACAATTACAGCAGTCCCCCACAGTATTGTGGTATATGTAGTGCGGCGCAATTGATACCTGTATAGGTGCTATTATCACAAGTCCACTGATTCATGCCCTGTATGGGCTCCGTGAATCTCAGGCCCTGCCGCGAGGGAAGCACCACCGCGAGAATTGAAGCGGGTCGGCGAGCTGTGAACAAGCACAGGTTGCAACGAGGGAGGAAGTGCCGGAATGAAAGACTCTGAGATTCACGGAGCCCATACAGGGCATGAATCAGTGGACTTGTGATAATAGCACCTATACAGGTATCAATTGCGCCGCACTACATATACCACAATACTGTGGGGGACTGCTGTAATTGTTTGAATAGTGAAAGCCTATCAGGAGGCAGCATTTCAGAATAAAGGTGTGGCGCTTCATGCTATGACACACAACGAAACGGCCTCTGAAGAGAATTATTGTGAAACGCGTCAGGCTGCATTCCATGGGTCACAGAGTCTAGGTGGCATCGCGGATTCCCTGAGTGCTTCCTGCCAGCTGGGCAACCTTGGAGCTTTTGTATATACGCGGCAGGCCCTGCCGCGAGGGAAGCACCACCGCGAGAATTGAAGCGGGTCGGCGAGCTGTGAACAAGCACAGGTTGCAACGAGGGAGGAAGTGCCGGAATGAAAGACTCTGAGATTCACGGAGCCCATACAGGGCATGAATCAGTGGACTTGTGATAATAGCACCTATACAGGTATCAATTGCGCCGCACTACATATACCACAATACTGTGGGGGACTGCTGTAATTGTTTGAATAGTGAAAGCCTATCAGGAGGCAGCATTTCAGAATAAAGGTGTGGCGCTTCATGCTATGACACACAACGAAACGGCCTCTGAAGAGAATTATTGTGAAACGCGTCAGGCTGCATTCCATGGGTCACAGAGTCTAGGTGGCATCGCGGATTCCCTGAGTGCTTCCTGCCAGCTGGGCAACCTTGGAGCTTTTGTATATACGCGGCAGGCCCTGCCGCGAGGGAAGCACCACCGCGAGAATTGAAGCGGGTCGGCGAGCTGTGAACAAGCACAGGTTGCAACGAGGGAGGAAGTGCCGGAATGAAAGACTCTGAGATTCACGGAGCCCATACAGGGCATGAATCAGTGGACTTGTGATAATAGCACCTATACAGGTATCAATTGCGCCGCACTACATATACCACAATACTGTGGGGGACTGCTGTAATTGTTTGAATAGTGAAAGCCTATCAGGAGGCAGCATTTCAGAATAAAGGTGTGGCGCTTCATGCTATGACACACAACGAAACGGCCTCTGAAGAGAATTATTGTGAAACGCGTCAGGCTGCATTCCATGGGTCACAGAGTCTAGGTGGCATCGCGGATTCCCTGAGTGCTTCCTGCCAGCTGGGCAACCTTGGAGCTTTTATATATATATATATATATATATTAATTACCTACTGGCAATTGCCAGTAGATAGTTATAGTTAGGACCTAGTTTCCATAGGAAAAGCGTTTCTTGATTTCCCAATATCTTTGAGGAATCTTCGTGAAATTTTCCAAGCTAATGGGGCGCCCCGTTTAGCTCCTGTCTTGAAAGTTTTGGGGTTATTCGTCAAGCGGGGGCCGAGAAAAAAGACGTGCCCCAAAACACATTTTTTCCGTGTTAATTTCCATAGGAACGTTTGGCGTGGCTAGAGCCCGAACTGCTGAACGGAATTACACCAGATTTAGCATGTAGATAGCTCTTTGGTGTAAATCTGTTCAATAGTTCCTGAGAAATGTAAAAATAATAAATATTGATATCTGGTGACCGATGAGGATTTGCGAACCCTCCCGATCACGAGCTTCATTCTGATTGTCTGCCAACACTCCAAACCAGGAAGTGTTGGCAGCCATCTTGTGACTCTGTAAAACCGAGTCACAAGAAAACAGTAAAAAATTATAAAAAACAAGAAAAAGGGGCAGGGTGGAAACACCCTGAACCCCAAGGCCTGCTCAAGGGGTCCCACAGGGATTTTTGGCTGGAGTCATGCTGGGTGCGCAAATCCGGTAGAATTGTTTTGTCAAAAACAAAGCCGAGGCTCCCCCGCTTCATTTTCCTTAAGCCCCCGAGTGAGCCAGGTCCCGGGGGCCATCAAAATGTATGTAGTGGGAGCCCACGGGGACCCTTGCAGCCCCAAGGACCGCCATCTCCCCAAGGCTTTGTTCATAATGTGTGAGGGCACACGGCCCCTCACAGCCTCAGGGACCGCCACCTCCCTGGGGCTTTTTTTTAAAACTGTGTGGGGGCTCGCCCCACTACGCTGCCACGAGGACCACCACCCCCCGGGGCAAGCTTTATTTACGGATGGGGGTCAATTGCGGCCCCCCGGCCCCAGGGACCACCATCTCCCCGGGGCTTTTCATACAAAAAGGGAGAGGGGCCACGCGGCCCCCCTTCTGCAGCCCTCCATGGCCCTGGGGACCACCACCCCCGATGGCCGGCTTGAGCAATGTCTGGGGTGCCCACCCCGGGACATTTCAGTTTGCAATGGCAGGGCGGGACCATGGCTCCCGCCAGTCAGTGTAAACTATGCTTCGCTTCATGGAAGCGAGAGCAGAAAACCTGCTCTTGTTTCCATGAAGCGAAGCAGATTGCTTTTGGACAAAGGGAGCTGCGTGTCAGCAACTCCCCTTGTCCAAAAGCAATGCCGGCTCCCGCAAGGAGACATGGAGCCATCTGGGACCGTGTTGGCATTGGGGCACCCCTGCGATCCCCAACATAAGGCCAGGCTCCGGGAGATGGGGTCCCGGGGCCAATAGTGTCCCAGGGAAGGGGAGCCATATGGCCCTCCTCCCATGAACACCATTAATAAAAATGTTTAAACAAGGCCAGGCCCCGGGGCATGGGGTCCCCAGGGCCATTAGTGGCCCAGGGAAGGGAAGACACGTGGCCCCCATCCGGTGAAAATAAAACAAATGAAAAAAACAAGGCCAGGCCCTGGAGGATGGGGTCCCCGGAGCCAAAAGTGGCCCAGGGAAAGGGGGCCGCATCTGTATTAATACTAAAAAAAAGTTTTAAACGAAGGCATGCCCCGGGTGATGGGGTCCCTGGGGCCAAAAGCGGCCTCGGGAGGGGGGCCGCGTGGCCCTCTTCCTGTTTTTTTTAAGTGTGTCAGGGCCTGGGGAATGGGGTCCCCAGGGCCCACAAAATATTAAGAAAAGGGGGCCACACAGCCACCCTTCTAACCAAAAAAAAAGAATAGCTGTCATCTCCCCGGAGGCTCAACCCCCTCCCTTTACCACTCAAAATGCACCTCCTACCATGTCTAAGTTGGGGGGAAAAGTCCCCCTGAATCCTGAAGGTCCCTGGGGGCCAACTAGCCCACAGGGTATTACCAGTAAGCCCCACACAGTGGGATTGCTGAGAGGTGGTCCGAGGCCATGCCCCTTTTTCCACCACTCTGGAAACGTGCCTCTTGGCGCATTGCTGATGGGGCAAAGAGTCCCTCTTGTGTTCTGAGGACCTCAGGACTAAAGTGGACTTCATCCCCCAGGCAGCAGTGCACCAGGAGGCGCGTTTGCAGATGGTGTAAAAAGGTGGCGTGGCCTCAGACCACTCTCAGCAATCCAGCTGTGTGGGGTTTACTAGAGGTACCTGGTGGGCCAGTTGGCCCCCAGGGAACCTCAGGAGGCCCCCAACCCAGAACGTGCCTGGAGGCATGGTTGCAGAGTGGTGGAGAAAGAGGGCATGGCCTGTGTCCACCTGTCAGCTATCCCACTATCTGGGGCTTATTGGAGGTATCAGGTAGGCTAGTTGGCCCCTAAGGACACCCAGCAGCGAGACTTTAATCCCCATCCAAGAGCATGCCTGGGAGTGCGTTTGCAGAGTTGTGGGGAAAGGGGGCATGGCCTGCAATGAGAACTTAGCAATGCTGTTGTTTGTGGCTTACTGGCAGTAACAGGAGGGGCCGTTAGCCCCTAAGGTTGTCCTTGGGGGCCAACTACCCCTCCTGTTACCTCCAGTAAATCCCACACAGTGGTATTGGTAAGACGTCTTTGGAGGCCATGCCCCTCTTTCTCCACCACTCTGCAAACGCACCTCCTGGCACACTACAGGTTGGAGGATGAAGTCCACTTTGCTCCTGAAGGACTTTGGGGGACAAGAAGCCCTCCTGGTAATTCGTACACAGCAGAATTCCTGAGCGCAGATCAGATGCCCAGCCCCCTTTCTCAACCTCTCTGCAAACGCAACTACTAGTTAAAGAAGCATTTGCAATGTAATAGGGTTCACATTTGCGAGAGTTAATGCTATAGGCGTTGTAAATGGAAGTGTTTTACTAATGTTTCTTGGAGTGGATGTAGGTTGTGTGTAGTGGAATAATGTGGTATGATGTGCAGTAAAATTATGTGGATAGTCTTTGACTTTGATGGATAGAAGGTATGTGGTATTTAGTGTAAAGGAATTATGTAGAGTGGGATTTTGTGTCATGGAGAGTAATTATGTGGTAGGGTAGTCTATATTGTGGAGTGGAAACCTCAAGTTTAGTCTTCCTCGTTTCCATAGAAGATAAACTATAAACTCAATGAGACAAAAAAAGAAAGAACACTGAGGAGCACTTCTGGATCTAGTCAGAGGTATGAGCTGGGCCATTGGAATTATTCGACTGTTTGGCTGCACCGATTTTCATACAATTAGACATTTTCCGCATTTGCCACATAATCCATCATCTGCTGCATAATCTGCAGATTTAAACAAAAAAACCTTGTTTCTAGCTCAAACTGCTCAAACGCTACCAAAAATGCAGCGACAAGTGTTATAGCATGGTGGAAGGCCCTTTGCAACCCTAGAATGGTCACCTGTTACTAATTGTTAAATGTGCATATTAAATTGGTCCTAATGGTGTGCAAATCACTCTTGCTTCGTTCTGCGCCTCTCTTGTCACTTTCTGCATTTCTGTTGCTTCTTTCTGCACCTCTCTTTTTTCTGCACTTCTTTTGCCTCTTTCTGCTCATCTCTTCCACTTCCTGCACCTCTCTTGTGTCTTTATGCACCTCTGTTGCCTCTTTCTGCACCTCACTTGTTTCTTCCTGTACCCCTCTTGCCTCTTTCAGCACCATTTTTCCCCCTTTTGGCACCTCTTTTGCCTCTTTCTGTACCCCTGTTCCCTCTTTCTCCACTTCTCCTGCCTGTTTCTGCACCTCTCTTGCCTCTTTCTCCACTTCTCTTGCCTCTTTCTGCACCTCTCTTGCTTCTTTCTGCACCCCTCTTCCCTCTTTCTGTACCTCTCTTGCCTCAGTCTGCCCACCTGTTCCCTCATGCTGCACTCCTTTTGCCTGTTCCTGTAACTCTCTTGCCTCTTTCTGCAGTTCTCTTGCCTCCTTCTGCACCTCTCTTGCCTCTTTCTACACCCCTCTTCCCTCTTTCGGTACCACTCTTGCCTCTTTCAGTACCTCTATTGCTTCTTTTTGCACTTCTCTTCCTTCTTTCTGCACCCCTCCTGCCTCTTTCAGTAACCCTCTTGCCTCATTGTGTACCCCTCCTACCCCTTTCTGCACCCCTCTTGCCTCATTTTGCAACTCTGTTGGTTCTTTCTGCACCTCTTTTGCTTTGTTCTGCACTTCACTTGACTCTTTCTGTACCCCTCTTGCCTCTTTCTGCACCTCTGTGGGTTTTTTCTGCACAGCTCTTGCTTCTTTCTGAACCTCTGTTTCAAACTTCTGCATCCTTCTTGCCTTTATCTGTACCCGCTTTCCTGTTTCTGCACCTCTCTTGCTGCTTTCTGCTGTTCCTCTGCACCTCACTTGCCTCTTTCTGCACCTCTGTTAGTTATGTTGCACCTCTATTGCTTCTTTCTGCACCTCTGTTCCAAATTTGTGCATTCCGCTTGCCTCTTTCTGTACCCCTCTTCCCTCTTTCTGTACCTCTCTTGCCTCAGTCTGCCTACCTGTTCCCTCTTTCTGCACCCCTTTTGCCTGTTTCTGTAACTCTCTTGTCTCTTTCTGCAGTACCCTTGCCTCCTTCTGTACCTCACTTGTCTCTTTCTACACCTCTGTTGGCTCTTTTGCACTGCTCTTGCCTCTTTCTGCACCTCTGTACCAAATTTCTGCACCTCTGTTGCTTCTTTCGGCACTTCTGTTGCTTCTTTCTGTACTTATGTGGCTTCTTTCTGCACTCCTCTGGCCTCTTTCGGTACCCGTCTTCCCTCTTTCTGTACCTCTTTTGCATATGTCTGCACCCCTGTTCCCTCTTTCTGCACCTTGTTTGCCTGTTTCTGCAACTCTCTTGCTTCTTTCTGAACTTGTCTCGCCTCTTTTTGTACTCAAATAGGAAGTGCAAGCTGTCAAGTTTAAAGGTCTGGTGGCTCTTGTGACTGAGGTGTATGTATACTTGCATATGTATTCTTACATGTGTTATGCATCAGAAGATGGTAGCTTAAAAAGCGGGTAACTTCTCCTACAGGTGGTCAAATTTTCTCAGTTCTGCTCTGTCATTCGGTTGCACCGGCAAACATTTCTTATGTATATATGTGTTATAGAGCCCTTCAAATATACTGTTGGATACCTATGTGCCCTGCATTGTGAGCAGAAAGAAATGCATACACCTTTGTTTACACAAATGTACAGAGTATGCTGTTTGAAACACAGGTATTCAAGTGTTTGTATGTTTATTTTCATTTAACATGTCACTATATAAAGCATAGACATGCATGTCTTCACACTTGGTCTGACTTACAACAGTGATATGCTTAGGATTTCTATTTTATGTTTAGTAGGCCTAACATTCTGAGCAGTCGAATAATAGTGAACCTTCAAGAGGGAAGTGAGGTTTAAGACATCTTCGGAGAAGGATTAATGATTAGGGTACTTTGTATGAGTCTGTTGTAAGGTACAGTCAAAGTAGGCCTCTTTCTTCACCTCTGTTGGTTCTTTCTGCACATTTCTTGCTTCTTTCTGCACCTTTCTTCCTCATTCTGGACTTCTGTTGCCTCTTTCTGCATTTCTCTTGCTTCTTTCTGCACCTTTCTTCTTCTTTCTGCACCTCTTTTACCCCTTTCTGTACTTTTCTTGCTTCTTTCTGCGCCTTTCTTGCTCTTTCTGCACATGTCCTACCTATGTAGGCATAGTTAGAAATGAGCATTTAAAAAACCTTACAAATTCATTGAAAAAAACACAGGTTTCAAGGAAGTTATAGTTAGGGATTAGCATTTAAAAAACTTTATAAATTCACTGAAAAAAACACAGGTTTCAGGGACGTTATAGTTAGGGATTAGCATTTAAAAAATCTTAAAAATTTGATGAAAAAAACAAAGGTTTCAGGGACGTTATAGCAAGTTGGACATTGCACTTGTATAAAACCAGAGAAATTTGGTTAGTAGAGCCAACTATAACTCACGTCCCCGCAATACACTGCTGATGATGTCACATATTACATCACTCATGACACGGTCAGTGACATCACTGATGACATCACTGATGCCATCTCAAATTACAACCCTGCTGACATCACTGATGACATAATCCACGTGATCATCTGATGCACCTTCTTATACCCTAATAAAACCTTTGATACACCCACTCTAAAATACAGACTATCAATATCTCTTCCCTCCTTCAATCTTCAGAATGTGCTCATGACCAAAGCACTCCTCTCTCCTTGTTGGGGAGGGATCCATCATCTATGCCCTGGATTTTCAGCGACCCCGTTGAGAGAGTTCACTGTGTCAATGGGAATCACACATAACTGAGGACTGAGAAGGATCCCTGTCCCACGGGGAGCCGTCTCCCACCCAGCCGGACGCCAGACACAATTACGTCCCCGTCTCCATGCTGTATCCCCTACCCCCTCCACCTCCTGTTCCATCCTTCTTTATTTGGCTACAGCCCTTTTTCCTTTCCTCTCTCCCCTGAAGTCCTTTCCACTTACCTGCGTTGTCTATCCTTATGCCAACACTCGGCTTAATCTCCCCCTCACCTTTTTACATTACCTCCTTACCGCTCTGCACACCAAGAGCCACCGGATGTAACTGCAACTGTTGTACCTTCTGTAACAATGTGTAATTTGTAACCTATGTAACTCTCCTCATGCAACCTATGTAACTCTTCTCGATGGGATTTTTCTGCACAGCTCTTGCTTCTTTCTGAACCTCTGTTCCAAATTTCTGCATCCCTCTTGCCTCTTTCTGTATCCCTCTACCCTCTTTCTGCTCCTCTCTTGCCTCAGTCTGCCCACCTGTTCCCTCTTCCTGCACCCATTTTGCCTGTTTCTGCAACTCTCTTGCCTCTTTCTGCAGTTCCCTTGCATCTTTCTGCACCTCACTTGCCTCTTCTGCACCTCTGTTGGTTCTTTTGCACCTATCTTGCTTCTTTCTGCACCTCTGTTCCAAATTTCTGCATTCCGCTTCCCTCTTTCTGTACCCCTTTTCCCTCTTTCTGTACCTCTCTTGCCTCAGTCTGCCTACCTTTTCCCTTTTAAAACACCCATTTTGCCTGTTTCTGCAACTCTCTTGCCTCTTTCTGCAGTTCCCTTGCATCTTTCTGCACCACACTTGCCTCTTTCTGCACCTCTGTTGGTTCTTTTGCACTGCTCTTGCTTCTTTCTGCACCTCTGTTCCAAATTTGTGCATCCCTCTTGCCTCTTCCTATACCCCTCTTCCCTCTTTCTGCACCTCTCATACCTGTTTCTGTACTGTCTGCACCCCGGTTCCCTCTTTTGCCTGTTTCTGCAACTCTCTTGTCTCTTTCTGCAGTTATCTTGCCTTCTTCTGCACCTCTGTTGCTTCTTTCTACACTTCTCTTGCCTCTTGCTGCACATGTCTTGCTTCTTTCTACACCCCTATTGTCTCTTTCTGCACCGTCTTCCCTCTTTCTGCATCTCTCTTGCCCTTGCCTCTTTCTACACCTCACTTGCCTCTTTCTGCACTTTTCTTGCTTCTTTCTACACCTCTGGTGCTTCTTTCAGCATTTCTTGCCTCTTTCTACACTTCTCTTGCCTGTTTCTGCACCTCTCTTACCCTCTTTGTGCAACTCTATTTCCTCTTTCTACACCTTTCTTCCCTTTCTCTGTACCACTCTTGCCTTTTGCTGTACCTCTGTTGCTTCTTTCTGTACTTCTCTTGCCTCTTTCTGCTCCCTTTGTGCCTCTTTCAGCGCCTCTGTTGCTTCTTTCTGCACTTCTCTTCCTTCTTTCTGCACCCCTCCTGCCTCTTTCTGTACCACTCTTACCTCTTTGTGCACCTCTCCTACCTCTGCCTGCACACCTCTTGCCTCTTTTTGCACCTCTGTTGGTTCTTTCTACACTGTTCTTTGTTCTTTCTTTTTTTTTTTTGAGAACCTTTATTGTCACTTCAAGTAAATACAAATATGGGCCTACAACCACCTCGGCCGGCCGCTAGTAAAGTCATAAGTACAGCAAACAATGTAGAAAAATACAGCAGCCCGAAAATGAGGGTCGAAATAGTGTCCAGGAGAGAACTTGTATTCAAACGCACTGTACGAGAATCAGGATGTGAGAAGGTTCATTTTATAATAAAGAAAAACTCAGAATCAATGCCATACGGTCATACATGGTCCTACAGTAGCAAGCATGAAACAGGAAGTCCGCAAATAGTACTAGTACGTCTGAAACATTGGGGGTAAGGCACCCGAGTCAGGATAGATGTAAAAACAAACACATTATGTAGCAGCTGTACCCCACCCCTCAAGACGAGACATACTGTAGGAGACACGAAAAACAACGACACCAAAAAGAAAGAAAGACAAAGGGCCATAGAAACAAAGAAAAGACAAATTAGCAGACCCCATCCCCCCACCCCCCACCCAGCACCCCTGCAGAAGGCCACGGCCTACCCCCCCCAGCAGCGTGCCTGTCGCCCTAAATGAGAGACCCAAAATATAGAAAAAGGGAAAAAGAAGAAAAAGTAGAAAAACGTGGGGAAGGGCCATCGATCTGGCCACCCGCCCCCCCCCCCACCACCGCGCACAATAAACGTCCCAACAGCAAGATCAGAATAGACACGGGAGACATTAATCACCGATAGCACAAGCAAGAACATACCCGCCAAGTGTCCCCCAAATCACAGTCAGCCAACAATAAGTGTCACAATGAACTAGACGGTCTCAACCCAGGCCCTTCCTATCGGTAGTGCCAACATACGTCCACTGATCAGCCAGCATACAGAACAGAGTGGAGGGTCCAAACAATACGAGCGGATCGGGCGGCGCTGTTATTCCATGGGACTTCAGCCACCTGAACCCAGCCGGGTATGAATGGCGGAAATCCGTCAATGTCAGTATCGACTCCGGAAGCATCCTCCAGTCCGAACACAGTCTCACCAGCCAGGGAAAGAGAGGCACACCATCCGGCAAGCGCAGAAACGCCACCAGGGCAGCCCAAACCATAGACCGACGTTGTTTCCCCTGCCGCCAAGCAGAGAAGTGCCCCGACGAGGCACTCACATGTACTACAGATCTGTCCAAAGGAATCTCATGAACCGGGTCTCGCAGCGGCTCCACGATCTTAGGCGTAGCTGGAGCACTCATCACTGACGCAGAGTCGGGCCCATCGGCGCCTCCATGAGATCGAACTATGCCCGTGTGGAACGGTGGGACAACAATGGCGGCCATCCTCCTTCCCAGATCCCGAGCGTCCCGGATCAGGGTCGTATGCAGGGTTGTTAACGCAGCCAATATATCTCTGAACGTGGGTTCTTTCTCGTATCTCCAGACCCCAGGACTCTCCCTCACAGCGGCTTCTCTGCCTGGATGGGGTCTGCGGAGGAGGGCGCCGTCCGCCATCTTAGCTGATCCGGCCTCGTCTTTCTCCACTTTGCCTCGGGACCGGGCCCCACACCAGGGCGCAACAGGAGTCAACACGAGGATCTCGGAAGGCAAGGCAGGCGTCCCTGCGAAGGGTCACCAAAAGGCTAAACAAAATCTCCGCCGCTCCCTGGGAGCCGCCCGCCGATCACGGAAAAAGCCATTGGTCCTGCCCGGATACAACACTGGTAGGGGGGCCAAGTATCATGCAGCCCCTTCGACCCTGCTTCACCGCACATCCCACAAGGCACTCCACAAGATGGACTGAGTCGGCACCGTCGTCATTGGCCCATCAGATCTCCGGCGCCCTCCGGCCGGCTCCTCGACCCCACCAGAGGCCGCTGTTGTCGCAGTCCCGGTCGGCCACCTTCCACACTCGACACCCTGGACTCAGCTCCGTGAAGGCCGCAAAACAGTCGGGGACATTTCCATGGGCCTGCCGCACGGAAAAGCCACAGGAGCAAACGGTCAGTGAAAGGTGTCCTTCGCCTACTTAAATATGCCGTTATGGCTCAGGATAGTTGCCAGGATGTATGCGCGGGGTGAGAAGGCTCACGGAGCCGAGCGTCTACGCGGCCATCTCGGTGGCCAGCTTGGCTCCTCCCCCTCTTTGTTCTTTCTTCACCTCTTTGCACCTTTCTGCATCCCTCTTCCCTCTTTGTTCACCCGTCTTGCTTCTTTCTGAACTTCCCTTGCTTCTTTCTGCACCCCTCTTGTCTCTTTCTGGTCCCCTCTTGCCTCTTTGTGCACCTCTCCTGCCTTATTCTGCACCTCTCTTGCCTTTTTCTGCAGTTCTCTTACCTCTTTCTGCACCTCTTCTGCTTTGTTCTACACTTCACTTGCCTCTTTCTGTACCCCTCTTGCCTCTTTGTACACCATGTTGGATCTTTCTGCACTGCTCTTGCTTCTTTTTGCTCCTCTGTTCCAAATTTATGCATCCTTCTTTCTGTACCCCTTGTCCCTCTCTCTTGCCTCAGTCCACCCACCTGTTCCCTCATTTTGCACCCCTTTTGCCTGTTTCTGCAACTCTCTTGCCTCTTTCTTCAGTTCTCTTGTCTCCTTCTGTACCTCTGTTGCTTCTTTCTGTGCCTCTCTTGTAAATTTCTGCACCCCGCTTGCCTCTTTCTGTACCCCTCTTGCCACCTTCTGCACCTCTGTTGGTTCTTTTTGCATTGCTCTTGTTTGTTTCTGTACCTCTTGTGTCTGTTGCTGTACTTTGCATGCCTCCTTCTGCACCTCTGGTGCTTCTGGCTGCAATTCTCTTGCCTCTTGCTGCACCCCTCTTGCCTCTTTCTGTACCTCTGTGGTTTCTTTCTGCACTCCTGTTGCTTCTTTCTGCACCTTTCTTGCTTCTTTCTGCACTCCTCATGCCTCTTTTTGCACCTCTCTTACCTCTTTCTGCACTACTCTTGCCTCTTTCTGCACCTCTTTTGCTTTGTTCTGTACTTCACTTGCCTCTTTCAGTACCCTTCTTACCTTTTTCTGTACCTTTGTCGGTTCTTTCTGCACTGCTCTTCCTTCTTTCTGCACCTCTGTTCCAAATTTCTGCATCCTCTTTCTGTACTCCTCTTCTCTCTTTCTACACCTCTCTTGCCTCAGTCTACCTACCCGTTCCCTCTTTCTGCAACCCTTCTGCCTGTTTCTACAACTCTCTTTCCTCTTTCTGTAGTTCTCTTGTCTCCTTCTGTTTCTCTGTTGCTTCTTTCTGTACCTCTCTTTCAAATTTCTGCACCCCTCTTGCCTCTTTTAGTATCCCTATTGCCTCCTTCTGCACCTCTGTTGGTTCTTTCTGTGCTACTCTTGCTTCTTTATGTACTTCTTTTGTCTGTTTCTGCGCTTCTCTTGACTCCTTCTGACTCTGTTGCTTCTGTGTGCACTTCTCTTGCCTTTTTCTGCACCTCTGTTGCTTCCCTCTGCACTTCTGTTGCTTCTTTCTGCACCTCTCTTCCCTCTTTGTGCAACTCTCCTCTTTCTACACCTTTCTTTCCTTTTTCTGTACCACTCTTGCCTCTTGCTATACCTCTGTTGCTTCTTTCTGTGCTTTTCTTGCCTCTTTCTGCTCCCTTTGTGCCACTTTCAGCACCTCTGTTGCTTCTTTCTGCACTTCTCTTCCTTCTTTCTGTATCCCTCCTGCCTCTTTCTGTACCACTCTTACCTTTTTGTGTACCTCTCCTACCTCTTTCTGCACCCCTCTTGCCTCTTTTTGCATCTCTGTCAGATCTTTCTACACTGTTCTTTGTTCTTTCTGCACCTCTTTTGCACCTTTCTGCATCCCTCTTCCCTCTTTGTCTACCTCTCTTGCTTCTTTCTGCATTTCTCTTGCCTCTTTCTGCACCCCTCTTGACTCTTTCTGTTCCCCTCTTGCCTCTTTGTGCACCTCTCCTGCCTTATTCTGCACCTCTCTTGCCTTTTTCTGCAGTTCCCTTGCCTCTTCCTGCACTTCTTCTGCTTTGTTCTGTACTGCACTTGCCTCTTTCTGTACCCCTCTTGCCTCTTTCTACACCATATTGGATCTTTCTGCACCACTCTTGCTTCTTTCTGCACCTCTGTTCCAAATTTCTGCATCCTTCTTTCTGTGTCCCTCTTCCCTCTTTCTGCACCTCTCTTGCCTCAGTCCACCCACCTGTTCCCTCGTTTTGCACCCCTTTGCCTCTTTCTGCAACTCTCTTTGCCTCTTTCTGCAGTTCTCTTGTCTCCCTCTGTACCTCTGTTGCTTCTTTCTGTACCTCTCTTGCAAATTTCTGTACCCCTCTTGCCTCTTTCTGCACCCCTCTTGCCGCCTTCTGCACCTCTGTTGGTTCTTTCTGCATTGCTCTTGTTTGTTTCTGTACCTCCTTTGTCTGTTTCTGTCCTTTGCTTGCCTCCTTCTGCACCTCTATTGCTTCTTTCTGCACTTCTCTTGCCTCTTGCTGCACCACTCTTGCCACTTTCCGTACCTCTGTGGTTTCTTTCTACACTCCTGTTGCTTCTTTCTACACCTCTCTTACTTCTTTCTGCACTCCTCATGCCTCTTTCTGCACCTCTCTTACCTCTTTCTGCACTACTCTTGCCTCTTTCTGAACCTCTTTTGCGTCGTTCTTTACTTCACTTGGCTCTTTCAGTACCCTTCTTACCTCTTTCTGCACCTCTGTCGGTTCTTTCTGCACTGCTCTTCCTTCTTTCTGCACCTCTGTTCCAAATTTCTGCATCCTTCTTTCTGTACCCCTCTTCTTCATTCTACACCTCTCTAGCCTCAGTCTGTCTACTTGTTCCCTCTTTCTGCAACCCTTTTGCCTGTTTCTTCAACTCTCTTGCCTCTTTCTGCAGTTCTCTTGTCTCCTTCTGCTCCTCTGTTGATTCTTTCTGTACGTCTCTTTCAAATGTTGGCACCCATCTTGCCTATTTCTGTACCCCTCTTGCCTCCTTCTGCACCTCTGTTGGTTCTTTCTGTGCTTCTCTTGCTTCTTTATGTACTTCTTTTGTCTGTTTCTGTACTTCTCTTGCCTCTTGCTGCACCTCTCTTGCCTCTTTCTGCACCTCTGTTGTTTCCTTCTGCACTTCTGTTGCTTCTTTCTGCACCTCTCTTGCTTCTTTCTGCACTCCTCTTTCTGTACCTCTTTGGCCTCTTTCTGCACTTCTCTTGCTTCCTTCTGCACCTCTTTTGTTTCTTTCTGTACTTTTCTTGCCCTTTTCTCCACCCCTCTTGACTCTTTCTGCACCATTGTTGCTTCTTTCTGCACTTCTCTTGCTTCTTTCTACACCTCTCTTGCTTTGTGCCGTACCCCTCTTGACTCTTTGTTCAACCCTTTTCCCTCTTTCTGTACGTCTATTGCCTCTTTTGGCACCTCTGTTGCATCTTTCTGCACTTCTCTTGACTTTTTCTGCACCCCTACAGCCTCTTTCTGCAACTCTGTTGCTTGGTTCCGCACTTCTGTTGCTTCTTTCTGTATTTCTGTTGCTTCTCTCTGCACTCCTCTTGCCTCTTTTGGTACCCGTCTTCCCTCTTTCTGCACCACTCTTGCCTCTTTCTGTACCCCTGTTCCCTTTTTATACACTTCTCTTGCCTGTTTCTGCAACTCTCTTGCCTCTTTATACAGCTCTCTAGTCTCCTTCTGTACCTCTGTTGCTTTTTTCTGCACTTCTCATACCTCTTTCTGCACCCTTCTTGCCTCCTTCTGCACCTCTGTTAGGTCTTTCTGCACCTCTCGTGTACATTTCTGCACCCCTCTTGCCTCTTTCCTCTTTCCTCACCCTTCTACCCTCTTTCTGCACGTCTTTTGCCTGTTTTTGCAAATCTCTTGCTTAATTCTGAACTTCTCTCGCCTCTGTCTGTACTCAAATGGGAAGTGCAAGCTGTCAAGTTTAAAGGTCTGCGTTCTCTTGTGACTAAGGTATATGTATACTTGTATATGTATTCTTACATGTGTATTGCATCTGAAGATGGTAGCTTAAAAAGCGGGTAACTTCTCCTATAGGTGGTCACATTTTCTCAGTTCTGCTCTGTCATTCGGTAGCACTGCCAGACATGTATTATGTATACATGTGTTATAGAGCCCCTCAAATATACTGTTGAATACCTATGTGCCCTGTATTGTGAGCAAAAAGAAATGCATACACAAATTTACAGAATATGCTGTTTGAAACACAGGTATTCAAGTGTTTGTATGTTTATTTTCATTTAACATGTCACTAGGTAAAAGCATAGGCACGCATGTCTTCACACTTGGTCTGACTTACAACAGTGATATGTTTGGATTTCTATTTTATGTTTGGTAGGCCTAACATTCTGAGCAGTCGAATAATAGTGAATCTTCAAGAGAAAATGAGGTTTAAGACATCTTCGGAGAAGGAATAATGATTAGTGTATTTTGTATGAGTCTGTTGTAATGTACAGTCAAAGTAGGCCTCTTTCTTCACCTCTATTGCTTCTTTCTGCACCTCTCTTCCTCTTTCTGTACCTCTTTTGCCTCTTTCTGTACTTTTCTTGCTACTTTCTGCGCCTTTCTTGCTCTTTCTGGACATGTCCTACCTATGTAGGCATAGTAAGAAATTAGCATTGAAAAAACCTTAGAAATTCATTGAAAAAAACATAGGTGTCATGGATGTTATAGTTAGGGATTAGCATTTAAAAAACCTTAGAAATTCACTGAGAAAACACAGGTTTTAGGGACGTTATAGTTGGGGATTAGCATTTAAAAAACCTTTGAAATTCACAGAAAAAAACACAGGTTTCAGGGACATTATAGTTAGGGATTAGCATTTAAAAAACCTTTGAAATTCACAGAAAAAAACACAGGTTTCAGGGACGTTATAGTTAGAGATTAACATTTAAAAAACCTTAGAAATTCCCTGAAAAACACCACAGGTTTCAGGGACATTATAGATAGTTGGACATTGCACTTGTATGAAACCAGAGAAATCTGGCTGTTATAGTTAGTAGAGCTAACTATAACTCGCGTCCCCGCAATTCACTGCTGATGATGTCACATATTACATCACTCATGACATGGTCAGTGACATCACTAATGATATCACTGAAGCCATCTCAAATGACATCACTGCTGACATCACTGATGACATCATCCACGTGATCATCTGATGCACCTCCTTACACCCTAATAAAACCTTTGATACACCCACTTTTGCAACACAGACTATCAATATCTCTTCCCTCCTTCATTCTTCAGAGTGTGCCCATGACCTAAGCACTCCTCTCCCCTTGTTGGGGAGGGATCAGCATCTATGCCCTGGATTCTCAGCGACCTCGCTGAAAGAGTCCACTGTGTCAATGGGAATCACACATAACTAAGGACTGAGAAGGATCCCTGTCCCACGGCGAGCCGTCTCCCACCCAGCCGGACGCTAGTCACAGTTACTTCCCTGTCTCCAACCTGTATCCCCTACCCCCTCCACCTCCGCTTCCCTCCTTCATTATTTGGCTACCTCCCTTTTTCCTTTCCACTCTCCCCTGAAGTCCTCTCCACTTACCTGCTTTGTCTAGCCTTATGCCTATACTCCACTTCAACTCACCCTTTTATATTACCCCCTTACCCCTCTACACACCAAGAACCAACAGATGGGGGAGGAGCCAGGCTGGCGACCGAGATGGCTGCATAGACGCTCGGCTCCGTGAGCCTTCTCACCCCGCGCATACATCCTGGCAACTATCCTGAGCCGTCACGGCAAATTTAAGTAGGCGAAGGACAACTTTCACTGACCGTTTGCTCCTGAGGCTTTTCCGTGTGGCAGACCCGAGGAAATGTCCCCGACTGTTTTGCGGCCTTCACAGAGCTGGGACCGGGGTGTCGAGTGAGGAGAGTAGCCGGCCGCGACTGCGACAACAGCGGCCTCTGGTGGAGGGGAGGAGTCGGCCGGAGGGCACCGGAGACTTGTTGGACCGATGGCGACAGTGCCGACCCAGTCCATCTAGCGGAGTGCCTTGTGGGATGTGCGGTAAAGCAGGGTCGACGGGAGTGCAAGATACTTGGCCCTCTTTCCAGTGTTGTGTCCGGGCATGACTAATGACTTCTCCCGGAATCGGCAGGCGGCTCCCAGGGAGCGGCGGAGATTTTGTTTAGCCTTTTGGTGACCCTTCGCTGGGAGGACTGCCTTGACTTTCGGGGTCCTCATGGTGAATCCTGTTACGCCCTGGTGTGGGGCCCGGTCCCGAGGTGCAGTGGAGAAGGACGGGGCCGGATCAGCTAAGATGGCGGATGGCACCCTCTTTCGCAGACCACATCCAGGCAGAGAAGCTGCTGTACGGGAGAGTCCTGGGGTCTGGCGACACGAGACAGAGCCCACGTCCAGAGATATACTGGCTGCGTTAACAACCCTGCATACGACCCTGAGCCGGGACGCCCGGGATCTGGGAAGAAGGATGGCCGCCATTGTTGTCCCACCGTTCCACACGGGCATAGTTCGATCTCAAGGAAGCGCCAATGTGCCCGCCTCTGCGTCAGTGAGGAGTGCTCCAGCTACGCCTATGTTCGGGGAGACGCTGGAAGACCCGGTTCATGAGATCGTTTGGACAGATCTGTTGTACATGTGAGTGACTCGTCGGGGCACATATCTAATCGGTGGCTGGTGCAACAACGTCGATCTATGGCTTGGGCTGCCCCGGCGGCGTTTCAGCGCTTACCGGATGGTGTGACTCGCTTCTGGCTGGTGAGACTGTGTTCGGACTGGAGGATGTTTTTGGGGTCGATGCTGACACAGACGGATTTCCGCCATACATATTCGGCTGGGTTTTGGTGGCTGAAGTCCCATGGAGTAACGGCTCTGCCCGGTCCGCCCGGACCACTTGGACCCTCTACGCTGCTCTGTATGCCGATTGATATGTGGACGTATGTTGGTACTGCTGATAGAAAAGGCCAGGGGTGAGACCGTCTAGGACATGGTGGAACTTATTGTTGGCTGACGGTGATTTGGGGGACACTCGGCGGGGATGTTATTGATTGTGCTATCAGTGATTAATGTTTTCCATGGCTATTCTGATCTAGCTTTCAGGATGTTTACTGCGCGCGGTGGTGGTGGGGGGCCGGGTGGCCAGATCGATGGCCCTTCCCCACATTTTTCCTCTTTTTCTTTTTCTTCTTCTTTTTTCTCTTTTTCTATATTTCGGGTCTCTCATTTAGGGCGACAGGCACGCTACTGGGGGGGATAGGCCGTAGCCTTCTGCAGGGATGCAGGGTGGGGGGTAGGGGGTTGGGGTTTGCTAATGTGTCCTTTCTTTGTTTCTATGGCCCTTTGTCTTTCTTCCTTTGTGGTGTCGTCGTTTTTCATGTTTCCTACAGTATGTTTCGTTTTGAGGGGTGGGGTGCAGCTTTGCTACGCAACGTGTTTGTTTTTAAATTTATCCTGCTCGTATGCCTTACCCCCAATTCTTCAAACGTATTTGCACTGTTTGCGGATTTCCTGCTTCATGCTTGCTATTGTGGGACCATGTATGACCGTATGGCATTGATTCTGAGTTTTTCTTTATTGTAAAATGAACCTTCTCGAATCCTGCATCTTGCATAGTAGGCTTGAATACAAGTTAGATCCTGGACACTTATTAGACCCCGATTTTCGGGCTGCTGTATTTTTCTGCATTGATTTGCTGTACTTACGACTTGACTAGCGGCCGGCCGGGGTGGTTGTAGGCCCATGCGTGTCTTTACTTGAAGTAACAATAAAGGTTCTCAAAAAAAAAAAAAGAACCAACAGATGTAACTGTAGCTGTTGTACCTTCTGTTTCAATGTGTAATTTGTAACCTATATAACTCTCCTTCTGTAAAGCGCTCTGATACCTCCAGGTCTACCCAGCGCTATATAAAACTCAAGTAAATAAATAAATATCGAAACCGTAGACAGACCAATAGCAGTTAGTACATACCAGCTCATACAGCTTATTAAAGTCTAAACTCGACAATCTATTACAAGAACGGGTGGCCAAAAGGTGGGAGGCGAGTAGAATCTCGCATTTCGAGTTTGGTGAGGCGGCAGGAAAAATCCTTGCCTGGAAGACCAGAGCCGACCAATCCCGAAACTACATCAGAGAGATTAGGGTGGAGGGGGAAGCAGCTCCTCGGCTCACAAAACAAGGGATAGGAAATGCTTTCCAGGACTTCTTCAGGGTCATATAAAAGGAAGACTCATGTGAGTCTAAGGAAGTGAGGGAAGCCTGGCTGAATCTAATTGATATGCCAAAACTTTCATTAGCACAAAGTAGGACGCTGGAGAGCGAGATCTCTGTTGAGGAGATTGGCAGGGTGCTGGGGCATGTCAGCCATGGAAAGGCGGCTGGTCCTGACGGAGTACCGGGGGAACTTTATAGAGCTATCGGTGTGGAGATTACACCAGCTCTGGTTTCTATTTTTAATGTGATCCTTTTGGAGGGTAAGGCCCCGCCAGCGTCCTGGAATGACGCTACAGTGGTATTAATTCCTAAACCAGGTTAAGATTTGAAATATTGTTGGTCATATCGCCCAATATCGCTTCTTAATAGCGACTACAAAATCTTTGCTACCATTATGGCTGGCAGGTTGGGGGCGGTAGTAAGTTCAATCATACATGAAGATCAAAAGGGCTTCATTAAGGGTAGACAACTGGCAGACCTCACGCAGGACTTAGTTGGGGCTATTGATATTGCTACCTCTTTTTCTCTAACTTTGGCTGCCCTCACCCTGGATGTGACTAAGGCTTTGACAGGGTAAACTGGAATTATTTGGCCGCTGTGATGAGTAAATTTAATTTGCCTGAGAAGTTCTGTCGCATGATCTCATTAATCTATAAAGCTCCGACGGCTAGGCTCTCTATCAACAACTTTTTGACAGAGCCTTTCGATATCTCAAGGGGCACAAGGCAGGGCTGCCCGCTTTCCCCCCTCCTCTTTAATTTATATTTATCGAGCCTTTTGCTCAGATACTTAGAGCAAAGCCTAATATTCCTTCATTTGGCTTTGGAGGATGGGAAAAGCGGGTAGCCCTATATGCAGACGACATTTTGATAATGACGTCGAACTTAGATTTAGCCTTTGCCACCGTGATTAAGAGGGCAGAGGAGTTCGGCAAGATCTCTGGTTATGAGATAAACACCAACAAAACAGAGATCATGATATGGAATATTACCAGCACGCTGCTGAGGGTCGCGTCATCCATGAGGTATCTGGGCATTAGAATTATACAAGATGTTAGTAAGATCGCTACCCATAAGCTGGAGAGAGTGCATAAAGATTGCCAGAAACAACTAAAGGCATGGAACCACCTTCCTCTTTCCATTTTTGGGAGAACCAATTTGGTAAAAATGTCTATTCTACCAAAATACACTTTTCTTTTTAATACCACCCCGCTGGCTTTTGACACTAAGTTATTAACCAAATGTCAACAAGAGATAAACTCATTTATCTGGATGTATGGTGCCATAAGATTGGCTTGGAAGAAACTGAGGAGGAGGAGGGAAAAAGGAGGGTTAACATTACCGGACCTGCAATATTATGCCTGGGCGTTTCAGCTAGCTTACTCTAGGATGCTAATAAAAACTCCATCAGATAGCTCTAGGGGAAAGCTGTTTCGAGCCATGTTGGAAGGGACCGATCTTCCATCTGACGGTTTTCTCTTCAAGTTTGGAGACCAGAAATTCTTTAAAAAAGTAAAATTAAAAGTTCTCCAATCAATGGCGAAAAACTGGTCTATGATTAGGAAACGTATTGGGCTTGGCTACTACTCCAACTTAGCGCCTTTGTGGGATTCACCAGGAACTCCACCCTGCCTTAAAGACAGTCTGGCGTCTCCCGTAAAGGTCGCAGGAATCTTGAAATGGGGAGATTTACTCTCAGGAGGCTCAATGATATCTTGGGAGGAGCTGCGGGAGAGAGTTGGGCCGGGGCTCTCTAAATTTAAACATATGCAGTTAATAAGTTGGGCTCAGGCATTAATTAGGAAGGGGGCCACTCTGGGTAAAGTTAGCACTTTGGAAGAACAACTAACTACAAGAGCAGGAGGTGGTAAGGAGGTTTCCTGCTGGTATTGGGCGATCCTGGAAGAGATTGATGGAGACCTTAATCTCCCGGGTAAATTATGGGGAGGGGAGATGGAGGACATGTGCGAACAGATGTGGCAGGAGTCCTTCAGCCTCTTATATAAAATCGTGAAACCAGTTTGGTTGAGGCGGAACCACCTTTTTACGCTACATCGAGCTTATCTCTCTCCCCAAAAACTAGCAAAATTCCAAGCGGGAAAGAAATGCAATAAATGTGAGCTGCTTGAAGCATCGGATGTGCATATGTTTATGGACTGCCCCGCCTTCAGCCTTTTTTTGGGGGGGTGAAGGACACCCTGTGCTCTATTCTCAACATCACACTGAGTATCACGCTCCCCCTGATTATCTTTGGGATCGATGAAAAAATCTGTGGGCAAGCTAGATCTTTTTTGTTCTACGCCATCCTCCTGGCAAGGAGACAGATCTGTAGGTCTTGGGTTGAGGTAACACCTCCTTCATATGCTGAGTGATTGACATCTCTTTATGAAGTTTCCAAAACGGACTTGGCTGGGTCTCGATCTAGAAAAAAACCTCGCCTTCTGGGAGTTTTTGGTACAATGGAAGTAGGATTTCCGGGGTGTTTTTTTTTTCCCGGGTCCTATGATTATGCCTTCATCCTGCTCCACGGACTTACGGTAAAGGCCCCCCCCCAGTCATTTGAAGGTCCGACAGGTGGTAAAACACTTTGATGGAGTTTGCAGGTCTACCCTGGTTTCTTTCTCTGTGGGCTCTTGCTCTCTTCCGCCAAGCAAATATGGTATGTGCGGTCTCCTTGAGCTCCCAGCCTATGCGTGGGGCACGGGGTTTTCTGCATATAGTGGTGGTCGGTGGCAGCCTACTTGGATATGGGCAAAGGCAAATGAGGACAAAAAAAAAAAAAATACCCGCTCAGTGATTCCTACGTCTACACACACATCCACTCACTAACCGATACAGTCACTCATACACGCAGTCATTCATCAATACAGTCACTGATATATCCACTCGTACACCCATATAGACACATACTGCCACTTACCCAAAGAGTTACTCAAACACCTAGTCAGTCACCCAAAGAATTAATTACACTGCCATTTACTCACCTATACAGTTATACAAACACACCACCTCACTTATTCATACAGATAGTACCATATACGTACTCTCTTCAACAATTACTGACATAAGCACACACTTATCCATGCAGCCACTGTCACAATCACTCACTGTTACATATACTCACTAATATACTCCAAGACTCACATATACTGCCTTTCACATATGTAGTTACTTACACATATACCACTAAGACATCCATTCACTCACTAACACAGCTATACGTACACTCACACACACATACAGTCCCTAACACACACACTCATAAACCTATACACTGAGTGAATCTCCCACTCACACATCCATGCAGGGAGCCACACAGACACTCAGGCACCCATACAGGTACTCAGACAACCAATCATTAATAATGTAGACACTGATGTAGCTGCTCCCCAACCCATGCACTTACACACCAACTGACAGACTGATACAGACATTCACACAGATTAATCATTCACCCATGCATTCACTAAGATATGTTTAATCACTCACTTATACAGTCAGTCATCTACCCACTAAATCATCCATTCAGAAACTCATACACCCTATCATTCTTCAATACACCTTGGCATATATATATTTATTTATATATATATATATATATATTTCTTGAACTTTTTAGAAACACTCAGTCACTGGATAATGTCATCATTGAGGTCATCAGTGATGTCATTTGAGATGTCATCAGTGATGTCGCCAGTGAAGTCACTGACTATGTCATGAGTGATGTAATATGTGACGTCTTCAGCAGTGCATTGCGGGGGCGTGAGTTATAGTTAGCTCTACTAACTATAATGGCCGAATTGCTCTGATTTTATACGAGTGAAATGTCCAACAAACCATAACCTCCCTGAAACCTGTTGTTTTTTCAGTGAATTTCTAAGGTTTTTTAAATGCTAATCCCTAACTATAACGTCCCTTAAACCTGTGTTTTTATCAGTGAATATATATATATATATATTGTTGGCGATACTAACTCTTAAAGTGATATTGGTGGGTTACGGGATTTTCTCCTCACTTCACTATTGAACCAACTATAGCAGTTTTACGGCACATTCTACACGCCGTTAACTATTCTTACAAGGCAGCATGATCTCCACCGACGCGCTGCGTAACAGAGAGTCAGCAGCGGAGTCACTGTTCGATAACCTCCCCGTGGTTGCAGAAGAACCACGCATTACTAAAACGCCCAGTGAAAATAGCGATGCTAAGTCATTACTGAGGACACTTGAAAAGTTGTTACGAAATGAACTTTCCAAATGGTGGGAAAAGAAATCGCTAGAAAAGTACAGGGATGAAAACCGTATGCTGAGGGGTCTACGTGTACTTATTGCGCCCACCTACAAAATCCTAACCCCCAAATGTTACAAGAGTGGGCGGAAAATAATCTTCAAGCTTCAATGAATATAATTCATATCCTGATAAAATACGCTGAGTCGGATCGTGAGGTACTGTTAACTGAAATTGATCTTGTTAACACTCTATTGGATGCCACTGGAGAGAGCTATGTTATCGCGAAAAACAAAAAAGCGATTGAGGCACGAATTAAAAAACATGAAGAAACAATTAAAGAGCGCAAAATATTCAAATTCGCCGGCGATCAGAATGACTACGCGACTGGCAGGATTTTTACATTTGCCAGAAAATATGACAACTATAAGCGTCAAGCACTTACAGGCTACAAAAAATCAAGTAATCCAATAGAAGTTGTTAGTGCAATTTCCTCTGTCGAAGGCGATGTTGATTCTGCCTCATTAACCTCCAACAGTGACTCTGATGACAGTAGGTCGGGACCACCATTATCCAGCTCGGCAGGAATGTTGAATTTTTCCTTGGTGGATGAACTAAATTTTGTGAGCGAGGACCGGAGGTACTCCTTGCGCCCCCGCAAACCTAAGCAAAAGCAAGGAAACCAATCAACAAGCGAAGGCGCGACAGGAGGCGCAAACACAAACAGAGGTATAGCGCGAGGCAATGTAAGGAGGAATTAGAGAAGATAACAGCATCAGTGGAAAATACAGTTGTTAACCTGACTGATGTTATACTCTCTAAAGCAGAGGGACTCACTTTTTGCCCTAAAAATCGGTTCTCCTATAATCAGACTCGCATTGATGTATTCAAATTCATCCGTAAAATTAAGCTTATTAAATATTTTCAATTAAATACTTCCCAAAAGAAAGCTTCAATTAGATCATCGGATGATGGTGCTATCATTCCTATGCAAGTCAGAGATATTCCAGACCTACAAAATCTTTATGATCTGGCTTTTGAGAACGATTCACAAAACGCTCCTGTGGTCAGTCAAGTCATCAACGTCAAACAATCTGCACCAAGCCCGTTTCGCCCCAAATCCACCTTTCTACCATTAATGCCTAAGGATGCTGTAGATGTCTTTAGTGACAGAATCATCATGGAACTCAAAGACCTAAACAGAAAAGTAGTGAATAAATCCAAGAAGATCGATTACAGCAACAGTCAATACCATGAACTTGTTAAAAAACTTCAGAGTAACCACAACATAATTATTAAAAACTCAGACAAAGGGGGAAATACAGTCTTATGGTCAAGGCTTGACTACTTGACTGAAGCTGAAAGACACCTATCAGATCTTCCTGCTATACTAAATCTACTAAAATTGTAATGAGCAAATGTGAGGAAACGACGTGCAAGAAATCCACAATTGACAGAGAAATGGGCTTTTAACTAAAGAGGAATCGAAATTTCTAAGTGTAGAACATCCAATTACTTTGATCCTTTATTTCCTACCGAAAGTCCATAAGTTGGTTACACCAGTCCCAGGTCGCCCGATAATCTCAGCACAAGGAAGCATGAATGAGAATCTTTCCAAATATGTCGATTTCTTTCTTCAACCGGATGTTACAAGTCTACCTTCCTATCTGTACGACACTACTGACTTTTTGATCAAAATCAAAAGTGTGAACTGGTGTTCTGACTATCCATGTGTTGTTATGGATACAGAATCTCTCTATACCAGTATCAACCACTGGCATGGTATTAAGGTAACTGCGCATTATCTTAATAGCCGTGATGTCACCTTGAGAGATCATAACAAAATGCTAATAGAAATGATTGAGATCTGTATTCAAACTAACTTCTTCCAATTTCAAAATTAGATCTTCCAGCAGTTGCGGGGGGTGGCGATGGGTTCGTGCTTCTCCCCCAGCTATTCATGCTTGCATGTTGGCTGGTGGGAGGAGCACGTCCTCGGAGCCGCCCATCACCACTGGTGGAAGCACATTGTCCACTACTGGCGTTACATTGATGACGTGTGCATTGTTTGGAAGGGGTCGAATGATGAGGCATTGGCTTTTGTAAATGACATCAATACAAATGATCTCAATTTAAGATTCACGGCATCAGTTAGTGACAGCTCAGCTGAATTTTTGGATGTCCAACTGTATATAGAGGCAGGTGTTTTACAAACTAGGTTGCACCGAAAGTCAACAGCGGGCAATTCTATTCTTCATGCCCAAAGTGCCCATCCCAATCATACTATCAACAGTATTCCGTACGGGGAATTTATTCATATCCGTCGAATCTGTAGCAGTGATGCAATTGCTGATGAATGTCTAGCTGAAGCCGTTCAGAGATTCCTTAAAAGAGGCTATAAAAAGAAGATTTTAGATCACGCTCTGCTTAAGGCCAAAAGTAGACATAGGGATGAGCTACTAGAACCTAGGGCCAGCATAGCAATTACCCAGAAGCCAGAATGTCCAGTTCGCCTAATAACAACTTTTTGTACCCAGGAGAAAGCCATCCGCCGCATAATTTGCTCCGAATGGCCGATCATTATGACAATATTCTGGGTCCCATCATGCCTAGTCAACCAGCAATCACTTTTAGAAGGGCCCCCTCAATGCGGGATGCCCTTGATAGATCAATGCCAGAGATCCCACCTAAAATATCTTGGTTGTCCAAAATGTTTTTTTTTTAATTGTACGTCATGTCGTGCTTGCACCTTTGCGAAAAACGGTACAGACTACACAACAGCTTTTAGTGAGGAGAAGATTGCAATATGGGAATATCTGACATGTCGGGTCGGAATATGTCATTTATAAACTTAAATGTACTTGCGATCTTGAGTATATTGGCAGCACGAAGCTCCCCATTTATAAACGTATTTTGCAACACGTAAGGGCCATTGTTAATTCAGACAATAACTATCCGGTGACCAGACATTTCAAGTCCATACACAATACTAAACTAAAGGGCTTGGAATACACTGTCTTGGGTTCAGTCCCCAACCCCGGATGGGGCGGGAAGCGTGAAAAGCTACTCAGACACAAGGAAACCCATTTTATTTTAGCTCTCGATACCAGAGTTCCGAATGGACTTAATATTAATGAGGACCTTCACAACTTCTTATAACTTTTGCAGTTTGTCTTTCTGATAGGTAGTTTCAGTATCTGCAAACATTAACTTGTATTTGGCCCCATTTGATTCCATTAGATGGTTTGTTTTTAGTTCTCATGTAATGTTGACGATCTTTTCTATTTTTCATAGATGAACTTTCCTAGCATATGCTCTTTGATCGACTTGATTATGCAAATTTGAGGTCTCAGGTTCAGGAGCCTCCATTCTGCTGCTAATTATTATTATATATTTTCCTTTTTTTGCACAACAATGTATCACCACACAGCACTTTTTTGCACTTCTCAGACCAATATGGCGGAACCTTGCAGTTTAAGTTCCATAGGGCTCCTACTTCTAGGCCTACATTTAAGGTACGCGATGACCAGATATCAGTATCTATTGATTTGGGCTGCTTTTTTGTAATTTGTCCGTCTGTAAAAGAACTTGCACTTTACATGGATAAATCTTGCATAGAGGGACTGATTATATTTGATTATTCTGAATATGGCATCTTAACCACTATTTACTCTAGTTGTAGTGATGATCTGTCATCCTATTGATTTCGGTACATGGATTCATAAACTCTGTTTTTTAGGCTAATTTTGAGCACTTGCCAAGAGTTAACCTCTTCACTTTGGGAGTGGCCTGATTTCCGAATGTGCTACATTAATTACAATGTTTTTGGCTATTTAGCTTTTAAACATGCTACATTTGCACAATATAGAAATGTGTATGAATTATGTACAGATTTTAGAATGTGTTTAATTTGGATACATTTTAAAACCAAATGTGATGCAGTGTGCACAACGAAATTCGTTTTATTTATTTAAATGTTTACTTACCTGTAAAACTCCGTAATCCATACATTACTACCCCCCACCCTACCCCTCCCCCTGCCCACGTCACCGCCCTACAGAAACACCTACTGCCGACCACTACTGGTTGGTAGTATAGATCTGTTAGATGTTGCCGCTATTAAACCATTGTACTGGGTGCCATACTGTACATAACCCATTTGAGGTGATGAATGAATTATTGCTTTTAGTGAAACTTCTTTTAGTGTTCTAATGGCATATGACAATATGTTTTGTTTAAAAGAAACGGTTTTAATGGATACTTAAATAATTATTGTTTGTTTTGCTTGACGGACAATATATCAAAACAATTAATAAATTGAATAGAATCCCACCATGGGGCAGTGGGTCTGCCCACTTCAGCCATTGGCTGTCTTGCACTGTGAGTGATAGTATTTTGCCATGATCACATGTACATAAATACGTTAAAAGAACTGCACTTGAATGCCAAGACTGCTGGGCCAATACTTAATTTGTGAATGCATTTTTCTTTCCATTCATTATCCTTTTTTATTTTTTAGTCATCCTTGTTTATTTTAACGATTTCTTCACTTTACTGTAATTCAAATCCAACTGTATATTTTCTTCGAACCAAAGACACATATTTCCTGTGATGCGCATTAAAACTAAAAAGGGGTTCTATACCTGTTCTATGAACTACCGCCTGCCAGAAAGCATTGATACTGTTCTATTTAATCATAATATTGTTTTTGATTTTACATTTTTATTGCAGGCACATGGCTGGCGCGTTCGAGTGGCTGTATGGTTATATTTATTCGTTTTCTTTCTGTGGAATGTACTTGCAATAAAAATATAACTTGCATCAGCTCGCCAAGACCAGACCTACCTATTGGCTTTGCCAAGACTTGTCTAAGGATGGATGCTCCTTCTATTTCTTAATTAATTTTATGAAATTCAGACAAGGTATAAAATCCAAATATGCTCTAGAGCCTACAAATAAAATGTTAAGGAAGGTTTAATCAAAGCATAATGTAAAATGCATTTCTTAACCTATCACAGATGTGTACAGCATCTCTAAACTTGGCAAGAACCCAGCAAAAATAGAAATACATGTAGCACCGCTCTCTGTCTCTCTCAGCGTTGCCTTCTGCCTGTCACGCCAAAGGGAGAGCTCTCCCGTCAACGCCCCAGAAATAGCTCTGTGGAAGTCATCCACAGTTCATCCTATGATCAAATATTTATGCTCGACAGTAATGTTTTCAGACTTGAATAATACATCTTTCCAGCTCATTTTCTCTCAGCATTGCTGAATGCAGCCTGCCCGGGTGAAAAAGAATGCCAATCATAAATGTGTGGGGCTGGTTCTTTATGAGGATTCTGTATGTTGAGGGCCAACCTCTGCCTCTGTTGTCTGCAGGGAATTACAGGAACATGTATGTGACATGTCTTAGATCTTTGGTCTACATTTGGATGTATTACCTTGGAGATGTAACAACTGTACCTCACAGCATTACAGCTAGTATCGCCTGTCCTTCACCCTCAGCATTGACCCATGGTCTAATTACTTGTCTGTAAAAAAACTAATACAACCTCAAGTCTTAAGCTAGTTTTCTTTCACTTTTATGTCTTTCAGAAGTTAGAAAGCTCATTAAAACCACATCTAGAAGGCAGTTGCAAAATGAAGAGGATGAGCGAAGGCGGCCATCTTAAAGTTCTCATCCTGTCAGATCTTTGGATAACAATTGACATGGTCGAACAAAGAGGTTGGTCAAAAATCAGGTGGTAAGTGACAACAAAGTGTAAAATCCGGGATGAAATACTGGGGAACATATTAGTAGTTCCGTGGGGTGATGCGTTATTGCTGCTGCAATAGCACATCAATGAATCTACATTCAGGTGAAATGCAGGGGCGTAACGTCCGATGGTGCAGCAGGTGCAGTGGTACCGGGGCAGATAGCCTGAGGGGCCCACTGAACCCTGAATATTGCTGTATTTCCAGGGGCGGCTGCTCCGCTATGGCGGAGGAGAGTCGCTCCACTGCTTTCTCACAGTGCGAGAAGCAAAAACATAAAATGGCAATAACTTTTAGTTATAACCATTTTATATGTTTTTTTTGCCGGCAGGTGGGTGGGCGGAGCTGTGCTTCTTACGGAGCAGCCGGGTAGGGGAGGAGTGGTTTGCCCACTCCTGAGTGCACAATGACTGTTTGGTCGGCCCTCTTGGCCCAGTTATGCGCACTCCCCTGTTCTCCATGCAGGCTGCATTGCAGGCTGCATGGAGAACATGCCCACTCCTACAGCCCTGGTTGAGCGGTGTGTCGTGTTGTGATTGGCATAGGGGTGGGAACCTGGCTGCCTGCTTCCTGTTCCGACCTGGACTCTGACTTAGGTGAGCAGGAAAGAAGACGCGGGACCCGGCGGCGGTGAGGTTGGTTGAATTTCTTCTTTTTTATCTTTTTAAGGCAGCCTGCGGCGGCACCGTCCCCCCACATGCCCGCCCCCCAAACACGAGCCTTGCTGGCCGCCCCTGTGTATTTCACAATTCTAACAGCGGCCAGTTGCACATTTCCTTTCTTGCACTAGGGCCCATGACACATGCAACGCCACAGTGGCAGAAATATGTGGTAAACACTTTTGCCGAAAATCACTTTACCATAGAGTACTATTGACTCATTAACTGCACATGGTCCACCGCTGAGTCGTGGGGTGTGTGCTCTACGTCTGCTCAAATTCTCTTTCTTCCTCGTCCTCATCTCAGTTTCTTCATCTTTCTAACGATCAAGCTCTTTTCTCATCTCTCACCTCCTTCTTTAAACCCTCTCTCTTTTCTTCCTCCTCTGTCTTGTTCCTTTTATATTGACATCTTTCTATCCTCTCTTTTGATTCTTATTGACTACCCCGGCCATTTCACACTTCTTTTTCAATTTTCTAATAGCTTGTCCCCGTTTTCTTTTCCCCTTCTCCTGCCCTTTCTCAAGTGTCTTTTACCTCTCTTTTTTCTCACCTTCTCAAGCCTTTCTTTCTTTGTCTTACCCTCTCACTCTTTTCACGATTCTCTCTCTGTCTCTCCCTCTATAGTTCTTTCTCTCTTTTTCTTCCCATCTGTCAGTCTCTCTCTCTCTCTATCTTTCTCCTTTTCTCTCCTTCACTTATTCTCCTTAACATCTCTCTTCTTCCCTTTCCGCTCTTCCTTTCCCTTCCTGCTCTTCCTTTCCCTTCCTCTTTACACCTTTTACGTTCAAAAATTTCAATTACATGATATTTGTTGACTAATAGCTCTTCGAGAAGACTAAAACCTAATTGGATACATTTGTGAGCCTTTTATTTCATGCACATTTTCAAAGCTAGACAGTGTGGAAAAACGAAACATGCTCATATGCTGGTTTAATTAAAATGTGGTAGAATCTCTCAGCTAACATTACGCTTAAATAGTTATTAGTACCGAAGAATATTCTTGGATGGAGGGATGACAAGGTTTCCATGGTGTTGACTGATGCGTGCTACAAACCTGGTCCTTTGGAAGAAATTAAAGCAATAACCGAGATTGATAATGTAGGAAAACCCGCACTTTTTCAAAATGAACAATGAAACAACTCATCCTCAGTTACATGTAAGGGGTTCACCTGTATCGAAAGCTTACCCCAATAAGGGAAGCACAGGGCTTTAGGCTATGGGAACAAGCATTGGGCAAAGCCATGAGGTTTGGTATTTGGACAGCGTGCTATTGGGTTTGCCCAGAGCCAGACAGGCCTTACATGGCATCCGGTGTTTTCTCGGGAGGCTGGATGGGTGAGGGCCAGTTTTGTCACTGGGAGCTGGTTTTGTAGCAGTCCACCAACCACAGAGTTCCTTGTGTATCAGCAGTTTTTAGGCAACAATAAAAGTGTCAAGATAACTCTGAGGATTAATGTACCTGCCAGAAAGAATTTGAGTTTTGTCTGGTGGCAGTTTTGACTCCTTACGGTAGCGCAGAGGGTTAATATGTCTGCTACAAAGAACATGTACTATGCAGATCACAGACGTATTTTATGTGTATAGCACTGTGGGTTACGGCTTTTGTCACAGAGATCCTTTTGTTACTTGCAGTTCATAAGTTACAATCATAATCTAGCACAGTGAGATATGAACTGCCATCAAAGAGCTGAATGCCACCTGCATGGCACAGGTTATGTTTTTCTCCAGTCTTTCATTATCCAGCTGTTATTATAAACAGAAGAGCAGAGCAGCGGGCCTGAAGCTAACAACTCCCCCCCCCCCACTTGTCCAAATATAAATTCCTGAGATTCAGTCCTTAAAACGTCAACTAGCTCTAGGCACCCGCTGCCCAAGGGTGCAACCCTATGGCCATATCATAACATAAAACACAAATAGCGGTGCACAGAACGAACAATGCTCATTCAAAAGAGCCCAGTTCAAGACTTGGTATATTCTAGGTCTTCTTTATTTTGCTTGTATATAAAAGAAACAAAACTCCTGACGTTACAGCAAAACAGCCAACACATTTTGATCACAACATGTGAACTTCTTCAGGGCTGTAACATAATAAATACAAAAGATATATACATAAGTACAAAAATACACAAATGTACAAAAAGCGTACAAGATTGTGTAGCCTTCCAGGACAGGAAAAACCACAAGTATTAATGCCCTAATGCATGGACATAATACAAACACCCACAATATAAAACCAATCTTAAAAACAAACGGGACAACAGACAAAAAGTTTCCCACAGACTTATTTGTGTGATATGAGAATGTCAAAACCAATATAATAGATTTTACAGTATTTATCACTATTTAGTAATTTGAAATGTGGTCAGGTTGGAATCCACCAAACATGAAGTATGCATTAAATAGTCATCTTTCTCATTCCATGATCAAAATTACTAACACAATCCTAGCAGACATATTGTCAAATTTGACTCTTTTCATCATCCCTGTACATCCTAATTGGTGTGCTCACAAAGAGTGAGGAGAAAAAAATAAGAAAAACAAGGTGAAGAGAAGAAGAGACAGAGGTTGTGACAAAGAGCAATGAAACATTAATTAAACCAGTGTACATTGATACATGGATTACAAACCATTTGAATTCCATATCCATGAATCATCGGTTCATTTCTTGATTCCACCTTCCACAATGAAGAAATCATTTTTCATATGTGGACAGGATCCTTATCACCTATTGAACCGAGAGTCCATTGCAGTTCTGGCCAGTCCGCGTTATGGTTGACACATGATGGCAAATATATATGTAATATAAAACCTCATAAATAAAGAGCAGAACAAAAGAGAACATAAAAAATAATAAGCAAAAATATGAAAGAAGCACATACATTGAAATAAAGAACAAACAAATTAACAAAGTAAATCTAATGAGCATGCACATTGGAGCCTAACCCACCAATGGCATAATCTTATCGGATCACATGACCAACCTATTGAATACTATATGTAGCCCAATGACAACCCATATAACATCAGATTGAGTATGAGTCACAGTAAAGAAAGGATCGAATTTGTAGGGTTTCCATACATGCAACAAATGTAATGTATGCAGATTAGGACAAAATAAGTTCAAACAATTCTGCTACAACACCAAACAAGTAAACCAGATACGTCATTACATTAATTGTAAAACAAAATTTTTCACATTTGTAATCAAATGTGGATGTAGCCTAGTATACATAGGCAGTACAGTGAAGGCTTCGAAATCCCATATTCAGGAACATGTTAGCCACCAACAATAAAGATAGGAAATATCCTATGATCTTTCTTTTTTATTATTTCTTTATTGCCATTTAATCAGGAATCAACCACACGTTGTATAGAATACAATAATAAGTATTTTCATAAAGTGGATGGACAGACACACCCCATCATGCATACATTGACAATATTCTGGTAGCAGATCATACAATGATATGGAGGGGTGGCACAGCACAGGGGAAAAATAGGAAGTTAACCCAGAGCAATGTAGCACACCCTGTCTCGTAGAAGAGTAGCCAATGTGTGCATCACAAAATAAAACAAAACAATAACTTTTGAAATCCTCTGGCTGACGCTGCCATGTGCAGCTAATTGAAATTGTGGTAATGTGAGTGGCAGAAGTATACTACAAACATGGGAGATATAGGCAAGTGGTCGCACAAAGGAGAGAAAGGGAATGGGGTGAGCCTCTAAGTAATCCACCCTAGAGCGCGCAGGGTCCCACCCCTCCAACCCACCGGGGAAATGCCCGGTGCCCTATACAGCCAGTCCGGCCCTGGTCCACAGTAATGTCCGGTAAGCATCAGTGTGTGTGCAAATGAATGGGCCGCCCAGAGATTCAATCTAGGCTTCCACACAGCACACTGTAGCAGGTTATACAATTTGAGAAAATAGGTGTCCCACACTGTAGCTGCTCTACCCCCGCAACGTGTGAGTATGTTTAATAGCGTCCGCTTCTGTAAGGGGCCCTTTGTGGGTCCCCTGAAGCCAGCACCTGATTGTGGACGGACAAGGGGCCTTCTAGGTCATGGCAATTAAGTGGTTGAAGAGGAAAAATGCCATATCGATTAGCTTCAGGTAGTGTTTGGTGCATTTAGTGCCTCCTGCGATCCCCAAGAGAAAAGCAAGGAGAAATAAAGAGATTTCTCCTTGTTACGGCTCCCCTGGGAAGGCGCATCATTTTGACATGTTCCCAGATCTACCACTCATGGTAAATGTTGACATGTGCCAAAACCTATGGGTGGATGCAGTGGAACACCCACGCTCCACCCATGGAAGGCCTCCCTAGGGCAGAGTAACGCAAGGCAGCGACATGCACTCCCTTGCATTACTCCAGATGTGCAACCACTGCAGGTGAAAACAAGGTGACCTTGCGTGGCTTGGTAAGTCTCATCTGGACAGTAGGTGCTCTCTCGCACAGCGGCAGAGGCAGCACAAGTTCTTCTGAGACTACGACAGAAGGGAGAGGCAGCGTGAAGGGGTCACCGGGCCCTAGGTTAACCTATGAGTTTCAGTATGTGAATAAACACCAGAGAGGCTGTAAAAGGGGTCGAGGAGCTTCGCATACCTGCGAAGCCGGGCTGTTGGGAAATCTGTTGGGGGCCGCTATGTTTTACAGCTACCCTTACCCCCGCACCCCCCAGACGCCTCCAGTGAAAGAAGTGCATATAAAGTCGGACGCTAGCCCCAACAAAACTGGCGAGAGCAGGTAAGCCTGTAAGGCTGCAGGGAAAGAGTCCTCATGGAAGGGGAAACATAATTTCACCCCCTCAGGATAGGGTTACCCCGTCCCGTAAAACATTTTATAAGGTCCTGACCCATACAACAATGACTTCCGGATTAAAGGATGTGAAACCGGTAACTATGCCCCTAAAGGAATCGCAGTTGCATATGGCCCCAGCCGCTTCAGTAGGAGTAGAAGCTAACATAGCTCGGAGGCTATGGGAGGTGCTAAAGCAACCAGTGACCGTGGAGCTATGGCTGGGGGACTTTCCACATACCAACACAGAATAGGTGCAGTGCCCTGGAGGTCAGAGATGAGGTGGATGGTGAGGGGAGGTCTGAACACGCAGACCTTCCTCTAGTGCAGACAGGGGGATTGAATCTTGAAACCCCCCTGGCCTCCTTCCTCCTCGACCTAAAAGAGGAGATTAGGAGTAGATTTAAAACATCGGGAGCCAACCAGGCAGATACACAAGCTTCCTGTACAGCATTGGCACAGAAACTAGGTGATGTCCCAGCGCGGACAAGTGCATTGGAGGAAGAAGTAGGACTGATGAGCAAAGACATTCCAAAACCTTCGACGGGCTGGGAGCCCGTCTCAAGGAAAATATAAGTCTCAGGGAAGACCTGGAAAGAATCGAGAATCACTCCAGGAGAAATAATTTAAGAGTTTTAAATGTCCCGCAGGCTGTAGAAGGGACCATCATCAAGGCTTTTATAATCAAATTGTTAAAAGAGACTATTCTGAAAGCTAGACCGGACATTAATTTGGACTATGAGATACAGCGAGTCAATCGGGACACTTTGAGACGTAACATGCAGAGACAGAAGCCGAGAAAAATCCTTGTAAACTTTCTATCATATTCAGTCAAAGAAACAATCTTGACATGGACCATAAGCAGTCCAAAACTTCACCTACTCTGTCAGATCAGAAGTGTCTCGTGCAACTGATCAGAAACAATGGGAGTTAGGCAAAAGGATGCAGGAGTTGAACAAACGTGAAGCCAGAGGCCAATTGAAATTCCCGGCAATGCTCCATGTTATGTGGGATAATCAGATGCACAATCTCCGGACAGCCAAAGAAGCAGATCGTTTAATCAATACCATAAAGAAGAGTGGAGCCCCTGAATCAAGAATTTGAAATAAAGTTATAGGTTACTGGTTAAGAAATCACAAGGATATAGGGATGTCATATGAGTAATGTGGGGGAGTGCAGGGGAAGGGGAGCACTGTTATAGCTATTGCTTAAGTAGGTCCCTCCTACTTTCAGGCGGTCTTCTAGACATGTATATGCCTAGAAGTCAGGGGAGGGTTCCCACATGTGGGAGTGGGAGGGTAGAGGTGGGAGGTAGGGCACTGGGTGGGGAGCAGTGGGGAAAAAGTCCTCAGTTTTTCTATCAGCTCTCTTTCGGTCTTGGTCCAGTACTGGAAAAAAGGAATTATAGTGATAGGAGGAGATGACAGCATGTTACAAGTTCTGACTTGGAATGTAAACAGTTTGAGATCAAAAAGTAGGCAGACATTGGTGATGAGATACTTAGTTGACTCTAAAGCCCAGGTAGTTATTCTGCAGGAAACCCATTTAACAGCTAGCGAAAGCAGAGAATTTTATACAAAATTAAGATTTGTCAAGAACTGTGCAGCCTCTGATCAAGTGGAATACCGTAAAGGGGTGGCGGTATTGATAAGGAATGGATCAGGAATTGAGCTGATTTCATCTAAAACAGATTGCTCTGGGAGGTGGGTACTTGCGACTCTTAGATGCTCTGGCACAGAGTTTGTCTGCATGGCTTTCTATGGCCCTAATGTCGCTGACCCCAAGCACATCATAGATTTACAACTGACACTTGCAGGGATTACCACCTCCAAAATTATTGGGGGTGATTTCACCTCACTATTAGACCCAGTTTTAGACAGATCCACTAGTAGGATGGGAGGCCAGAGGACTAGGCAGGCTATGAAACACATGCTCTATGAAATGGGTTTAGTCAACACTTGGGGGTATTTAAGGGGGCAAAAGCGGCGATATACCTTCCATAGTAAAAAAAAACAGCCATTTCACCAGGCTAGATTCCCTCTTAGTGGACAGAGTTTGTGCTGGGAGTCTAAAAGAGGTGAATATTCTGCTGGAGCATATCTCAGATCACGCTGCGGTGTGTGTAATGTTAATGGGGGTTAGAGCAAACCACAATGTGAGATGGCTAGCGGTGTGCGGTCCATTGCGATTGTTTCTACAAATTGGCTCCCTTGAGCTTTGAGTCGACGGGCTCCTGGACGACGCACCTGCGTGCCGGTTCGGGCATCGAGGCCATTGACGGTTGCTTGGCGGCCTTCTTTTCCACCCCTAACTATTTTCTCTACTGATGAGGGAAGTTATCCCGAAACCCGAGCCATGTCTCGGGCGACATCCGAAAACCCGGGACATGTATCGGGTCTAGAGATCATCAGTTCAACAAGTACCTACTTGCACCCACTGGGGTGAACCACTCAAGAACTCCATGTACCAGAATCCCTACGGGCGATCCGGAGGAGGGGCTAGCGGTGTGCGGTCCATTGCGATTGTTTCTACAAATTGGCTCCCTTGAGCTATGAGTCGACGGGCTCCTGGACGACGCACCTGCGTGCCGGTTCAGGCATCGAGGCCATTGACGGTTGCTTGGCGGCCTTCTCTTCCACCCCTAACTATTTTCTCTACTGATGAGGGAAGTTATCCCGAAACCCGAGACATGTCTCGGGCGACATCCAAAAATCCGGGACATGTATCGGGTCTAGAGATCATCAGTTCAACAAGTACCTACTTGCACCCACTGGGGTGAACCACTCAAGAACTCCATGTACCAGAGTCCCTAGGGGCGATCCGGAGGAGGGGCTAGCGGTGTGCGGTCCATTGGGATTGTTTCTACAAATTGGCTCCCTTGAGCTTTGAGTTGACGGGCTCCTGGACGACGCACCTGCGTGCTGGTTCGGGCATCGAGGCCATTGACGGTTGCTTGGCGGCCTTCTCTTCCACCCCTAACTATTTTCTCTACTGATGAGGGAAGTTATCCCGAAACCCGAGCCATGTCTCGGGCGACATCTAAAAACCCGGGACATGTATCGGGTCTAGAGATCATCAGTTCAACAAGTACCTACTTGCACCCACTGGGGTGAACCACTCAAGAACTCCATGTACCAGAGTCCCTAGGGGCGATCCGGAGGAGGGGCTAGCGGTGTGCGGTCCATTGGGATTGTTTCTACAAATTGGCTCCCTTGAGCTTTGAGTTGACGGGGTCCTGGACGACGCACCTGCGTGCCGGTTCGGGCATCGAGGCCATTGACGGTTGCTTGGCGGCCTTCTCTTCCACCCCTAACTTTTTTCTCTACTGATGAGGGAAGTTATCCCGAAACCCGAGCCATGTCTCGGGCGACATCCAAAAACCCGGGACATGTATCGGGTCTAGAGATCATCAGTTCAACAAGTACCTACTTGCACCCACTGGGGTGAACCACTCCAGAACTCCATGTACCAGAGTCCCTAGGGGCGTTCCGGAGGAGGGGCTAGCGGTGTGCGGTCCATTGCGATTGTTTCTACAAATTGGCTCCCTTGAGCTTTGAGTCGACGGGCTCCTGGACGACGCACCTGCGTGCCGGTTCAGGCATCGAGGCCATTGACGGTTGCTTGGCAGCCTTCTCTTCCACCCCTAACTATTTTCTCTACTGATGAGGGAAGTTATCCCGAACCCCGAGCCATGTCTCGGGCGACATCCAAAAACCCGGGACATGTATCGGGTCTAGAGATCATCAGTTCAACAAGTACCTACTTGCACCCACTGGGGTGAACCACTCAAGAACTCCATGTACCAGAGTCCCTAGGGGCAATCCGGAGGAGGGGCTAGCGGTGTGCAGTCCATTGCGATTGATTCTACAAATTGGCTCCCTTGAGCTTTGAGTCGACGGGCTCCTGGACGACGCACCTGCGTGCCGGTTCGGGCATCAAGGCCATTGACGGTTGCTTGGCGGCCTTCTCTTCCACCCCTAACTATTTTCTCTACTGATGAGGGAAGTTCTCCCGAAACCCGAGCTAGGTCTCGGGCGACATCCAAAAACCCGGGACATGTATCGGGTCTAGAGATCATCAGTTCAACAAGTACCTACTTGCACCCACTGGGGTGAACCACTCAAGAACTCCATGTACCAGAGTCCCTAGGGGCGATCCGGAGGAGGGGCTAGCGGTGTGCGGTCCATTGCGATTGTTTCTACAAATTGGCTCCCTTGAGCTTTGAGTCGACGGGCTCCTGGACGACCTACCTGCATGCCGGTTCGGGCATCGAGGCCTTTGACGGTTGCTTGGCGGCCTTCTCTTCCACCCCTAACTATTTTCTCTACTGATGAGGGAAGTTATCCCGAAACCCGAGCCATGTCTTGGGCTACATCCAAAAACCCGGGACATGTATCGGGTCTAGAGATCATCAGTTCAACAAGTACCTACTTGCACCCACTGGGGTGAACCACTCAAGAACTCCATGTACCAGAGTCCCTACGGGCGATCCGGAGGAGGGCCTAGCGGTGTGCGGTCCATTGCGATTGATCTACAAATTGGCTCCCTTGAGCTTTGAGTCGACGGGCTCCTGGACGACGCACCTGCGTGCCGGTTCGGGCATCGAGGCCATTGATGGTTGCTCGGCGGCCTTCTCTTCCACCCCTAACTATTTTCTCTACTGATGAGGGAAGTTATCCCGAAACCCGAGCCATGTCTCGGGCGACATCCAAAAACCCGGGACATGTATCGGGTCTAGAGATCATCAGTTCAACAAGTACCTACTTGCACCCACTGGGGTGAACCACTCAAGAGCTCCATGTACCAGAGTCCCTAGGGGCGATCCGGAGGAGGGGCTAGCTGTGTGCGGTCCATTGCGATTGTTTCCACAATGTGAGATGGACTTTGAAAAGGTCCATCTTATTAGACATAGATGTATCTATCCTCCTGAAAATAAGAATAAAGGAGTTTTTTTCTGGATAATGTTAACTCAGATCCAATTGGAGTAATTTGGGATGCCTTCAACGCATATATAAGAGGAGTGCTACAAATCCAGGTTACCCATAAGAACAAGCTGGATAGAGCTAAATTAAGGAATTAAAGTAGGGATTTTAGAGGTTAAATTACACCAAACGACAGGGTCTACCCAGGACATAGAGAATGTAATGAAGCAGCTGGAAGAAGCAAGATTAAAATATAAGATCAAGTTAGAGGCAAAATGCCTCGAGAGATAGGCAGTTAGTAGCATGCAACAATTCAAATATGGGGAAAAGGCTGGAGCTCTGTTGGCTTGGACGGCGAGGGCTGAGAGGTCACAACATTTTATCTGGGAATTGATCATTAACCCTCAGGGCGAGATCTCTAATAAGGAAGAAGAGATGCAGAGTTGCCTAGTTTCGCTGTTCTCTGAATTATATATGGAGGAAGTGTGATCAGATGAAGGAACAGTAAAATTGTGGCTAGACAATTTAGGACTACTAGTACTTACAACAGAGGGTATGATGATAATGGACGCCTAGATTACTGAGGAAGAAATAAGAGAACAGCTCTCCTATCTAAATAATGGCAAGGCAGGGGGCCGGACTCACTGCCGTTCATGGTGTACAAATTAATCACTGATGAATTAGTATCGGAAATGAAGCTACTGTTCAATTCAATCTATAAGGGGGAAGAACAGATCCCAAATTCATGGCGCGAAGCCGCAATAGCATTGATCCTAAAACCTGCAAAGGACCCGAGGAGAGCTGACTCATATCGACCTATCTCCCTGCTAAATGTGGACTATAAGATCTAAACTGGCATTTTAGCAGGGAAAATGACACAGGTAGCCCCGCAATTAATCTACATAGATCAGAAGGGGTTCGTCCCGAAAAGACAAATTCAGGAATTATTGCTATCTTTGATTGGGACTATTGATCTGGCAATTGCGAGTAAGATCCCTTTAGCAGTTATTACTATCGATGCTGCCAAGGTATTCAATTGTGTTAGTTGGGCATTCCTCTGGGCAGTTTTGGAATCAATGGGCTTTGGCATAGACTGTATTACGGTGTTTAAAATATTATATGAACGTCCTACTGCTAAACTCCTTTTAAATGGATCCCTGATAACCATCTTTAATATCCTTAGAGGTATGAGGCAGGGTTGCCCCCGTCCCCTCTCCTTTTTTATATTTATATCGAACCTTTGGCTCACCTTCTGAGGAAAGACGAACAGATAATCCCAATTCATTCACTCCCCTCTCACAGCAAAATAGCACTATATGTGGATGATCTCATGATATACACATCAGATCCAGCCCAAACATTGCCAAGGGTGGAGCAGTTAACAAAGGAATTTGGGGATGTAACAGGATATTTAGTGAATGTCTCCAAGACAGAGGTAATGAGTTGGAATCTGGAGGGTTGGGGAGGAAGAGTGTGTGCAGAGATAAAATATTTAGGGATTATCGTAGCTAACCAAATAGACGAGATCCCTTTGCGGAATCTAAGGAGGGTGGTCAAGGTGGTCGATCTCTCATTATTTAGGTGAAAGAACATTCCATTAACCATCTATGGGAGGGTACATTTAGTTAAAATGTCTATTTTGACAAAGCTGACATATCTATTTAATTGTATGCCACTGAAATTCCCTAAGGAAATTATTAATAAAATACAAGGGCAAATAACTAGCTTTATTTGGGCCTCCTGTGGAACACAGCTTGCTTGGAAAAAATTAGGCGTTGCCTCCAGAAAGGTGGGTTGGCTTTTCCAGACTTGAATCTTTACTGTATGGTATTTCAATTTTAAAACCTGCGAACGCTTATAGGGGAGCCCAATTCTTCTACCTTTGGAATTTTATTAGGGGAAATGACCGAGGATTTGGGGGCAACAGCCTTTCTATATACGTTTGGGGCCCAAAAGTACTTCAAGACATTGAGGTTGAAGGTGTTAAAAACAGCCTTCACACTAAAGAGTGTACTGAGGATGAAGATGAAAATAGGGTACAATTCGGAATTCACACTGATCTGGGATTCCCCAGGGACACCAGAATACCTGAAGGATGGATTGACTCTGCCTTTGAAGCAAGCAGGATTGTCTAGATGGGGGGACTTGATATCAGCAGGTGAACTGCTGCCTTGGGCAGTGCTGAGTGCAAAAACTGGCAATAGATTGTCAAGGTTTAAATATGTTCAGCTTTTGTCATAGTTTTCAACAACTCTCCAAGAGATAGGGGGAGTATGGAACTTTGAAGCAACCCTTCAAGATGTAACCGTAAAAAGTAAAGAAGTCTCTAAGTGGTACAGGCAATTCCTGGATGCAGAGGAAATGAAAACGGAGACCCCATATGCGATTTGGCGAGATACATTTCTGGACGAGGATATACATCTGCTCTGGTCAGATTCATTAAAACTACTATATTCAATAGTCACACCAGCAAATTTCAAAAGATGCCACTTCTTTGTAATACACAGACTGTAATGGACTCCTCAAAGATTAGCCAAGTTTTTGCTACAGCCTGTCCACAGATGCAATAGATGTAATCTTCCAAAAGCGAACAATGTACATATCTTTTTTACAGGTCCTGCTTTAAAAGAATATTGGACGGTTGTAGAAACTACCATCAGAGACATTTTAGGGGAACCCATCACCTTGACAGAGTGGTTAGTACTCCTAGGAGTGGACAACAATCTACATGTCTCCTTGAATAGTAAGCAAAGGGGCTTGGTATTCTATCTATTGCTTTTGGCCCGACGTGAGATCTGTAAACATTGGATAGATCCTGTCCCTCCACATCCTACAGGATGGCTAAAAGTGGTCAAGTGGACGAGCAAAATGGACATTGAGTGCAATCCACAAAGGTCAATGGAAATCTGGCAGGACTTTATAGCGAGGGCAAGTTAGCATTGTGGTATAAAGTAGGGCTGTGTTTATACCACATTTTTCCATAGTCCTATGATTACACCAAATCATGGCAGGCTGGGATGTTCTTTCCCCCCTGGAGACGCAATAAGAGCTTTGGAGGCTCGGGCGTACTTAATGCAACGGACCATGAGACAAAGAAGTGCGCCAGAAAACGGTCCAAGATTTGCAGAATGCTACGGTGATATGAGGACACCAACACAAACAAGCATTTACAATGCAATGGTTTTGCCTTTGTTAAAGTTAGAGCTATTGGCATTGCTCTTGACATTATTTTTATTTATGTTTTTTTTAACATAAATAAATGGCATTGTCATTTACAATGCCACTAGCTTTATCTCTCGCAAATGACACACAAACACACACAGAGCCCCCCCACACACACACACCCACACAGAGCCCCCCACACACACACCCACACAGAGCCCCCCACACACACACCCACACAGAGCCCCCCACACACACAGCCACACAAAGCCCCCCACACACACAGCCACACAAAGCTTCCTACACACACAGCCACACAAAGCTTCCCACACACACAGCCACACAAAGCTTCCCACACACACAGCCACACAAAGCTTCCCACACACACAGCCACACAGAGCCCTCCACACACACCCACACAGCACAAGCAGGCAACAGGGGCACACGGAGGCACAAGCAGGCAACAGGGGCACACGGAGGCACAAGCAGGCAACAGGGGCACACGGAGGCACAAGCAGGCAACAGGGGCACACTTAAGGGTATGATAAAGCACCTTCAAGATATCCTTAGTGATACCAATATCATTCTGTATATTATAAATACCCCAGAGAGGTGAACAAAATCAAAAAACATGTGACATTGTGATAAGCTCATCTAGACATCATCCCTGCATTATTATGCATATACTAATCCAATGTTTAGCAGTGTATCTAATACTAAGCCCTACAGCTCTGATGAAGCTGCAGTGCAACGGCAGCCAAAGATTCAATTAAACATGTTGGCTGACGAGCAAAGATAAAGGAGTCGCCATCCCAAAGTAACTACTACACAAAGATGATACAAGCTGTCAAAATGTTCTTTTTACAAAGGAAAGGACTCCTTTACTAGTAAGCTTAAGGAATAGAAGCTTTGCATAAACGGATTATATATCTACCTTGTGTGAAGCTGTTAGCAGTCCCCTAATGTAAGAAAATTCACTATGGGTGCTCTAACTTCAATAGAGGAACCTTGGGACTCATTCTGGTATCCTTTGCTCCAATGTAACCCCATGGTATCACAATATGACCTCATGGCAATGGAGGCGGAACTCTGACTCATACTTCAATTTTTTAACATTTAAACCCAACAAATGAGAGAAATATCTGTGCAGCGTTGCAAACACTATTGGCAGGGACAAGATGGCAGGGCTCATCAAGAATTAAAAATATATATATAAATTATGGGAAATGGTGCTAGTGCAACATGAGTTACAGCGAGTTGCAGGTTATATAGTTACATCACTTAAATCATAGAGTCACAGGGGGAGGAGGGGGAGGGAGGGAATACACAACTGGAAAAACGAGGAAAACATTTATTTCTTTCATTCTAGCCTTGACCAATAATTAAATGCCTGCTTGTTTCATTTGTGTTTTCCGTAATTAGGAACGCTACAGGAATTGCAAAATGTTTTGGATGTGTTCAATATCTGTGGTTGGAAATATATTAGTTACCAACAGCTTTCTCGTGACTAATTGGTTCCTTCGGTATACACTGTTGTCATCTGTTGGTGATGTGGCGCCCATGTGCAAGAGACTGAATTCAACTGCGAATCAATGTCCCTTCATTTTGTCCCAGCATCTTACAAAATCCTCGTGCGTTATGTTGGTGTTATGTAATACTCCTGTGTGATTCCCGGCGTTGTTTGTGCTTCTCGTTTGTTAGAAACAAATGTCTACCCTTTCTTCTTTCGTATGTTCAACGTGTATGCTCTGGCGGGTATACTAATTCAATGTCCCTTAATTTTATTAGTGTTTGAGTTACGAAGGTGTGTCTGATTTGGCTGTGTTGGCTTGGAAAGTGCGAGTGAGTGTACCTGAAATGTGTCCTGCTGCTGGATTGTCCCCAATGAACCTTGACCCGCCGAACGAAGTGTTAAAATATCCGATTTTTAACTTACCGAAAAATAGAATATCTACTGCTGAGTCACTCTAGAATTCTCTCCTTTGGAGCAACAGGGGTTGGTGCAAGGCAAGTGCCACACTGCAAGGGGTGTTTATGGCTAATGACTCGGTGCACCTGCACCCGCTCAACCCAAGGGGGAATTGGGTGTGCTTTGTGTGGGTTCAACTTCCTGGGTCTGTCGAGGACAGCCAGTGGGGCTCTCCTGCAACTCCGGCAGCCGAGGCAGCGGTATGGGGGCGGGAACGGGGTCAGAGACGGAGAGCGAGGCAGCGGTAGGGGGGCGGGAACGGGAGCCGAGGCAGCGGTAGGGGGGCGGGAACGGGGCCGGGGAGACAGGGAGAGCGAGGCAGCGGTAATAAATTAAGTCAACAAACATTTCGGCTGTGGCATTCAAAAGGGACAGTCATTTATATATTACAAAAGACACCATCGCTTACCTGCAATTTGTTCCGCCACAGACAAGGAAACCCGACACGTCAGCAAAAAAAAAAAGGCAGGTCCCGGCAATGCCGGACCAGATTCGGGGGCGTTCCCGGCTTTCGGCTGACGTCGCGTGACGTCGGCAAAAGCCAAAGAATCTCGGGAACGCCCCCGAATCTGGTCCGGCATTGACGGACAGGCCCCTCGTCCAATGGCTAGGCTCCATTTATGGAGCCAGCCAATGAATGACGAGGGCCGATGTCCCTTCATTTTGTCCCAGCATCTTACAAAATCCTCGTGCGTTATGTTGGTGTTATGTAATACTCCTGTGTGATTCCCGGCGTTGTTTGTGCTTCTCGTTTGTTAGAAACAAATGTCTACCCTTTCTTCTTTCGTATGTTCAACGTGTATGCTCTGGCGGGTATACTAATTCAATGTCCCTTAATTTTATTAGTGTTTGAGTTACGAAGGTGTGTCTGATTTGGCTGTGTTGGCTTGGAAAGTGCGAGTGAGTGTACCTGAAATGTGTCCTGCTGCTGGATTGTCCCCAATGAACCTTGACCCGCCGAACGAAGTGTTAAAATATCCGATTTTTTACTTACCGAAAAATAGAATATCTACTGCTGAGTCACTCTAGAATTCTCTCCTTTGGAGCAACAGGGGTTGGTGCAAGGCAAGTGTCACACTGCAAGGGGTGTTTATGGCTAATGACTCGGTGCACCTGCACCCGCTCAACCCAAGAGGGAATCGGGTGTGCTTTGTGTGGGTTCAACTTCCTGGGTCTGTCGAGGACAGCCAGTGGGGCTCTCCTGCAACTCCGGCAGCCGAGGCAGCGATATGGGGGCGGGAACGGGGTCAGAGACGGAGAGCGAGGCAGCGGTAGGGGGGCGGGAACGGGAGCCGAGGCAGCGGTAGGGGGGCGGGAACGGGGCCGGGGAGACAGGGAGAGCGAGGCAGCGGTAATAAATTAAGTCAACAAACATTTCGGCTGGGGCATTCAAAAGGGACAGTCATTTATATATTACAAAAGACACCATCGCTTACCTGCAATTTGTTCCGCCACAGACAAGGAAACCCGACACGTCAGCAAAAAAAAAAAGGCAGGTCCCGGCAATGCCGGACCAGATTCGGGGGCGTTCCCGGCTTTCGGCTGACGTCGCGTGACGTCGGCAAAAGCCAAAGAATCTCGGGAACGCCCCCGAATCTGGTCCGGCATTGACGGACAGGCCCCTCGTCCAATGGCTAGGCTCCATTTATGGAGCCAGCCAATGAATGACGAGGGCCGACCCAAACCCACACTACAGTTCTCATCAGGTTTTCGCCTGCGCGAAAAAGATGCGCAGAGCGCATCTTTTCGCCAGGCAAAACCTAAAAAGTGGTCTTTTAGCTCCGGATAATTTAACTTTGGCCTCCCTTGTCACACGCAATACATAAAGACATACATACACATGAACATTTGTACCTTTTTAGCATCACAGTGGATAACCAACACAATAAGCTCATTTTTATTAAATATAGAATGCTGAAAAGTTAGGTTAATTACAATGACTACTGATTTATGTAGTAAGGAAATGAACCCACCGAGCTCTATTAACTTCTGTGTCTACTGGTCATGTGCATCAATTGGTGAGGTATCTCAGTGGCACTCAGGACACTTGCTGCTGAGATCGCTGTATTTCCAGCAGGTCTCAGTATCTGATATGATATGTAATGTGCTGGTCACAGGTTTAAATCACAGTAAGAGAGCTCAATGGGTTTGTTCATTTGCAGATATCTACATCGCGTAGCATGCTATCCATATAGACAAGCACTTCAGAGCCCAAGAAGAAGATAGAAAGCACTATATAAAAGTTACAATACAACATAACACAACCTGTAGATTGCAAGTTTTAGTCCTGCCAAGGAAGCTTAGTATGTTTTCTAGGCAAATTGAACGCTTGCATGTAATGCTCAAGGCATACGTTTGAGTCCCAGCAGGGATAAATCAAACCATATGTTTTTTCAGAGGGTGATAAATGAGTGCTTTTAGTTGTAACACCAGTTATTAATAAAAAGTTGTGTTTACACAACTTTCATACCTGCTGTTTCTAAGAGCTGTAAATAAGAGATGCTACTATTTAGTAATCTATGGCACTCAATTTACCAACTTCCCAAGCCGAATCTGCCTGGCCAGGTTTTGAACTCATAAACTCCTGGACACTGCATTTGTCGGCAGTGAGCATTCAACTTACTGAGACATCCATGAAACATTTCACTTCATGTTTTATACTCATTATTAATATAACTGTTCATCTAAACTACTTTGCATATAATGAGCATTCATTAGGTTAAGTTATTTTCCTTGGATAAAGTGAAAACCTGGAGCAAGATGTCTTCCAGCAATTTTTGCTGTCTTTAACTATTAGTATTGGGTACACCTGATGTCTATTTTTATTAGGAAATTTTAAAAAAAATCATAGTTTTCACACCAGTAATTTTTAATTCTATTAACAATAAGAAAGTGAGTACTATGTGGTTCACTGATAGAATACCGATGACAAAAATATCGATGTTCAAAATATCGAAGAAAAAAATAATAGACTACAAAAATATTGACTCCCATACCTACACAGGTAAGTACAAAAATATCCATGTAAAAAATATAGATGTGAAAAATATTGATTGAAATACATATAAAATAAAATAATACATATTAATTATATTAAATATTAATACAAAAATAACATGTAATATACATTTTAACAAAATATAACAAATACATTTAATTTAAAAAAGATAAACACACAAACATAATAATTTATACATATATATAGTTAATTTAAAATGATTAATAAACTATTATCTTTAATTTATTTTAAAACTTTAAAATTATATAAAATAATATATATCTATATCAATAATTAAAAATATTAAAAAATCTATAATAAATTGAAACATTTACCTATTAAAAAATATTTAAACTTAAATTTCCCAATACAAGCAGTGCAGCAGTACGGAAAGTGTTGGATAGCAAAATAATGACATTTACTGTTCCAACTCCAGTGAGTGCAACAGGAGGGAGAGTGTTGGACAGCGGGGGGCAAAAATTACTATTCTCACTCTAGTGAGAGCAACAGTAGGGAAAGTGTTGGATAGCAGAGGAGTAAACATTACTATTCCCACTCCAATGAGTGCAACATTAGGGAAAGTGTTGCATAGCAGAGGGATAAAAATTACTTTTTCCACTCTAGTGAGTGCATCAGTAGGGAAAATGTTGGATAGCAGAGTGGTAAAAATTACTATTCCCACTGCAAGCAGTGCAACAGTAGGGGAAGTGTTGGAGAGTGGAGGGGTAAAAATTACTATTCCCACCCCAGTGAGGGTAACAGTAGGAAAAGTTATTATTAATGGAGGGGTAAAAATTACTATTCACACTCCAGTGAGTGCAACAGTAGGGAAGGTGTTGGATAGCGGAGGGGTAAAAATTACTATTCCCACTCCAAAGAGTGCAACAGTAGGGAAAGTGTTGGATAGTGGAGGGGTAAACATTACTATTCCCACTCCAGTGAGAGCAACAGTAGGGAAAGTGTTGGACAGTGGAGGGGTAAAAACTTACTATTCCCACTCCAAAGAGTGCAACAGTAGGGAAAGTGTTGGATAGCGAAGGGGTAAAAATTACTTTTCCCATTCCAAAGAGTGCAACAGTAGGGAAAGGGTTCGATAGCGGAGGGGAAAAATTACTATTTCTTCCCAATAGTTAGAAATGAAAAATCAAATATATTAATGATATAAAAAGTTTCTAGGCAAATTAAACACTTGCATGTAATGCTCAAGGCATACGTTTGAGTCCCAGCAGGGATAAATCAAACCATATGTTTTTTCAGAGGGTGATAAATGAGTGCTTTTAGTTGTAACACCAGTTATTAATAAGAACTTGTGTTTACAAAACTTTCATACCTGCTGTTTTCAAGAGCTGTAAATAAGAGATGCTACTAATATGTAATCTATGGCACTTAATTTACCAACTTCCCAAAGCCGAATCTGCCTGGCCAGGTATTGAACTCATAAACTCCTGGATACTGCATTTGTCGGCAGTGAGCATTCAACTCACTGAGACATCCATGAAACATTTCACTTCATGTTTTATACTCATTATTATTATAACTGTTCATCTAAACTACTTTGCATATAATGAGCATTCATTAGGTTAAGTTATTTTCCTTGGATAATGTGAAAACCTGGAGCAAGATGTCTTCCAGCAATTTTTGCTGTCTTTAACCATTAGTATTTGGGGACACCTGATATCCATTTTTATTTGGAAATTTTATAAAAATCCTAGTTTTCACACCAGTAAGTTTTAATTTTATTAACGATAGGAAAGTGAATACTATGCGGTTCACTGATAGAATACCGATGACAAAAATATTGATGTTCAAAATATCGAAGAAAAAAAGAATAGACTACAAAAATATTGACTCCCATACCTACACAGGTAAGTACAAAAAGATCCATGTACAAAATATAGATGTGAAAAATATTGATTGAAATATGTATATAAAATAAGATAATATATATTAATTATATTAAATATTAATAAAAAATAACATTGCATATACATTTTAACAAAATATAACAAATACACTTAATTTAAAAAAGATAAACACACAAACATAATAATTTATACATATATATAGTTAATTTAAAATAATTAATAAACTATTATCTTTAATTTATTTTAAAACTTTTACAATTATATAAAATAATATATATATATCAATAATTAAAAATATAAAAAAATTCTATAATAAATTGAAACATTAAACTATTAAAACATATTTAAACTTAAATTTCCCAATACAATCAGTGCAGCAGTACGGAAAGTGTTGGATAGCAAAATAATGACATTTACTGTTCCAACTCCAGTGAGTGCAACAGGAGGGAAAGTGTTGGATAGCGGGGGGAAAAAATTACTATTTTCACTCTAGTGAGAGCAACAGTAGGGAAAGTGTTGGATAGCAGAGGAGTAAAAATTACTATTCCCACTTCAATGAGTGCAACATTAGGGAAAGTGTTGCATAGCGGAGGGGTAAAAATTACTATTCCCACTCCATTGAGTGCAACAGTAGGGAAAGTGTTGGATAACAGAGGGGTAAAAATTAATATTCCCACTCCAGTGAGTGCAACAGTAGGGAAAGTGTGTGAATAACGGAGGAGTAAAAATTACTTTTCCCACTCCAAAGAGTGCAACAGTAGCGAAAGTGTTGGACAGTGGAGGGGTAAAATTACTATTCCTTCTCCAAAGAGTGCAATAGTAGGGAAAGTGTTGGATAGCGGAGGAGTAAAAGGTCTATTTCTTCCCAATAGTTAGAAACGAAAAATCAAATATAATAAATATATAAAAAGGAAAAATATTATAATAATAATTACATATAAAAAACCTACAAATAATATATAATAGAAAATAATAAATACATTTAATTAAAAAAATATTTTAAACCTGAAAATATTTACAAACAGATACATTATTAATACATAAATGTATTTATTGTATTTCCTACCCTATAACACCACACCAATAATAAAACACTTCAACATTTTTAATTACATTTTCTTCCAAAATTAACATAATTAAGGCTGGAAGGGTGGTGGGCAGGTTTTGTTATTGGGAGCCAGTTCTGTAGCAGTGCAGCAGTTTGGAAAGCACTGCAAAGTTCCTTGTATATCCAGCAGTTTTCGGGCAACAATAAACGTGCCAAGTTAACTCTGGTGATTTATGAATGTACCTGCTGAAGAGAGATGGGTGTCTTGTCTAGTGGCAGTTTTCACTTATCTAAGGTAGCGCAGATGGCTAATATCCCTGCTGCAAACAACGTGTACAATGCATATCAAAGAACAATATTTTATGTGGATACCTCAGTGGGTTACTGCTTTTGTCACCGAGATTCTATTGTTACTGTGCAGTCCATAAGTTACATTCATAATCTAGCACAGTGAGCTATTAACTACCTGCAAGCTGCATGGTACAGGCTAGAAAGCTACATTTCTTCCCTGTCTTTCTATCCTGATGTTGTTAAGAAAGGTTTATTTCGGTAGAAATACATTCTTATTATTAAAGTCGACCATAACCACTGTGTTATGTTCTGAATCCTGAGTTTGTGCATCTCGAGAACAAGCACTACCAGTTTGGAGGACATGTGAATCCTACACCTTTCTCTTTTGTCTTATGTAACATTATCTACACACTGATTCCCACACATATGATTCATATTCTCTGCATGTGTGTATGACAGATTTTGATAACTTGGAAAGTTTTGCTTTAGGAGCAGTGATTAATGGAGTCAATTTCAAATGTGAACTGTAACATTTGCATTTGTAAAGCAAGCATTCTAGCTGTTAGATGAGATGTTTGTTGCTGGTAAGGTATGATAATGCAGAACAAGCATATTATTGATCAACAAAAGTCGTGTACCAGTGATGTGCATGTTGTCTGTAGAAGAAATTAATGATAGTAAACCTGCAAAATTCAATGGTTCCATAGGTTTTAAAGTATGTATACCATGTCTTGGGAAGGAAGGGTGCTGGGAGAACTTGACCTGTATTAAAAATCACTGTTATCTACGTTACAAGATTGAGTTTTAATTACATTGTACTCTTTGTTTCTAAAACAAATGATAAAGTGAACTTGTTTTAAACATCATGTGCCCATCAACCTTTCCATTTTATGTTATTTGAAATCGATAATGGCTGATTTCAACTTGACTATCGCCTTTTTCATTGTTGTACACTATTTGAGAGGTTCTTAATCAATGCTACATTATCTTAATTGTATATCTGAAGATGCTACCTGAAACAATGTAGGTAGCTGCATTTTCAATAGGATTTGAAGTTTGTCTGTTTATAGGGTACTTCTTTTGTATCTGTAGAGATTTTCCAGCCTCTGTGTGTGATGTAAGTGACCAAAAGTTACATGCATCACTTCCTGTGATAAAAGCAAAGACAAAGGTCATGCAATGGCGCTTCCTTTGATTTCACAGCGTCCACTGGTCACATAATGTTACTTTTGGTGATGTCACCAGGTCAGAGTTCATGTGATGTCACTTCCTGTGACATGAGGCCGGGGTCACATGGCATATGATGTCACTTTCGCTACCCCGGGTATCTTGATGAATCAACGTTCATGGGGACTGAGTGCACCACACAAGGTGCTTCCGGTAAATAATTATATCTGTTTATTTTGACAGATCAAATTGCCTCCAAGCGGCGGTAACATTTTAGAAGTTTATGGTATTCCAACAGAATATCGACTGCAGAATATCGAGGGGCCACACTATTGTGGCAAAAGTATTCAATACAAAATATTGTGAAAATAAGTTTATATAGATAAGCATAGGTGTACAATATGTAACCAATAATATACTTAACACATATTTGTACCTTGACAATAAATATATATATTTATCTTTAATCAATGCAGATTTGGCGTTAAGAATAGTAGATATATAGTTACCTACATGCACTTACATTGCCAGTTTTTTGGTCCTTGATATTTTTGCCACAATATTTTGGCCCCAAGATATATTTGTCCTTGATATTCAGTCATTCAACCAATCTACAACCACCTTACTTCAGCTAATTTGAAAAATGTGTCCAGTCCATGCCACGACAGAGCAGGGTCATGATTACAAAGTGAGGGCAGCCTGCAGTGAATCATCTGCCAGCCTTAGCCTAGGAGACACCACTTTGACACAACAGGGGTGCGGAAGTGTTCGGAGTCAAGGCGCTGGTCAGGAGGAAATTCCTACAGTACTCTTCGTGCTCCGGTCTGGTGGGAGTGGGGCTAAGCCCATAAAGCAATGTGCCCCTCAAAGCACAGAATATGCTGGTAAGTCCCTACGGTGCAATACAATACAAAATACGAAGAAGTATAACAAACTGGGGAGGAAAGGATGGTATAAATGGAGATCCAGAGCGTTCCCTGTATATCAGAGAAGCTTGGGCTAGCCTCAGTGTATTACCTCCTTGTTCGTCTCCTCACCACAGTCATTACTAGATGAGCAAAAGCTCCAGTGGACATAAATTTATAAAAAACAAATTCAGCACACTAGATTCCCATCAATCCAAGACCGCTGACTTCCTCTGCCTTGCTAATTAATAGTTCAGGGGAAGTCCACCTCTTCTATATCCTATTTTGAAGTTTCTGTGCCGAAAATCCAAACAAATATCAGGAATGTCTAATTTGTTTTATTTTGTATTCATTTGATATGCTGCTTTCCTTCATGGTGAGGTCTATCTGTAGTGGACAGGCAGGCCCATGTGGGAGGTCCTGCATGGGCAGACTTGGCAGTGGTAATATCATCCCGGTTGAGAAACTCGGTGAAAAATACATGAGGCCTAGTTCTAGAATGCTCAAATATGATGGCACAAGACTTCCTATTTTAGCAGAACCATTATAAAGATCCCAGGAGTCTATAGCGTATTGTTTACTTATTGTGCAGTTCCATGAACTCTGGTCGGCACCTACTTGCTGCGCATGAAATAAAGGGCCTTATTATGAGTTTGGCAGTCCATTGGACCGCAGAACCCGTGGTGATGGTCTCTGGACAGCCAGACTGCCGAATACGGCAGTGGGACCGCCACAGGACCTCTCCTACCACCGGGTTCCTTGATCCCGTGGCAGTGCGCAGCGGTCAGAGGCCAGAATATTCACAAAAGAAACGCTGGTAGTCACTGGTGTGGTCTTAATCAACCAACAGGAAAAAAATCTGTTCCCTTGCGGAATGCTTAGCTGATCACTTACTCCGCATTCCCAGCGCAACGCAGAGTTGTTGAAATTCACAAACTCCTTGAGTGGAGCAGAATTTTACACCTAGGCCTAACATTTACCCTCTGCTTAGCCCTCTGTTTATTTTTAGTTTTAACACTTGGCTGTGTTTGCCTTTGTCTTGTTTTTCCTTTGTTTATTTTTAACTTAATTATCAGACTATTAACTTTGTTTGGCCTGCTTTTCCTGCTGTTGTAACTTGCAGGCTTGTCCTGCTACCCGGTCACCTTCCCTGAAGAATGGAAACACACAGAAGTCAAACATCTTCTCAAGAAACCATCTGCCGTGTTACGGGGTGCTTAAAAAAACACAAGCAGTTTCAGCTGAAGCAGCGCATAGCTGGCCTGCAGTAAGAGAAACTCAATAAAGCAAATTATGCATACAGAATAAATAACAGGTCCCATGTAACAACCAAAGTAAAGAGCCAGTAACCATGCGAGGATACAAACGAATACAAGGCTGTACTAAGTAGGGACTAACAAGCCTATTGACGAATCTAAAGCCAGCATTTACGAAAGACAATGACACAAGCCAATGAAAAATATGGCCGGAGAGTGGGCGCTAGCTTCTCTCCCATACTCTACTACAGCAGCCTCGCAGAGCGAGCAGCGTATGGGCGCTTACGCTAGACTCGACCTAAAAAACACTTTACTAGAGGGCAGCGTGGCAGGCATCATCTCCTGTAAATAATATTATTTTTCTGCAATTTTTTTTTTATTACTAATAATCCCAAAGTGCATAAAAATGCAAATATCTGTTTCATTGCTCCAGATTTGTTTGACAAAACTCATCTCATTAATCATCAAATAAGTGTTTCTCATAAATCCTTCATTAAAAGTCAATGATCTCAGACCTCTATTGATTGAATTAAACCTAAAACAAAGCCACTGAAGCCTACTGGGCACCTTGGAACATATTTCTTGAAGGAGTCATACCAACATTTGTTTGTCAACCCACATTTTAAAATGTATAATTTACACCAATGGTTGCATTGCTTTTTGCAAGGGTTACGTGGATCTTGTAATTATGGGCCCGATTCACAGAACTAACTTAAGACAAAATCCTAAACTTACTACCATTTTGGTATTCACAGAAGGTACTTACTCATTTTGGTATTCACAGAAGGCACTTACTCATTTTGGTATTCACAGAAGTTAGGAGTCCTAACTTTAGGACTCCTAAATGCCTTCTGTGAATAAACTAAACGAAAATTAATGCCTGCTGCAAGGCAAATCTTTTAGCTTTGGGTTACCTGGAATTGTTTTAATTGTCAACACTTGAAGGAGTACAAAGTTTAGTAGCTGTGTTGGCACTGTCCTTGCCAGTGCTGAAAGGGGCAATAGGTGATGGAAGCTGCAGTGGCCTCCTTGCACAGGGTCTGGAACTTTCTTCTTCTTCTTCTTATTATTTTTTGCAAATTAACCACTGTTTCATTCCAATTTTTCCACATCTATCTTTTTAATTTAAATACCCTTCTTACCTTCCTGCCCACCTGCTCTCAAGACAATCCCCCTCCTGCTTTCCAACTCGAGTCAACCCCACCCACTGCCACATGGTGTCCTTCCCCCTTCACGGGACCTATTTAAAGGTGTGCCAAAGAACAAGCCAGTCTGCGCCCATCCATGCCTGGACCACTCCCAGAGCCAGGAACCTGGCTTTCAATCCACTCACAGATACACCACTGCCAAACTCTGAGCCCAGGAACCCAGGCTCAGCAACAACTGCAGCTGCACCTCACCAAGTTCAACTGCAGGACCATTTCCTGCAACATCAGAGCACCCGCATGCACGACCACCACCACCATGCCGACCCCGACTGCTTCAGGACAACATCACAGTCTACTGCTCAATGCACGATCCCTCTGCAAGCACGCCACAGAGTCCTCCTGGTACACCATCACCTCCCTCACCCCATCGTCATCTTCCTCACTGAGACCTAGCTCAACCCTGCCACTGTGCCAGACATTACCTCAGAAACACCCAATGGCTACAAGATAGCACACTGAGACTGCATCAACAAACATGGAGGCGGCATCGCCATCATCGACAAAGAAACCATCCACAGCACCATCACCGCAGACTACACCCCCCCATCACAGAACACCTCAACTTCCAACTCCAAATCAATTGAAAAACTACCAGAGGTACCACATCAGGCCCACACCCCAGTTTCTGTGACGTCATCTCAGACTTCATCACACCACTTGCCATTGACTCCAAACACTACATCTTTCTCGGAGACCTCAATTTTCACCATGATGACATTAACCATACCAATACTGCCATCTCCTTGAAATCATGAACAACATCAGGCTCATGGAACCAGTCACCAACCCCAAACACATCGCAGGACACACTCGAACCCATCTTCAGATCCAGTTACAATGCCAAGTACAGCCATGTCACCAAGCTTACCTGGACAGACCACACCATCATGCACTTCCCATCACAGGACCCCCGGCACCACCACCAAGGTGCATTTCAAATCGCATCTGGAACAAAGTGTCAGAAAGCCAGTGGGCCGAAGCTGTTAGCACCTCCCACCCTTATGCTGCAAGCAACCTAGAACAGACTGTCAAGAACTTCTTTGCCTTCATCTCTGACTGCACCGACTGACCGCTCCTGTCAAGCCCACCAAACTCAGGAGATCTTCCAAACAAGTCAGTTGGTACACCGCGAAACTCAGAACTACAAAACGCAACTGCAAGCAACTTGAAAGAAAATGGCACACCAGCAAGTAGCCCATAGACCTAGCCACATTCAAGACATCACCCAACAAATACCACAACTGTTTAAAGAGACGAAAAGGAGCACCCTTGCTGACTGCATCAAAGCCAGTTCTAACCACTGCAAAAAAAACCTTTAAATTTGTAAGGGAGTCACGAAAACATAATCTCTCCCTCCCAGGAAGTCTGCAACACCCTGGTGGACTTCTTCCACTACAAGATCTCCACCATGCACAAAAACTTCAAACTCCAACCCATCGCCTCTGACAACCTTGGCTGCCTTGCTTCCACAGATGCAAACCCAAACCACCTGCTCCCCACTTCGGACCAGCTCAACACACGCAACACAATAGCCATCATGAACTTCGTGCACTCAGTAGAACCCACAGACCCCTGTCTCCATGACTTTGTCAACCTCTGGAGCAAGATGATCAGCAACCAGCTCACTGCCATTTTCAATGCTTCCTTCACCACGGCCACCTTCCCTGACGAATGGAAACACGCAGAAGTCAAACACCTTCTCAAGAAACCATCCACTGACCACAATGAACACAAGAACTACTGTGCCATCTCTCTTCTCCACTTCCCCGCCAAAGACCTAGAAAAAGCCACCAACCCCCAACTCAGGTAACACCTCAAGAACAGCAATCTTAAGGACACCTCCCAATCTGGATTCCACACCAACCACAGCACTGAAAAGGTCCTGATCACTGCCACCGATGACATCAGAATCTTTCTCGACCGGGAAGAAATGGCAGTCCTGATCCTCCTCGACATCTCAGCAGCGTTCAACACCATATTCCACCATACCCTCATCAAGAGGCTTCACAACATTGGAATCCAAGGTGACACCCTCAAATGGATTGCCTCCTTCCTCACCGAAAGAACCCAGAGAATTCACCTATCACCCTTCAATTCTGAACCAAAGAACATTGTTTTTTTTTTGTAACTCTTTTTATTAGAATAAAAACATGAAAAAACAAACAAACAAGGCAATAAAACAATAATACAATATCGGGCGTGCGCTCAAGGAGGACGGGAGGTGCATAGCAATACTGTACAGGAGTTGTTTTACACAGATGAGGGGCCCGGAGGCAGGGAACACAAAGTCGAAAACAAAAAACGCTATATAACACTAGGAATGTTGGATCAGGGGGACTGGGGAGGATTAGGTATCTCCGTGAGGGGGGGCGTACATATGTCTCCCTGGTATGAGTTCCATTGGCTCCAAATTTTCCCCCATTTCCTGGGTCTACCCCGTGCCACATACACAGTCTTCTCCCTAAACATGCACCAGTCCATGTTCTCCTTCCAAGCCGCAACCGTGGGGGGCCTCTGGGAACCCCACAGCTGTGCAATGTCTCTCTTAGCAATCATATTACCAAGGGTCGCCCATCGTGTCTGTGACACATCATAGTCATTCGGCTCCCATACATTCAACAAACACCGTCGGGCCTCAGGCAACATCGCAACACCTGTTACCTCATTCATCACCTCATGTATGCGATTCCAGAAAAGCACCATCTCAAGACATTCCCAAATTATGTGTAGAAAGGTACCAAGCAGACCACATCCGCGCTTACATAAGCCATCCGTCGAATAACCCATACAAATTAAGCGGGGGCCGGTAACATAAATCCGATGTAAGATCTTAAGCTGGACAAGGCGGAGACGGGCCGGGATCGCGACCTCCTTGGGTGAGGATATCGCTGATTGCCAGTCCTCATCGTCTAATTCTATACCATCTGCAATCCAGACCACCCTGAGGTGCTCGAGCAAGTTTGAGCGATCATTGATCATTTTCTTGTAGATCAGAGAAATGGTGCTATCTGGTACATGCCCATCTAGTATACGATCTTCGAGGGGGGAGGATTCCGGAATGACGCTACCCACGGGAAAGACCGAACTCAGCGCGTGATGGATCTGGGCATAGCGAAAGAATTCCCTATCACTTAGTTTGTATTCCGTCTGCAGTTCTACGAAAGTCTTTATCCTGCCCTTAACCCAGAGATCACCCACTTTACAGATACCAATCATATCCCATTTCTCGAATCCTTTCGTCCTCCAGAGGCAACCTAATCTCGCAGATGCATAAAGCGGAGTCGCAAGGGTCAGTCGATCTCTCCAGCCCATGGCCGCAGTCGCACAATGCCACACTTGTACTGCTATTTTAGGCGGTCCCGAAAGCTGTCTTCGATAAGCTCAGGAATAGAGCGCCCTATTATAATCGACGCCCGGTAGTAGCCATTTATCCATTTCCAACGCTGGATTCAATGCCGGGCCAAACATCCCATGGTTGATTGCTGCAAGCTGGGAAGCCCAATAATATCACCTGATATCCGGAAGTGCGATACCGCCATCATACCAGGGAAGTGTTAACTTTGGAAGAGCGATACGCGAACGCCCGTCCCATATCAACTGCCTCTGTAAAGTCTCCACCTCTCGGAAATACCTCGCCGGAATTACGTCAAATGTATTCTGGAGAGCGTATAAAAACCGCGGCAAGGACATCATTTTAAAAAGAGCTGCTCGCCCTAGAGGAGATAACGGCAACTTACGCCAACCCACGACGTCTGATCGTAAACGTTGAAGCGGAGGAAGCAGATTACGCTCGAAGCGAACCGCAGGGTCCAATGTTATAAAGACTCCCAGATATTTAAAACCCGTCTGTGTCACCTGGATAGGACATCCACGCGGCAGGAGGGGAACGCCACCGGCGAGCACGTATATGTGAGACTTAGTCCAGTTAATGACGAGGCCGGAGTTTCTTCCGAACGAATTGAGTACATCGAATAATACATTTAACGATTTTTGAGGCGACGTGAGGTACAACAAAATATCGTCCGCATAGAGCGATATGCGGTCCTCAAAGTCTGGAGTCCATTGTATGCCTCTCATTGAGGGCTCCCACCGTATCCAGGCAGCAAAAGGTTCCAAGGCAAGGGCAAAGAGAAGTGGAGACAGCGGACAACCCTGCTGCGTACCTCTTCCAAGAACAAAGGACCCGGAGACCCGGCCGTTTACCACAACCTGTGCCAATGGTTCCTCATACAGAGGTTTTACCCAACTAATGAATCCAGGGCCAAAACCAAATTTTGCAAGAGCAGCCCAGAGATATGGCCATTCGATCGTATCAAAGGCCATCGTGGCGTCCAAGGACGCCAAGATGGCCGGTTCACGCAGTGGCGTCGCCCTCGTGAGAACACCATGCAAGCGCCGCAAATTCAATGCTGTGTTGCGATGTGGAATGAAACCAGACTGATCCGGATGGATTAGGTCACTGACTACCTTTATCAAGCGGTTTGCGAGCAACTTAGCTAGAATCTTAGGTTCAGCATTAAGGAGCGAGACAGGCCTGTAGGACGCACAGCGGTCCCGTGGCTTCCCCTCCTTATGGATCACCACAATGGTTGCAAGATGCTGATCACGAGGAAGGGAGCCAGTTTCTCGCGACGCTAAGAACATATCACGGAGATACGGTGCTAGCGTGTCAGGGCGCAACTTGTAAAGTTCGATGGGAAGACCGTTAGGGCCCATAGCTTTCCCGGAGCGTATAGAGCGGATAGCAAGAGCCACCTCGTCAACCGAGGGCGCAGCATCCATCAAGTCCCTGTCTAACTCCGACAAACGAGGCAACGCAATATCTCGTAGCAACAAATGAGAGTCTTCCTCGGGTCTGTTAGACACTGGGGAATATACATCCCGAAAATATTCAGCAAAGCACTCAACAATGTCAACAGGGTCAGTCACTCGCGTGCCATCAGGTCTCTCGATCACTGGAACCACACAACTTGCCCTCTCCTTTCTGTCCAGCCAAGCAATCAGTTTCCCAGCCTTGTCGCCCACATCATACAGTCGTCCCTGCTGCTCTCTACCTATCATTTTAGCTTCATCGGTAACTAGGGTCTTATACTCAAGTTGCTTGAGACTGAGAACATGAAGCGCATCTCGGGTAACACTCCGCTCCAAAGCACTTTCTAACTCAGTAATTTCAGTCTCAAGGCGGACAACTGCCTCATTCCTGCTTTTCTTAGCGCACCCAATTAACGACAGTGCCTGTCCCCGGATGACCGTCTTAAATGCTTCCCACAGTAAGACAGGAGAGGACACAGACCCCACATTCTCAGCAAAGTACAGATCCAAAGACTTAATCAATTCAGTACGGGTTTTAGGGTTGTGGAGGTACCATGGATTAATCGGGGCCACCCTACCCTCAGCACCCACATTCATATTTATCTGAAACCACAGAGGGGAGTGGTCTGATATGCCTCTAGCCAGATGTCTGATCTCCCCAATTGACGAGGACTGGGCAGCCGGTATCAGAACATAGTCCAATCTAGAAAGACTACCGTGTGCACCCGAGTGGAAAGTGTACTGTGTCTGTCCTGGATGCATCAATCTCCAACAGTCCACGAGTCCCAGTGTTTCCAAGAAACCACCCAACCAAGACTGTGCTCTCGTAAGGTCCCTGGGGGGGGTAGAGATCATCCCTCCCGGAGGCAACTGAGTTGAAGTCTCCACCTAGTATCAGGACACCATTCGGGAGCCCCAAAACTACTCGTCCCAAATCTGCAAAAGTAGTGGTTTGTAAGCCAGGTGGGACGTACACCGAGAGCAACAAAATAGTTTTCCCCTCCCATCTACCAGTGAGAGCAACATAACGTCCCCTAGTATCCAGAACTATGTCATCGATTTCCAGGGGAAGAGAGTTCCTAACCAATATACCCACCCCTCTAGAACTAGTGGTGAACCCAGAATGTGCAGCGAGACAATATCCCCGCCTGTTCATAGCGTAGCAAGCGTTTCCAATCAAGTGAGTCTCTTGCAGGAACACTACATCAGGGGAGAGGCGTCGCAACATTTGCAAGACCACCCCCCTCTTTATTCGGTCTCCCAACCCATTCACATTCCAGCAAAGTAGCCTCATCCCCCTTACCCCCCATCCAGACCTTTGATGATCTCCCACCTCATGACGAACACAACACCCAGGTCCAAAGTTGAAATAGTCCGTTGCCTTGAAAAGGAAAGAAAAAGGAACACTCCCAACATACTTCCCCCCCCCTCCCCCCAGCAATATCCCAGTAAAACACCCCCGACCCTGCACCCCTGCGTAGACTCAAAAGCCACCCCAACTTGCAGTGTGCCTGTCGCCCTAACAAAAACTAATCTACACAAAGAAACCCAGAGGAGGAAAGGGTCCCTCTCTCCCCCGCCACCTCCGGGTGTGTACTTCAAAGCATATGATCACAAATATCAGCAAGCCTCAGTTGTCTATTGTACTCATTGTCCGGAACTCGGGCTCCATCGCTCATTCTTGTTCCAACAGGCCCCCGTCAGCTCCACCTGAATGTTCCGTACGATCGCGCCGGGCAGGCAACGTATCCAGCCAGTCACTCACCCCCTCGGGGCGATCAAAAAAGAGTGTCCGGTCATCATACTCAACACGCAAACGGGCCGTGAAAAGCATCGCATACTTCAAGTCCATATCTCTAAGTCGCCTCTTCACCCCCTGAAATCCCATCCTTTGCTTCTGGACGGATATTGGGAAAAGTCCGGGTAGAAGTTCACCGTGGTGTTTTCAAACTGCGTAGGGCCGCCCATCTGCGAAGCCTGCAAAATGGCGTCCCTGTCTCTGAAATTAAAAATTCTGGCGATGATCGGCCGCAGGGGGAATCCAGGCTTCGCCTTCCCTCCCGGCACTCTGTGGGCACGTTCCACCGCAAATAATTTACTCAGTACCTTGGGGGTGAGGTGATTGAGGATGAGGTCAGTGGTCAGTGTTCCAGAGTTTTCAGGGACCCCAATAATATGTACGTTGTTGCGACTTGCACGACCCTCAAAATCCTCCAGTCGACGAGCAAAGAAATCGTTGGCGGATCTCAAACTGCAAACCTCTGTTTGCAAGTCGGACATATCCGTCATTAGGCTGGAGGTCTTCAGGTCTAGAGATTTGACCTTCTCATTAGTCTTCGCCAAATCCGTTCTGATGAGATTAACGTCGATGGCCACTGTGTCAAGCTTCAGGGCCAGGGCCTCGTACTGCTGGCCGATGGATGTCTTGAGGCTAGCAATGGCACCCATGACGTCTTGCAGTGTTAAATCCGCCGACACAGTAGGATCGTCAGTTGCCTCTTCCCAGACTCTGGGTGTACCAACGGGGGACCCTCTGGGTTGAGTGTAACGATCCATAACATTTGTTTGAGTTGCACCCCCCCGGAGGGCGGTCTTGACTTTCCGTTTCTCACCATCGGGCTTGCCTGTCATGGTGGGCTGTGTGCCCCGGAGGGGCGCCTGAGATCTGGTCCAAATGGCTCCTCAGAATTCACCCACGGGGTCACCAAAGGCAAATGCAAGCCAGTGTATGTCCGCAGCCACGCACTCGTTGTTCCCAGGCCTATGTGAAAGTCACGGGATCCAGTTGCGTCCAGCGTCGGTCCGGTGAAGAACAATGCCAGTTAGCAAAAACGAAACCGAAAGCCAACTCCGGGCCATGGCCTGGACCCCCCTAGCCGGTGTTGTTGAATTACTGCCTGGGCACAGTAACAACTCGAGGCCCGGGTGTCTCCACAGGGTAGGCCGCAAAGGTTCAGGATGTCGTAGCTTAGGAACCCAAAGTCCAAATCAATTTCTGAAAGCAGCTATTATATCAGCTGGGCCGCGTCATCGATAACCCATCTTCGTATTCAGGATATAGTTCAGGATAGATGCGGGAGGCAGCGAGGGTCTCGGGAGCCCTGTGCTCACGCGGCCATCTCGGATGCGCGCTAAGCTCCTCCTCCCCAGAGAACATTGTTGGTGGTGTTCCTCAAGGCTCGTCCCCCAGCCCTACACTTTCCGACACCTACACCCATAGCCAACATCGTCAGAACCTAAAGACTAAACATCATATCCTACGCTAACCACACCCAGCTCGTCCTCTTATTATTAGAAGACCCCTCCACCACAATGGAGAACTTCCCCAGGTACATGACGAGCGTCACCGATTAGATGAAAGACAACTGCCTGAAACTCAACACAGACAAAACAAAAATGCCGATCTTCAGGTACAACACCCCCCCATAGAATGACTCCTGGTTGCCTTCCGAACTAGGACCCTCACCCACTCCAACAGACCATGCCTGCAACCTTGGGATCATCCTGGACAGCAACCTCACCATGAAAAGCCAGATCAACACAGTCTCCTCCGCCTTCTTCCTCACTCTTCTCATGCTCCGTAAGATCTTCCAATGGCTCCCCATCCACACCAGACCAACCGTCACTCAAGCCCTAGTCACCTGCCAGTTGGACTACGGCAAAGCACTCTACGTATGAATCACCTTGCACCTCCTAAAAAAACTCCAAACCATACAGAAGGCAGTGGCCAGACTCAACCTCTCTAAGTAGATCCACATCACCTCTCACCTCAAAAAACTCCATTGGCTCCCCATTCAGAATATATGTCAATTCAAGATGCTGATCCACACCTACAATGCCCTACACAACTAAGGACTAGCATACATCAACCACAGCCAGCACTTCCACCAATCAGACCTATTTTTCAAGATTTTCCTAGACAAAGTGGGTTGAAAACTAAATCCTAATTTTCTCCCGAAATTTCCTTCGGTTTTTCATAGGTCCAGAGAGGTTGTTTGATTAATTTTGCCTCCAGATCCTCAGCCAGAGGAAGAATCTATGTTATACCTATTAGATGTTGTTGGAAATTACCCTTTCTGCAAGGTCCCCCTCAAACCTTTTACCTTCATTCTCCCCTTTTTGCTGAATTAGCTTTTTTCTTGGTTTCAGGACTCTGGGCCCTTAACCACTGCTAACCAGTACAAAAGCGCATGTGCTGTCTGCTTTAAACATAGTAAAATTGACCTATCCACAACTGGCATATTTAATTTACTTATAAGTCCCTAGTAAAGTGCAGTACATGTACCCATGGTCTGTAAGTTAAATGCTACTAGTGGGCCTGTAGATCTGATTGTGCCCACTCAAGTAGCCCTTTAAAATGTCTTAGGCCTGCCACTGCAGAACCTGTGTGTGCAGTTTTAAACTGCCATGCTGACCTGGTAAGTTAACCCTCTTGCCAGGCATAAACCTTCCTTTTTTTTGTTTAAATTTCTTTATTGATTTTAAGATAGACATACAACATATGAGCATGGCATACATTTTTTAAACCCTGCGACAGGATCTGCAAATTGAGAAGCTAGGACTGTAGCACTAGTACCCAGGGACAAGAACATAGTAAACAGCAGAACTTCTCCCTCTCCCCCAATTCCTCCCTCCCTCGCCCCATGGGAGCTCAAGGTGCTTTGCAGTGGTATTACCGAGCGCCCCCCCAACCCAGATCATCTACCCACGTGTGCCCTGTGTTGATCACTCCGTCGAAGATTCCCTCTGAGGTGGGAACCTCAAGTATTTTGGGCAAGTGAGTTCTTTGAATTCGGAAGTCAATAGTGACAGTATAAGTCCCCACAGGTCATGAAAGGAGGCCCCTGGTTTAGTCAGTGAGAGGGAGATTTTCTCCATTCCGAGTACTCCCCACAGTCTGTGCAGCCATCTGACATATGTAGGAGTTGTTGTCTTGCCCCAGTGAGATAGGATGTTTTGTAGGGCTGTCCCCAGTGCTAATGTCATCTGTTTCCCTCTCCTTGATTTAAGCGGGAAGGTAATGGGGTTGGGCAGGCCTAGGAGAGTGTAAGATGGGAAGCGAGGAATTTGAGTCTGGAAGTAGGAATCTATGCCATCCAATACCTGTTGCCAGTAGTGGGAAAGCTGGGGGCACTCCCATAGTAGATCAGTCAGTGTACCTTCCGCCCCACAAGCTCTCCAACATAAGGGGCTATGCGCTGGATTGCCTCTGTGAAGCTTTGGAGGTGTCAGGTACCAATAAGGTATTATTTTAGTTGCAGTCTCTATGTTAGCGACACTGTGTGCAGAGTGGCGTGCCCTGATATAGATGTCCTGCCATTCCTTCTGCGGGAACGTCGTGCCTATTTCCCTCTCCCATCTCTGCTGACTAGGTGTTTTCTCACGACTGGGACCTCCCCGGATTAATTTGTAAAGATCCGTGGTCAATCAATCATCCGTGTGTCTGGTGAGTAGCCATTTTTCAAAAGACGTGAGCTGTCTCTCTGCCCCCTTTCGTACCTCTGGCTGCAAATCCCAGTGCCTAATCTGTTGGTACCGATAGCGTTTATTTTCAGAAAGGCTATATTGTGACCGCAGATCGCCAAATGACAAAGGCCCCTCTACGTCGAAAAAGTGGCCTACCGAGCGACAGACTGTTTTTGACTACTACGCGAAGTTAATTTCATCCATACCCGGAGAGAAGTCGGTATTTTTGACTATCTGCATGATCGGGGACAGGATTGTTGTAAGGAACTATGGGTTTGCCCCAATATCCCATGCAGATGACACCCAACTAACTTCTCCTTCAATGAGTCAACCCAGACAGCCCAATCCACCTTCTCTTCCGGCATGCTGGCCATCTCGCAATGGGATGAGAAACAACTTCTTACAGCTGAATGCCGGAAAGATTGAAGTCATGCTCTTCAGAGAAGCCCCGTTACTATGGGTTCCAGATTGGTGGGCTAAAGAATTGGGAACTGCCCCGTCTCCGAAAACAACGGCAAAGAACTTAGGGGTGCATCTTAAACAGACCCTAACAAAGAAAGGGCATGTAACACATACGGTGGGTTCATGCTTCCATGTGCTGGGCCTGCTGAGAAGAGTGTTTCCCTATCTTCCCGATCTTGTGAGAAAGACCCTGATCCAAACCCTGGTGCTGAGTAAATTAGATTATTGTAATGCCTTACTGATTGCAGCAAACAAGTCCTCAATAAACCACCTTCAGATTTTACAAAATACTGCAGCATGTTTAGTTTTAAACGCCCCCCACAGATCAGCTTCATTGCCTCTTCTACACCAGCTACACTGGTGTGAACTTTAAGATCTGCTGCCTGACACACAAGGCAATATGGGGAAATGGACCCTCCTACTTGGCGGAGAGCTTCCAACAGTATACCCCCCAAAGGGACCTGTGATCAAGCTCGAAATCCTTGCTCAAAACCCCCAGGATCAAAAAAACACGAACAGGAGGAAATGCATTTTCATATTACGCACTAGTTTTATAGTACCAACTTCCAATTGCCTTAAGACAATGCCAAGACCATCTGAAATTCAGAAGGGCCTTGAAAACAGCACTTTTTTAGACCAGCCCACTACATCTACTTCTTCTGCAAATCCACGAGCGCCGAGATGCCCTTTAGGGGTGATTCATGCGCTGTATAAGTCTATACACTAAACTAAACTAAACTAAGTCCCCGTGAGACAGCTACACTGTCCAAAGCTGCCATGGTGGAATGCGTCACCTTGGATAGGTACAATTTGCGTGGTCTAGCTGATGTAGAGAGGGATGGAACCCCCCCACAGTGATTGCTTAGCCAGCGCCCTGTCCATGAACGGACAGTGTTTCTCGGACTTCGGCCGGGACCATTCGAATAGAGCCCACAATTGCACTGCCCATTAATACTTCTGCAGATTTGGGATCGCCAATCACCCTTTGTTGGGGCTCTATAGCTTAAGCCTCTGCTCATCCTGGGTCGCTGATCTCGCCAGATGAAACATTCTATGTCTGTCTGCAATGCCCTCAGCACCTCAGTGGGAGAGGTCACAGGAGGGTCTGGAATATATATATGATTTTAGGTAGCACTGTAATTTTAATGGCTGAAACACGGCCCAGCTAGGACAGCGAGTACGGCTGCCATCGACGTAGGCAGTCGTGAATCTGCCGCAGCAGTGTCGTGTAGTTCAAGGAGACAGTGCTACAAATATTGCTTGCCAGTTGCAGACCCAGGTATGGGATGAAATCTGGAGCCCACTGGAGACACCCAGATCAGTCTTCATCCTGTGTAGTAAAACCGTTCTTCCCAAGGTAGTGAGGTCATTGCCCCCAAGGTGGATACTGAGTCACCCTCCGGGTACGAGAGGTGCTGTATCAACCTGAAAGCCCCTGGATCCTTTTTGGGCACCACCCCCAGCGGTGAGACCACAAAATTAGGGAGGGGGGTAGGGGAAAGGGTCCCTCCACCCTTCTCAAGGCCACTTCCTTCTTAACTTTTCCCCCCACTACAGAGACAGTGAGAAGGCGTAAGGGAGTCCAACGTAGCTGGTTTGAGAGTCAGATTCAGAGCCAGAGATTTACTAACATTCATACTGAATTCCGATGCATGCGAGAATCGTTCAAGCTCTGCCAACAGGGCAGGTAGCGACTGTTCCGGTTGCTCCAAGGTGGCTACCACATCATCAGCATACAGGCTGATTTTGTGATTTTCCCATCCACACTTTACTCCAGGGATTAAGGTGTCATCCAGCACTCTTTGCGCCATGGGCTCCATGTATAGAGCGAATAAAAGCGGTGAGAATGGGCACCCCTGTCTTGTCCCTTGTTGGATGGGGAAAGGGGCCGAGACCACGCCATTTACACAGACCGAAGCGGTAGGGATGGTATAACTAGCGAAGACCCAACTGACAAAGCGATCTGGCAGACCAAACTGGTGCAGGGTGGCTTTGAAATAGAGGCAGTGTACCCTATAAAACGCCTTCTCGGCGTCTACTGAAAGGACCATGCGTTCATCCTGGAAACACCCGGCTTTGTCGATTATATGAAGGAGGCGTTTTGTGTTGTCCGAACACTGGCGTCCCGGTACAAAGCCTGACTGGTCTGGGTCGAGTAGCCCAGGGAGGCAGGAAGAGAGCCTCTGTGCCAGAATCCCGGTTAATATTTTGAGGTCGACATTGAGGAGAGAGATAGGATGATAGGACGCGCAGTTCCTCTTATCCTTCCCCGGTTTAGGTATGACCGTGACTAACCCTTCCAGCATTGAGGGTGGAATGGGGAAGGACGAGCCGATCGAATTGAATACTCTTGTTAGCAGCGGGGCCAGGATAGAACAATGTGTCTTGTAGAAGAGGGAGGAGAATCCATCCGGGCCAGGGGACTTAAGCAGTTTTAATCGTGATATGGCAGAAATAACTTCCTCAAATCTAAACAGTGCTACAAGGTCTTCCACCTGACTATGAACTAGCCCAGCTGTGTTAACACCCTGCAGATATTGCGTTGGAGCCGTTTCCGTAAGCTCCTGGACCTGATAGAGGGAGTCATAGAATAGCCAGAAGCTATCCGCAATGCTGTGATCAGTGGTCTGCTCCTGCCCGGCTTGATCTATAATCAGTGGAATGTTGGCCGCTTGCCGTTGCGATCGCAATTTGTTGGCCAGAAGTCTCCCATACCTATCTCCCTTAGACTAAAAGGCATGCCGAAGTCTCAGTGCCGCGTGCTCCGCCCTGTCAATGTCCAGGCCTGCAAGCTGGGCTATCACCGCCAACATTTCCTTCCAGACCCTGGGAGCGCCAGTTCTTTGGTGTATCCACTCCAGATCACCCACCGCGTCTGAGAGTTGCTCCCTTTTTTCTCTCCGAGATTTGTTGTCCTGTGCAGATATTGCTAGGAACTCCCCTCTAACAACCGCCTTCAGTGTGTCCCACAACACGGCTATGGGGGTGTCCGGGATATCGTTGTTCAATGAAATGAAATGAAATGAGGTTTTTATAAAGCGCGTGTATGCCAGTGGCGTCTTAGTTGGCGTCTTGTTAGACAGGTAGTCCTCTACAGTACTAATAATCTGCTGGACTACCGTGGGGCGTTGAAGCATCCTCTCTCTTAACCTCCACAGCCGCCGGGTAGGGCGCAGACAAGAGAGGGCTAGACATAGGTGTTCCGCTGAATGGTCTGACAGTTAGCAAGGAAGTATTTCAACCTGTTGGGTCGGTTGTGATATTGCGTCAGTGGCCAATATGTAGTCAAGTCTGGCGTATGTCTTGTGGGGATGAGAATAGAACGTGTATTCCCTTGACGTCTAATGACTGGCCCTCCAAATATCTGTTAATCCCCTCTCCCTTGGCATCTGTCTCCCTTTGTCAGAAAGTGCCCCGGCCTGGCCATATTTCTGGGCCGAGCGGTCCATGTTGTGATCCAGGACAAGATTAAGATCCTCCCCATGACTAGTGACCTGTCTGGGGATTCGGTCACCCCGCTACCACCTCATAAAGAAACTCCTCCTGCCCTGAATATGGGGAATAAACTGAGGCAATGGTCAGCGCGTGATGGCCCAAGGTGAATGTATGTGCTAAGAGCCTACCTTTGACTTTAGCCCGCTTGGGGCCTACTTTGCCCTGGAAAGTCGATGAAACTAAAATGGCAACTCCGGGGGTTTTGGCAGAATGAGAAGAGAATAGCTGATGAGGAAATTCCGTGGCTTGCAGCATGTGAGTGTCCCCGGGCAGTAAGTGCGTCTCGTGGAGGAGGCATATGTGTACACCTGAGTTTTCAATAAAGCAAAGGACTGCTCATCTCTTAGAGGGGCTGGTAAGGTCCTTTACATTGAGCGAGACTATTTTAAGGGATGCAGCCATTGAAAAAGGTTGCAAGGATTTCTATTGTGGTTGTGCAATCATGATCGGTGCAAGGGCAGGGATCGCTGGAGGGTTTGAGCCCGTCAAATCCACAGGGGTCATACCCGGGGTGGCAGTCGCAGTACAGATATTGCGTGGCAGAGGGAGGAGAGAACCAATATAACCCAAAGACATAAACAAATCCCCAACAAGGAAACATGTAACCCCAAATAATTGCATAGTCCTGGGGATCAGTCCCATGGTTTGGAGTAAGATGTCAGCAGGATCCATCCCACCTCCCCACCCAGGCCCAAAGCAATTACAAACCTGGAGCATTCAGTTACAAGCTTTAGCAGCTATCCCCCCTTTCTTTCAGGGGTGGGCAGCCGCCTCTTAGTCCGCCCCAGCTGTCTCCTCCCCCAGAGAGGTGATGACTGCCTGCCTCTCTTTGGCAATGGTCTCTGGGTCTGGTCGAAGACGAGATGTAGAGCCGCTGACCCTCCTCCAGCCGTCAGCTTTGGTTTGGTGCCGTCTGGACCCTGCTTGCGCAGGCACGTTCAGTTCTGCTTCAGTCAGGCCAAGCAGCTTCTTGGCATCCTGCAGGGAGCGGGTCTGGACCAGCGAGTCCTCCCACCTGAAGATCAAGCGAAAGGGATGACCCCATGAATAAGATATGCCTTTGTAGAGCAAGTGGGAGGTGATCGGCCCGAATTTCTTTCTTTTTTGCAGGGTAGATGCTGCCAAGTCATGGAAGAGCAGTGGCTTAGTGGATCAGAATTTCATTGAGTGTTTGGCTTGGGCCTCTCGGATCATCCTTTTTTTACGCTGGAAATCGTGCACGCATGTGAGTATGTCAGAAGGGGGAGCTGTTGCTGCTCTCTTAGGGCCTACCCAATGGGTTCTGTCGCGTTTGATCAGTTGCTCTGGAGGGGAGCCCAGGATGGAGCGGAAGAGCTCTTCCACAAATGCTTCAATGTCCTGCCCTTTGGACCCTTGAGGGACAGTTCAGATCCAAATGTTTTTCCTCCGGGAATGGTTTTCAAGATCTTCAGAGTGGGCCTGAAGATCCAATTGCTGCTCTTGCAGATGAATCCCCTCCTGCTGGAGCTGTTCTATCTCCTCGTCCCGCATTGTGGCCTGCTTCTCCAGTGTGTCGACTTTCTCGCTTAGCGAATCCAGGTCACTCCACGTCTCCCGCAGCTCTTGGGTCATTTCTTTTTTCATAGTGTGAATGTCCTCTTTCAAGGAAGCAAAATGGGACTCCAAGAAAGCCTGCGTGATGGGGCTATCCGCCTTTCTCCTTTCGGTGTCTGCCGGGGTGCCTGCTGCCGGAGGGTAGGACTCCGCACCCCCGGCACCGGACTTGAGGAGGAGATCCTTGACCGACCTGTCTTTCTTGCTTTTTAGCAGGAAGCCATCTTGATTGATGCTGCTCTTTCCCGTAGTAAAATGCACTGTAAGTGCCGTATATGAGGGACGTCCAATGCCCCACCGCCCCTGCTTCACTGCTGCTAGAGCCCCTCAGCCTCCAACACCATGAATGGAATGCCTTCTTTGAGACCCCCAGCCTGTGACAAGAAAGAAGGGTGCAGCTAGGGATCAAATAATTCCATTGTTGTGGGCCCTTGTTTGCAATCTCATTATTACATATTCTATCACAGGTGTTGTGAGATAGGCAGGTTGTCCTATTCCATCTCTAGTTCCGCCTGTCCACTGGTTTTTTAGTTAAAGGACTGTTTTTTTTTCCCTTAACGTTTTGTGTAAATGTGTTATGATTGCAATTGATTTGGAATATATTTATTGTGTATTTAGTCTCATTCTGGTGTCATGTAATTTTGAGCATTCATTGTAAATGTTTCTACACCTGTATATACTGTGCGCACACACTTGTATGTTTGTGACTTTACTGTTTTGACAGTGTTTTCCTTCGAAGACATTTTTGAATGAATCAATGAAACTTGACTATAAATGAAAATAAATGTCTTGTTAAACAAAAGTTCTGGTTCACGCAGCATACATGGGCTGTGTGGGTCGTAATTCTTTCTCAAACTATCCTGACTAGCCATCTTGTTCTGTTTTGCAATTCTTTGAGACAAGCACTCTGCGCCAGGGCTCACCTCTGCACTGGCGCAACTCCTCCCACGGCCAGCCAAGGTTGCGGCAATGTCCCAGGCTCTTTGAGGAGTGACATGACAAGCAGACTGAAATATCCTAGCTCGCAGACCCAAGGGTGGGGGACATTGCAACGCCTCAGAGTCCCAGGCGCCGACTAGGGGGACCAGTGCTAGCGGTCGCAGGCCTCGTGGGTCACCCACTACACCCCTATCCTGGGTCTCATTTTACAGCTTCTATTAAAGCGGGAGGTAGGGGCAGGACGCGCAGTGCTCGTCTTGTCGGTGTGTCCCTGTCACCCTCATCCCCAGCTGCACTGCTCCCCGGTCTCACTCGCCTACATTTGGTAAGTTTGGGGGGGCTGATCCACTGCAGCCTCACCAACTCCGATCCGGGCCACGATGACTGGCCCAACTCCACGCTGCTAGCGCCGACCCGGGCGGGTGGGGGTCCACAGCTGTATCCAGGTCCAGGGCTCAGCTCAATCTGTCAAGGAAGAGGGTCCTCAATGCTGTTGATCCTGGCAGGATCTGTCGTGCTGGCCTCTATGGGGCCTGTGGCCCTCCGTCTCAGGGCCAGGGAACATGAGGGAGGGGCGGTTCCGCTATCCCAGCTGTGCTTGCAATTTCGACTTGGGGCCACCCGCTAAGCAGGCCCCAGCGTCGCGACTCACCGCCTCACAGGTCCGCACCGCTCACTCTCCACTGCTCAGCTGTGCCTCTCCACATTGTGGGCGTCGTTGTTATGGGCCCGGCAGGGGGGAGCGGAACTCAGGACTCGGCACCTGCAGTCACGCTCGTCCCCAGGGAGGCCTCTCGCCTACTGGCAGCCTCTCACTCTCTGCACCGCCTCGGGTGGGGGATGGTGCGCAGACTTAGTGACCCTGCACGGGTGGGTCCAACAGCACCCCCAGGCCAGCTTCCCGGCCTGATCTGCCCTCCGGCGTGTGCAGATGCGGGGGAGAGAGCAGAATAAACGATGCTCCCGGTGCTGGGCAGGTCTCAAACTGCGGGGCCTAGGCGGCGGAATGGAGAAGCGAGTAGGCACGTCCTATTCAGCCGCCATATTGGCCACGCCCCCTAAACCTTCCTTTTTAATACATATAGGTCACCCCCACATTAGACCGTGGACATCCCCAAGGGCAGGGTGCAGAGTACCTAAAATGTTGGACATGCACTCCTAAGTCTTTCATGTCCATTAGTGAAAAACAAAGTTGTTTTTCACTACTGCAGGGCCTCACTCCTAGGTTAACATTGAGATTACCTTATTACATTTTATAAGTGTTATTTCCAATTGAGAAAAGATAGATATTTTGAGTTTGGTGTCTCTGGACTCACAATTTAAAATCATAATTTATGGTAATGTCGGATTTTTTAGCTGCAAGTCTGAAAATTCCACTGTTAGGAAGTTGGCGTTTTCTTACTTTAGTTTATCCATTCTGTGTGTCTGCCTGTCTCTGAATACACCTCTAGATCGTCACACACAAAGGGAGCTGATGTGTGCCTGATGGACCATTCACATCCTGATAGGCCATTAAAATCCTGATGGGTCCTCGTGGGCAGGATGGGAGGGAGGAGCGGATACTTGCACCTGAATATGGCTGTGCCTGTCCCACACAAAGAGCTGCATATTCCTCTATACTGAGTCTGGAGCCAGTGCAGGAAAGGCAGGGACCTTGTGTACTTCAAAGGCCTCTCTTTGAAGTCTCACCCACTACAAATGCACAACTGGGTATAAGTACTGGACCCCTAACACAACCAACTCCCTAGACTTCTGGATCTGAGGACATTCTTCCAGGAAGAAGGACTGCTGTGCTACCAGAATGGACTGCCACTCTGCTGAACTGCTTTGCTGTGTTGGCCTGTTACCTTTTGCCTGAGAGTGAGAAGGACTGGTCCTGCATCTCTACATCCTCCAATAACCTAAGTGACTCCAAGGGTCTGCTGGCTTGCCTCTTGTTTTGAAGTTTCAGGGCCATCAAAGACTTCCTTTAACTCTGCTTCAGCTGCTGGACTCTGTCAACTGTGAGTGCTGCCCTGCCAAGAGGAGTCAATCCAGTCCTGGACCTAGAAAGTGGGATATGCAGCTGCCTTTCTTCAAAAACCCACGCATTGCTTGCTTTGGCTGCTCAGCACCAATGCATTCTCCTTTGATATCAATGCAGTGCTGCTACGAGAACATCCCTGCGCGACTCAATGACGAAGCAAGACTTGACTGCAAGGCTCGATGGTGATGCAGGACCTTCATCGTAAGGGGTTTGATGACAATGCGGGACTCGACTGTGAGGCTCGACGATAATGCAGTGCCTTCATAGTAAGGGGTTCGACAATGATGCGGGACCCGACAGCGTGACTTGGAACCGATGCATCTTGCTCTCAACGTCAACAAATTCTCCGGAAATGTACTGTTTTAAGCGGGAACTGTGTGGCTCCTGTATCCGACCCAAGGTCCATCATGATTTGCCTGAACTTTTGGATTCATCCAGGTCATGCACAACCAGATGTCCCTGCTTGGCACTTTATGCTTTTAAGCACTATATTGCAGCTTTATCTTCAAAAATTCATATCTCAAGTTCAACTCATTGGATTTTTGTAATTTTGGGCTTCTTTTACTCATATCAAATATTCTTTATTTTTCTAAACTGGTGTGGAGTCTTTTTGTGGTGTTTTCAATGTGTTGTTGTAATTTAAGTGTTCCACAAATACTTTATAGATTGCCTCTTAAGTTAAGCCTGACTGCTCTGTGCCAAGCTGACAGACAGTGAGCACAGGTTAATTTAGCTTGAGTATCTGGCTTACCCTGACTAGAATTATGGTTCCTACTTAGACATGATGTCAAAAGAGCTGTTTTGATATATCTAGCAAAACAGAGACTTTCTGTGAGGGGGATAATTTATTTCTTACATAAGAAATGTTTTGAAGCGTCCCAACTCTAAACTGAGCAGAAGGATTATGCAACCAATTGTTTTGACAACAAAGCTCCAATGGAGGTCAAATAGAGTATCTCTACATCTTGGGCATCCTTTAAGGCTGTATCATTCAGGGAGATCCGCAATGCAACTTACATGGTCATCTCTGCATACACTTTTCGACTGCTATTACCTACGAATTTGGGGCCTATTTACAAAGAAGTGATGGATCATGGCGTTAGCCTTCTTGACTTAATGCAGTGCTCTGCCACTTCTTAAATGCAGGGCTGCACCGAATTTACAACGGTATCGAACGGTACAGCCCTGCGTTTCCTCCTGCACTAATATCAGTTGCCAAGCACCAATGCAGGCCTCCTTGCACCATAGTGCAAGGGTGCCTGCATTGGGGGAATTATTGGTTATGTGCAGGAAGGTGCACAAAAACAATCTTAAATGGCGATTTGTAACTTCCATGTGTACTGCTTTGTGCAGCATACATAGAAATTGCAACTCATCATTTTTAAAATGATTGTTTATGTGCATGAAGTAATATGTGATTGAACATATAAAGTGTGGAGTTAACAATGTTTAACATTGATTAAACCTTTATTTGACTTTGATATTTCACGTGTGGTTGATAAATTGTTAGTGGTGCCATGAAGCCAAACTATGCTTTGGTATCAGCTCATCTAGTAATGACTGTAGCAAGGAAGATGAACGAGACTGTAATACCCCAGTTACTTACCGGTAATGTTCATTATTCCGTGGCCAAGTCTTCCTCGCCACAGTCAAGGTTTCCCATCCCTCCCAAACCAATTAGGGTATGGCTTCATTCATAGTTGGTGGCTTGTTACGAGAAACAGGATGTAGAAGAGGTGGTCATCCTTTTTATATTAATTTGCAGGAAGAGAAAGTCAGCCATCTTGGAGGGATGGCAAAGTAGAGTTCTGAATTTTTTGCTTGGAAAGTTCTGTCCACTGGAGCTATTGCTCATCTAGTAATGACTGTGGCAAGGGAGACCTGAACTCGGAGTAATGAAGATTAGCAGTAAGTAACTTGGGCTTTTCTTGTGTATTCAGTTAAGTCCCCTCCCCTTTAACTTCATCCAGTCACATATAGGCTTTAGCTCTTCAGTCACATTAACCCTCGTCCTAATCCATCCCTTTCACTGCAGCCAATCACAGAATGGCAATCTCAATCTGCATAAACAGGATCATGTTGTCATGTTTTAAGTGATGTTAACTACAGCATTACGGGGCATATTACCAAGGGCCCTTATCGCCGCTTTAGGGGGACTTTTTCCCGCTTTGCATGTCTGAGATAATTATCGCTAATGACATGCAAAGTGGGTGTGCCATAATGTTAGCGACTGAAAACAGTGGCTAACATCGCTATCGCCTATGATCAACACAGGCGTAGCGTTGGAAATATTCGCGCTAAGCGTGAATATCTCCAAAAGCTAACGCCTGCCCTGACCAGTTCTTAGTCATGTTACCCAATGGGAGGTGGATAACATGGCTAAGAGCATTGTCACGCTAATGCGTGAATATCGCTGTATTGACAGCGATATTCACGCATTTTGCCTGATTTTTATCGCTTTTGAGATAAACCTTGCTAATAGCAAGTTATCTCAGCGATAAAAACAGGTGAAGGGCGGCGATAAAAATATTACCGCTAACCCTACTTAGCAATAAATATCGCTATAGGTTGGTAATATGCCCCTACGTTCTCTTGCATCAGAATAGTGCCATTGTGGCACTTGTAGCCAGAATTAACAATAAAATTAATTATGAGTCCTTCAGAAATTAGGGAGCCTATTGATGCAAAAGATGCATAGAACATTCAAACATTTTTGCCCAATGATGAGGGTCAACACAATCCAAATTTGTGCAGCCGCTAGAGAAGCAACTAGAGAACTGAGGCCAGATGACCTTGTTATGCTTTAACCTTCTACAAGACTACAGGGCGAAGGAGAGGTCTAAAGAACAGAGACTCTAAATTCATTATTATTAAAGGAAAAGGTTAGATTGTCTTTGCTGAAGCAAAGAGCGAAACTTAAGTCAACCGGCCATTGCACTTGAAACAAATAGTATAACTGAAAGCAGAACTCGTCATAGAACTGTAGGAACAAATCGACAAAAACAGTATAATTCAAATACAGTTAAAACAAGCATTGGCAGCTCCAATCTGCCTGGTATTGTCTACCAACCTTTTGACTTTGCGCTGCTTGTTTTGTTTTGTCATGGTTTTTGATTAACTTTATTGTTGAGGAAGCTACTGAGCTCTTGTCAATCTAAAAAAAAGGGCTAACTGCAAAAATATTTTTAATCTAAAAAAGCACACATTTTGGCACATTTTTCACTATACGCCAGGGCCCAATTACAATTTCTTAAATACTTTAAGGTGCTTTTATTTGTATTCACCGAAGCATAGCTTTATTCAGTCTAAATTTATCCAACTTACATAGGTGCAGTCCGGTCCAGTTAAGATCACATAAGAAGATGAAATACTAGACTAGTTAACTGCACCTTAAACTCAGCATGACACGAGGTCGCTCGCTCTCATGTAGCATAACAAGGGCTTTATTTTTAATGTAATCCAGGCTATCAGTGCAGGGTGTTACAGGGACTGCCTGCTTAACTGCATATTTGCACACATTTTTATTCAACCCAGCTAAGTTGTATATGTTTTGGCATTATTGTATGTAGCTCTTGATTGAATTATCTGAGACGTGTATTTGTACAGGTTTTTTAAGTTTGATTGACCCATGTTTGCACCACTTTCGCTTTTTATCTGCTATTTTAATGGAGTTGATTGTCTAAATAAAGCAATTTGACTCACATTGCTATAATAGTCTCCAACACTGTTGGGAACTACTTTGTGTGTGGATCCACTCTTTATTAAATGGCAGAATGTCCTTACTAACAATGAAGTTAGCTAATCGCTGTATATGGTAGTGGGCAGAAGAAAAATTTGAATGACATATTAACAGCCCAATGGATGAAGATAGCAGGCATAAAGCCCGCATAAGTATTATACATAGTAAAAGCAAAACATCTTGGCTAATGCCAAACCTAAAAAAATTGAATGCACATACATTCATGATTAATATAACTGTATTATTCTTGTAGGCCTCACTCTTGTTTTTAAGATTAAATAGCGTTCCCAAACACAGTTGCACCAATCAGTGTAAGTTTAAACACACTTTCCGGGCTTCCAGCAAATGGCAGGACCCTGTCTTACAGTGAAGGCATGGATAGCACAACATCGCTCATTTTCCTGTCTAGTGTTCAGGCATGCATTACTGGAGTCCCCAAGGGATGTGTAGGAGGAATGTGGCTCAATGTTAGAGCGGCAGACCCTGATGCAGAGTTCTGGCCCGGGACCAGGGTTCAATTCCCGCCTCAGCGGGTCTTGGGCTCAATTTCCTCGGACCTGACAATTCTCGCCTCGGTGCCTATTGTAATCATGGGCCCCTACGCTGCAACTCTGGGCAATGGCTTGCTTAACCTCCACACCGGCCCCAACAGCGCTAGGATGCCTGGCTTCACCCTGGGGGTGTCCAGGAGTGGACATTTAACAGGGAAAGCCAGGAATGGTACCACAGCGGTATGAGAAATAGCTTGCTGGCAGTGCGCTCTACAAATACCTTGACATTTACATTTACATTTATGTCATATTGAAAGAGCTTCCAGCATACAGCCACGTGTCTGATCGCCAGTGGAGGCTAGACTTGCTGGAGAGTTTCTTGGATTCTAAAGGTTTCGAGCTGCGTAAGGTGTCCAGCAGATGTCCGAATGACAAAGTCCACACCCGATTTTCAGTAAATCGATATAAACATTTTTACACACAATGATTAGAGATTATTTAGACTGTCACTGATTATTCTGAATACCTGGCATGGTCATGTTCTCCTGGACTTATGTTAGATCTCTGGCCCAGCGTTTTTTTTCTTTTACAGTTTTATATAGTGCAAACTTGACCTGAAGCTATTGGAACCCTTTGCATGAGCACCAGTTACAATGTACGGGTCAAATTTATTTTTAGGCACGGGGAGATCAAGGGCCAGATGTACAAAGAGTAGGAACAGGGATGACCACATAGCGATTTTATCAGAATCACTATTTGCAAATCGCTATTCCTTATACATGAAACCTTTTGCTTTGTACTGTATTCCTAGTGGGTTGCAAATAGACCTACCTCATGAATATTAATGAGGACGGTAGCCAGTGCTTAATTTGTAAAAAAAGAAGTGCAGGTGCTGAAAATGTTGCCAAGGAGCTCACTTCTTTCTCCGGTGAGCCCCACTTTCAACACTCACTGCCTCATTTTCTATCTTTTAACATTGATCTGTTGTCTGTCCCCTAAGTCTTTGCCCTAAGAGTCTTTCCTCTCATCTCTCTAATTGTCTTCTATCCTCTTTGTCACACCTGGTGTGTTACCTTATTTCCTGTATTTCTGATTTTCCCTCTATTCATTCTAGCCCTACCCTCTTTCCTCTTCACTTTTATCCATGCTCTGCTCTCTCTCTCCTCGATCTTGGCTCATTACTATCACTCTTCTAGCAGGGATTAGCTGTGTCTCCATTTTATCATTTGTCTGCTTTTTTCCTCTGTCCTGTCCTCTACATCCTTTCATTCTATCTTCTCTCTTCTTAATGCACTCTTCTTCACATCATCGCTGCTTTCTCTTTGTATCTGATTTGCTCTCCATTTCTTCTACTTAGCTCCGTCTTATCTCTCTCCTCTCCTGTTTCTTTCTCCTCTTTACTTCCGCTCTCTCTCTCTCATCTATAACACTGCTGCTGCCTGTGACCCCTGTTGTCAGCCTGTACATGCCCCTGCTATTTTGAACTCTGCGTTTTCCTGTAGTCTTTCCTAAAGAGGAGGAATATGACATGTGTTTTACTTTCTTACCTACACCGAGTGCAAAAACAAAATGTAAACCAACTGAAAATGCTTTTTTTGCATATTTTAATCAGTGCAGTATAACTGAGTTATTTGCAGAACAGGTAGCTGCTCGAGCACAGCAGGTGATGTCACTGCTAGTGCTGCCTGTAATTAGTAGGTCCAGGATGGCGACGGCATCGGCATCCACTGCTCAGCTTACTGGGACCCTGCTGGATACAGCACAGGCATTGGCCCCAGCCGTAATGCTGCCAATGCTGGTAAGTATGGCTGTGGTGCCTACTGGACTCACGCACGCTCAGCAATTACCATGCTGGGGTGCAGCGCACAGATTCTACAGGTGACGCCATGCACCGGCGTAGCTAGGGAGGTGCGGGGGGGGGCGGTCCGCCCCAGGTGGCACTATTGTGAGGGCGGCGGCCGCGCTGCACTGGCATGTTGCAGCGGCCTCTATAATTTATTTGAGGACACTGGCTGACACTACTGTCAGTCAGTGTACTCAAATAAATTATAAAGGTCGCCACAGCAGGCCAGTGCAGCGCGGCCTCCGTTTTAAGTACAAGCGCTGCGCAGCAGCAACACACGTCACGTGGACGCGCATGCCTTCCTTCTGAATCATTGCTCTGAGGGGGTGGGATCACTGCAGGAAGCAGAAACTGCGAGGTCAAAGCTGGGGACCATTTAGGGTGTGTGTGAAAGGAGCGCGAGGGCAGGGGCAAGTTGGATTGTTCGATAAGGCTAGCAAAAAGGGAGCAATGATGAAGCGGAAGACCATGGAGGTAAATTGATGTTATAAGATTATCTCCTACAAAAATATTTTTGTGCTGCGATATTTAAAACACTGGTACAATACAACTGACAGCCTGCATGGAATTAGTAGGCCTTACAGGACAAAGGTCATCACCTATCTTTCTTGCTTTCCCTCCCTTTCTGTTTATCCATACTTGTCTGTGTGCCAGCCCACCTCTATGCTTTCACAATATTGGGAGTAATACACATAGGAAGCTGCACTAGTCACATGTTTTCAGGCTTACTACTGTTGCGGTTTCATCAGTACGGAATTGCACGACAGGGTAATTCTGCATAATTGTGCAACTGCACGATTCTTTCTTCCTTGTTTTCTCTTAGGGGAAATCTTTGTTTTCCCAGGCAGAACCTGTTTTCCTTACACCATCACGAAGTGTGAGTGCGTTATATTCCCTGCCCCATCCTGGGAGAAGATGCAGCCCAGCCCTTTCTTAGAGCATATGCCCGAAAATGTGCAGGGTGGTAAACGGTCAAAGAGGGGTTTTGTAACTGTCTACAAACGTCCAAGATCGTGGTGGTTCACAAACTCACAATACACACTCAACAAGAGAATCACTCCTTCATCTGTCCAGTCTCCATCCCTTGCAAGGAGTTTACGACTGAGGCATTATATGGAGTTGTGATGCACAATTAATGTGTCCCTGCAGTTGTAGGCAGTGAGCAGCAAGGGTGCCATGGGCCCTAGGTCAAGCAAAGAAAATAGGCTTCCTGACTGGTGTTTGGGAACTAAAATACAGCAATAATCAGGGTTCAGTGGGACCCTCATATATCGGGGCCCCGGTGCAACTGCATCGGCTGCACCATTGATAGCTGCGCCCCTGCTTGAAGCTGGGAGCACACTCGGACTGTGGATTGGATTCTGCTTGCATAAGGCGATGCGAGGCTGCAGCCTTAGGGACCACCAACTAATCCAAATGGCCTGAAAGTGTAACCTTTCTCAGGAGGGTGTGAAAGGAGCGCGAGGGCAGTGGGCAAGCTGGATTGGTCGATAAGGCTAGCAACAAGGGAGCAATGATGAAGCCAAAGACCATGGAGGTAATTGATGGATGTTTATAGGATTATCTCCTACAAAAATATTTTTGTGCTTCTTTTGTCTTTCTATCTGCCTTTTTTTCTATCTCCCTACTTGAACGTAAACCCGACTTTGTAATCTCTATCTGCCAGTCCCCTCTGTGAGAATTAAGTTGGGGAGGCTCCAGGGGCAATGAGTGCGCCTCACACCACAGGAATTATTAAAAAAAATGAAATCTTGGCATGCAGCACCTGATCAATTCGGGACTCACTGCCCAGGCCGGAAGCACCAGAGCAGCCACTGCAGGTCACTGCGCCTGACACCCGGACACCACATTGTTTTCTCTAATGCTTGCTAGCCAGGTAAAGGCCAAAAGCCATTTCCTTTTCTTCTCCTAAAGTCATGGAACTCACTGTAGACTCTTGGTTCCAACGCACTCTGTTGGAGGTCATTTGTAATTAATTTACGGGTCACGCGGATAAAACTCATGCACTGGTGCTTCTCCATTGCTGAGGTCATGGACGGGGCAGATAGGGGACAGGGGACAAGGGTCCTGCACAAACTGTGATGTTATGAGTGAGATGTCACAGACAGGGTAGGCAGAACTGATGTAAGTTTTGGGTTTCCTTCCTATTTTGTGCACGGGGTCTGTCTAGCCCTGGACCGAGTCATGTATGTGCATGTAACTTGCGTGATCCAGGTAACTATTAGCGTTGATAATACGTGTCTCTCGGACCTCTTTCAGGTGCTCGCCGACTTATTCCCCAGCACCCCCCCAGGGGGCGGCAATCTGAAGGAGAACCCTGTGCACCACAAGCTCTAGCTACACCTCTGACGCCATGGCGCACAAAAGTTGTGTTGGGCCACAGCCAAATCAAGCACTTTGAGGATAGCAGCAATGCAGGGCTGCAGGATATGCTACTCTGGCTACACAGCAAATGGAAAGTCCACACTTACTTTCGTTTATTCTTCCTCAAGAGCCCTACTCTCAAGTTCCAAATGCGCTCTTGCAGCTTCCTTGCCTCAACTCCGTCATGAGCCAGCTCCCAGCTACAATTATCCAATGGGATGCTTAGGCTCAGGGAGTGGCAGGTTGTAGCAGGCTCAGGGAATAGAATGCAAGACATAGTTTGTCGATGACTTCTTGGATTTGTGATCGGCATGATGACATCATCACTAACGTGGTGATACACAATCATGACTGCCTGGACAGGCCTATGCTGGCCTGTCTATGAACATTTAGCAGCCAGTCACCATGCAATGTAGGTTTTTTTTTTTTTTGCAGAGTTTTATATAGCGCGAACTAGACCCGAACCGAATCAGGTATCAGAGCGCTTTACATAGCACCAGTTACATTACATGAGGACGGACACACATTCATTTTAGGCACGGGGAGATTAAGTGATTTGCCCAGAATCACAGGAGGTTATGGCGTCGTTACCGAGACTCGCATCACAGGAGGTTTGGCGTCGTTACCGAGACTCGAACCCAGATCCCCAGGTCCGAGGTCGAGTGCCCTAGCCGTTAGGCCAACTCCTCTCCCCTTATTTATTCTTTTTATTTTGAATTTGAACAATTAATATTGAGACCACCACCTGCAGGGTCAGAAATTGTAGCCCCGGCCCTGTGAAAGAAGCACCTGCTCAAATTAAGCACTGAAGGTAGCAGTTTGCGGCCCATTCTGAAAGCCTGCCATCACAGAGATGGTGTCCTACTAAGGTCAGCCGACCTCCAAGTCTGTGATTGCCTTTGAAGAAAGGTGATTATTTTTTGTTGAAATGCAACCCGTTTTCCTCAAAGGAAAAGAAGACGGGTTTCAACAATAAAAAGTGTAACGTTTTGTTTCAACCTTTTAAGTGCAGGCAGTGGGCCGTGGGACCATTGCCTGCTCTTAACATTTTTTTTGACAACATTGAATGCATTAGCATAAATTTTGAGTTAGTGGTAAAATATCAAGGTTTTGTAATCGCATTTTGAAAGCAGATCCTTGATACATAACACTGGAAATCACTATTTGAAAGGAACGCCTTAAACATACCCCTTCCAAATAGCAATTTCTACACCCAAACTGTGATTCTGGAGAATCGCAGTTTGGATGTTTGTACATTCCGAAAAGCATTTTTGCTGTCGCAAATAGCCCAATTTTGCGAAACGGCCTGTTTGCAATGGGAAAAGTGCTTAGTTCATATGGCCCTAAGTGATTTGCCCTGAACCACAGGATGTTGAACCTTGCTGGGACTTGAACCTGGTCGCCTAGTTCCAAAGTTCTGGTCATAACGCCACACCCTGTTTCTCCCTGCTTTAGAGACCTTGATGTGCAATGAATCAACTCAGCTGGCAATAGCACAGAGGAAGTTATAAATCTGTGCCTTTTTACATTTTTAATAATGTTTGAGTTTATTTGCAAGATAGAAAACAGCAGTGTAGAGCATAGCTCACAAGCAAAGCTACTTCATCTTTAACTGATGTTATACAGAGACATCTTAAGGATGTTGTGGACCCTGCGCCAAACGAGTTTTGGGGGCCCCTGTCCAGAACAGCTTTGAATTTATGATCTAATTTCAGTTCTTTCATTCCCTCTTAGGCCAGGTCACTGACAGTGCATGGGCAGACTGGTTCAAGTTCTAAATATGTTTCCATTTAATATTCAGGGATAGTGATTTGTGTTTTCAATATTGTGACATAGCAGCAGCTTACTAATATTATTGCAAATAATCTCTGTGACACACTGTCATTTCTCATATGTGAGGTCCTGTTTTGACTTATGAGGAACTTTTTATGGATATTGCGTATGGTGTTGCAAAACAAATAACATGTCTCTGCAAAATGTCTGTAACAGACTCCCACACATCACCTGTGTTAAAAATAAATGAAAGGAAAATGGTATTTAAAACAATCTATGTTTAGGAACCATTCAAGGTCATGAGGGCAGCACTGTATGGAGAACAGAGCCAGATCTTTCAGGAGGCCCCCAGATAAATTGGGGCCCTGGGCCAGAGCCCACTTTTCTCATGCCTCAAAACGTCTCTGCTCTTATAAGAAGAATTGGAAAAGCCAATAGGTCTAGCCATGGCAAGCTGAGGTGATGATGGTTCATTTTAATTTTTTTTATTTCAAATATGTGCCGCAAAAGTAAACAAATCGATCACCTTGGCCTAGTCACCATATGCTTGCAATAAAATATTTCGATTTGTATGTATGCATGTGTATGGTGTTTCTATAGCACAAATCTTGCCATAGGCAGAGGAGTTCTGTACATTGCAAACACAAGCATAAAACAACGGGGCATATTACCAACGATTAGCGATATTTATCGCTAACGATGCTTAGCAACGAATGTTTTAACGCTAAGCATCGCCGGAAATTATCGCAGAGATAACTTGCTATTAGCAAGGTTTATCTCAGAAGTGATAAAAATCCTCGCGCTAACTGCCAAATGAGAGATTATCGCTGGAAAACCAACGATAATCTCTCGAAGTTTGGAATTAGCTTGATGATAGGGGCTCACAAACTAAGCCATGATATCCACCTTCCATAGGATATCATGGCTAAGTCAGGAAAATACCAGGTGTAAAAAAAGCAGCGCTAACCGCGGTTAGCGCTGCTTTTTTTATCACTAACAGGGTTAGCGAAATCCTTGATAATAGGAGAAATGTCACTTAACAACATTTCTCCTATTATTTTTCTCTGGAACGCCCCCTTTGCATCTCATTAGAGATGCAAGGGGAAGCGTAGAAAAAAAGGGTGCTAACATGCGAATTTGCATGTTAGCACCCTGTTGCTGATAGGGAGATAATTTTATCTCCGCTTTCTTCGCTTTTAAAGCCAAAAAAGCGGAGATAAATCCCTTGATAATATGCCCCAACGAGTCTCAAAATGAAGAAGCATTGGAGAGATCCTAATGGATATGCAGATGCCTTCCCAGATCCTGGGTGTATGTATGGAAAAGGCTTGCTGTCTTGCTTATTGTCTTTACACTTGTTAGTCTGCAGTCTTATGGTGGCCTGGCTGTGGGTGTGTCAATGTCCACTAGCGAGAGTAAGCCTGTCTGCAAGATAATGAGGGTGCTGGTTGTGATGGGAAGATAAGGATGCAGCTGATCTTGAAGATGGTGCAGGCTGGCATGGGGAGCCAACTGCGTGCTAGCAGGATGGGGGTGATATGATCATAGTGGGTCTAGTGTGTGGAGTCTGAAAGACTATAGAGTAGAGCATGACCACCATTCAGATGCAAAAGTATGAGGGCTTGAACAGCAGTTCTGAAAGCACTTATAGAAGAAATGGTTTGACTTTCTTTAAAAAGAGAGCTGGTACCAGTCAATCTTAGTTTTTTTGGCAATGTTTTCCTTAAGGTTTTCATTCAGGGAGAATCCAACTTACCAGACATTCATTAAAAGTTGGGGTTTGAAGCCCTCAAGGTTCATGTCATCAAACCAGGTTTGTACTGTATCTTGTTTGTTGTTCTTAGCAAATAACAGGAATTCTGTCTTCGTTGGGTTGAGCTTTATTTAGTCGCTAGACATCTAGGTCTGGATGATGTGCAAGCAGTAGTTGAGGCCTTGGATGACTGGAGCATAAACCATGGCCATTTAATTGTGAAGTTTTTTTTTAAATGCCAAGGTTTACAGTTGTGCAATGCAGTTTTTATTATTATTTTTGAAGGAAACAATAATAAATCACTGCCTACCCAAAAACTCAAATTGTATATAACTAAAACATTACAATGCCTCTTAAAAACCTTGGGGCTTATTTAAAAGCCCATTGTGCCGCAGGTGCGTCACTATTATTTATGCACCAGCAGCGCAATGGGCTTCCTCATATTAACCATGCCATGTAAAGTCACCCTGCATGACTTTTCATGGCCTTGCAAATATTTTTCCCTTACATGCATAACTCTGTCTGGAAGGGGCATTGCATGGGTGTTGCTGTGGGTGTTCCCACTCAACATCCATGGAACTTGACGCATTCACAGATTAACAACATTTTGTAATCTTGCCAATGTGTCAGAATCCAACCCCTTCCCAGGGGAGGTGTAAGGAGGCGCAACGAGGAGAAATACTTTTATTTCTACTCGTTTTTTCCCATCTCTGTGCGTGCTACATAATGCAGCATGCATAGAAAGAGGAAAATTCCTTTGTTTTTGTGCACAAAAACGATCATCCCCTCAGTGCAGGCATCCTTGTAAAATGACGCATGGGTGTTTGCGCTGGCGCACAGCTGCTGTTTGTGTGCCGGCGCATGGGAAAAGGACAGGAATGCAATGCACCTTGTAGATACAGCGCATTCCTGCCCTTTTATTTTGACACGCAACAGCACAGCAGGAAGACTTGCTGCACTACTGAGTGTCAAAATATTGTAAATGAGGCCATCTGTTGAGATCATGTGTCCCAGAGTAGTAAGTTCTTTTTTAAAAAATATTCTGTAACACTTTTTTTTATCCAAGACACATTCCTTAAAATGGTAAGACAGGGGTGTCTTCTTTTAAATAGTAAAACATTGACATCTTCCATGATGTATTGTTTGTAATGATACAGTTGAGCTTAAGCAGCCCTTCTTCACAGTTTTTGCGATACTGGTGTCTCAGATAGAAGGAACTTCCCCGTCGTGAAACAGAAGGACGTTGGTGTACAGAGGCAGCCCGTCCTCTTCAGAAATAATTAAAGTGGATGGACGTGGCTCTAAGAAGCAAAGCATCTTCTGCGGGAATAGTTGAGGCATGAGGACGCTGCTGTGCAGAGCCAATATGTCCTCCTTGGAAAGAATCAAAGCAGGAGGATGCGGCTGTGCAGCTCCAGCAAGTTCTCGTCTCAAACAATAAACAAGCATTTGCAATGCAATAGGTCTCGCATTTCAAGAATTTGATCTATTGCCATTGTAAATGACAATGTCTTTTATTTGTGTGTTTTGAAAATTGGCAAGCAGTGCCTAAACACGCAGTTTGTGCTTATATTCCTTGATTATGAACAACAAGGCTGGCAGTAAAAGAGGCGCAGTTACTGCCAGCCTTGCTTCTCATAAGCAACGATTATAGGTACAAAGTACAAATACAATTAGTCGCATTGAAATGTGACAACATAATTATTATATTAATTCCAGATTAGGTTGTACTCTGTGGAGCCGATGAAAGGAAATTTTTAGAAGGTCTAATATAAATGAGATGTAGTAGGTGCAGTACGGCAAGCTGCCCCTAGATATCCCTAGCGAGCAAGGCACCAGCACTGCTTGTCTAGGTGCAGTAGAATAAGCTATGCCTAGAGGTCCCTAGTGAGCATCATAAACTTTGAAGATATGGTAAATCTATCATATCCATAATTCATTGCATGCAAGACATTACCAGGAGTACATTTAACTAGCCATGTCCATGTATAACATTAGTAGCTTTAAAATGTGACAAAATAACTATTATATTAATTACAGATTTGGTTGTACTCTGTGTGGAGCTGATGAAGGGAAATTAATACAAGGTCTCTTATAAATGTGAGACGTGCTAGTGAGTAAAGTAACCACTGCCATCTTTACAGAGGACATAGCTTGTGTTCTGTCTATACTAAGCCTATTGACCAATGAAAATCCACCATTTACAAAGGACAGGGACAGGAGCCAATTTAAAAAATGGGACAGAATGTTTTGTTTTGTTTTTGTTTGCAGGGGAATTATTATATTTGAGTTGGACTATTGCCAATGGTATAAAAAAGCTAAAGTAAAAAACGTTGTAATTTTCAACACCAACAGCTCTTACTTTAACAATTGTAAGACCTATTGCATTGGAAATGCAGTTGGTCTTGCATTTGTTGGAGTTACTGGGATTATAAATGGCATTTTTTTTCATCTATTCATGTTGCAGGGTGCAGTACCATAAGTGGCCAAAAGAGGTCATAGGGAACCTCTTTTGGCCCCATATGGTGCTGCACCCTGCAGGAGATATGATAAATCCACCCTACCCTTAATGCATTGCATGCAAGACAGTACCACGAGTACATTCAACTAGCTATATCCATATATAAAATTAGTCGCTTTGAAATATGACAGAATAATTAATTCCCGATTAGGTTCTACTCTGTGAGGAGTTGAAGAAGGGAAATTAGTAGACGCTCTCATATAAATGTGAGATGTTCTTGTGAGTGAAGTAAGCATTGCGAGCCCAGCTTAGGACCAAGTGTGTGTCCTGCCTAAAGCCTTTTAAGAAAATAGTCCCTTAAGGCTGTAATTAAGATCTAGAGAGTAACAACACATGTGACAGGGGGTGTCTCCATGGGAGGTTACAAGAAGAGACAAGGCAATTACTAAGGATGGACTACTAAGCCCACTGCCCAATGAAAAGTCACCATTTACAAAGGACAGGGATAGGAGCCAATTAAAAAGATGGCCGGAAAGTGGGCGGAGCATTATTCACATATCCTCAATACAGCATGTCTCGAAGAGACAGCGCAAGCGCTGCCTATGCGAGACCTAAAAAAGGATGCAGCTGTGCATGAGCCACCATCCCAATGGAGAATTACTGAACTTTCATCCTTCCAAACATTCAAAGAGGAAACTGGTCTTCCTCCAACAAGGCAGCCATTTAATACATATTGTGTCCTCTCCACATAACCACATCACCATTCCAATGTGTCATGAAAGAAACTCACCTACCACTAGAAGTAAAGCCTTGTAACAGACAATGTGACCTCTCCTCTCCCAATATCCTCAGAGAAAGGCTGGTATTTCAGCATTTTAATCAGCCACGGAGTAATATGAGCTCCCTCTCACAGAACTAGGATGTAATATACCCTGATCTCTTCTCTCTGTGTCCCATCAGAGAAGACACAGCATTTCATCATTGCAAGCAATCATAGGGGTATTGAGTTTCCAATACCAGAGCAGCCATTTAATACACACTGTGAACTCTCCTCACCACACATCATCCGAGAAGGACTAGTATTTCATCTTTTCAATGGAGTGGGGGTAGCTGTGTTTGCTTTAGCAAAGCAGCTGGTAAACATGCATTACAATTTCTCCTCTCAGCTTTTCACCCTAGAGGGGTTGGAATTTCATCAAAGTCAGAAGTCAAAGAGGAGCTCCATGGGCAGACAAGTATCATCGACTCCATTGAGGTCACTCCCTAGGATGGCAGCTCAATCATCCATCTCCTGTGCTGCATAGATATAGCTGCATAGGACAATGATAACAATAGCACTAATAAATAGATCAACAGCAATAACATAGTCCTTGGGACCACAAGCATGTGCAATTCTATAGTGCTGTGAAACTAGAATAAGTGTGAATGTATTTCCTCGACCTCAGAAGGATTAAAGGCTGAGGTACCCCCGGTAGGATTCGAAAGCTGAACTCACCTGGCTGCATTACGCCACATAGGAATTCTCCTCATGCACACTCCTGAGACCTGTGGACTCAGTTGAGACTGGTAGGGGAAGGTGATGGGGGACAGGGGAAGGGGGTTAGGAAATAAATAAAAAAGAAAACTTACCTGCTGGTCACCGTCGCCAGCCACTACCTCTCCTCACAGGAACCAGGAACAGGAAGCACCCAGGCTTCCAGATTCCCCTGACCATTCACGACGCTGCTGATAGCAGTGTTGTGATTGGTTTGAGCGCAGTGGTTCAGCACTGGGTATGTTCTCCACCCAGGCTGTAATGCAGCGTGGGTGGAGAACTTGCAAAGTGCGCATGACAGTTTGGCCGGCCCAAGACGGCCAGCCAAACAGTCAGGCGCACTTTAGGCACAGCACAAGAGGAAAACAGCGCTTACAACGATGTCGGTACAATGCAGTGCCATTACAATGTGGTCAGTACAATAACCGCGTTGGTACCACGCAGACCATTACAACACAAGTCATTAGAACAACTTGCTGTAGGGGGCTTTAGGTGTTGGATTTTAAATCCAACACCTTCCCTACTGTTGCAAAGACTGGAGTTGGAATAGTAAATTATATTATTCCAAACTCCAGCGCGCCCCCCAAAAGAAAGTCGTTGTAATGACTTGCGTTGTAATGGTACGCATAGTAACAACGCAGTCGTTGTACTGACTGAACGTGTTGTAAAGGCATACATTGTAACGTCATATATTCTGCAGCAGCCACTCCTCATCCATAAAGTCATGAAATCCCCGCGCGCCTCAACCTGAGTGCAACTGGAATACTAAAAATAAAATAATAATAACTTCTGTCATTATAATTTAATTTTTTCCATTGCACTGCTTTAAAGCAGTGGGGTGACACTCCTCTGCCTTGGAGGAGGAGTCTCTACTGTGTAGACTGCAATGTAAACACCCAACTTCTGTGTTAGTTTTAGGAGCTTTTCCTGATGTAGCATTTGCTGCTGCGCCTTCACATCTTCCTGCTCTTAGACTTTCTTCAGCAACTCTCATTTTTTAAACAATATGTATCCTACGTTTTGATTTCGCCCACTAATGTGCAAAGCATGCTCAATACATCCGTCCAGAAATACTGCAATATAAAGCGATTATTTAGCCACATTTTCACTGGAGTGAATATTGAGGCTTAAAAGGCTTGTATGCACATGCCATCATTTTTATGTCCCATTTCAAGCTTTGGATGTACGGTGAAGCACATATTGAAAATCAAATATAATATATTGTGTACATAGATTTCAAACAAGCAGGTTCCTGGTGGCTCACCCGCCGTCACCTTAACCAGGACAGAAGACTAACGCTTTCAGGGATAGATGAAAATTCATATAATTCACCAAATTAAAAACTCTTTTCAAAGCTTAATATCTAGCTTATTACCATTGTTGAGTGTGAGGAGATGCCATGACTCAGGTGGCAGAGCCTCATATTTTCATGATCTACCCAACCCCCAGAAAAGTAGCAACGAATAGGATATCACTCTCTGTGGAACTGCATATGTATTTTATGAAATGCTGTTTTTACATGTTGATTGATTGATTGATTGATTGTAGCTTTTATATAGCGCATGCTGTCACCCTACGGGCATCCTGGCGCCTCAAACAGAGAACAAGCCGTGACCAGAGTAGAGCAGGTCGCCACAGAGGGGGAGAGCACAGACTAGATATTTGGGATAAAGCCAGGTCTTTAAATTCCTACGGAATTCTAACAGAGAGCTAGCTAATCTAAGGTTCTGAGGGAGCTCATTCCATAGACGAGCGCCGACCCTACTGAAGGCCCTACCTCCCAGCCTGGCCCTCTTAAACCGAGGAATTGACAACAGGCAGTACTGGAAGAACGAAGCTTCCTTATGGGAAGATACCATCCAAACCTTTCCTGCAAGGGAACCGGGCCGAGCTTGTGCACCGCGCGGAAAACCATACACAGGGCTTTAAAGTGTACTCTTTCCATAACAGGCAGCCAGTGAAGCTCCCTTAACGCCGCGGTAGAAGAAGAACTCCGTGGCCTACCAAGAGCCAGTTTAGCTGCTGCAGACTGGATTCTTTGCTAGCCTTGAAAGATGTAACCAGGGGCTCCCAAATAGAGTGCATTGTAGTAATCCAGCCTGCTACCCACAATGCTGCCTACCACCAACCACATGTGTGTGATTTATACACATAGACATTTAACCTGGTTCTTCCTGGTCCCAGCAGGCACTGGGACCACGTCACAGACTCGCTGTCCAATCCCTGCGCTGCTCTCCTGCTTGGAGAGCAGCGCAGGGATTTGGCCTGAGCGGCCTGGAAAGATGCTCTGCTCAGGTCAGGGAGCATGTGGGGTTTTTCCCAGCTCGACTGTTCAATGCAGCTGGGATAGGGAAACCTAACTGCGCATGTGTGTTTTGGTCTGCCTGAGACGGCCGACCAAACACACATGCCTATTTAGAGAATGCACTACCAGTCCTCATCCCCCCTCTCATGCCCTGGCCCACCCCTCCCTGCACACACTGAGCCAGCTGTTAAAAAATAAAACGATAATGAAATATCGTTTTATATGTTAGCTGCTGGCTCTGACCAGTGGGGCGACCAGTGGGGTGACGCTCCTCTGCCATTCCGGGGGAGCCGCCTCTGAAATATATGCAAGGAGATAAAAACATATTAACAGGGGCTCCTTCTCGCAGTGTGAGAAGCAGAAACATAAAATGCTATAAATACCATTTTATGTTTCTGCTTCTTGCACTGCGAGAAAGCAGAAGAAGGGTTTGGTTGGGGCGGACTGGTGGGCATGTTAGGGAGGAGTGGCTAGTCCAGTGTTGTGGGTGCAGATGGTTTGGTCGGCTCCAGGGTCGACCAAACCAGTCATGCACACTCTCCTGTTTTCCCCATGTAAGCTGCGTGCAGCCTGCATGGAGAAAACGGTCTCCCCATAGATGCCTGTGCGGTTGGCGTGCTAGCCAATCCCAACGCTGCCATTGCAGCGTTGTGATTGACTTAGCGGAGGAGAGGGGGGCTGCCTGCTTCTGCTTCCTGTGAGCAGAGAGAGGAGATGCGACGCGGGACCGAAGACGAAGGTACGTTTAAAAAAAATTAAATTAACCAAACTCCCCGCGCAACCCACTCTCCGCGAGACCCCTGCCCCCCCCCACCCACGAGTCATGACGCCCGCGACTGCATTTTAGTAGGCTTTGTGAGTATGGGTCCAGTTGTTAAAGTGACTGTAATGCTGAATCTTTTGTGAATTACTCATTGCCATCACAAGTTAGTTCGACTCTATTATGGTAGTAAAATGGAATCTGTAATTTGCCTTTTAATGTAGTCATATAGCTTTATTAGTATATTTGGTTTATTTTCATTGTTGAGTGAGGGGAGAATGTATGATTAATGAGGAGAGTTGGTCATAATAGCCCTCCCCTCTCCTTCCTAAACAAGATAATAATAAAAAGCATATTACTCTCTGTACATCTGCATATCTGGGTTATGCCATACTGATTTGTGATATGCAGTAAATATAAAGAAAAGTAATTAAGTAGTGCCAGGATAAGCAGAGTTACATTTATGCACTGAGACTAAATCACACTAATTAGGCCTCATGCCCATTAGGAGACCTGTTTTCCTAAACCAAGCCACTGTAACTTCCATTCCTTGAGTTGAAAAAAAATGTTTTATATTCTTTTGTTAGTTATACTGTACTGTGGTCATAATAAATATTATGTGATTGTTATTTGGAACTCTGTGGTTTATGTGTTGTGTTAATTTTACGTGATGAATTGAGCTTGTTATATAAGATTTTTAGTTGGTGAGGCTTACATTTTTGGGTGTAAATAATTTATGTATTATTATATTATCTGAGTCTTAATTAACATTGCAGTTTTATTTAATTTTTAGACTTAAGTAATGGAAAATTATGTTTATTATTTATTAAAAAAATGATCTGTCATGTTGGTTTAGATTTTGTGACTGTTTTTGGATCTTTTGTAGGTTACTATTTATTTTATAATATGCTGTTGGCTATTATTTCTAACTAATCTACTCCTTTGTTGTGTATGAAGAGTTTGACTTTAAATTGTAGCATGTAGTGCATTCTTTTGGTATGTTTGCTACGTTTAGGTGCAATTTGGCAAACAGATTGCTCAATTCATAGCTGTTGGTAGCTTGTCTCTTTTTGTAGTGCTTCTATAACTTTATAGAGTGTAGTTTGGGGGTCTGCCTAGCGGGATTGGAAGGCAGTGTGCCATCCTTCCATTGCTTTATTCGTTTTGGCTTCCTGTGCTGAGGTGCTGTCAGAGATATTTCACCATTGTATTTGGTATTTGGGTAGGCATCTGTGTCTGGAGCAATGCAGTCTCCCTACCCAAGTGTCTTTGAAATAATCCATTTAGGGGCTTAATTTGTCTTTGGTTTGTTGGCAGAAAGGGTTAACTGTTAGTGAAATTTAGGGGTTAGCTACATCTGTGACAGGGACATCGGCTTGTGCTACCATTTGTGAGTTCAAAAGCAAATTGGCTGCTTGTAGAATATTCTACACTCGGTGCATATTGTTGGAGGTGTCTCCATATGCTTTGAAATTATAGGAACAGCCTTGTATGGATGTGTGGTGGTTATTCTTTTTTAATGGTTTAAATCATGTCTTGCTCAAAGTCTATGATTACGTTTTTGTGGGTAGTGGTTATTTGTTTTATGTTTAATGTGATTTAAGAGTTCATAGTAAGTGCTGCTTTGTTTATTTGGTAGTAGGGCCTATATAAAAGGGATGATTGTGTTTTGATATTCACCATGTATATCTGAGTGATTGATTTGGGACACATTTTGAAGGTCTCATCCATCATAGAGGTTTGACAATGGCTTTGTTTTAGTAAGTTATTTGAAGTGGAGCATATTAGGATATGTGTTTCATCATTTAGGTTGTCATTTAAAAGGAAAGGTTCCTCATTATGTGTCATTGTTAAATTTTCAGATAGTTCTGTGTCTTTGTATCTTTTAGGGCCAGAAGGAGTATCACTGTTGACTTGTTTCGTTTGATGTATTCAATGTTTTAAAGTGGGTGTAGGTGGTAGTTGGCCTGTGATGTGTTTAGGCAGTATGGCCCACATGCATCAAGCATTTTTGTAGTCGCAAACGGTGCGATTCCTTAAAATCGGCCGTTTGCGAATGCAAAAGTGCTTTTTGGGATGCATGAAGCAATTTTAGAATTCGTAACATTTTTGCGAGTTCTAAAATTGTGGGTGCTTTTAAGAAGTCGCAGATGTGCGATTTCTTAAAAGCAATGCATCATTAGTTTTACAAGTGCAAATTCGCAATTAGGGTGCCAAATTTACCGAGTGGTTGAACCACTCGGTAAATTTGGAAAAAGTGTTTAAAATGCATAAAACGTTTTTTTTTCAACATTCATGTTTCACACACACATGTCCTTAGGACATGTGTGTGTGAAACATGATGCGAAAAATACATTTCAGGGGTGCATGGGGGGTCCTTTGGACCCCCCCCTGCACCCATGAAATTTTCAAAGTGCCACTCGCAATTTGCTGATGCCTTCCTATTCACTCCTATGGGCCTTTTGGCCCATAGGAATCAATGGGAATTGCGAAAAGTAACTAAAGAATTCGGTATTCATTTGGGATTCGGTAAAAATTGCGATTTTTACCGAATCACAAATGAATACCGAAAATAATGATGCATAGCATTTTGCACTTCTTAATTTGCGATTCCTTATTTTTCGCAAATTAGGAAGTGCAAAATGTAACAATGATGCATGTGGGCCTATATCTTTTAGGATTTTGGCTGTGGGTTTCTGGGAGCTAGTGCTTGTCTCTCTTATATCCGGTAATACCTCCCTTACTTCTATTTCTGTCACATTTGTATCCTGTAATACCTCCCTTATTTCTATTTCTGTCACATTTGGGGGAAGCTGTGGTCTCTTACATGAAATATAACATCATCTTTTGGAGGGGCCCTCCCATAGCATACATTACAATAATATTTGTACATTTCCAATCTACTTTTTCTGTTGATGCACTTTCTTAGTTGTTGGTGTAGCCCATGTCACTGAGAAACTGCCTTTTTCTGTGATGTTATACATTTGTCTCTTTCTGTCATTGTATCATAAAGTAGTGTAATAGTATAAATGTGTACAATATTTTAATGTGTGTATGTTGTTTTTTATGTTAATGCAACTACTTCTATTTTGTATACTTACATGTATTTTCTTTTTAGATGTTTCACAGCGTTTCTGTTGGGGCGTTCCAATGTGGAGCAGATGCTTTCATTTCTGTTGTACTGAAAAAAGCATCAGTTGAATGTTAAATGTTTCTTTGTTGTAGTTTGTAGAGGCTTATGTTGTGTGTTTCTAGCATGGTCCATTGTCGTTTTCCCTATGTTAGCCTAATTATGCCTCGTTGTAGACTGCTTTTGTTTTGCGCGTTACTAATCATCACGCACATGTTTGCACTTTATTCTTTTCCTGGGATTTAGTCTGAACAGCAAGGTCAAAAACATTAGCACCCAGACATAATAGAAGAATGTAGCTGCTGTTTTTAATACACATGTCTTGTCATATAAATGAGAACGGGGTTTTGAAAAAGCACACACACAGAGGGACAGTCCAGAGACAAAAGTGCTGCATCAGCTGTGTATGCTAAGGTACTGGGTCTGCCACTAAACCCAGAGATCTATATTTTATTCTTAGCTTCAGTAGTTGGGGTGGGGGGGGGGGGGGGTAGGCAGATCTGTCAGATAATATGACAAGGCTTTTTATTATATATAGTTTTTTATTAACCATGCTGATGGCATTAATGACATGCATTTGTTTTCTAATCGTGGTGCAATTATTGCATTTTAGAGCACTAAAGTTTAAATAAACATTGTAAACTTCCTTTGTGTCTCTTTTCTAGTTTATTGTGGACAAGTACGAGTGAGTGAACAAAAGAGTGTGTCCTGTTATCATGATCCCTGAGAGGGTCGGGAGTGTTGTGCTCTGAGGTGCCAAATCAATTGTCTTTCTGGAAAGGTTAGGAGAGTAAGTGAGGCACTACAGCTAGTTGGACTCGAGCTCATAAATACTGATGTGGTATGGTGACTCTGTCCCCTACACACTGATGTTCTATGGTCCCAAGCATAGGTCTGTTCCTGAGCAGAATCCCTGCAACAGTTAGGTTCATTTTTACTTCACTAATGGGGTGAGTGTAGGAAAGTAAGATCTGCTCCTACGGTTACCCCCGCTTTTTGCTTGATGTAATGCTGTTTTCTGACTAGTCAGACTGGGATCCTGCTAATGAGGACCCCAGTCTCTCTGCTTTGCCCCCTAAATGGTTATGGTAAGTACTTAGGTACACCCCAGATTGGATACTGGGGTACGCTTATCGGTCCCTAGTATACCGTACTGAGGTGCCCAGGGCATAGATACCCCGGAGGTCCCCCCTAGGCTGAAGCATGTATTATGCCACCTATGGGAGACCATTCAAACTATCTCTACAGACCTGCCATTGCAGCCTGTGAAAGCTGGTGCTAGCACCACTTATGGAAGATATAGGTTTTCCTATATTTAAGGTCACTGCACTTAAAACCTATAAGTCACCCCTACAGCAGTCCTTTTCAATCCTGAAGGCAGGGAGATTGGTTCTAAGTGTGAGGGTGCCCCTTCATGAGCAGGACACCCTTACAGCCTACGGAGTCCATTCTCCCGGGTTGTAAGTGAGACAGCAATATAAAATATAGTGGGGCACTGCTTCATCACATGATGACCATCTCAAAACTGGCTGAAACGAACCCTGTTGTGTTTGGTATCAAACATTTTGGAATCATACCCACACACCATGAACGGTGTGGAAGGTATGATTCCATGCACTGTAAAGGACATCCGTTCTCAGTGTTCCTGGTACCAGTCGTCTAGACCTGGACAGCACAACATGGCTGCCGCCGACCAGAGACACGATTCTGCCCTCCTGCTGCTGAGCCAAGCTCGAGCAGGGGAAGACAGAACAATAGGCATCCTGTCACAGGGAGTTGTGACCACCTCCCAGACAGGGTTTAGTGTAATGGGGCAGGATGGGAGCACTTGCCAGCACCACATAGTCTGTGTGTAGGGCACATTTGGTGCCCTGCATGCATAGACCAGTTCAAACCAGTTCAGGGAGCCGTTGGCTACCGCTCTGGCGCGAAACTGGACAAAGGACAGGGGAGTATCCTCCCCTTGTCCACCACCTCCTTAGGGAGGGACCCCTTTATCATCTTAACGTTTTCCTCAGGGTACTTAAGGGCTTACCTTTGGGTGGGTCCCTAGATTTGTCATAGGACACGATACAATTTAGACACCACTCCAACTTCGACCTTCTGGGCACTTTGGACTTTGCTGGACATCGCTCTGGGCATCAAAGCTGCAATCGGAAAGACTCCTGCTGCTCCTGATCTCTTCCCCCTGCTTGTCTACTGCAATGTCCATGCCTGTGCTGGATGCAGGAACCCATCCAGGGCCTGTGGACATCCAAGACACATGAAGGAATCTCCCTTGAAGTGAAGGAGTCACTTCCCTGCATCTGTAGGCACTGCACTAAGCTCACCAGTCTGCTGATCCTGGGCTCCTACAGACTCCAAAAGGCTCAGCAACACAGGTGTTGATTCTTCATATCCCTCGAGGCCTGCCCTGTCCTTCCACCACGATTGAGGCCAGTATCCCTCGTCGGAGCGGCAAGAACAGAACCCTGTGCACCCCATCGATTTGCAGTTACAAAGGCTTGTTGGCTTCTTCCACCAAGATCTTCAAGCTCCAAGTAGCCCCAAACTCAAGCATCGCCAGTGACCAAGATCTTTGTCCTCACCGCATTGCTTGCACCGCGGGCCTGCATCTTTGATGAGCTGCTCGAGGTCCTCTGCGACTCCTATGTCTCCGGCCTGTGCGTCCACTTGAGTGTGGTGTATTTACTATGGGTACTGTATTGATCCCCCTATTTCTGACCCTTGTCTGGTTAATAATTAACTAGCAGCCATTCAACTGCACAGAAACCCGTTATCTGATTAGCCACACAACGGCACAAAGCCCGTTATCTGATTAGGTCATAGCGCATGCCATCTCATTAGGCAAGCACTATTCCTCCAGCCCCCTAATAGGCATACGGTGTTCTCAAAACAAATCAAACCTACCACGACCTGGGAAATCCCCACAGCCATTGTTTTGATTTAGCCGAGAACTTCAGTAAAGAATGTGCGAACGACCAGTTCGTATGACATCCTTATTGACGTATTTATGTCCATCCTTACGTCAATCCCGGCACCTTTCAGGTATAAATAATACCGACATTGCCTTAAGCAAACACACGAGGTGGTGACAAGATTGGAGCAGCGAGACTTGCCGAGGAGCCCAGCTGACAGCGAAGCCCACAGACGCTGCCCCTTCTTTCTGACGCGCTGAGAGAGAGAGACGCTGCCTTTTCTCCTGCCGAGAAATCCAGCTCCGGCGCTTCCAAGCCGCCCTTGCGGGCAGCTGGAATATCAAGACCTGAGATAGAGATACCAGCCCTCCAGCCTTCTAAACTCCCAGGTACTGAACTGAATCATCCTTTGTAGAGAATTCTTGAAGCAGACTCTTGGCAAAGCAAACTTAACTTAAACTGCTACTTATCTACTCCCGCCACGTATTAGGCTTAGGTCAAGTACATTGGGGTAGGCGTAGTTAGAAGCACCAGTTGAGTACGATTAGTCAATGTATATATGTATGTATCTATTTTATCCATTTTAAGTATCATATGGCTAAGAAACCATATCAATGCTTTTACAGTATTATTTTATAATTATGTTATTACTGTATGCACTTTACTTAACTCTAAGTATTACAATAATAGCGAATAATTTCTCTTGTATGAGAAAAGAGACTGATCAATAAATAACATCTTTTTATTGAACACGCCCGTCTCTTCCTTTTCTCTACAATCTGGTGAAACTAAGAATGCACTGAACTGACTGAGTAAAATAAGTTGTCTTTTGTTTTCACACGACTCTAGAGATACACTCTTGATTAGGGGAGAGCAAAGTTGTCATGTTCTATGGTTGTCAGAAACTAAATCCCTTCTTGTCTATCCAGGGAAGTTAAACTCCTCCTTGTCTATTCGAGAAAGTTTCTAGTGAACTCTGAGCTAGCTGGCACACACATAACTTTAAGTCTAATATCGACAGTAGAAGACCTAGTTAACCTCTGTCCTACGTCTATACTATTGAAGATATTATTCCAATGCGCAGAGCCTATTGGGATGATAGGAACTACACTACATGGCGCCCAACGTGTTTGGATGGGCGATAAATCTAACGTAAGAGATTAGAGTAACTCAGTCGTGCTTTTTCACACAGACCCCTTTTCCCCATAATACTCCAAAGACGTCTGGAGTGGGTGAAAGGTTAAATCCGCCAAACTTAGTAGGAGGAGACTTCTATGTATGGTTCTTGGTTTATTCTACGTTGAAGGATACACTGTTCCAAAATATTGTGCATCTAATCTTTGTTTCCATAGAAACCTGATCTGCAAATAAATAAAATAACTTTCTTGACATTAGAATGTCAGAAACTGAAGAAGAAAGGGAGACAGTTAGAATAGCAGCTGAACTCCTAGCAGCTGACAATACTCTCCTACAGCAAGACCCGGATGCAATACTCATCCCGGTCAACATAAGAAAATCTATAACTTTAAAACTTATAGAAAATGGGCTGACACCGAGAGGTGGTACAGTCATATTCGTAATCGAGGCACACGAATATCGGCAGACAGAGGTATTCTATTCATGGATAAACTTTCCAGCAGCAAACGCTGTAACAAAGGACTTCCACTATTACAAAATAGAGGAACCTCCAAATGAATACACTCCTTTCGAGGAGGTGGAAATACCACTCAAATACCAAGAGCACCTGCTCTGGTTTAATGGCGCCCTAAAACATAACAATCACATCACCAGGCTCGGTCCACTAGGTAGACTAGGAGCAACGTGGCCGGTCCTATCCGGAAACACACCACATCCAGACATTGAAGAAATGTATGCACCAGATCTTTTAGCAAAGCTAAAACAACTAATTAAAATACACAGACAATTAGTCCAATATGTAATGCGGACTTCAACAGTCCTACCAGCTATTAAAATCCCACAGCTGATCCCTCACCAGGGAAACACAAATAAAATTACACCACAGAACATACAGTCCTGTCTAGGTAAAGTACCCGCAAAACGGGAACAAATTCCATTCTGGTTAGCACAAAAAATCACTCAAATAGAGGCGGTATTTCCAGATACCACCCCGGTTGAGAAACACAGGATTCTGACTATCTATCTTCCAATAGGAATCGCACCACATGTGGAGGACTGTGACACTTGGGGTACAGTCTTTGCTTCCATTTACACTAAAACACATGGCGTTCCATCCATGTCAGTAATACCAGATGTGCTAAAACAAATTCAAGATGAATACGGTCCAGAACCTGCTTTAACTCTTGGTATGAAATTACTAAAAGACTTCAAGCAGGTCTCGGCAATATTATTAGCCAATATAAAGGGAGAAGCAGCAAATGTGGTGATCCGCCAGAGGTTGAAAGAGACAGATATAGCAGACCAGCCATTTGAAATTGCCAGAATCATAGAAAAATCCTATGAAGAACTAGGAAGAGATAGTTTGGGAGGAAAACCGGTGAAACCCCAACTTATTGAAAAACCTGAAAAAATATTTATTAAGAATAATCTAAACACTCAAAAAAAGAGCTGGGATGGAAATAAACAATCCACTCCTAAAGAAAAAAGATTCCAGTCCAGAGGAAGGTCTCCTCGGCGGAGAGAAAGATCTCCGGACCAAGGACACAAGTCTCCCCAATGGGAGCTCTCTGAGAAAAAATACAACCTTAGAAATAGGGATAATCTGAAGAAACCTGATAGATATCAAGATATTGATACACGTCCGTCTCAATCTTTTCAGACTTCCTCGCAGAAATCGGAAAGAAGAGGACGGTCAGAACACAGGGAAGAGCACGTCAAGTCCAAAGACAAGGAACCTGCTCATCAAAATAAAAAATTACAGTTTCCAAAAAAGAAGGTAGCCAGTATTAAAGTAATCAACCATGCCGAGAATACTGAGGACACAGCTGAAAAACGGAGAATGGGCTCAGACAATGCTAGACAGCGCAGCAGAAGTGAGCATAGCTCGCAAGATCCTTATGAATCATCTGGAGACAGTGGACACGAATGAATACATTCAGGTGGAAACTGCAGATACCAGAGTTAGCAAACCTCATAAAATATATGAAATAACATTGCGTATAGAGGGGGATAAGACTAGGAAAATAAGGGGTCTCTTTTGGGATAATCTCTCCAAGGGCTATGATATCCTTCTAGGTGAAAGAGACTGGCCACCAGAGTTTGTCAGGGAGTGCCCTCATGGCGAAGAAATAATTATGCCTGCCTTCTCAAATCATATTCCAATTCATAAAAAATATACACTTGCAAGAAAGTGGGCAGTAGCCCAAGCTCCTGCATTATATAAAAACCATGTGGGATGGGATGAGGACTCTCCCCCTCACAAAATCCAGTTAAAATCACAACCTACTGCTCAGAGGCAGTACCCAATAAAGCAAGAAGCTAAAAATCGGGTAAAAGAGATCCTAGATCAACTTGAATACCAGGGGGTGATTGAAACTTGCACCTCACAAATGAATAATCCTTTGTTTCCTGTCTCCAAACCAGACAATTCATATCGTCTTGTTTTGGACTACAGACACCTTAACTCATGTTGCAAAACTTTTGCAGTACAAAACTCGCATAGTGCTGCACTAATGAATAACATAGTGCGCAAAAAATACAAAACAACATTAGAAATCTCTAATGGATTCTTCTGTCAAAATATAGCACCAGAGAGCAGATATTTGACCGCGTTCTCAATAAATGGCGCGCAAAAAAAATTCTGTTGTTTGCCCCAGGGGTTCAAGAACAGCCCAGGATTATTCTCAGCAAGAGTAACAGAGTTACTACAAATATATGATGATGAGGCATTATCTTATGTCGATGACATCTATCTAACAAATGATGACTTGGATACTCACTTGAAGAGAGTGAACACCATAATACTTGGGTTCGCAGCAGAGGGTTACAAATTCAACTTTAAAAAGTCAAGAATTGCCCATCTAACAGTCCTGTTTTTAGGATATGAACTATCAAGTGAAGGCAAAAGCCTGGCTGACAATGTCCTAGAGAAATGTGCTGTAATCCAAGCACCTAGAACACTAAAAAACTTACAATCAATTCTAGGTTTCCTAAATTTCGGAAGAACTTACATTATAAATTATGCAGAGAGAGTTAAACCTCTCTATGACCTTATAAAACCAGATTTTAAAAGAATCAATTGGACTCAAAAACACACAGAAATTTTGAGATCTTTACAAACAGATATGTTAGTTAAAACAAAATTACAAACACGTGACAACACACGCAACCTTGTGATTCGAGTCATCCCAGGAAGATGCGGATTCACATACCTGACCTCTAATGAGGGAGAGAAGGTACCAATTGCATACAAATCACACTTGTACACAAAAGCTGAAATGAAATTTAGCCCAACGGAAAAAATTCTAACCGCGGTACAGACTGCAGTAGCAAAATAACGAGCCCTAGCACAAGGTAAACGAATAATCATCGTGACACCGATACCAGCCCTGGAGGCGGTAACAAAGGCAAGCATTCCGAATGCTAAAGCACTCCATCCGAGATGGATACAGTGGGCTAATTCTCTTGCTGCAACAGACGTGGCATACGAATTTGATCCCAACTTAAAAACACAAGAGTTTCTCCAATATGAATTCGAATGTCCTCCGCCGACCGAGATTCTGCCTTTAGAACATTACGGCTGTATAATATATACAGACGGATCAGCACAACCCGCAGTGGGGGGTAAGCAAGCTTACAGTGCTGTGTGCGCGATTGTAAAAGGTCGCTGGCACGAAGGAAAGTTTAAACCAGTGGTCACTAAAACGCAATCTCTAGGAGATTGTACAGCTCAGCGAGCTGAACTACTAGCATTCAAGATGGCGCTTGAAAATACCGATCGAGAATTCCCCACACTCATAGTGTGCGATTCATATTATTGCGTCCAATCTTACAATGAATACTTGCAGATCTGGGTTCAGAACGGTTTTAAAGATGCAAAAGGTGGCACAATCAAGCATAAAATGCTTTGGGAACAAGTAGTTCTTTTGCAAAAGGAACTACAAAAGACTCACGTGATACATACACTGAGTCATCAACGTGATGGCGTTCACGTTGCAGGGAATTCATTGGCTGATGAGGCCGCGAAGGCAGCTGTGCAAACGGCTTCCGTAGCTGCCATCACTCGGTCAAAAACAAAAATAGACAGCAAAATATTACAAGCTGTCAGCGCTACAGTAAAAGATGCGATAGAAACACTCCCAAAAGGCTTTCCAGTAAAGTACTCATACATAACTGATGCAAATAATGTTCCGTTTGCTCGAATCCCTGGAGTGGGGGATAGGGCAATTCCAAACATGGAACATAGGTTAGGACTGATTATAGCGGCACACAAAGGGCTTGCTTCTGTACATGCTGGCGTTTCAGCCACAGTATCATTATTAAAACAGAGATACTGGTGGCCACAAATGCGACGACAAACAAGGAACTATGTTCTAGAATGTGAAATATGTCAAAGAATTAAAGTATCAACAGTGAAACGACCAGCACAGACGCACCTTCTAATCTCAGATAAACCATTAGCCTGTGTTTACCTGGACCACTGTGGTCCCTTACAAAGGGATGGTAACTATAAATATATCTTGGTCGCAGTGGATTCATGCACGAGATTCATATGGATGTGGCCCCAGCGATCGGCTGACGCCAGAACTGTTATAAAAGATTTGCGAGTCTTTATCGGCACATACGCAATTGGCATGCTACATTCTGATCAGGGTCCTGCTTTTAGCTCTCGAGCTTATAAGGAGGCCATGACCAGCATGGGCATTGCATTGCGGTATTCTTGTCCATTTCATCCTGAGGGAAACGGAATCGTTGAAAGAAAAAACCGTGACATAAAGCAATCTATAACAGCAAAGGTATTAGGTTCGGGAGCTGGGTGGGTCAAACATTTAATAAGTGTCCAACGTAGTCTAAATAACCTGCCAAGAAATTCTCTGAAAGGACTCAGTCCGTACGAACTATTGTTTGGGACTGGAATGTTAATCCAGGACTTAGATAGTCAGACTTCAGTGGTTAAAGAAAAATGCTTTGACATCAAAGATCGCTTGGCTATTTTACAGGACTTAAATGAAACAAGAAAAGACCTGAGCAACATAAAGTTGAAACAGCAGCCAACAACCACTGAAGAAAAACCACCTGTCCCAGCAAGGCCTGTCTGGATTCGAAAAGTCGGGGATCTGGTCAGAGAAAAGATCGCGGTAAAGAAGGAATTTGGGCCTTCTTACAGAAAAGCAGTTCCTGTCTTGTCTATCAACGGGACAAGATCAGTAGTACTACCGCCCCTTGCTGGTAAAAAGGAGAACCGAGTCATATCCATCGACCTGGTTAAACCACAATCATGTGGCCGATAACAAATAGTAGGCCAAGTGGACTCCCAAGAAGTAGCAGAACACCAAAGTTTGCTACATCCACAGAGGTTCAATCTGAAAGACTGATCACATTTGGAAAATCTACAGTGAAACAACAAGGACTATGCAACAAAGCAATGGAACTTGAACCTCTTAAAACCCAAATCAAAGCTTTTCATCAAGAAACAACAACCTACGATGATGTAACTACAGATTCTTCTAATGAAACAAAGCAAAAGCCAAAAGCAAAAAGTAATCCAGAAGCAATTGGAACAATTGACAGAACGGCATCCGGCTACTACATCAACTTCGATGATTCTTCAGAAGAACAAAGCAAACCAGAAGTAAAGCCATCAACAAAAACTTTTAAAGACAAAGCAAAGGAACTTTTTCATCAACTAAAGAGAACCTATCTGACTTCTCCATGGATGGAAATATGGGTGACATTAGGTGCATTTATCCTCATACTTTGGCTCATCATGGTACTATGCTTGGGACATTTCATTGAGGGAAAATATGCTAAAATGGACACAGCAAGCCAGAAAATCAACTTGGTCCTTAAACCACACACGTCTTCACACGTCAAGAAAAGAGAACTTTCTTCAGTGAACTTCACAGCCAACCCTATACCAGGCGGTGTAGCATGGGACAATACTGATTATGAAATCTATGGCCCGGTTGAAATCCTGAAGTATCCACACCAATTCAAGATCTCGTTAAGTGACTTTGTAAAACCAAGCACATTTGCTGATGATTGGGACTTTGAAAGTATTAATGATATGATGTCTGACCTAGTAATGTCTGCTAAGTTTACAGAACATTATTATTTACAGGGTTCATCTAATTATGATCAAATGTTCTGCTATAACCACTATGGTAACCATTATCTCCATAAATCTGCACAACCTAGAAATGTTTTAAATTATAACCAATGGGAACATTGTGCTACTCCACCAAAGGGTAGTTCCAAAACATTTTTTGATAAATATTCATACTTTTCAGGGTTTAACACAAGTAATGCAGAAACATTTTATTTCAAATTGTCAAATAAGACAGGTATGAAGACCATGCTTACAAACACAAAATTGATATATTCAGATTCATTTTTTGAGCAAATGAATACATTTGGTTTTGAATTCTGGAATAATAACATTGAAGCAAAAACTGTTTGGGGTACAAAAGATTGGCAAGTACAAGGTATAGAATCATTGTTCAGAGCCTGCATGATCCCAGAACAAATTATATTTTTGAATGATACTATTCAACAAACTACCTGTCTTGGCTTAGCCAAAATCAAAGACTTAAACAAACAGTCTATTCCAAAGCCAACAACGAATAGTAATAACTCTATAGAGGTTGAGATAGACGTAAACCATATTTTAAACCAAAACAGAACACATCCTGATTGGAAACAATGGTTGATCTGGCCCACAGACACAAATACCTGTCAAGACAGATTCCTGAACAAAATACAGGGGTTCAAATTGACCAGGCCAGACCCTAGATATTCCCAAAGACAACATCCAGGGATAGTAACTACTTACAGTGTGGGCAAGCTCTGCCTTCAATGGCTACAAACATCCACACTGGCAGAAATTAAGCAACACCTAACTTTACTTCAAGAAGGTGCTGACTTGCGTGATTTCATTATGGGACCACGCAAACAGCGTCAAAAACGTTTCATAGCGGCCTCTATATATGCAGCTTACAATGAAGTTTGGAAAGTAACTCAAATTGAGACAGCAGAAAAAATACGGGAAATTGACCGTATTAATTTGGAAAAATCACTTTCTGTTGTGGACAATGGGTTAATGACTCTGTCCTCCAGAATATATTCACTGGACAGTATTGTATCTTCAGCAATCGATATAATATCGCAAGACTTACTGATGTTACAACACGGTCAGTCCCAATTGCGTTCTATTGTACAACTTGGCTGGACGTTACAAAATCTGCGTTCAGGCTATGTGCCTTGGCGTTTAATCAACACAACGTCACTATTTAATATCTTTAACCTTACTGATAAACAAATCAGTTTGGCACAGAAGGGCGCTGACTATACAATTCTGAGCATTGAAAAACTTGAGAGATTACCATTGACAATGTCAGAACGACCTGTCATTGAATGGATAATACACGGGATAATAAATATTCTGATAACAACTTTCCAGTTTCAATACTGCCAAAAATATATACAGGCAGGCCAGTATGAAAGGTTGGGTAAAGGATACATTAAGTCAACATGGAACTTGCCCTATACACACGCATGTGTTAGTAATAAAGGACAAAGTGTGTTCCTTAGTGGCAATAATTGTGAAAGGTCAGTAAGCGGTACACTTCTGTGTCAGGGTACTAGTTTGCATGGAGCATGTGAAGGGAACTCAAATAACCTTTCATGTCACCAGCTAGGCACACCTGCAACACAAATAGAACCATTCTTTAGGAGACTCTCGAACGGGAGTTACATTCTAATTGTAGATCGCAGATGTTGCAGTCTGCTGCCCGGAAAACCTTATCTCATAACCGTGACTACGAAGGTCATGTGCTGTGAACGAGTATTGTACCCGAACGATGCCCGAGACAGGGAGGCAAGGTTGTGGCCCAGTTTGAAGATTTCTTCTATTCGAATTGATACTTTAAGCAGAATGAAGACAGTGCTCCTACAGACACCAACCATGTTATCGTCATCAAAAGAAACATATGATCTCCAAGTTGCAAGGACAACGGCTGAGATTCATTCACTGTTATCAACCAATTCCCCCATACATTTCGCAGAAATACTGAGCGAAATCTTAAATATTTCTGATACAAGCGGAATCGCGAGTGTATTTAAGACAGTGTTTTCGGGAGCTTTAACCCCATTCAAAGCCATCCTGGGTATTTTTCCCGATTTTGTCCATTCCATCTTTGGCGGACTTCCTCTCCTTTTGGGACTAGTGGCAGGCATCCTATTTTTAATCCTGTTACTTCGCTATGGCAAACCACGTCACAGACAAGACACCAGCGATAATGGAAGAAACAATCCAAGCTATTGGCTACCGGGACCGCATAACTAAAGTCCTTGGACTAGCAAGGCTACGAGATTTAAACATGACTTGGTTTCTTTCATTCAGACCGATGTGGCAAAGTTGTGTTATGCCTGTATTAAGGTGCTTGCTATGCGGCGAAGAATGCGTGTTGGACACCTGTCTAACACTACAATCGGATGTGCCAATGGACGCAGAGACTTTGTTGGGTCCGGTAACGGCTCATGCATTGTGCTGTCCCCAGCGGCTACCAATCCTGATGACGGCATTCGTGGAGACTTCACCACTACGATTGAAGAGTTGTGAAGTACAAGATGAAAGCAGCATCGATCAGGTACAACCTTCTGTCAGCTATGCTGAACAAAACATCTATGAAGGCAATCATGCTCATGAATGCATGTTACCAAATTTATCCGAGCTAGTGGAACTTTCGCAAGAAGCAGTTGACAGTTTTTTCGAAAGTCTCAACAACATGATGTTTTCACCAGAGCAGAAAGAATGACTTTGAACAAACTAGCACACGGCGTTCCCTACACCCTGTATTTGGCCTTCAACTTTGAAAATACAGCAAAAGAAATTTTTCTCACCAGTTTTTACAGTGAGCGAGACATTTTTTCCCCTTTCATTCCAAAATATTTACGATTTTTTTGGGACACTTATCTTCTGCTTAAAGTAAAACTATTCTTTTTCTTATTTTTTTTTTTTTATTAATTCAGTTCAAAACCGATATCTTTTCATATTCATAATACAGTTATGATGTTATACACTTCCAAAATAAAACATTTAACCTATGTAGATAAATAATAAAAAATAAAAAAAACAGTACATTAAATAAATATTACAAAATATAAGACAGTATTAATGTTACGCCACAGTGGACACCTTCCTTGGTCTAGCTTTATACAAACTTCACTCTTCAACCCCCATATGATCAATCATCGCCTGCCAAACCTTAATCCCCCTTTGCTTTTTCTTAATTGACTTAGTACAATATAGGTTGTACTCCAGGTAAAACACATTGTAGAATTTCGCTCTCCACATCTCATAAGCAGGAGCTTCCGGTTTCAACCACATTGAGGCAATACAGAGGCGAGCCACTGCCGTCACCATAAATAACAGGTATCTATACTTACGATACGATACAAACACATCCAAGTCACTAGATAAACCAAAGATAATCATTTCCTTGGAGATTATAACATCAACTTTTAGCATACTTGAAAGAAATTGTACAATGGATGTGAAGAATGAATTTAACACATTGCAATCAACAAATATATGAACAATGTCAGCCATATTAGTTTGGCATCTCAAACATTTCCCATTATAACTGTTGCCCCACTTTGCCATTTTTGCAGGAGTATGGTAAAGATTAAATAAAGTTTTGTAGTGCTGAGCACGTAAATTCGCCGATAGCATAATATCGGCCGCGATGTTAATAGACTCTTGTAAGGGTACAGAACTAGTAACAAGCCTCGTCAACCATTTGGACTCCTGCAATGCAAGGTCGTCCTGATGTAATTCGAGTAAATAGTTATATATAATACCGATCCGTGTCGGTCTATTAAGTATTGTCAATAGACCGTTAGGCAGTATAGATATTGAATTTAGGTGCTTAAAAATAAAGTCTCGTAACTGTAAATACTTAAAAAAATCATTCTGTTGGATTGCATAGGTGTCTTTGAGCTCTTGAAAAGATAACACTACCCCGTCTTTAAACAGTGATCCAACCGCTTTTAAACCTTTTTCCCCCCAGATTTGCATTCTATAGTCCCAAAATATAGATGGTAATAGTGCCGGGGAGTCGCAAGGAGTGTGATAATTAATGCGATGCAGCTGCATGATTTTACTAATCATGCGCCAACCCTTAAAAGCAGTATACACCAACTTAAATTTCGTTCTCTTGTAATAGCTAGGCTCATAAAAACGAAGAAGCATCTGTCGTGCTCGTGGGCCAAGTAATAAATAAAAAATATCAGGGTCCTCAAATTGAGGTGGGTCATTTCCATTTACAGCAAACTTTATATTCTGTAACAAACAAGACAAATAATATAATATAAAGTTTGGGACGGCCCAACCTCCCCTCAACATAGGAAGTGTCATGAATTTAGATGCCCGACGTGGGGATTTCCATCCCCAAATAAACCTTTCAACTGTTGCTTGAAGTTTCCGCATTTCCAAGGGTGGTACCTCAAGTGGGACTGACCTGAAAAAGTACAGCACTTTAGGAAGTATAGACATTTTAAGCACATTACGTCGTCCCACCATCGATAAATGTAAGCATTCAATTTTTTCTAGTTGTTGTTTTATAGAGCGTATAAGATCAGTCCAGTTAACCATGACCAGATCGTGAAGAGATAGTCTAATTTTAATACCAAGGTACTTGGCTTCTGGGGTTACTCGATTATCATTAGGGCATAATCCTGATGTACATACAATTTGTGTTTTTGAAATGTTAAGTTTGTATCCTGCTACCCGACCAAACTCTCTAGTTATAGCTTCAATCTCGGAGACTGCGTTGTCCGGGTCTGATGTCACAACTGCAATGTCATCTGCATATGCAAGCACACGCATGCTGCCCCCCGGAAAGATCATGGATGGTATATGTGATGATATGGTTAACGCCTGCAGCAGTGGGTCGATGTAGATAGCAAATAAGAGTGGCGAACATGGACATCCCTGGCGTGTACCACGAGAAATATCTACAAACCCTGACAACTGTCCTGACAAAGAAATCTGTGCCCTTGGATGCCTATACATAACCTGGATGGCCTGCAAATAGCACGGTCCAAATCCAACTTTAGTCATAACAGCCCACAAATACGGCCATGAGACGCGATCGAACGCCTTTTCTGCGTCTAAGAATACTAAGCCTATATTCTTATGCGTCGTCTCGGCGTAATCCAAGGCTGCAATGACTCGGGAAACATGATTTGTTGTATCCCGCCCAGGTAGGAATCCATGCTGTTGATTAGAAACCAATCCCGGGACCACACAGATCAGCCGGTTCGCAAGAATTTTAGAGTAGACTTTGACATCCACATTAATAAGCGATATAGGCCGATATGAGCCAGGCAAATATGGAGGCTTGTCTTTTTTCTTAAAAACTGATATAGTAGCGTCGTCCCATGATGGCGGTGGATTCCCTGACTGGGCAGCTATGAACGTCTCCAGCATGTCTTTTTTAATGATTGGAAACAGTTTAAGATATAGCTCTAATGGCAGTTTATCAGGGCCCGAGGCTTTACCCAAAGCTAAACTTGTAATGGCTGTCTCAAGTTCTAGCATCGTAATTGGGGCTTCCAATTCCGCTCTTTGTGTATCCTCCACCGCATGTCCCGAATAACACCTGTTGACAAACTGCTCTATTAACTCTGGGGAGGCATTATCTTGAGTGTAAAGCTCGGTATAGAATTCTTGGAAAACTCTCATGATGCCTTCAGGTGTCTCTATCCTCAAACCTTGTCTATTTTCAATAGAGGATATATGTTGCATCACCTGTCTTTGTCGCATTCTTTGAGCAAGACACCTCCCTACCGTCTCACCGTATTCATACCTTTCAGCCTTATACAATTTATATTGAGAAGCAATTTTCTGACTCCAAACCCCTATAATTTTCGCCTTACATTTTGCCACTTTATCTTGAGTATTACAACAGTCCTGTCCTCTCCTTATGTCACCCATCAACTCACATTCTGCATTAGCCAGATCTTGCAATAGCTGTTTCATTGTTTCCTTTTCCTTACGTTGCATTGCCCAGCCATAGCTGCATGTCTCACCACGCAACCCCGCTTTGAAACAATCCCAGACCATTGCACTTGTTGAGGATCCTCTATTAATATCGAAAAACTGTTGGGACCATTCTAACATTTGAGAGACATACAGCGTATCTACCAAAAGTTTCTTATTAAATGTAAAAAGTCTTTGCATGCGAGGTGGGCTACAAATTGTCATATCCAACACTACGGGTGCATGATCTGATGTGATACGTGGCATTAAGGACATCCGAGCACCTACTAACAGGTCTCGAGTTGAAAAAATATAATCGAGACGAACAAATTTTTTATGGGGGGAAGAAAAAAAGGTATAGCCAGGATCTAGTGGATTTGAGAGTGGCCAGCAGTCTACCAAACCATGTTGCAGCAGTAATTGTCTCAACCCCCTAAATACCTTCGGTTTTCGACCCCTATAGTCTTTAAAGGTTGAGTCCCATGTATTTATATCCCCATGGATGTTGAAATCTCCCATTACCAACACGGGGGTACCCCAGAGTGCTAATTCAACATTCAGAAATTCAAGTATAGAAGGGTCGTCACTATTTGGGCCATATACATTACATATAGTCATAGGGGTATTCCCTATCCTACATTCACAAATTGCCCAGCGGCCCATATTATCAGCTTTAACTCTTGTAGATACAATACCTAACTGGCGCCCCAAAATAGCAACACCCCGGTTCATAGTAGACTGTTGTGATACAACTAAAACAGTATACCCTAATTCGTTCAGCACTTTACGGTTTCCCCATGATATGTGTGTCTCTTGGAGACAGATAATGTCTGGTTGTATCAAACGTATTTCATGCATCACTTTCCTACGTTTTAACACATTATTCAACCCACAAACATTAAAGGAACATATTCGAAAATTAGTACTAGCCATTTTTTTTACTTAAAGTAATAAATAACAACCATCTCTTACATCCAGAGCATTTCATCTCAATATCTCTCACGTCTTGTCGGTCTTGAAATGAATTTTTTTCCCCCTTTTTTACCCCCCACCACCGGATGCCCACCCCCCACCCATCATCCCCCAGAGCACCCCCTCCCCCACCCCAGTGACCCTCCCCCAACAATGAGGCAATAGGGCCTATTGCCCCTTGATGTGTGTGAGAGTACCTCCAATGGCTGTGGAGATCATTATCGAAACTAGAAACAAAGAACCTTGAGATTTCAAAAAATAAACAAAAGTGTCACATAGTAACCAAGTCTATGTCATCTCAGGGTAATGAGTTCAAATATTCTTTGGCTGAGACTTCCGTTGTAAAAAATCTCTTATGCCCTTTATAAATCGTTTTCAAAGTAGCAGGTTGCAAAAGGAACACTTGCACCTCTTTTGCTTGAAATGCAGGAATTAATTGGCGCAGTCGCCACCGGTTCTCCACTGTAGCGTGGCAATAGTCGGGGCGGACAAAAAATTCCACCCCAAGACCTGATCTCTTTTTGTCTGGTCGTGCAAGATCATAAAGTAGCTGTCTAGCCAAAAAGTTATTTAAGGAAATCAAAATAGCCCGTGGATATCGCGTGCCTTGGTTTGCTCGTGCTGGTTGTGGCCGGAATGGAAAACGATGAGCCCGTTGAATTTCTTGCGCCCATTGCCATTCCTTGACTTCAGGAAATGTATCATTAAGTAAGTCTATCACAAACTGACGCACATCTTGGCCTTCGCGGCCCTCGGGCACACCCAAAATGCGTAAATTATTACGCCGTAGCCTATTTTCTAGGTCGGTCAGCTTTGCGTTCACATCAAACTTTTGCGCCTTGATTTCCTTAATCTCACTTTCGTTTTGGGTCATTTGATCTTCAAGTGCAGAGATGCGCCCTTCTGCTTCGGTCATTCTGTCCGTAAAGTCATTGCAGGTTTTTGCTAAACGGCGAACAGTATTCTGTAGCTTTTTACAGGCATTATGAGTTTTTTGATGGTCCGCTTTGGCCTCTAGACGTTGGTCAGAAATTGCCTTCAATACTACGTCCAATGCCGCCTGAGCCGTCGAGCCCATATTATATACTGCTCCGCCTGATTGATCAGCATTGGAATTGGGATTATTCTCGATTACTGCCCAGTCAGGAATTTCTGTGGGCCCAGGGTGGCCACCATTATCATTAGCCTTATTGCTAGCAGTCAGGTCTGCCCAGTTTAAATTCCCTTGCTCAACAGCAGTGAGATTGAGAGATAATCTCCCAGTGTTTTCTCCATCCTCCTCCAGGTCACCCTCGTCTTCCTCCTCCTCAACCTCTTCCTCTATCTCTTCTGAGGCATAGGAGTGCTCTGAATGTTCGGATAGTGAATAATATTCACTATCCTTGCTGCCAATAAGGTCCCCCTCTCCGGAATCAGCTTTATTCACTATGATAGAGGTCGGTGTGGGGGTAGATATTAGAGTATTGGTATAGTTAGAAGCAGCTTGTATGGACCTGGGGGAGACTACCAAATCTGATAGTGCCTCCGTCAGGGTAGTATCTACCACATTATCAATATTCTTCATATTTTCAATATCCCCTTTAGGCTCTATACCCTCGATGTTCTCCTTTTGGGGGTTGACCTCAGTTCCTATATCGCTTGTGGCCTTTTTTGATTCTGAATTAGCAAGGATTTCACTCTCAGGAGGGGCTGCTAGCTCACCACCAGGACTTACAGAGGCCGATACTACGTTCATTATTTTTGATGTCGCCATTTTGCCCTTAGATTGGAACATTTGTGTAATCTTTGGAGTTCCAGCCTGGAGCCCGTCAGTCTCAATAACATTACTAAGGTCCTGCTTACTTTTAGCCGCTAGAGCTGCGCGTGTGCCAATCTGCGTCTCCCCAGTCGCTCTGGTTTTCCCGCCACGTGCAGTTTTAGGTGCCATAATGAAGAGTCTATTTATTTCTTCTTTCTTAAAGTCAATCTAGCTATCTAATTAGTTTGAGCAAAGGAATGAAAACGTTGAAAATATGGGTAATAGCACCAAAATACCTGGTAGCTGTCTCTGACGCTGTATATGCAGCTGCACGTCAGCAGAGTTCGACACCAGTCCCCCTGTATTTAGGCGTAAGGTCACAAGTCCACAGAGAGAGAGCAATATATCTATAAGCTCCACCAAGCAGCTCAGTAGTATTCAATGAGCCACTTGAAACATCGCTTGATCCGCTGTTTGAGCCTTTACTCCATTATTGCATTTGCAGCATTTACATCATTCCCGCAGTACTCCACTGCTCTACAGCTCTGCAGCTCCGTGTGCCGTGTGTCTGAACCTTCGCGTCTTCACAGCCCCTGCTGCCTCCGTCTCCACCTACAGCGCCGGTTCAGCCGAATCCGCACCTGGGTCGGTGTGGCTCCTCCTATGCCTCGGCTCAGGCTCCAAGTCAGCCTGAGGTCTAGCCCCAGTATCGGCGTAAAAATGGTGAGTTTGCAATCCGTTTGGAATCTCTTCTAGAGCGCCGCTGCTGCCGCTGCTGCCGCCAGCACAATCACTGTCTTCTCGAACAAAAAACGGAGTTTCTCATAGCCAGAGCCAGCTCGATCTCCCAGCCGTTTTCGGAGCCCTCACACTCGCGTCTGACCGTCAGACGCCATCTTGCCTCAATCTCCTGCAAAACTATTCTTAGAGAACAAAATTTCTATCTTTAGATACTCAAGACACATTAGCTACCCTCTAGCATGTTCACGAGTATTATGATATTTGTGATGAGATGGTCTCGACTTTTTTTCTTCTGTATTAAGAGCCATTTCATGTGTAATTTCCGCATTTCGTTCATGCTGATTTCCAAATATGCGTTTAGATTTAGCTCTATTATACTGCTTAAAGTGCATATAGTGACTATACTCATCTTTTCGTGTATTTCCCATTTTGCAAATTTCAAAATGCATTTGATTGTATTTTGGGGTGGTTCGGTATACATATGCACTACTAGTATGTTTACTATGCCTAGACTTGTAAATATGGACATAGATTACGTGGAGTGGGTGTGGTGTATTTACTATGGGTACTGTATCGATCCCCCTATTTCTGACCCTTGTCTGGTTAATAATTAACTAGCAGCCATTCAACTGCACAGAAACCCGTTATCTGATTAGCCACACAACGGCACAGAAGCCCGTTATCTGATTAGGTCATAGCGCATGCCATCTTATTAGGCAAGCACTATTCCTCCAGCCCCCTAATAGGCATACGGTGTTCTCAAAACAAATCAAACCTACCACGACCTGGGAAATCCCCACAGCCATTGTTTTGATTTAGCCGAGAACTTCAGTAAAGAATGTGCGAACGACCAGTTCGTATGACATCATTATTGACGTATTTATGTCCATCCTTACGTCAATCCCGGCACCTTTCAGGTATAAATAATACTGACATTGCCTTAAGCAAACACACGAGGTGGTGACAAGATTGGAGCAGCGAGACTTGCCGAGGAGCCCAGCTGACGGCGAAGCCCACAGACGCTGCCCCTCCTTTCTGACGCGCTGAGAGAGAGAGACGCTGCCTTTTCTCCTGCCGAGAAATCCAGCTCCGGCGCTTCCAAGCCGCCCTTGCGGGCAGCTGGAATATCAAGACCTGAGATAGAGATAGCAGCCCTCCAGCCTTCTAAACTCCCAGGTACTGAACTGAATCATCCTTTGTAGAGAATTCTTGAAGCAGACTCTTGGCAAAGCAAACTTAACTTAAACTGCTACTTATCTACTCCCGCCACGTATTAGGCTTAGGTCAGGTACATTGGGGTAGGCGTAGTTAGAAGCACCAGTTGAGTACGATTAGTCAATGTATATATGTATGTATCTATTTTATCCATTTTAAGTATCATATGGCTAAGAAACCATATCAATGCTTTTACAGTATTATTTTATAATTCTGTTATTACTGTATGCACTTTACTTAACTCTAAGTATTACAATAATAGCGATTCATTTCTCTTGTATGAGAAAAGAGACTGATCAATAAATAACATCTTTTTATTGAACACGCCCGTCTCTTCCTTTTCTCTACAATCTGGTGAAACTAAGAATGCACTGAACTGACTGAGTAAAATAAGTTGTCTTTTGTTTTCACACGACTCTAGAGATACACTCTTGATTAGGGGAGAGCAAAGTTGTCATGTTCTATGGTTGTCAGAAACTAAATCCCTTCTTGTCTATCCAGGGAAGTTAAACTCCTCCTTGTCTATTCGAGAAAGTTTCTAGTGAACTCTGAGCTAGCTGGCACACACATAACTTTAAGTCTAATATCGACAGTAGAAGACCTAGTTAACCTCTGTCCTACGTCTATACTATTGAAGATATAATTCCAATGCGCAGAGCCTATTGGGATGATAGGAACTACACTACATGAGGTTCACCTTTGAATTCTTTTGGTCTCCCCTTATTACTCAGGGCCTGCCCTGACTCCCCTGCTTGTGGTGAGTCTCCTAGGCCTTGCTGGTCCCGACATTGCCCCTTATTCTACTTCCACCTTGTTTGCAGTTGCCATGGCTTGTTGGTGCTCCCGCCAGACACCAACCCCTGATCTCTCGACACCCAATGTGGGTCAGCTCATACACAGTTCCTGGTCTTCTACAGCATCACCTGGTCCCCACAGCTGCAGTTCCAAGGTCAAGTCAACTCTTTTACAATACCCGACATTGGTAAGCATATGTCTTTAGTTCCTCCTGGTCTCTTCCAAGTGGCATAGACTATGTCCCCTCTGCTTACAGTACTTCTAGACTTGAATCCACCTTTGGGTTCCACCAGACACTTTCACCTTCTCCAGCAGTGGCATAGGGGTAGTCCCTATGTTTTTGTAGGTGTCAAGTAAGGGTCTCTGTGAAATGCCTGAAGAGTTTCATCTTTAAGTCTCTTTTGAAGACACGCAGGCCAGGGTGAATCATTAGAACTGTGCTCCAAGCATTCCAGACTTGTGCTCTGTATGTTCTGTGCCTATGTTTCTTCCCATTAAAGGTGGTCAGATTTACAAAATCTTGTCTTTGCATCAGGCAAGGTAACGCACAGTAACGCAAGCCATATGCCAGATTTACTAAGCCAGACAGATCAACCTTGCATGGCTCTGTGTGGCTTAGTAAATCTGGTGTAACACAAGGCAGTGCAAGTTGCTGCCTTGTGTTACTCTGCTGTTGTGAAGGCATTCAATAGGTAGAGCGTGGGTGTTCCCACATAGCCATCCATGGTTTTTGGTATGTTCACAGGTTTACTAAGGCAGTAAACCTGGGAATGTTTAATAACGGTATGCCTTCCCAACAGAGGTGTAACAAGGAGAAATAGGCCTACTTCTTCTCATTATTTCCTCTTTCTACATGTCGGACTTGGCCCTCTCTGCACGGTTACCCCCAAACGTTTTGCTTTTCTCCTCTACTTTTTGCTGAAATTTCTGTTTGTTGGCACTAGGAATCTGTGCACTTTACCACCGCTAACCAGTACTAAAGCACTTGTGCTCTCTCCATTAAACCAGGTAAAATTGGTTTACACCTGATATATATGTCCTTGACCTGCCACTGTAGCCTGAATGCAGTTTTAAACTGCCAATTTGACTTGGCAACATAACCCCTTACCAACCCTTACACTGACCTTTTACTGCACTTGTCACCTCTGAGATAGGCCCTAGTTGGCCCACAGGGCAGGGTGCATTGTAATTCAAATGTTGAGCATGTACTTTTAAGGTTTACATGTCCTGGTAGTGCAAAACTATGACACTTAATTGTTGCTATTGTGAGGCTCACCTGTCCCATAGGATAACATTGGATTGCCTTATTATAGTTAATAAGTGCAAATATTTGATTGAGAATTGGTAAGCATTTCATGTTTGGTGTCCGGGGAATTTTAATTAAAAATCCTCTTTAATGTTAACGTCATATTTTAAGTTACAATTTTGAAAATGACATGTGTAGAAAGTTAGCTTTTTACTGCGCTAACTATTTGGTGTATGCAGCCCTGTAACAAAAACGGCCCCCAGGCACCAAAACCGGCCCCCACCCTTGCGGCGCACCGGGGATTGCCCGGTGCCCGCAACGGCCAGTCCGGGCCTGGAGAGGGAATAACTCCTGACGAACACTTTTGCTAAAGTGCTATGGATTTCGCTGTATTGATAGACAACGTGAACCAGAAGAAATACTGGGGTATATTTACAAAAAATGTCGGACCGCAGAGCTGAGCCAATCTAAGCAGCGCTGCGCTCCTAGATTTTTAAAACACGGGGATGCCCCGTATTCACATGAATATGGCACACCCATATGTTTCCCCTAGCGTTGGCACAAAAGAAGCTGCCGAGCGCCAGGGCAGGCACCCTGCCGCCTTGTTGCAAGGGTGCCTGCACAGCAGGGGTAATTGTTTATGTACAGGAAGGGACACCTTCCTGCACATAATCAATCATTCACAGCGATATGCTCTTTCTATGTTTTCTGCAGAATGCAGCACACATGGAAAGAGCAAAAAACAAGGAGAATAATGAGTTCTCCTCGTATCGGCATACTAATTAATCGTAATCCATGGCGGTAGAATGGGTCTGTTTTTGGCGCTGCCTCAGCCTTGTAAATCTGGGGCAGCATCATAAAGCAATAGGTGGTGCGATGGAACGCCCACAGCAACACCCAATGCATGCCCCTTTGCCACAGATGACTGTGGAAAGGGGCATATTTACAAGGCGGTATTAAGCCACGTTACGTTGCTAAGCACCACCTTATAAATATGGGAAATGGCGCTACGCCACTGGAGCGTCAAGAAAAGTGACTCTCCGCTGGTGATTGTAAATATGCTCTTAAGTTGTTAAGAAATAAATGATACCATGCGTTGCCTGTAGGTAGTGTGCCAGGTAGTTGGCATGCTTTGGTGTTGGCCTGGAGAGGAGGAGGAACCACTTTTAGCTTTATTACTGGGGTTCATGGATCTCAGAGACTTTCTATGTTGGTCATCAGGCAAAATGATTTTGACTTCTCAGCACCCAGTGACTCATCCTGAAGGGTCTGGACTGCACTTCATCCTTTCCTCTTTCACCTAGACTGCTTATTTCCCTTTTCAGGCATGGCCTGCTTCTAAAAGGGTCTGCTTAACTTCTTCCTCAGTTCCTACTTCCTCAGTGACTTCGGTCACACCTTCACGCATACCACACTGTACGTTCAGGTAGGCCGGGCCTGCTACACAAAACATCTTTGGTTCACCAGCTTATGATGGCTGCACCTTCTTTGCTGGGCTGGGAATCAGGCCGTCGTTCCACTCACCCAGTGCAGACTATAACACCCAGTAGTTGACAATAACACAAGACAGCAACAACAACAGCAGCAGAGAGCTGCAAAGCACTGAAATTGAGTATCCACTCTCATTTGTTACAACTCAGGATAGGGAACACAGCACCACAGAAAATATACAACAACTAAGCAATCTTTGCCAAACCCAATAGTGACCAGTGAATGAGAGTGTAGACGTCTGTCTCTACACATGGCTGGTTGACTAGGGCCGTACTACACAAAAAAATCATAAGCTACAGTCTCATCATGCAATAAAGGAGGGGTGCTGGTGTCGGGCAAACCTAGCGGTGAAACAAGGGAGTGATGAGCATGATGAAACTGAGTGCAGTAAATGTAGGATGCAGATGGAGGGGGAGGGGCAGGTACTTTTTCAAGCAGTGTACAGTGATTGGAATGCCGGATATAAGAAGGAAGAGGACAACTGAAACGTGAAACTGATTATACTCCAATGCAACCTAAAATCTTGGTTTCCCCGATGACAATGGTGCCATATACCTGTTAATGCGACAGACCTCTACTATTTTACAAGATGATTTTTAAATCTTTGTAAAGTGCTATATGTCGCCTTCCAGCTGCTTCCAAGCACTATTTCTCTCAAAGCTCTCTAAGTGGGGAACATTGAGGGAGGGCAGTTACATAAGCTAGATTTAGGCTGTGGTTGGAGTGTGCCATGATTGTCACAAGGCCTCACTGTCCAACTCGACAGAAGTCCTGTTTGCATCGCTGTTTGCACTGGTACAACTTTCAACAGGAGAGACCAAAAAATGTTTACTCGTGACCTAGGCAGCTGTCCAAGCCTAGCCACAATTCACTTCAATGGAACAGATGTCGAAAATGTAAACGGTCTTACAAGTTCTTTTTAATGAGGACCATGCACCTGTTTGCAGGTCTAGTGATACCTTATGATCTTTCACTTAGAAAAACAACAACATGATGGGCGGCCTGCTTGCATTAATCTCAGCCTGTGGACGCATTTAAGTCAGTCATTATACCAATCTAGACAGAGACCTACCATCTTTAAATCAGTTTTGGTCCTGCGCCAATAGGAGCCATCCAGCCAGAAATGCCAAGCCAGATCCCCTCCATAGCATCCCCAAACTGGTTTCAGCTTTTAGGCCTCGTCCTTGGGGTGCAGCTTTATTTGTAATAGCACAATGAGCAAAGGACCCATATCTGGAAAAACCGATTTTGTGAAGTTGACACTGATAGCTGTTGGTCCGAGGGAGCGAGGGGAGCCTCCTTCCATAACAGTTCCCAAGCTCATAATACATTCCTCGGTTGCTGGTCCTGGGCTGTGGAGCAAAATGTCACTCTCACAAGGCTTCCATCTGCAAGACCAATGCGCGCAGTGGGGGACATCCTGTTAACCTCTAACCACTTAATTGGCAACAGAAAACAAACCAGCAATGCCAAAAACGCCTGGGAAAGTTATCTAATATTTTTTTACATGGTCTAACTCTCTCCAGGATATTTTGGGGCGGATCCACCACTTCAAGATATTTTTTAAATATGGCCAGAACAATTAATTAACAAACAAATGTTTTCCAAATATATCTATACTACTATTATAAAGTGAGAACTGTGAACCTTTGAGGCGGGTAAACTCGGGAACCACAGCGCCAATCCAAACACCCAATACATCATTGGAATTGTCAGGGTCTGCAGAGTGACAAGAGTGACATAGGCTATATACCACAAAAAAAATACGTTCCTTAAAAAATATACGTTACAAAAAAAGTAGTCCCTTGGAAGTAGCGCCGGCCTTGTGCGCTAACGATGTGCGTGCTGACATCATCAGGAGCGCTTGGAGGAGCGGTGGACAGGAGCGGTGAACTTTGGCGGACTGGAGCGGGCTGAGGTAGGTCAAGCAAGGGGAGGAGCGGCTAACTTAGAAGCGCGGGGAGGAGCATTAAGCTTTGGCGGACTGCCTGCGCGAAGCCTGATTGCCCCCGGACAACGTCGGGCGGGCTGCTAGTTGGCTATAAAGGCAGTGACTCTACAACCTTACAGAGACGGCAGAGTATTGGTGGTGTACAGACAGCAGCACGGCAAGTTTCCCTCACACACATATGAGCATTGGACACCAGCAGCAAATGCTTGACTCACACACAGGAAATGTTCAAATAGGGGCAGCAGCAGTGCAAGATTTGCTCACACTCAGGGCAGATACAGCATATGAAACAGTCGTACATGATTCTCCCAAACACACAAAGGCATATTTACAAGGCGATAGCGCCACTGGAACCTCACTTTTCGCGACATTCTGGTGGCGTTATGCCCTTCTCCATATTTACAAAGCGGCCTTACGCCACTTTCTGTGCCTTAAGGCCGCTATGTAAATGCGACCCCTTTACATGCACCACTTTGCTTGAAAGGGGCGCACAATGGGTGTTGCTGTGGGCGTTCCACCGCAACACCCATTGCTTTTTGAAGAGCCGCAGATTTACAAGGAGGTGTAAATCTGAGGCAGCTCCAAAAACTAACGCAATTCAATAGATGTTAGAATGGCGAAACGAGGAGAAATACTTTTAGTTCTCCTAATTTTTGCTTTTTAGAGCAAAACACTATTAATGATTGTTTATGTGCAGAAAGGTGTCCCTTCCTGCACATAAATAATCATTAAATAATGACGATTTGCTACTGCTATGTGTGCTGCATTCTGCAGCACACATAGAAGTAACAAATCGCCAATTTATTGATTCTTTATGTACAGGATGGGACAACATCCTACACATAAACAATAATTCCCTGCAACGCATTGGCGTTAAACAACAAATGTTAGCACCAGCGCTATGTAAAATTCAGAGATGTGCTGTATGGTTGTAAATACCTGTGTTTTGGACATTGGGCAGCGCTGCCAAATTTTGTTGTGCTCCAACATTTCCCTGTAAATATGCCCCACAGGTTTAGCTTGGCCTCCAGCAGAAGATTGCTGATCAGCAGTACAAGCATCTCAGACATACACCTTTTAATAGGTCTGGAAAGAAATGCATAGGCATCATAAGTGCAAGTCAAGCGAACTATGATGCAGACAAGGCACAAAGAGAGATTGGGGCAGGGAGGGGACGAGGGCTGAGCACCATGACAGTGCGGCAGAGAAATGAAACTGACAGGATCGTTGAGGGGAAGGGCGAGACTAAGGCAGAGATCAAGGACTGTGCTGGGGTGGGGCCAGACACAGACAGGGTATGGGTCGGGCAAGCACCAGGAAGCAGCAGTAAATCAACAGCTTATCAATTGGGGTAAGCAAACACCTTGACGATGGTGGGGGAGGGTTGGGAATTAAATTGGGCAGGGAAGAGTAAGTGATATGCATAGGGGAGAGTGAGTGGTAGTTTAGCATTACAAGAGTAGGTCTGATCAGGACAGGAAATTATGATGAAACAGAACATGATACCAGAGACACCAAGCACAGAGACAGGAGCTGGGTGGGCATGGGACAGCGATTGAAGAGGTTTGGTAGATTCCTGCGCTAAACCTCTGTTGCCTGTTCCAGTTTCTCATCTTCACGTCTTCTGGGCCGTGCCAACACATCTTACCACTTTATGGGCAAGTCTATTTTCATGCAAGATCATCAGTGTTTCCATGCTTTCTGCAACGTGCCGTGAGAACTTTGGTCTCACAGCTGTAATGTGTACGAGTGATAGGAAAAAGAGGCGGGAAAGGCGAGCATCGTGATGAAGCAATGGCTGGGAGGGACACTGACAGAGAATGTAGGGAGACAAGAACGAAACCGTGATCTTCTGAAAGAGCACATCACCGTGTTCTCCACCTGGTGGCCAATGGAGCTAGGACTGACTCACCACCCAAGCAAAGAACCTTGGGATCATGAGCGACATCAAACTCGAAATGACCACCTAAGCCAATGCTGTCGCTACCTCATGCTCCCATCCTCTGAAGATGCTGAGTAAGATTTTCAAATGGCTACCAGTAAGCATCTGGAAAACCGTCATGCAAGCCCTGGTCACAAGCAAGCTGCACTACGAGAACGCCCTTTATGCCGGGATCAACCAAAAAAATCACCAGATGGCTGCAAACCATTCAGAGCTCGGTGGCCAGAATATCTCTCTACCTCCCACACCACACTTGCATCACACCGCACCAGAAGGAACTCCATTAGCTTCCCATTCACAAATGAGCACAATTCAAACTCCCCACCCAAACTTTCAAGACACTACATAACACTGGCAAACCATACTTCAACAATTGAATCTGCTTTTACAAACATTCCAGACAACTCCGCTGGTCTGGACTCCTACTTGCACAAATCCCTCGCATACATAAAAGCACATCTGGCAGTTGAGCCTTCTCGTACATCACTCCTAAAGTGTGGATCGCCCTGCCGCTTCACTGAGTCTCCTCCTCACTTCTTGAATTCCGCAAGAAGCGGAAGACCTGGCTTTTGGAGTAGTCCCACTAGGCCCAAGGTGTACATTGACTCACACCTGCTTAGCACCAGGATACCCACCCAGGGGATAGTGCGCTCTACATATCTGCATAACTTTACAGAAGAGGGTGCAGAGAGATGGATCGAGTGCCATGATGGGGCAATACGGGAAGCAGACAGCGACTGGGTTATGGGCAATGACCATGACGGAGCGGGACCTGAACACCATGATAGCGCAAAGCAGGAATAGGACAGGGATTGGGGAGAGGCAGAGAAAGGGACATGCATATGAATGCACAAGACGTCCGTTTGGATGCCAAGAACTAGACAGGTTAAATACTGAAAAAATGTGAGATCAATGAACGAGAACAGGGAGTTACTGAGCACCATGATGGGAATGAGGTGAGCACCTGATTCCCACATCCTTCATGTTCTGCTTGCTTATTTGGCCAGTGTCATGTAGAATTTCATGCCAGATGATGAGTGTGCCATGCTTACTAAGGCATATTATGTGAATCAGTTGCCCCATTCCCCACTTATGCAATACTGTGAGAAGTTTTTTGCACTATTGATTCTAAAACAATGGAAAGGATTGCGACTAGGAGAAATTCACAGTGATTAAGACTGATTCAAACATGTACATCCATTACTTGATTGCTATTTAGCCCAGAAAAGCTCCACTACAGTCGATGGAGCTTTTTTTTCAGCTACATTGCTCCAGTGAGTCCTACTATTCCCTCTCTATCTACCATCTTGCCGACACCTATCATTTTGCTGCTTTGTTTCACTTTGTTGCTAGTTCTGTGTGTGGCACACTCCAATACGAATACACCTGTGTGTCTTTCTACTGATTTAATTCCGGGTTGGCTATACCATCGTTATCCAAACTTTCTCAACGTCTCTTCTATGTTGTCACCTTCTTACCCAAGGGGTGAAACGCAAAATGATGGGGTACCCATGCAGAAAGTGATAAGAGACCAGGTTCTGCAATATCTCACAAATATTCATAGGTTTTGGGCTGAATGGGAGTCCACTGAATGATTGAGGTTCACATGAAGGGTTGTCCCCCTGCACCGATGTCTTACCCTGGTTAACGCTGGTTGGTCTGGAGTATGTTCTGGGAACATTGCAATCAGCAGTTCCTACCCTCATGTTTGACTCTTCATTAACAATCAATACACTTTCCTGCATTGAACAAAAAAACCTGATAGCACATTATCCTATTGGGGCTTCACATATCTATATGATGATTACACATTTTCCTTATTTATTAGTTTCATCTGCGTTGCTATGGATACTATTAAAAGCAATAGGTTGCCATAGCACCACTTAAGCAACCCTCTTCTTGTGCCATTTTCCTTATTGACCTGGGACCCTTTGTGGCGGCTCTCCTGCCCACATATAAATATTCCAGTATCACTTAATGCTGCATTCATTTTTATGAAAAGTCTAATTCTTCTGCCTATTCTAGAAGAATCACATTACTACAGATGGAGATAAATCAACTATATATAAACATAGATGTTTGATTCAATTTGAGCCTTTAGGTGCAACCCAAGCCTTGCTTGGAAGATATTGTAGCAACATTTAAGGCTACTATATATGCATGTCCCTTTAATTAGCATCTTACACTATGGAGTGTGTATTACATGTACATGCCCCTGGCTTTTCTGACTTGCAGCAGTAATTACCTTCTGCATTTGAATTACATACCTCATATAGTATGGCCTATCTTTACCTATCTAGCCATTTTTATGCATTTTATATAGCATGCTTTCATACTATTTATTTTTCTATACTTTCAACAATAATTGCTCTGTTTTATCTTACCTATATATCTTTCATTAAGTGATGTTTATCTCAGCCTAACTAGCCATTGTTAAAAAATTCCTTTAAGCATCTTTTATATTTTTGCCCCTTATGTACATTGTATGGACTTAACTGCCTGCTTGAACAGTAAACACGATGATCCGCATATTAATGTTACACTTCAAAGTAGAACTTTCCATCCATGCCTTACTTTTCCTCGCAATGTAATGTACACTGTTCTGATACCCAGCGGGGTGGAGCTTACACTACAGAAAACAATATAAAAAGAATAAAAAATTTAAAAAATACATTTTAGATTATATTATGCTACCTAAATCCAGACAGCGCTGCAAATTGCTCTCTGGGGCATCAAGGCGCAATTTACCAACCAAACTATGACGTATGATTTGCTAAGGATAGGGACCAACCTAGCGTGATCACTACCACTGAAGACTCCAGGGAGAGACCGCTAAAAACTACTTAGTAAGGATAGGAAAATTGGTCAAAAGATCACCTACAAGGGCTCTCCATAGTGTGTTTTCAGCAGAACCAAGAGAATCTCATGGATCAGTGGATGATGAAGAAAAGGTCTCAGGAAGGTGGGAGCAGGGTGGATCAGGGTGCAGGGGCACCCCGATCAACTCACGTAGCAACTACCTCAAGGATAACCGGCCCACAGCAGTCCCTGATCCAGGCCAGCATCCTGTTCATTAACTGACAAAGCTTTTGCAGGTGTCAACGCCCCTATGGAGAGCGGCTTTACAAGCCCTTTGTGCGGTTGCATTTGTGCTGCCAATTTACAACTACTCGGCCTGTCTTGGTTTTCATACAACCTGGGACTTGGATCCAGCTTTGTGTTGATTCAGTGGTGGTCATTTCGTGCTGAATCATCCCTTAGTTTGTATGTTGGTGTGCTAGGTGATGTAGGCATGATCATACCAATGGGACTAGCAATGAACTCCATCAGTAGACACTGAAGAAAGAATTGCACTTGATCATGAATGCCAAGGAGAGGATACTGACTTGCTTTCACTACAGTCATGTACAATCCGGACTGCCATAAAATGAGGGCAGTGCACTTAAAAAAAAAAAAAATTTATTATTAAACTTTTATTTCTTACAAAAGATTACAAATAACAGATCTTATTAGGCTGTAAGGGTCGCAACATTAAAGCATGACACTGGTACAAACATCGGAGACAGAACAGATGATACAAATGACAGATCTTAGTGCACAGTCCCTCCCCCCATTTAGGCGCCAAGCCCCTTACCGGAACATTTATCATTTTCGAGTATCTGGAATATCAGAAGCAACGTTAAATCTCTGATGCCACCTCACGCTCCCCCTCCACCTCTCCCGTCTGCTTTCCCACCAGGTAAGTTTGATAAGAACCCCAACTATCCCTAGGGTGACTCTGAGGGGGAAGAAGAGCACTATAGGCATCTGATTGTGTGTTGCAGTGCATCATATCTTTATGCCAGGCTCCCAGAGATGGAGGTGTGGCTCAGAAGAAAAATGCATGAGAAGTCTCAGAGAGTCTGGCAATGCATTCTATCCTTCTCTCCTGGTGGACTACTAGTGACCAGCCAAGCGATCACATTTTCCAGAGGATATAGAGATCTATTTGAAGAGGAACGCGCCCCTTCAGAGAAGTGGTTGTATGACGTTACAACGCATACTTTTATAACGCATACCTTTACAACGCATTTTTTACAACGCAACATCCATTACAACGCATTCCATTACAACGCATGCCATTACAACGAATTTTTAAAAACTACCTTAACAACGCATTCCATTACAACGCATACTACCTTTACAACGCATACCATTATAACACATAACATTACATTGCATGTATGGTAAGTATTGGATAGTGTAGGGGTAAAAATTACTATTCTAACTCCAGGGGGGTGCAACAGTAGGGTAAGTGTTGGGTAGTGTAGAGGTAAAAATTACTATTCTAACTCCAGGGGGGGGCAACAGTAGGGTAAGTGTTGGATAATGTAAGGGTACTATGCGTTGTAATGTTATGCGTTGTAATGGTATGCGTTGTAATGACATGCGTTGTAGTGGTATGCGTTGTAGTGACATGCGTTGTAATGGTTGCGTTGTAATGGCATGCGATGTAATGGATGTTGCGTTGTAAAAGTTTCGTTGCAATGGTAGTGCAATGGTAGTGCATTGTAAAAGTTGCGTTGTAAAGGTTGTTTCCCCAGAGGAGCTATTGGTGTTGCATGGGAGCTGTTGGATAGCTCTTCTGTGAGGAGGATGAGGAAGTTCTAAAGGGGACTGAAGAAGAACGTACTGGTAATCAGCGGCGCTTAAGTGTAGGTGCAGGAAAGAAACTGAGCGACAGATTTACAATGAAAGTGACTCCGCGCACCCGCAAGCCATTTGGCTGTGCCGCACTGAGTCACTTTCAAAGCACAGGGATGCAACATATTTACAACAATATGTCGCATCTCTGTGCTTCCCCCTGTGCTGGCGCACAAACTGCAGCCATGCGCTGGCTCTGGCACCCTTGCACCATGGTGCATGGATGCCTGCGTTGTGGGGAGATTGCTTTTGTTGCAGGAAGGGGCACCTTCCTGCACAAAAACAATCACTACAGGCAATGTCCTCTTTCAATGGGTGCTGTAGAATGCAGCACGCATTGAAAGAGGAAAAAACGAGGAGAAATGAGAACATTTCTCCTCCTTTCGCCTCCCTACGCCTCCCCTGGGGAGGCGTAGCATTCAGATGCATTTCCAGATTTACGATTCCTCGTAAATCTGGAAATGTGTCTGGTTCTATGGGTGTTGCGGGATAACACCCACATCAACACCCATGGAATGCCCCTTCCATGCAAAGTGCTGCGTGTAAAGGGGCCATTTATACAAGGACAGGAAAAGTCACGCAGAAGGCTTTTCCTGCCCTTGTAAATATAGAGCAGTAAAATGCACCACCAGTACATCACAAAATGTGACGTACTGGTGGCGCAGGGGGCTTATAAATCTGCCCCTGAGAGTTGTGGAGATGAGGAATAAGTAGGAAGGTGTCCCTTCCTGCACATAAACGATATCAAATTGCGATTTGTAACTTCCATGTGTGCTGCTTTGTGCAGCACACATAAAAGTTGCAACTCGTCATTTTTCCTGCACATAAACACTCATGCGCCATGCAGCATACATAGACAAAGCAAAAATGAGGAGAACTAAAGTATTTCTCCTTATTATGCCTTGTAAGACCCTGGGCCTTATTTATGAGGCTTTGCTACACTTTTGCGCCGCCATTGCGTCACACTTTTTTTACGCACTCACAGCGTAAAAAATATGCCATGTTGCGCCCTATTTACAAAGTGACGCATCTATGCAGATGATTCACTTTGTAAAGCCCTGCACTACATTATACCTGTGTCAGGTATAATGTATGTAAGGTGGACGTTCGCCTGTAAAAAGCCTTGTAGAAGTGGTACAGTGATATCTATCAGATTTCACTGCGCCACTTCTAGGACGTCACTGCGTTAAAATCTTACACCTGCCTCACAGCAGGCGTAAGACTGATGTAGGCATATTTAATATGGAACTTGCCCATGTGTAATGACACATTGCTGAAGTTGCGTCAATTTTTTGACACACTCCAGCAATGCATTATTACTGCGCCTACAGATACGTCAGAAATACTAACATATTTGTAACTCCTTGCGACATGGAGCGTCATATATTAAATACGGTGCATCCATCGTGCAAGGAGGATGCAGTGAAAACTGTTGCTTTACTGTTTTCATGCAGCAATGCAACAGTTTTCATAAATTAGGCTCCAGGTTTTTTTGGTCTTAATTTTGGTGCTGCCTCCTATCTACGCTGCCCTTATAAATAGGGGGCCGCGTCAAAATCAATGGGTGTTGCAGTGGAACGCCCACCGCAACACCCATTGCCCACCCCTTTCACGTTAAGTATAGCATGAAAGGGTGCCTTATTTACACATTTTGTGGCTGAACACTGCCTTCTAAATTATGCGAATGCAATATTGCCACAGGAACGTTGAAAAAAGTGACATTCATATGGCAATAGGAGCTTATAAATATTCCCTTAAGATCTTTGTTCCATAACTCTATCAGGGGAGCCTTGGGTTGGGTCCAATGGATCATAATCCTATGGTTGGCTAGTATTAGCACCAGTGATGTGAACCTATATTGAATTTTACTCTTTCGTGGTGTAGGGTGTAAGCCCAGTATGCTATGTTGCAGTGATCTTTCGACCTTTAACATTTATTTTGACCAGGGCCTCTATCACTATTCCCCAGGATTTTTTAATCACCATGCATGAAACACTGGGCAGATTATATACATACATCAAGGTGTGGTATCAGATCAAGCAAAAAGCAATCAATAATAATCTTAATACCTACCTATGGCAAGAGCTGAAATCACCAAAAAAAATCAAAAGCAAATCAATTCCTTACGCATGCTTTGGAGGCTACGTGCTCAAAAACTCTTTGGGATACAAATCTGTCATTTGCAGTATTAAAACAGGCACTAAACAAAGTGGCCAAACTTCATTCAATGGTTTTGGATAAAGAAATCTTCTCCCATCGTTCCCACTCTTGGGTTGTGATAAATGGTTATAAGACGTAAACCCCAGCACTGTACTTGGAATCAACCTATTCAATTTTTATTAAGAGAAAGCTGATGGCACTGAGATTTGGCAAATTTCCGACATTAGCTGAGGAACCTGCTTGGAAACAGCATGCAGCTGTCTCATGTCGATTGTGTGGCAGCCCTAAAGAAGATCTAATACATATAATTTGTCATTGCAAGATGTTGACCAAGGAACTGACATATTTTTTAAAGCATAGTTTTCGGACTGAGAGGCTACGAACATGTAGATCTGCCATTATTGGAAGTCTGGACGCAACTGCCCCTCGAATACATTGCAAGTTGGTGAAGTTCTTGCAGGCATTTGAGAAACACCTTAAATAACATGAAGATTTTAATTGTGAATGATTTGACTTTTTGCCATTCTGATTTTTATAATGATGTGAATAACAGTAGGAAAATTATTGAGTTTTAGTTCCTGATCTACAAGATGTTTCTTTTGTTTTTGTTGTTCTACTTTTTTTTTTTTTAATCATCTACTATCTTAATGAGAATCTTATAAATTTTAATAACGGTTGTGCGATATACATCAAATTGTTATGGTTTTAATTAACTAAACAATAAAGTTTAAATTCAAAAAAATGTAATCACCGTGCATGTCCTGATCATATGCAAAAAAATCTGCCATTGTGCGTGTGCATCGTGGACAATGTCCTGCGTGTAGGGTACATTTTTCTAAGGACGTATGGGGTGACATATACACAATGTAGGAGTTTCAACTGTAGGAGGTGGAATCGAGCATTGTGCAACACCACCTTATGATATCCTATTTTCTGCCCCAGTCTCTATCAACAGTCAAGTCTCTGACATCACGTTCTCATTTGGCCCATATTGTCAGGTGGTCGTGTTTGCCCCCGCCTGCAATTCCATAATGGCAGCAGATGTGTGTGAATCCAGGGGGGCATCTCCAGAAATCCGGCCAGTACTCATGTACACTATAGTTATTTAAGCAAATGTCAGAAACTTTCCCTGACCTTCTCAAAGTTGATAAATCGATCATTCTCGGACAGATCTCCCATCATGCAACATCCATCGCCGGAATGCGGAATCCTGGGTGAGCCCGTATCCGCAGATCAGACAAGAAGCGAGTGCCTCTCATTGCATATGTACAGTAGGGCTCCCAAACCCAAGACATCAACAGTATCAGGTGTGGGATTGTCTTGGTACAGGATCAGATGCACTGCAGGCAAAGCCTTTGAAGGATAACACCCAGGCAATAGCGTCTTTTCCCCATTGGGGGCTTCCATCATCCATAGTGGGAGATGTTGGAATTTGGAACCTGTGTAGTAAACTTCAAAATCTGGAAGTGACAGTCCATCCTCCTAGTTTGGAGGTTAAAGAGTAGTATTTAGCTTGAATCTGGGGCGTCCACCATTCCATAGCAATCTTGTATGCATCTTGCCAATTCTCTGAAAAATGGAACGAGGTAGGAGGCACATTGTAGCATGGAAAGCATTCAAACACCTCAGGAGTATAGTCATTTTAGTGAGTGCAACTCTGCCCAAAAGAGGCAGTAGCAGTTGTTGCAGAAAGGCGAGTGAACGTTCTATTCCTGCCAATATACTCTCCAAATTCGGTTGTGTTGTATATCTTCCTGCATGGAGTGGGAGAAGGGTATACCAGGGCATCTAAGGGATGCAGGCAGCCACTCCATCCCCAAGTCTGGAAGGCGTTCTGTCAGTACATTAGCCAGAGCTCCCATGGGGAACAACTTAGATGTAGCCCAGTTAGGGGTAATCCCTGCCACCCATCTAAAGTCTTCAAGGAGGCACAGCAGACAGGGAATCGATTTCACTGGGTCTGACATATAAACTAGGGAATCATCACCATACATTAAATTCACATGTTGTGAGATCTATCCGAATGCCCTATCTGCCATTTGTTTGTGTACTGTATTTGTCAGTGGTTCATTAGCCGGGGCAAAAAGCAGGGGCAAAAGGGGACACCCCTGGCGCTTGCCCCTCTCCAGCCCACACGTGGATGACACTAGACTACCTGTTCAGACCCTGGCCTCTGGGCTGGTGTATAGTATTTGTATCCAGCTGAGTATACCGGGTCAAAACTCATCTCCTGCAGAACCTCCAACATATTTTTCCACTCAACTGTGTCAAAGGACTTTTCAATGTCTAGGGAAGCAACTGCAAAATGATTCCCCGCTCAGACACAAGTAGGGTGCCATGTGTGCCAATCTTTGTAGATGAAATAGTGTACTTCTGTTAGGGATAAAGCCTTTTCTGATCCTCGTGCACAAGTGATAACATCACACCATGCAGGCTAAGAGTTTACTAATAATTTTTAAGTTTCTATCGATCATTGATAATAGTCAGTACGCGCCGGTCGCTCTTAGGTCTTAGTTAGTTTTGAGGATTGGAACAATTAGAGCGTCTCTCATGGGTGGGAAGCATCCATCCTGATAGGCCTCACCCACCAGTTCATGGCGCTTGACCATAAAGAGCGCTGGGACTAGCTTATAAAATTAAGGCGGCAGACCGTCGGAGCCCGCGGTCTTCCCATTTTGCAAACCATCTAGATCTGCATGTAACTCCACTCCAGTTAAGGTGCCGTTTCAAATTCATTACTGTTTTTTGATTTTTGCCCTAAATGAGGCATTCGTGTCTATGCCTTCGTCAGATGCTGTTCGCCTGTTGTGATTTTCCTTTCAAGCTGGCCCGCCACCCCTACTACTCTAGAAATGGCGGCCCCCACAGATCCCCATTTTAATCGCCCTCCACTCTGTGGCTCTCTTAGTTGTGGATACCCAGTTTAACTCTCTATCGGTGAGGTCCTGGCCCTGCAAACTCCAGGTGGGGATGGAGTCGCGTCTACGACCCTGTCGTAGAACTGGTACCAAACAGGAATAATCAAGTCTGCTATAGGAGCCGTGCGGCCGAGAGTAAACCGTACGTTTTGCCACCAGGGTGCTTTAGGCGCCAAATAAACACAATATGCAGTTGATTCATGATTTCTAGTAGATGAGCTAATGTTTTAGTGAGAGGTCCGGTCTGGGGGGTGTCTATCCAGTGCAGAAGACATAATAAAATTTAAATCTCAAGCCCACATCACAGGCATATCCAGTTTGGGGAGTATCAGCCTTTAGAGCCCAGGGTAAAAGGAAACATCCTCTAATTTGGGGCTATGGACATTGAGTAGACAGATTGGATTCCAATACAAGAACCCCTTTAACCATAATGTATCTAGATCACCTTGTGAATGTAAATGGGACATTGTCTTCCACCTAAATGGGGAACCCCTCGAGCATTATAGGAGTAAAGAGCTAATCACAGCGGTCCCTTCCACTGTTTGGCAGACAATTTGGAATTTAATTAATAGAGTTAAGTGTGTGTTCTTGTAGAAACACTACACCCGCATGTAGGCGTTTGATATAACAAAGAACCCTGTATCTTTCAGTATATTTTTTAAGTCCCTGGACTTTCCCTAGAAATTAGTTTAAGATTGTCTTTCATAGGTTGATGAGGCCCATCTTTCTCCTTCGATTTCTAGTAATCTTTGGAGAGCTTTAGATGCTTATGTGGACTTAGCATCGAAAGGTTTGGTTGCTCAATATCCCTTTGTGTTGCCTAATTAAGTGGGTCCTGTGTGTCTTGTTTTGTGGAGCCCTACAGGAGTTCGTTTCTCTGTCCTCTCTTCCCTTTCTCTTCTTTCCCCGCTTTCTTCCTCTTTCCTTTCTTTTCTCTTTCTCCTTTCCTCCTTTCTCTAGCTAAGTTCTCCTCTTTTTGTTGCATAGTGATACTGTTGATGCTTTTTATTCTTCCAGTACTGAATCTTTGTTTTCTTCAATATTTATATGTTATTTATCCAATTAATTATTTGTAACTTAGCCTCCATGATACCTTATTCTCCATTGATATTCATCAGCTGTATCACTTGTTATTATGTTTAACTATTTCTTTACTGCCTCAAATTCTAATAATTTTTTTTGAACTAGAATATTGTCTTGCATAGTAGTGCTTTGTGTAAAAGCCCCTGTAATTCAAATCTCGCCAGAAACAACATCAACCAGGTGGGGTCAGTGACCATATCGCCACGCCTAGTGCCTAAAGTGTATTGTGCCCCAGTTTAGGTGTTTATATCAAGAGAAACTTTATCCTCCACCCACCTCTTCGGAATTTAAGTGGGGCCTCTTGTCATTTCAAATCAACGCAAACATGTCCACACAGGCAATATGTATTCACAGAAATGTTGCCATAAAGAAAAGGTGAGAACCGTGTCATCCTCTATCCAGGTCCCGGTCCACAGTGTCCTCACCCCACCCAGGTCCCCGTCCACCGTGTCCTCACCCCACATGAACATGTCTTAGCAAGTAAACTCAACCGCCAATAACAGTTACGTAGGAAGGTGACCTAGTTTCCCACCAATGGCGAAGGACGGAACCACTTCTGGCCGTCTACAACAGCAGTGCCAAGGACGCTGTGCCTCAGGAGAAAGGCTTTCAGCGACTTTGTGCGACCCTGAAGGTCGTGTGCTGGGGGGACATGTTTACTGGAGGCCAATTTAAATCCGCTGATGCATTCTTCAAGGAACATGCGCGCACTCCTCTTGAGGTGTTCTATTATCTGCGACTCCGACAGGGAATGCGGGCAATACTCCCTGACTATCCCGCGGAGCCTATTGTCTCGCCTCCACTTCACTTCCTGCTAACCTCGAGCGATGGTTCGCACTTGGTCTCGGGACTGTACCGCCATCTCCGCGCGGATAGCCCGCAGCCTATGGTGTCTGCGAGATCGCGATGGGCTTCCGAACTAGCGATCGACATCACTGAGGACCAATGGGGATACTGTTGTACTCTTACGGCTCGTATATCGGCGAGCAGTAGGCTCAAATTAATACACTATAAATACTTACAGCGCTTGTACTATACCCCTGTTAAAAAATTTCAGTTTCACTTAGCTGACACGGATCGCTGTGACCGCTGCCGCGCGGAACATGCAGACTTCTTGCATCTAGCTTGGGACTGCCCCCCCTTACAGACCTATTGGCAGCAAATACATGCTGCTCTTGAATCCATGATTGGGTCGTCCATACAGCCTGACCCTCTGCTCATGCTATTGGGGCACACGCCGCATATTCCCTCAATACACAGAAAATTTGTGGACACTGCGCTCCTACTGGCGAAGAGGCGCGTAGCTTGCAGATGGGGACGTGGCAGGGCTCCCAAGTTCAAGGAATGGATTGCAGATATGATATACAGTCAGGAACAGCACACAACATTTACTGACCTACTTCCAGTACCCAGTAGACCGAGAGACATATGGCAGCCCCTGGTTACTTATCTTCTAGCCCGGAATGCTTGCGATGAAACACTACCGGGAGATCCCACTGGTGATGGTACAGATGGCCTAGCGTGAGATGCAACAGTCCCTAGATCTTATGCCTTGCTTCAGTTGTTGTGCCTACTGCATTGTCCATCGAATCTGTATGCTGTGATGCACTCCTAACACTTACATGATGTAATGTTGATGTCCCGGACGTATTATGTATAACCCCGATGAATGCTCCCTATGCTTGATTATCATTGATATGCTCCTGTTTCTGATGTATAATCTGCTTATTACTGCATTGATGCTGCCCAAGCCGTTTAGGGGTACCTCACTGTGCTGAGGTTCCTGACCCCATTTTGATGTTGCTTTGTACACCACGGACTCCAACCGCTGTAATGTCGCTCTGTATGTACTGTCTTGTTTGAAAAACCTCCAATAAACAAAGTTTTCAAAAAAAAAAAGGACGCTGTGCCTCAACAGCCTTCGTGGAAACTGATATGAGGGGGAGGGGCCTCTCTCTGTCCTGCTTAGTGTCTTTCGGATGTATATAGTATAATAATAATCAAAATGATAACAGTACGTTAAACCGTACTCATCGCCTTCTCCCTTCTGGCCATCATCATGAAGCAATTTGGTACAGCTCAAAATTCGTTGTCATTTAGCGATTAGCATGCCAGTCAATTTACATGATGCCACCGTGTGTCATAGAATTTCGGCTCCCTTCACACGGTCACACGGTGAGGAGCCAAAGTCACACGATGGCAGGAAAATCGAACTGAAAACCACATTAAACCGTAGATTTTCAGCTAATTTTCGGGGGCTGTAATCAGCCGATGTACATTAGGAGGTGTGAAAACACCACAGGACATCTGCGAAAGCCTCAATGACCCTTTGGGGCAGATTTATGAAGGCCTTGCGCCGCCGGTGCGTCACTTTTAACATGGGAAAAAGTGACGCACCGGCGGCGCAGGGCCTTCATAAATCTGCCCCTTTGTGTTTATTTTTCTGGTAGAGGCAGGGTGTGCGGGGCGTGGTGAAGAGCAGAGTGCCTCTGAGGTAGCTCTAGGCACGACTCGAGGCCCAACCCCTTTTCAAGGCCCCACTCCCTCCTCACAGGGTGACTTTAATTTGTAAATTGGCAGGTATGGACCAGTGCTCAATCCACGGCAACCTTGGTATGAAGAGAACATTCTGGAGCATCAGCCAGTGGAATGTGTGTCAACGCCAGGCGAGTGCCAGCGCCCTGGCCCTCGCCGGTATATAAAGTTAATATTTCATTAAATTGTTTTTCTTAAGATTTAAATTTTAAAAACGTCATGCCGAAAGAATAAGGCTTATGTTTGTTTATTACTACTAAACATTATTTAAACGTACGCATAGAAATAATTTAAACTAATTTAAATATTGTTTAAACATTAAAATGGCAATATTACATTTAAAAAAGGATGTTACATTTTTTATAATGAAGGATATAAATACATTTTTAGATAATTGTAATTTTTTAACATTAAATGAAATGGACTTACAGTTTTTAAAAGTTAAAATATGTTAATTTAATTTAAAACTAGTTTCTAAGGCCTTTTATTTCAAATCACTGCCTCCATTATTTTTGGTGGGAGGATGTTACAGAACCAGTGGTTATCCATATGTGGTGTTTGACTTACTATAGGTTTAAGCTGGTATACATTTACACCTGTTTTGGGCCATTTTTTGGCTGCAGTAACTATAGAAGTATAGTTCGCCAATAGCAATGGGTTTACTCTTTTGTGGGTGGGTGCATGTCCTCCCTAAACCCCACCCTAACCCTGCCATAATCCCTCCTTATTCCTCTCTGCACCCCTCCCATGTATCTGTAAATAGCCCCCATTTTCCGCATCACCTACATTTACTATTAAAACGTAAAACTTTGTTTGCAACGATCTTCCAAGTCAAGGTGAAGGTCTCTACATATAAAAGATAGGAGAAACAGAGGCGTCAACCTTCACATGTCGGTTAATAAATAGCAATTTGTCGCACGTTAACTTAGAAGTACCATTGCGGTACTACTAAGTGTACTACAAATGCAGTTTGTGGATAGGCCCCAGTGTTGTTACTTTTTGATTGCCTGTTCACTTCACGACAATCAGTCTTCCACCAAGGATGATATTACTTTTGCCAATTGCCTTGTCAGGTGAGTTTTCTCTGAAATCCATGCAGTTTACCCTTTTCCACCAAAATTTTGAGGGAACAAATATTATAAGGCAAAATTATCAATGTCTAAATATAGATAACAAAAAATATTTTGAAGGTAAGTGTATATATGTAAGTATAGCTTTACTATACTTAACTTCACATATATGTTCATTACATAGATTACACAATATTTTTCTTTGTTTTTTTGACAAACAAACATTTCCTCCTAATTTGAACATGACAATGACATTACCTTATCATGATTTATGATTCATTGCATACTAAATACACCTGCCACCCAACCATCGACTACCGCAACCTAAATCCCTTGCCTGGATGCATCACCTTTTTTGGGGATAGACAAGGGATTTACGGTCAAATTCTTATGTGACTCTCCACAGATTCCATTTCTTGTGCTCTGGAGTGGGGCATCCTACTAATTCCCAGACCTTTCTATGAAAATGGGCAGGGAGGGAAATGGCAGTAGACCCGCCAGATGGATGTTCCAAACTGGACACAGCCCTGAAAAAGAGGATCCCTGCCAAAGCTACTGGCACTAATAATGGTGTTTGTTGTGTCCCTCCACCTAAGCACCAGGAACAAGCAGAGAATACCCCACAAACTAACCATATGGAATATGAAGGAGAGGTCTCTGTATGCATTAGGCTCCTGTTCGAAATGGGATTTCTGGTTAGCTAAGGTTTGCACCAAAGCCAGGCAGAAACCACCACTCTAGTCAGGATAAGGGAGTTACACTCCTAAAATAACCCCTGCTCACCCCCTTGGTAGCTTGGCATGAGCAGTCAGGCTTATCTTAGAGGCAGAGTGTAAAGCATTTGCACATAACCAACAGTAATACCATATAAGCACTACAAAGGACACCACACCAGTTTAGAAAAATATCCAATATTTTATATACTTAAACAAGACCAAATACAATAAAAATCCACAATTCAGTACTTTGGAAATGTTTAATTCGCAAGATGTCTTTAAATTGCAAAGATACGTTGAGAACACAGTTCCTTGATGTCGATAGCTCCGTCCGGGCTATCACGGCGTTGTGAACAAACAAATCCAAACAGTTCTGGCTGACCGCGGCGCCGCGGGTGAGCTACGGTGTCGGGAAGACCCGCAAACAGTACCTTTCAGAGATGCAGGTCGTTGATGACCTCTCGTTTTCACACCCGTTGCAGGTCGATCTCCTCTCTGATGGAATCAGGAGCGCTGGCCTCGGCAGGTGTTGGGTGCTGCGGTGCAAAGTGCAGCTGTGCGGCGTGTGGTGCCCTCAGGTCGCGGTGTGAGCAGCGGCTCGGTGGCGGTGTCAGATGGTGTCGTCGGTGAGACCAGGGTCGCAGTTTGAGATGAAGGCGGTGCACGTCACGGTGCTGGCAGGTCACGGTGCAGCAGCGGCGTCGCTGTCGCTGAAACACTGTTGTCAGCTGACGCCTGGAGTCGATGGTACAGGCGTCAGTAGACCAATGCTGCGGTGGTGCATGAGGGCGGTGCATCGTGTAACTTTACTAGCGGTGCCCTCGAACCACGGTGCAAGCAGCGGCATTGAGTCCAGCGTGGAGCGGCGGCGGCGGGGATACCACGTCATCGTCATGAAGCGAGCTGATGTGGAGTGGGGTGCCCACAGGTCGCGGGGCGAGCAGCGGCTCGGTGCCGGCGTCAGCAAGCGTCGCCGGTGAGACCAGGGTCGCCGTGTGGCAGTGCTCTCTGTGGTGCCTTCAGGACACGGCGTTGGCAGCGGCGTCGTAGACAGCATCGGGCTTGAAGCCTTTGCTGTTCTTGAGACTTCTTGAACAGGGGGCAAGCTCTGCCTTAAGACCTCGGAGATACTAAGCACAATTAGAGCAAGTTCAGTCCAGTCCTTTCAGTGTCCAAGGTAGAAGCAGCAGCTGCAGGCCAACAAAACAAAGCAACAACACAGCAAAGGGGCAGTACTCCTCCTGGCAGCTCTTCCAGCTCTTCTTCTTGGCAGGCTCCTTGATTCCAGCGATTTCTCTGAAGTCTTTTCTATCCCTGAGACTTCCAACAGGAGGCAAGCTCTACTTCAAGCCCTTGGAGAAACTTCTAACAGCAGGATGAAGAAAGCACAGTCCAGTCCTTTCCATGCTCAGTACAGAAGCAAGCACTGCAGGCCAACCCCTCAACACATAGCAAAGGGACAGTACTCCTTCTTCAGCTTTCCCGGTCCTTCTTCCTGGCAGGTTCCTTAGTTCAGAAGTAATCTAAATCTCTGGGGTCTGGGCTCCAATATTTATGCCAGCAAATCCTTTGTCCTCTGAAGGCAGAGGGGTCTGAACCTAGTTCCAAACAGTTCTGGATGCATTCTGCCAGTGTGTACCTTCTTCCTTTTTCAGTGTGGGCCAGGGTCATCAGACGCACCACAGGAGGTTGAGCCAGCATTGTGGAAGTCGAGCTCAGCCCTATTCAGACCCAGGTGTGACTCCTCCCACCCATCTAAGTGTAGATGTTTCTATTCAGCCCTGTGTTGACTCACCGTGCCTCCTGGAGTCTCCCCCAGCCCTTGCCACTCACAAACCAGACAGCTAAAACACAAGCTAGCAGAGGCAGGCTAGATGGTTAGGTCAGAAAATACCCACTTTCTAAAAGTGGTATTTTCAAACACAGAATGTTAAAACCAACTTCACTAAAATATGTGTTTTATCATTCTGAGTTCAGGCATACTAAACTCGAATTTCTACCATGTTCCCTGAGTCAGTTAGGATTATAAGATGTTAAAATCAAACTGCCCACTCTGGCCTATGGGGAACAGGTACCCTAGCAATAGTGAAAAACGAAATAGGCTGTAATTCACTACCAGGACATGCCAAACTCACCAGTGAATGTCCTACTATTCACATACAATGCACCCTGCCCATGGGGGTACCGTGGGCCTACCTTAGGGGTGACTCACATGTAGAAAAGGGAAGGTTTAGGGACTGGCAAGTGTGTGCACTTACCAAGTCGACATGGCAGCCCCAGGCTGCGCACAGGTTCTGCAATGGCAGGCCAGAGTTACACTTTACAGGCTGTTTCATGGGTGGCACAATCCAATGCCGCAGCCTACCAGGAGCATTTGATTTATAGGCCCTGGCACTCGCAGTGCACTTTACTAGGGACTGACACATAAATCAAATAAGCCAATCATGGAAAAACCAATCCATAACACAGTTTACACAGAGAGCATATGCACTTTAGCACTGATTAGCAGGGGTACAGTGCCCAAAGTCCTAAAACCAACACAAACAGGTCAGGAAAAAATAGGAGGAAAAAATTAAATTTTAGGGATAACCCTGCAAAAAGGGCCCTTTCCAACAGCTCCTATGAGGTACAAAAGTGGTTAGCGCACAGGGCAGAAGGATAAGTAGTTCTACGCCTTTAGGGAGGATATTTAGATTCTGAAATTCAAATTCAAATTCTGGAAGATACTGAATGGAGCTCCTAGAGTCATGTAACAGCCTGATTCTAACTCCTAGAGGAATTATTGCAATACACAATATTTAGCTGAGGGGGGCTGATTTCAGAGGTTCACAGCTTAAGTTCCCCCTCAGGCTAGGTTCGGCCTAGTCTGAGAAAGAACTTTATCCAAACCCATTTAAAGATAAAACAAAAAATACTGTCAGGGAAAAGGTGACATTTGATTGGAGAAAGCGCTAAAATATCATAAATATGAATTCACCATTGGATTCTGGTTTTATAATTGATATTATAAAACCAGAATCCAATGGAAAAATCCTAAAATGCACATAACGTGAATTCAGGTATTTCAAGAGCATAAAGCAGTGTCACTTGGGGATCTTTGAAAGTAGTGTGGCATTATACTTCCCTACAATTCTTTTCTGCCCGAAGTAAGTGATCCTAACCTTTTCTAGGCGGGTTGGGAGTTGTTCTCCACCATGAACAATTATTTAAATGGGATTAAATAGATCATTTTAAAGCACAATGTTCACATACATTTGCTTAAAAGTCATAGGCTCTGAAAAGGCACTCATTAAATATTTAAAACTTTGATGGTGTGACAAGACAATGAAGGCTGATGCTTTCCCTGAGTTGACCCCATTGTTTTCAAAAATGAGCAGTCGGTAATAATTACCTCCAGTGTGCAGGGCCATCACTTAGTCATGAGTGCCCCCCGCCCCATCTGCCATGAAATACAATCCCATCAGCCTAACCAGTCTATTCATTACTAGCGCCTTGATATCCCTCTGGGATGATTGTAGCGCTCTACAAATACAAATAAAAAAATATGTCAATGCCAGTATATTATCATTAATTGTATTTATATACCATTATTGACCCATATATCCATGTCAAGGCCAGCATTTTGTCATGTTTGCCGGAAGCCCCACCCTTTAAGCTTTGGGAGCCCTCCCTAATGCCAAATATTATCTGCAGTATACCAGAACCAGCATTTCATCACAGGTGTCTCATATGTCAATAATTATGTATTGTGTGCCAGAACTAGCACCAGCATTTCTCCATGTGTAGCGCATAAAGCCAAGAAATTACTTCATTATCATTTCATATAACTTTAGTAGTGTTATCAATGATGTCACAGGACGTGTCACAAGGAATGTATGATGTTACATCACATACATTCTCAACGCATGGCTTTACAATGCGGTCATTACAATGACCGCGTTCTTACCACGAGTGCCATTACATCGCATGTCGTTTCAACGACTTGCTGTAGGGGGCGCGCTAGACTTAGGAATAGTATTAATTACTATTCCTACTCCAGTTTGCGCAACAGCAGGAAAGGTGTTGAATTTATAATCCAACACATTCCCTGGTGTTGCATGCCCCCTACAGCAAGTCATTGATACGACTTGCGATGTAATGGCACCCGTGGTAACAACACGGTCGTTGTAACAACGCGTTGTAAAGCAATTGCGTTGTGGAAACAGCGTTGTAAACGCTGTTTCCCGTCACAAGTGATGTAATATGGGAGGTCAGCTACTGTCTCTCTAACTCCATAGACCCTAGTGACCAACCAATACACATTTATTGGATGAGGTTGTCTAACCCACATAATGTGGCATGCCTCATCATTGTATATCCGAATGGTGTGCAGTTCCTAAGTGAATGTGAGAGTGTTCAGGTCTGTGAAAAAGTGCCCTATCACACCCCGAAGGATGGCATGCTTAATTATTGGGTCTGCTCCTCATTGGGCCGGCGCTGCAATGCCCGATGGGCACCCGCGAAGGAGCTCTTTGGCAGAGATCTATTTTTGATGAAGCCGTTAGGTGCGTGTGGTTGTGAGGAATAGGTAGAAAAGTGAGTGCAAAGTGGTGTCTAAAATGGGTTTAGGGAGACCCTAATGCCTAAATTTTATTCCTAGAGTTCACTAACCTAACTAAAAACAAGAATCCCTAACCGGATACAATGGTCCTAAAGGGCATGTGTGGTGTAGAAGGTCGACATGTTTCTTGCCTGTTGTAGCCCCTAACGGGTCTTGTGGCAATTTATCAGGACCAATAGTTTCAGAGCGAATATCTGAACTCTAACACTACCGCAGTGCTGGTTCTAAAAGTAAGGAAATACAATAGCTACCAGCTTTGCAAGTGAATACCAGGTCCAATTCACCTAGTATGCTGTGCCCCCCATATATGGTGGGTCTGTGCTGACGGGAGCTTTCGAACAGAGTGCGTTGTTGCTTACGACGGAAGGCGGTGTGGCAACTAGCCATGCTTCTACCCAGGCTCTGGTTCCTCATTGCCCACCTTATCGAACGCTGGTAAGATGTTACTACCAGGGTGTACTCGACTTCAACACTGTTAAGGGAGTTCTTAAGAAATACTGATTTTCTGGATAAAAGAGGGGTTCAGTCACTCTAAGCATACCTTAACTCTGTTAACTAGACTTTCACCCTACTCAGGATATTATCATGCTCTGTGCTCTGCAGCGGGGAGTCGATTCTGAGTTCAGCTGCCAGCATGAGCGAAGTAGGTACATCGCGGGTGCATCTCCTTGACAACTGTGTAACTACAGGAGTTTATTATTCCAAGTAGGGTGAAATTCTAGTTATCAGACATGGCAGGAATTTCCTTGTCACATTGCTGGGTATGCACTATTAGTTAAAGGGATCCCTTACATCCCCTGAAGAATGCCAAAGACCTGTAGAGGCTGATAAATAAGTCCAGTAACATGTTGGCAGAATATTAGGATGTCAAGGACATTGTAACCAGAAAACATCCAATGACTACACAATATAGTGTTTTTAATCATACCTAAGGTGCCATCCAATTAAAAAAAACCTTATAGTATACCTCTTCATCTTTCTCTCCCAGCAGGCAGGGAGCACCTGGGCACACATGCTCCCCTGAGCCAATCACTACGCTGCAATGCAGCATTGTGATTGGTCTGAGCGCCGTGGATCGGCGCTCAGACTGGAACAAGGAGCCTGTGCATGTTCCTCACCAGGCTGTGTAATACAGCCTGGTAGGAACATGCAAAGTGCGCATTAACTGTTTGGTCGGCCCAAGAGGGCTGGCCAAATAGTTCATGCGCACTTAGGGAGTTCACAGCACTCCTCCCCTGCTCTGGTCAGCCCCAACCCGCCCCATCACTGACTGCAATAGGGAAGATAAAATGATAATAACAATATTTTTCCTCTTAAGTAGTGAGGTGACGCTCCTCCGCCTTAGCAGAGGAGCCGCCACTGAGTACCATCTGACCAATGTGGGATGAGGTGGTCAATGAGGAAGCATGCTACATTACATGGATGGGACCATATCATTCAATACGTCAGTTTTGATCGATCGCCTGGATTTATGGAAGTTAACTCGGGGACCTTAACCCTCCGTGAATAATTCCTCACTGCACTTGTTGTATTTATGAGTTTGATTGGAGGTAGTTCACTGAGTGATCATCTATCTCTCTCTATGTGTTAGAAATATGTGAGGTCAGTGCAGTGCATGGCGAGGGCATGAGTTATAGTTACTTAAGTTGACTATAACTGGTGAATTCTCTTGTTATTTGAGTTTAAAATTTTATGTTTTAACTGACATTTTCACCTAACTATAAAGCCACTTCAACTTTTGGTTTTCAGATTTTTTTTGTATTCACTTTTACTATAACTCCACTTTAACCTTTGGCTTTTTCAGTGAATTTCTGAGGTTTTTAAAATAAAGTGGTGTCACTTCAAGTAAGGCAGCCCTACTTGCTTTCTCAAAGGGTCACAACACTAAAATATAAAAGGCAGGTCGATTAGCTTATCAGGCAACACCTCAACATATGCAATGCCAAATTGTCAAAAAGGCATCTCAAGCGTGATGGCGTTCACGTTGCAGGGAATTCATTGGCTGAGAAAGCCACAACGGTAGCAACTGAATCGGCTTCCGTAGTTAGAAAAAAGCGTGCAGTAAAATACATTGACGGTGAAACAGTGCTGGCGGTGAAAACGTCATCAAAAGGCGACTGCTCAGCGCTACCGATCAACTATCCACTCAAATATACATACATGATCGATGCAAACTCCATTCCTTTTGCTCGAATCCCTGGAGTGGGGGACAGAGTAATTCCAAACACGGACAGGAGAGGCTTGTTAATAGCAGACGCACATATGGGTGAGGGTCTCAGACACCTCAAACTAAAAGATTCTCTGGAAGAATTACAATCAAAATACTGGTGGCCAGGCATGAGCCTGCAGCATCACATTTTTGTAAAGAAATGCCTTGACTGCAACAGAGAACGCAGTGGCGAGAGAAACGGTATATTACCATGGCGTTTCACTCCAGAATGGATCAACAATAAAAATTAATGCGTCTAATTAACATATAAAGACTAGTTTCCACTTGTAATGTAGATCCCCAGCACTCGGCTGACGTCTGAACTGTTATAAAAAGATTTGTGAGTCTTTATCGGCACATACGCAATTGGCATGCTGCATTCTGACCAGGGTCCTGCTTTTAGCTCTAGAGCTTATAAGGAGGCCATGACCAGCATGGGCATTGCATTGCGGTATTCTTGTCCATTTCATCCTGAGGGAAACAGAATTGTAGAAAGAAAAAACCGTGACATAAAGCAATCTATAACAGCGAAGGTATTAGGTTCGGGAGCTGGGTGGGTCAAACATCTAATAAGTGTCCAACGTAGTCTAAACAACCTGCCAAGAAATTCTCTGAGGGGATTCAGTCCGTACGAATTATTGTTTGGGACTAGAATGATGGTCTTAGATCTTGACAGTCAGACTTCAGTGGTTAAAGAAAAAAGCTTTGATATCAAAGATCGTTTGGCTATTTTGCAGGACTTAAATGAAACAAGGAAAGACCTGAGCAACATAAAGTTGAAACAACAGCCAACGACCACTGAAGAAAAACCACCTGTCCCAGCAAGACCTGTCTGGATTCCAAAAGTCGGGGATCTAGTCAGAGAAAAGATCGCGGTAAAGAAGGAATTTGGGCCTTCTTACAGAAAAGCAGTTCCTGTCTTGTCTATCAACGGGACAAGATCAGTAGTACTACCGCCCCTTGCTGGTAAAAAGGAGAACAGAGTTGTATCAATCGACCTGGTAAAACCACAATCATGTGGCCGATAACAAACAGTAGGCCAAGTGGACTTCCGATAAGTAGTAGAACACCAAGGTTTGCTACAAACACAGAGGTTCAATCTAAGAGGCTACTCACATTTGAAATGCCTACAGAACAACAACAAGGACTATGCAACAATGCTATGGAACTTAAACCTCTAAAAACCCAAATAAAAACATTTAGCAGAGACACACCAATCTACAATGAAGTAACAAATGACTATGCTGCTGCAACAAAACACACTAATAAAGCAAACAGTAATCCTGAAGCAATTGGAACAATAGACAGAACGGCATCCGGCTACTTCATCAACTTCGATGATTCATCTGAAGATCTGAGTGAATCAAAGAAACAGACATCAACAAAAACCTTTAAAGATAAAGCTAAGGAACTTTTTCAACATCTGAAAGAAACCTATCTGATTTCTCCATGGATTGAATTCTGGGTGGCCTTAGGTGCACTTATCCTCATTCTTTGGCTCATCATGGTACTATGTTTGGGACATTTCATTGAGGGAAAATATGCTAAAATGGACACAGCAAGCCAGAAAATCAACTTGGTCCTCAAACCACACACATCTTCACACGTCGAGAAAAGAGAACTTTCTTCAGTCAACTTCACAGCCAATCCTATACCCGGTGGGGTAGCATGGGACAATACTGATTATGAAATCTATGGTCTGGTTGAAATCCTGAAATATCCACATCAAATCAAGATCTCATTGAGTGACTTTGTAAAACCAAGCTCATTTGCTGATGATTGGGACTTTGAAAGTATTAATGATATGATGTCTGACCTAGTAATGTCTGCTAAATTTACAAAACATGATTATTTGCAGGGTTCGTCTAATTTTGATAAGATGTTCTGCTATAATCACTTTGGTAACCATTATCTGCATAAATCTGCACAACCTAGAAATGTTTTAAATTATAATCAATGGGAACACTGTGCAACCCCTCCAAAAGGTAGCTCAAGAACTTTTTATGACAAATATTCATATTTTTCAGGGTTCAACACAAGTAATGCAGAAACATTTTATTTCAAATTGTCAAATAAGACAGGTACGAAGACCATGCTTACAAACACTAAATTGATATATTCAGACTCATTTTTTGAGCAAATGAGTACATTTGGTTTTGATTATTGGGACAAAAATGTTGAAGTAAAAAGTGTTTGGGGTACAAAAGAATGGCAAGTACAAGGTATAGAATCATTGTTTAGAGCCTGCATGATCCCAGAACAAATTATATTTTTGAATGACACTGTTCAACAAACTACCTGTCTTGGCCTAGCCAAAATCAAAGACTTAAACAAACCGTCTATTCCAAAGCCAACAATGAACAGTAATAGCTCTATAGATGAGGAGATAGATGTAAACCATATATTAAGCCAAAACAGAACACATCCTGATTGGAAAAAGTGGTTGATCTGGCCCACAGATACTAATAACTGTCAAGACAGATTCCTGAACAAAATACAGGGGTTCACATTGACCAGGCCAGACCCTAGATATTCCCAAAGACAACACCCAGGGATAATTACCACGTACAGTGTGGGCAAACTCTGCCTTCAATGGCTACAAACATCCACACTGGCAGAAATTAAGCAACACCTAACTTTACTTACTGATGGTGCTGACTTGCGTGACTTCATTATGGGACCGCGCAAACAGCGTCAGAAACGCTTCATAGCAGCCTCTGTATATGCAGCTTATAACGAAGCCTGGAAAATAACTCAAATTGAAACATCAGAGAGAATACGGGAAATTGACCGTATTAATTTGGAAAATCACTTTCTGTAGTGGACAATGGGTTAATGACTCTGTCCTCCAGAATATACTCTTTGGACAGCATTGTGTCTTCAGCAATCGACATAATATCGCAAGACTTACTGTTGTTACAACACGGTCAGTCCCAATTGCGTTCTATTGTACAGCTTGGCTGGACGTTACAAAATCTGCGTTCAGGCTATGTGCCTTGGCGTTTAATCAACACAACGTCACTATTCAATATCTTTAACCTTACTGATAAACAAATCAGTATGGCACAGAAGGATGCTGATTATACAATCCTGAGCATTGAGAAACTCGAGAGATTACCAGTGACAATGTCAGAACGACCTGTCAGTGAATGGATAATACATGGGATAATTAATATTCCAATATCTACTTTCAGGTTTCAATACTGCCAAAAATATATACAGGCTGGCATGCACGAGAAATTGGGAAAAGGGTACATTAAGTCAACATGGAACTTGCCCTATTCACATGCATGTGTCAGTAATAAAGGCCAGAAAGTGTTTCTTAGTGGCAATAATTGTGCGATGTCACTAAGCGGTACACTTCTGTGTAATGGAATTAGTTTACACGGAGCCTGTGAAGGGTCCTCAAATAACCTTTCATGCCACCAGCTAGGCGCACCTGCAGCACAAATAGAACCATTCTTTAGGAGACTATCGAACGGGAGTTACATTGTAATTGTAGACCGCAGATGTTGTAGTTTGGTGCCCGGAGTACCTTATCTCGTAACTACGACTGCGAAGGTCATGTGCTGTGAACAAGTATTGTTCCCCAGCGCAATGCCAGACAGGGAGGCAAGGTTAGGGCCGAACTTGAAAATTGCTTCTATTCGAATTGATACTTTAAGCAGAATGAAAACAGTGCTCCTTCAGACGCCGACCAGGCTCACGTCATCAAAAGAAACGTATGATCTCTAAGTTGCAAGGACAACGGCAGAGATTCATTCATTGTTATCAACTAATTCCCCCATACATTTCGCAGAAATCCTGAACGAAATCTTAAATATTTCTGATACCAGTGGAGTCTCAAATGTATTTAAGACAGTGTTTTCGGGGGCTTTAACACCATGTAAAGCCATTCTGGGTATTTTTCCGGACTTTGTCCATTCCATCTTTGGTGGACTTCCTCTCCTTTTGGGGCTAGTGGCAGGAATCCTATTTTTGATCCTGTTATTTCGCTATGGCAGACCGTGTCACAGACAAAACACCTGCGACAAGGGAAGAAACAATCCTAGCCATTGGATACCGGGACCGGATATCTAAGATCCTTGGACTATCCCGGCTTAGAGACCTGAACATGACTTGGTTTCTTTCATTTCGACCAATGTGGCAAAGATGTGTTTTACCTGTATTAAGGTGCTTGCTATGCGGAGAAGAATGCGTGTTGGACACCTGTCTGACGCTACAATCGGATGCTCCAATGGATGCAGAAACTTTGTTGGGTCCGGTCACGGCCCATGCATTGTGCTGTCCCCAGCGGCTACCAATCCTGATGACGGCATTCGTGGAAACTTCACCACTACGATTGAGGGGTAGTGAGGTTCAAGATGAAAGCAGCATCGATCAGGTACGACCTTCTGTCAGCTATGCTGATCAAAACATCAATGGAGGCAATCATGCTCATGAATGCATGGTGACCACTTTTTCCGAGTTCGTGGAACTTTCACAGGAAGCTGTTGACAGCTTTTTCGACAGTCTAAATGATATGATGTTCTCACCAGAGCAGAAATAATGACTTTTGAGCAAGCTAGCACGCGGCGTTCCAACCACCGTGAATTTGGCCTTCAACTTTAGTGATAAAGTAACGTGAACAATTTTTCTCCAGTCTACGGACAGCAGATTGTTTCACAAATCCCCAAAATATTTTTATAGTTTTTTGGGACACTTATCTTCTGCTTAAAGTAGAAACTATTCTTAGAGAACTAAATTTCTATTTTAGGAACTTTAGAGACATTAGCTGCCCTCTGGCGTGTTCATGGATATTTTATTTTGTGATGAAATGGTCTCGCATTTTTTTCTTCTGTATTAAGAGCCATTTCATGTGTTATTTTCATATCTTATTAATAATGATATATGAATATGCGTGATTAATTTAGCATTCCTCTACTGCTTATGTGCATATAGTGCATATGATTATATTTTTCTCGTGTATTACATAATTTCGAAATGCATATGGATGTATTTTGGGGTGGTACGGTATACACATACGTCACTGTATATTTACTATGCCTAGATTTGTAAACATGGACATAGTTAGCGTGGAGTGGGTGTGATGTATTCCTATAGGTTCTGTATCGATCCCCCTATTCCTGACCCTGTTCTGGTTAACAATTAACTAGCAGCCATCCCATGATGCAAAAACCGTTATCTGATTAAGCCACACCACTGCACAGGAACGCGTTATCTGATTAGGTCATAACGCTTGCCATCTAATTAGGCAAGCACTATTCCTTCAGCCCCTGATAAGGCATACGGAGTTCTCAAAACAAATCAAACCTATGACAACCTGGGAAAATCCCTGCGGCCATTGTTTTGATTTCACCAAGAACTTCAGTAAAGAATGTGCTAACGACTAGTTTGTATGACATCCTTATTGACGTATCTATGTCCATCCTTACGTCAATCTCGGCACCTTACAGGTATAAATATTACCGATATTGCCTTACGCAAACACACGCGGTGGTGACGAGATCGGAGCAGCGAGACTTGCCGAAGAGGCCAGCACAGAGCGGACCCCACTGGCGCTGCCCCGCCTTCCTGACGCGCTGAGAACGAGACGCTGCTTTCTCCTGCCGACATATCCAGCTCCGGCGCTTCCAAGCAGCCCTTGCAGGCAGCCTGGAATATCGAGACCAAAGACGAGAGATACCAGCCCTCAACCATTCTAGATCTCAGGAACAGAACTGAATAACCCCTTACAGAGAATTCTTGAGTCAGTCACTTGGCAAAACAAACTTAACTTAAACTGCTACTTATCTACTCCCGCCCACGTATTAGGCTTAGGTCAGGTACACTGGGGTAGACGTAGTTAGAAGCACCAGTTGAGTACGATTAGTCAAATGTATATATGTATGTATCTATTTTATCCATTTTAAACCACCATATGGCTTAGAAACCATATAAATGTTTTTACAGTATTATTTTATACTTCTGCTTTTATTGTATGCACTTTACTTAACCATAAGTATTGCAATAATATCAATTCATTTCTCTTGTACGAGAAAAGAGACTGATCAATAAATAACATCTTTTATTGAACACGCCCGTCTCTTACTTTTCTCTACAATCTGGTGAAACTAAGAATGCACTGAACTGACTGAGTAAAATAAGTTGTCTTTTGTTTTCACACGACTCTAGAGATACACTCTTGATTAGGGGAGAGCAAAGTTGTCATGTTCTATGGTTGTCAGAAACTAAATCCCTTCTTGTCTATCCAGGGAGGTTCAACTCCTCCTTGCCTATTCGAGAAAGTTTCTAGTGAACTCTGAGCTAGCTGGCAAACCCAAAACTTTAAGTCTAATATCGTCAGTAGAAGACCTAGTTAACCTCCGTCCTAGGTCTATACTATTGAAGGTATTATTCCAATGCGCAGAGCCTATTGGGATAATAGGAACTACACTACAGGTTTACTTATACAACATTTTATTTAAACAAAACAACAAAATAAAAGTAGGTACAGCCAGGGTGTGTCATCCCTCGACAATCTGTGAAACATAGCCTGCAAGACAAAAGCAAGATAAGATTGTGCGTCATGCACCCATCGAAGAAGTGAGCGAGAGAGAGAGAAAGAGTGAGAGAGAGAGGAAGAGAGAGAGAAAGAGAGAAAGAGTCAGAGAGAGAGGAAGAGAGAGAGAAAGAGAGGAAGAGTGAGAGAGAGAGAGAGGAAGAGAGAAAGAGAGAAAGAGTGTGAGAGAGAGAAAGGAAGAGATGAGAGGGAGAGTGAGTGTCGACACTGGGGACAAAGCCCTCACAGCTCACCTTTCCGCCACTGGTGTGTCTCCAACCATGTGCCGGGACATACTGCAGCCCTCAAGCTCACACATCTGAAACATAGTATAGAATCAGTAATGGCAGAGTACATACAACTGCACATGCCTTCATCGCTGTCCTACCCATGCGCACCCAGGCTGCTGCACTCCATCCACTCCCGCCACCCAGAGATGTCTGCCTGCCTCTGCACACCCAGGCTGCTGAACCCCATCCACTCCCACTGCCCAGAGGTGTCTGCCCGCCCCTGCGAACCCAGGCTGCTGCACACCATCCACTCCCACTGCCCAGAGGTGTCTGCCTGCCCCAGCGCACCCAGACTTCTGCACACCATCCACTCCCGCCGCCCAGAGGTGTCTGCCTGCCCCTGCGCACCCAGGCTTCTGCACACCATCCACTCCCACCGCCCAGAGGTGACTGCCCGCGGCTGCGCAAACAAGCCTCTCTGTTCACCTGCCGCCACCGGCGTGTGTCCAATAGGGCCCACCACATGCTGAAGCGAGCTCCAAGGCCGGGGCCCGCGTCCTTGGCAGCCAGAAGGTCGCGCATTTGATTCTGGGTCTTGATACCGCAATGGCCGAGAACATATCAATGCACCGTGCCGAGGAGTCATATTTGTGTGGCATACACCCGTTCCAGCCGAGCTCACAATTCAAATAGGGTCTTTATTGCCAGGATGGTGTATCGAGGCCTACGCATCATCGCAGGCTGCACACCCGCTCAGCTCTGGTGGCACTAACTCAGTGGAACTCAAGTCATCGCCACGTGGCGGGTGGCCCGTGTCGGTCAAAGTGTCTTGGCTGCCACCAACTCTGTGTACTTCAATTCATGGGAGAGAATGGAAACGGCCTCCAGCACGTGCGCCCGGCCCTTTTTATTGCATGGTCACATGTCCTGTGACGCCCATGCTGCATGGGTGTGGTTTGGGTATAAACCAGCCATGAGGGACAGGCTGTGGCATGCTGACAACTAGACATGTGATCAGCAGGTCACTACAGGGAAGACCTGGGACATATAGGTTTGTCATTCCTTCCCTGTAAGCATAAGCAGAGTGGGCTGGCTGAAACGCGCATCCTTCACAACTTAACCAATATGGCGGTTTGAATCCGGGCACCCACTGAGATAGGTACACAATGGCTGCGTGTCTGCACTTTTTTCACCGAACAAAAATATATATGTTAGTATTTAATACAAAAGAAGACATTATATACTTTTAATAATAAACACAAAAAATCACAAAAACTATTTTTAGGATAATAAAGTTACAAAATATCACCAAAAAAAATTCATAATTACGGGAAAAAACATAGGTTTAATGAACATTATAATTAAAAATTAGCATTAAAAAAACCTTTGAAACTCACAAAAAAACTATAGGTTTCAGGGACGTTATAGTTAGAAATTAGCATTTAAAAAACCTTAGGAATTCACTGAAAAAACCTTAGGCTTCAGGGACGTTTTAGTTAGAAATTAGCATTTAAAAAACCTCAGAAAATCTATGAAAAAAACATAGGTTTCAGGGACGTTATAGTTAGTTGGACATTTCACTCATACAAAACCAGAGGAAATTGGCCGGTATAGTTAGTAGAGCTAACTAAAACTCGCGTCCCCGCAATGCACTGCTGACGACTTCACATATTACATCACTCATGACATGGTCAGTGACATCACTGATGACATCTCAAATGACATCACTGATTACATCATCCACGTGCTCATCTGATGCACCTCCTCACACCCTAATATAAGCTTTGATACACCCACTCTAAAGGACAGACTACCATTTTTAAAATCATAATCAAACCAATAGCAGTTACTACATACCCACTGACTGATTCCTAGGTATCCACACACTTCCATTCATTCACCCATACAGTCACTCATACATGCAGTCGCTCATCAATACAGCACTATCATATGCACTCATACACCTATACAGACACTCACACACTGCCACTCATCCATAGAGTCATTCATACACCTAGCCAGTCATGTAAAGAATCAATAACACTGCCATTTACTCACCTATACAGTTATATATTCACTACCTCACCTATTCATACAGATACTAACATACACTTACTCTCTTATACAATCACTGACACAAGCACACACTCATTTATACAGCCACTCTCACAATCCTCACAATCACTCACTCTCACATATAGTCATTTATATACTCCAACACTCACATATACTGCCTTTCACATATGTTGTTACACATATACAACTGAGACATCCATTCACTCACCAACATACCCATACCCACACTCACCCACCCACACAGCTATATCCACATGCACTCTTGAACCCATACACCCAGTGAATCACCCACTCACACATCTATGCACAAAGTTATACACCCCCCACCCACACACTGCTCAGGCACCCATACAGATACTTGCACAACCAATAAGTAACCCATATAGACACTCATGTAGCTACTCACCAACGCATGCAGCAGCTTACACAACAACAGACTGATACAAACATTCACACAGTTTAGTCACTAACCCATGCATTCAGTAAGACACAATTAATCACTCACTTGTACAGTCAGTCACACGCCTATTAAATCTTCCACCCAGACACTTATACACCCACTCATTCTTCAATACACCTTGGCATATATATAAAACATATTTAAACTTTATAGAAACTCACAGTCACTGCATGATGTCATCAGTAATGTCATTTGAGATGTCATCATTGATGTCACTGACCATGTCATGAGTGATGTAATATGTGACGTCATCAGCAGTGCATTGCAGGGGTGTGAGGTTTATAGTTAGCTCTACTAACTATAACGGCCGAAGTTCTCTGGTTTTGTATGAGTGAAATGATCAACTAACTATAACGTCCCTGAAACCTATGGTTTTTTCAGTGAATTTCTAAGGTTTTTTAAATGCTAATTTCTAACTAGGAATCATTTGACCGATTTAGGCCCAGCACTGTTGTTAGCGCTGCGTGGCTAGCGCGTTTCATTTTTAACGACCTGTTTTCTATTTGTGTTCTTTTTTTGTTTTATTTCCCCTGCTTTTAGCTGGGACCTGTCCCCTTACCTCCCCAATAATTGGCTTTCACCGCTGCTGTAGCGGGTCCGGTTCTGGGGCTGGTGGGGCTCGGCATCGAGTGGACTTTCGGCGCCATTTTGGGTTGGGCATTGACGCTTTTGCAGCGCCATTTTGAGCGTCCTGGTGGGGCGGGTCGCACCTTACCTGGAGGCCCTATTTAAACCAGTCCTCCGAGCGCAGCGGGATCGCGCAATGGGATAGCCTTCGCTTTTGCCTGAGTCTTGCCAGAGTCCTGCCCGTCTGCGCCCGTCAGCGTCCCGGAGGTGGCGGAGTGGTGGTTGGGTCTGGCTCCATAAGGCTCTCTGTTGCAGGGAGGATGGTCTGTTATTCATCGCGGGAACTTCGCTCTTTGCAAAAAGCACCCTGCGCCTGTCGAATTGTTTTCCCTGGTCGTTACAGGGGGAAGAGGCGATGCCCTGGATGTGGTTGGTCTCCGGGTTATGCCCCCGCTGCTTCATTGCAGAGGGGAGAGGATTGTGTGAAACATCTCTGTCTACTGCTCAACACCAGATCAGTATGCAGACATGCCCTGGAGGTCTTTGAACTCCTTGTCAGGGAAAAACCATTATGTCTGATGCTGACTGAACCTTGGCTGGGGGATCTGTCCAATCCCGACATCATGGCGGCTATTCCTCCGGAATATAACATTTTTCGGCAAGACAGAGCGAAGGGAAGGGGAGGAGGGGTGGCTTTGGTGGTAAATAAGCTTGCTGCGTGTTCTATTCTCCCTCTGGAAACTATTACAGGCTCGGAATCCCTGGCCTTCTCTATTACTTTGGCCCCTCATCAAGCTCTGAAAGGGCTGCTGGTCTATAGACCCCATGGACCGGCGGGATCCTTTTTTGATGACCTTCAGGCAGCTATTTCTGGATTGGCTTTGAGAGCTCAGCACTGTCTGCTGGCAGGAGATTTCAATTTCCACATGGATGTGGGGGAGGATCCGGATGCGAATAAACTATCCGATATTACGGCTCCCCTTGGTCTTGTCCCTTTTCTCTCGGGCCCTACACACGACAAGGGACATACCCTGGATCAGGTTTTTTCCACGGCCCCTTTAGCTGACATAGAGCTGGTCCCGGTGCTCTGGTCCGACCACAGGTTGGCCAGGTTCTCTGTACTGGGCAGGGAGAAACTGCCTAGTAACGCCCCTAGACAGCATGGATCTGCTCCGAGGGCATTTCACCGGGTGACTCCTGAGATGCTAGCTCAGGCTTCTCTTGACCATCCGTGTCCCCTTTCAGGCAACCTAGAGCAGTATGTAGAGTCTCTGCAGGTGTGGCTGACGAATAGGTTGAAGGACTTAGCCCCTGCGATGGCTCCCCGGGCTACAGCAAAGCGGGTCTCTGCTCCGTGGTTTACTGAAGCACTGTCGGCCTCTCGTCGCCAGTGTAAGGTGGCTGAGAGGGCCTGGCGCCTCCAGTATGATCTGGCGGCCAGACTTGCATATAGGACAAGATTAAACTGATTCAGGACTCCTTTCCGGAGAGGTTGGTTGAAGCGCATTCCAGCACTGTGGCTGGGTTAGTTCCTTTGCCCATTCTGGATTCTACCTTGGCGGTATTCCCATCTATTTCTATATCTACGTCATTGGCACTTTTGGCCAACCTCAAATCGGGGTCGCCGTTAGACCAATGTCCGGCCAAATTCCTGGCGAAGATGGCTGCTGTGGTCAACCCATTGGTTAACCCTCTTTTGAACCTCTCTCTGAGGGAGGGGGTGGTCCCGCAGACTTGGAAGCGGGCAATGGTGATCCCCCTCCTTAAAAAACCTGGCCTATACCCTGAGGTGTTGGCCAATTATAGGCCTATCTCTCTCCTTCCGGCGCTGGCAAAAATTACGGAGAAGCACGTGCATAGCGTGCTCTCGGGCTTCTTAGAATCCAATGACCTGCTGCACTCCACACAATCTGGCTTTCGCCCCAATTTAAGTACGGAGACGGCACTCTTGGAGGTGTCAGAGGCCATTAAGGAGACTCTGGATTCAGGAGGCAAGGCCATGCTTGTCATGCTTGATCTGTCGGCGGCCTTTGACACCGTCCCCCATGAGGGGCTCCTTGCCAGACTTCATAACATCGGTCTGAGGGGGTCGGTGCTCAGCTGGTTTACATCTTTTCTTGCTGGTCGCCGACAAACGGTCTGGGCCTCCCCGAGCTCCGCTGAGATGCCGCCACTGGGAGTCGGAGTTCCGCAGGGCTCTGTGTTGAGCCCGACTCTTTTTAACATCTTTATGACCCCTTTGGCAGCACTGGTGGAGTCCTTTGGGACCCAGATCGTTTCCTACGCTGATGATACCCAGCTTCTTTTCACTTGTAGGAAAGATCAGGATTTCGACGGAGAGAGTATTCGGGATTGTCTCTGGGCGGTTTTCAATTGGTTTCAGCAGAACAGCCTGAAATGTAATTCTAACAAGTCGGAGGTGCTGTTCTTTGGTTGCTCCTTAGATCCTGACTGGCAGGCATAGTGGCCGTGGATATGTTCCCTCCAAATCTTTATGTACACTACTTCGAACAACGACATGTCCTGACTGAGTCCAATCCATACTTTGACCAGATAAAAACCTGGAAACGATATATCGACGATATATTGGTGGTATGGCGAGGCTCAAGGGCCAGTTGTCAGGATTTCCTAGGTTGGTTGAACAGCAGAAATGCCTTCTTACGTTTCACCATAGAGATTGGCGGTAACAATCTGGCCTTTCTCGACCTCATGATCAATGCCACTCCAACTGGTTTACAATCAGAACTATATAGGAAGCCCATGTCCAGGAACTCCCTCCTGGCATATGACAGTCATCATCCTAAGTCTTTACGGGACAATTTGCCATTTGGGCAATTTCTGCGAGTTCAAAGAAATTGTTCCACTGGCCACTGGCGTAACGAAAATGGAGGGGGCCTCCCTGCAAGGTATGTAGAGGGGCCCCCTCCGGGCTCAATTAGGAGCTCTCCGGACAGAGTGCAGTGCCGAGGGGGCCCCCTGGAGCTTCGGGCCCCCCAGCACCGCGTGGGCTGCGGGGGCCTGTGTTACGCCCCTGCCACTGGCACAGCTTTCAAGATGCACTCCACTGCACTTAAGACTCAACTTATCAACAGAAAATACCCTTCTCGCCTGGTACATCGAGCCATGAAACGGGCTAGTAACAACAGCCGAGCAGCATTACTGGAACCAACTACCCCTAAAGCACCTCTGGAAAGACTCACTTTTGTACACACTTTTGGTACACTATCCAACAGTATCAAGAAAGCAGTAAAGAAACGTTGGTTGATCTTGAATTCAGGACCCCATTCTATCCAACAGCCGTTGTTCTCCTTTAAGAGAGGACCCAATTTGAGAGACCGAATGGTCCATACTAGACCACGAGATGAAACCCCCAGAGCAGTGGGCACTCTATGGGACCTGCCTCCAGTATCCGGCCATCATCCATGTGGCACATGTCAATCATGTGCTCAAACGTCCAAAACTACAGAGATTGACATCGGGACGTCTAGGCCCTGGAGACAAGTGAGATTTACTAATTGTAACAGCGATAAATTAATTTATTTGATCACCTGCCCCTGCGGCCTTAGATACGTAGGGATGACTACTCGCAAGATCAAGGTGAGGCTGTCTGAACACAGAAGTACCATCAACTGTAAGAGGCAGGCCACCAGACTTACCACTCATTTCATCACCTTGAATCACTCACCCACGTCATTTAAATGGACGGTCCTAGAGAAACCGTTCATTCCATCACACGTCACAAATGTGAGCAACTTTCTGCTTAAGAAAGAACAAAAATGGGTTTTGATACTTGGCACTGATCGAACAGGGTTGAACGATGACATACCCTGGTCCTTGTTCTGATGTAACTACCTGATTAATATTCAATTTGGTGACCAAGACAAAAAGTGATTAATAAATTCAAAAAATCCTCTTTCTATTGGTTAATCCAGTATGCGATATCACCAATTAGACTGTCTCCCAGCCTTTGGTGACTGATTAACATCCGTCAGGCATCTGGAATCATTTGAACTCATAGGGGTACAAATGGAGCTGTGGTGTTTCATTATTGCTAAAAACGCACAGTTAATACCCTGGCGCACACTGAAGATCGGCGGGATTGCCGTCTGTTTACTAGATGTTACCATAACAATACGGGGGATGCACGCGATTGGTTAAATCCCTTTAGCGCTGAACCAATCCCAGCGCTCGTGGCATCACTAACGCGTGACGCGGCTCTTTTGCGCGCCACGTGACTAGGCCGACCAATTAGAAACAACTTGATAAATCTGTGGGTAAACAGACCGCCGGCACCTCCCCAGACGGCACAGATGCCGCGTTGAAGTACCGACGGAGAGGTAAGGTCTCCGTGAATGCATTTAGCGTCCTCTTTCTTTAAATTCTTTCTATAACTCGTCCTGCTGTAGTGCGCAACTTCTCTAGACTTCCTTAGAAGCATACACTGTGCGGTGGTGTGGCGAAACGGTTTCACCTCACGCCATACCGCTACACTGATAAAGCTTGTCTCGGGGCATTATGACAATAGATGTAGACTATGGGCACCACGAAGCACGCATAGAGGCAGCAGCACCTTCCGTGGGCACATGTTCTTTACCATTACCATAGACCAAGACCATGGGCCCCTCATAACAGACAGAATGCCATGAGTATGTCCCGTGGTAATAGGCTAAGCACTACAGAATAATCCTTTGCCATACAACAGTGGTTTTACAACCATAGATCCGGATGGGCACATTGACTGAATAGGCTTAGAGCGGTTATAACACCATCTATACCGCTCTATTTGTCACACCAGTACACTATAATTTTCTTGTTTGAACCAGCCTTATACTAAGACAGAATGTCTCGGCAATGAATGAACCTTTTGTTGACATGTTTTGGTGAGTGATTCAGCGGTTGAATTTATTCGCCTTTTACAGAGCGGTGCTTCACCTATGTCCTGAGCCGCAGCCAGGTGGGGTGAGGTCTTTACTTCTTACGAATCAGGTAAGAAGTAGTTTGTGAAATTTGAAAAAGTTTCAAGTTCTATTAGAACTGATAGACACTAACATAATACAGTGTGTTGTGGTTTTATTTTTTGGATATAGACCTCACCAATGTTGATAATGATCAATGGTGGATAAGGAGGTTTATTGTAGACAGGTGGTGGGTGATGTACTCATGCCATGCATTTCTTTTTCAGTCCATCACTGAATTTGTAAGAAGACTCGGAACAAGTACACCTAGAAGGTTCAGGTGACACTTAAAGAAATAACTAAGTTGTTCCGCTTAATCTTATTCTTCTTAATGAAAACACTTCTTCACACTGTAGGGTTTTTTTTGTTTGCAGTAGCGTTATTTCTAGGTCCTGAAGAAAGCAAGGCCAGAGGGCCACTTATTGCTGAAACATGTCGACCACGTTCCACCACTAGACAGTTTATAAATTTTCCCTGTCTTGGCTATTTTTTAACATTGGTGTCGGGAGCTATACCTTATTAAAAAATTTTTTTGCTCCTCAAACCAATTTTATTCACCTTCTTTAATACTATTTGGTATCACTTTATTCTTTGCACTGCACTCTTTTTTTACCCCGTCAGTCACATTACTAGCACATATCTTTCAAACTTTCAACGACCATGCCCTGACCAACAGGAGGGTCAGTCCTTCCCTGTTAGAGAAAAGATCAGGTGCGTTGTTTGTTCTCGGAGCCCCAAATGATGAAGGGTGGTTCCGAGTGGTGACTGATGGGTGCCAGAGACCAGACACAAACTTGACCTGGCTGTTATAATCTTCGTTGTTTGGCTATTGGTAACAACTCACTACCTCTGTCCACAGTAATCACCTGTAGGAATCTGACCCTCTGATACTCTTTTGTGGTATATGTTCCCTCCTGCACAGGCGTCCCAGCTGGCAAAAAATATAGGAGTCAAGATTGACAATGGTCTGACGCTGAGATCTCAGATCCTCGGTCTGACGGGCACATGCTTTGGCATTCTCAAGATGCTCCGGAAGTTTCTTCCTCTGCTCACAGAAGAGCACAGGAAGATTACGGTGCAAGCCTTAATTGGCTCCAGATTGGACTATGCCAACGTCCTCTATCTGGGTCTTCTGGAATATCTTGTACAGCGGCTGCAGGTTGTGCAGAACTCTGCGGCACCTGCCATCTTTGGCCTTCATAGGCCAGCCAGAGTGTCTGGCCTTGTGCAGTCGCTCCACTGGCTGCCGATCCGGAAGCGGATAATTTTCAAGGCGTTGACCCTGGCTCATAAGGGGCTTTTTGGTTCAGGAGCAAAATATCTGCAGCGCAGGCTGGTCTTCTACCGCCCGGCCCGTTCTTTGCGATCTGAATCTTCATTTTTGGCGGCGGTTCCCCGAGTAAAGAGGGCCCGTATCGGGGGGCGTTCCTTCAGACTGCGGGCATCACAGCTCTGGAACACTCTGCCTTTGGCCTTACGCGGTACCTCCAATCTTCTGTCCTTCAGGAAGGGCCTTAAAACCTGGCTTTTTACCCTTTAGTGTGTTTTTCTTCTTACTGTTCATGAATGTTTTATATGGTGTTATGTTTCCTCCCTGAGCTGCCAAAATAAAGCGCCGGGACACTCAAATTGAGTAGCCGTGCGCTATAGAAATTAAATTTAACATAACATAACATAACATAACTATAACATCCCTGAAACCTATATTTTTTGTGAATATATATATAAATACGCATGGTAACGCATTTGTGGTAAAGGCATGTGTGGAGAAGACTGCGTGGCAAAGGATGTGCCCCCAGCAGCCAATCCTGGCCCAAGATTGTGTCTGCATTCCATCTTTTTCATTAAGTTGGACTGGCCATCCTACCCAATTGCTCTGTATGAGAGAGCTGCAGACCTAAGATGTCACTCTGCAGACAGCAAGTGTAGTTAATAACTGTAAATATGTTCTGCAAACATGAGATGTCTTTGGACATGAGGACATGCTAATTAGTTATCTGATCTGCTGATAGATGCCATATTCTTCTAAAATAGACGGAATGCTGTAACTACTTTTGTAAGGTAGTGTTACTAAGTTAGGGCTGATCTCTGAAACGTAACTCCTATAAAACTGTTTAAAAACTGATGACACTATTTTATCACATAAAGATAAAGAAGTTTCACAGAATCAAAGGTGGTAAGATTCTCAAGATTAGATGGGGAAATGTTCCCATTAACAGATTAGGATTGTCAACATAACAAACGGCATAGTCAGTTAAATAAGCCTTCCAGAGACAGAGTATACATTAACAACCAAGTGGGTTTATTAAAGATTGAGACTACACAGTAGGCAAAATTGTAGCTAATCAGTCAAATCTCACATATAGGGAAATAGCATAAATGCAGTAAGAGGTCTCACCTAAGGTCATGCTTAAGATAGATATGAGTCTACTCTCTAAGAATCAGGGAAAAAACGGTCTTGCCTCCAAAACGAGCCCTCTTTTATTGGAAAAAATACAGTAAAAATCATACAGTTAGCATGAGGTGAGCAAAATGATACATAGGCTCAGCAAATCACAGCACAGAATAAAATGCAGCAAAACCCATTATAATCCCCTAAATAAATAATAATGTGCTCGCTTCTGCCTTAATGTCATCAGATGTGACAGTACAAATCTTGTTACAAGTAGAACAATGACAGACTTATGAGATGAACAAGCCCAGTGAGCTTCAGTCAGGGAGAACTTTAAATAGCAACATTTGAGATGAAAGCTTCCTCTAGTGCTTGCCAAGAACAACATCTTATAATGAAAGGAAAATGACAGAATCATAAGACGTTTTCCATTTAATAATATTTCAGTGCACATTTTGTTGCATGTGGAGACAGAAAGAATGAAAACATGGTCACCTTTAGGAATTCAAGATGGAGTGAAGGCCCAGTCCATCCAATTTAGGGTTCTATTGAGTACAGTTTGTTTCAGTTTCACATTTTTCATGCCAATAAATAATCATTATTTATTAAGTAGCAACTTGCTCTAACACCCCTACATTAAGGCCAACAATATGCCCTCCAAAGGCGCACATACTAAACACTCTATGGTCTTGAATAAAGTGTTTGATAGCCTTTGACTATTAATTGTTTGAACTAACCTGGTCTGTGTGGCATACTTTAGCAAAAAGGTTCTCTTGAAAGTATGATATAATTTATATAAATGCTGATAATAAATACATTTGGATACATTTTTTGTTTTTTAAATGCATTTGTAGCCATGGGGGCATATTTACAGGCCCCTATCCCCACAGGAACATCACTTTTAGGGACATTCTTGTGACGATATGGGCTGCGCCTTATTTACAAGCAGGGCTCGAGTCGGGGTACCACGCAGGTGGACGGCATTCCCCCACTTATTTTACTGGGAGCTCGATAACAAACTACTGCCAGAGTCTAATATGCGTGCCTGTTCACGGCCGTAGTGACACCTCCTTTGATCTGTAAAATACAATACACATGAAGTATCTCAGCTGTATGTCACGCGCTCGCTTCTCTGATGCAATTGCATCTCAGGGGTGAGCGAGGGGAGGCAATGAGTGATGGTGCAAGCCACCTTTCTGACATCACTTCCGGTCGTGACGACAGCGTCCCCCCACTTCTTTTTTTAGGACTTGTGCCCTATTTGCAGGGCCGCATTACGCCACTTAACATGGCCTAACGCTGCCTTGTAAATAAGGCCCCCTTTCACACTATACTTAGTGTGAAATGGGCGGGCAATGGGTGTTGTGGTGGGCGTTCCACTTCAACACTCATATGTACAAGGGCAGTGTAAATATGGGGCAACGCCAAAATTAAGACCAGAAAAAAACCTGGTCTTACCCTGGCGACACAAGGAGAAATTTTAATTTCTCCTCATTTTTGCTGTTTCTATGAGTGCTGCATTGTGCAGTACACCCACAAACAGCAAAAGGCCATTGATTGTTTATGTGCAGGAAGGTGAACCATCCTGCACATAAACATTACATTTTTAAAAATGACAAGGAGAAGTTTCAAAGCACCATTTCAGATTGTTTATGTGCAGAAGGGACACCTTCCTGCAAATAAACAATCTTCCCCTGCAACACGGGCACCCTTGCACTATGGTGCAAGGGTGTCTGGGTTGGTGTAGGCAGCTAAAATTAGCAACGGCGCAGGGGGAAACACAGGACTGCACCGTATCCTTGCACATACGGTGCAGGTCTGCGTTTTGAAATGGTGGAGTGTGGTGTAAGCCAAAGTGACTAACGCCGTGCTTCGCCACTTCCTTGTAAATAAGCCCCATGGTTTCACTAATTTGCTACACTCAACTTCATGGGTTGAAGGTCTAGGTTTAGCCCTGATCTGGCAGGACAGACACACATCTCTGGTTTGGTGTTCAAAGTGTTCGTGGGCAAAGAAAAGAGTTCTCAACTGTCATCAGAAATAGTTTGTATTTATTTTATTAATTGTATAGCACTTCATACTACTAGCAAGGCCCTAAAACGCTTTCTGGTTGGTAGTGGAAATGGTCACTCAGCTTGTTGTGTACTGTAGGCTGAGCGTGGGTTTACCGTTTAACTGCTGCATAGAATGTTGTCTGTTGTATGTGAGGATCCGAAGTGGGCTGCAATCGTGTCACAGATGGAATGAAGCAATGCCTAAACCTAAAGGTGTTGCAGGAAAAGATCTAAATAACTCAAGCTTTGTGAGAGGACACTATATGTAGGCCATCCCCCTATCCTCCCTCTGTAAAGATGCAACTATTAAAAAGAAGATGCTTAACCTTGATGTGAAATAGACCAAGAAGAGTCACATTTAACTGTAAAAAATTCACATTTGGTGCTCATCTTGTTGATCAGAAAGACGTTGGCCCCTTCCACACACATTGTGGCATGCTTCATCACTGGGACTGCTCCTCACTTCAGACATCCATGAGTGTCTCAAGGTGGGGATCCCTTGGAAGAAGTGGCCAGGAGGACTGTGGTTGCCTGCTTTCATCCACGAAACAGAACCCTGCTGGATGTATTCAATGATGCGTTAGGTGAATGTATGATGGTATTCCGCAAGCATTTAGGACGCATGCATTCCAAACGCCGTCTTTAGTATGAACGCGTCTTTGGGACGCATTTGTTGAGCACACAAGTCGTTTTACCGACTTGTCTTATGGGGGGGCAGGATGTTGGAATACTTAAGTTTACTATTCCAACTCCAGTCTGGGCAACAGTAGGGAAGGTGTTAAACTTTAAATCCAACAACATTCCACCAATGCAACCCCCCCTAAAATCAAGTCGTTGTTATGACTTGCCTGCTGAAAGAATGCATGCTAATGCCGCATTCGTTCTATGGCCGGAGCTGGGTTGGCACAGCTTGACTCCGGCTTCGTCCGAAAGGACGTTTCCTGCGTGAGGTACACCTACACAACAATGTCGTGCAGATGCTATCAATATCTCCTTTTATTGAACTTTCTTGTGGTAGTCTAAGTCTGTGTTTTACGTGTGTTTTTCTACAGCAAGACTGAAAACAAAAGGGCATGCTACAACCCTTAATGTCTCTATGTCAAAATCTTTTGAACTCACATCCTATCTATGACACTTCCCATGTACAGATTACCTTGTTAGTGTCAGAGGAGAGTGTATTGACAGGTGTAAGTAGTCATGTGCTAATTTTCACTGAAAGGTGTGCGTAGATAATTCCATGTGGAAAACATGGGACTGGTTACCCTGAAACTGCAAGAAATGTAGACAAAGGACATTAGCATTGCTAACCTTGGTGGACGACTGTGATCCCCTGAAGGCGGATGTTTCAAATGTATCTTTATAGTTTTATCAGTAGTGCTCACACTTTACATCACACACTATTTAGTTACTAAGAAGTCAACCAACCCAGGGCTTCGAGTGGGCTTAAGGGTTAACAGTTGCACAAAATGTATATTAGGTCATGCAGTCTATCGTGTAAAAGAGCCTAGTACTCTATTATGTTATAAGTTGTGCTGTGTCGTACCCTAACTCTGTCCTGTTAGTGACTCGAGGTGGGAGTAGCTTTTCCCTTGTATCAAGTGTACTGTCAGATGAAGCAATTCTCAGATGTAGTATAACCATTGGAGCAGACAGTAGCTTAGCCGTCTTGATGGTAGCGCACACAAGCCTAAGATTTCACCTACAATGAGGCAGGGGAGCGGCAGAGTACACCGTAAACAAGCATTGCTAAAGCAATGCTTTAGGTCGAGACCTAAAAACGAGCACAGCATGTCTGTTAATGTGTAAGAGTATGGTCACTTGAGTATGTGTGTTGTACCTTGAATGCCCAGAGTACAGAACAAACATAGGCGAAGCTGAATATAGTTGCCATCTTTAGTGTGAAGTGTGTTCAAGTGCTTTATGGAAGGTAAACCATCAAAGGTCAAACTTTTTAGGTCTCGTGACCTATGCGCATCGAGCGGAGCGAGAATTCAAGTAGCCAAAATCCTCATGAAACCACCAGCTTTTTGCTGGCGTTTTCATGAAGTTCACGTGAACCACGTGAACGCGCATCAGGCACTCCTCCTGCACAAGGCTCGCAAAAGGCTCTCCTCCCTCCCCACATCAAAGGCATCAATCACCCTCCCACAGGCTTCCCCAGCGCTGCCCCGCCCCCTGCTTCACGGCCAGGCCATCTGTTCCCTGCCAGACCTCTCACACCTCCGTCACAGCATGCCTGTTTATGTGCTTGTAATTATTCATGGCCGGCCGCAGGCCGGCCTTACACTTTTAAACTGTTTCTTACAAGCGCCGACCCCTCCATGAATGCAATTGTATCAACCCACAATAAGCATTTCATAGCAGAATTGTACTGCTTTACCAAATGTTTCAGTTTTTCAGAATTGTGCAATTAAGCCACTGGATGTTTATGCTTCACCTTACACTACATGCACCTCACTGGCACCCCCTCCCCCCAAACAAGCATTGGCATAGCCAATAGGTCTCGCTTTTGGGACCTTATAAGTATTTAGTTACAAGGATATTGTGCTGCAAAACAAAATACTTATAAGGTCCCACAAGCGAGACCTATTGGCTATGCCAATGCTTGTTGTTATTCTTCCCTAGTGGATCGGACACCATAGAATGTCATCGTTCAACCACGTTAAATGGGTTTTTAAACCGCAAATCCGCATTTTTTTTCCTTATTAAAAAGGATCATGTGCTTGCCTTTGGGTTCAGGCTCAAGTGTTACTTTCTCTAGTATGACCACTCATGTCATTCCCTGAGTGCCCTAAATTGACAAAATGTGCAGTAATTTTACTGGACACTCATTTTCATCTAGTAGTACTCTTATGATCCAGGACGAGTGTTCTTCTTTCCTGGATGTCATCCTTATGTATAAATTACAGGAACATATGATTAGATTGATGATGTATTCACTATGGCAATTGCTGTGCACATAACTCAAAGACGCAAATCAAGCTAGTTTGTCTGTTTTGTGTGTTTGTATGTGCTACAGTTGCCACGTGGATAATGCCCTTTCGCTGATGCAAGGTTACACAGCCTGTGTTGGTTATGATGGCGGTGCAATATGGAGCGCGTATGGATAAGAGTGTTCTGTACGCTCTTACCCTTTTTGAACGCAAAAAGTGGTTTTGCATATTGTTTCCCAAAAATTTAGCTTGTTCCACTGTGTGTTAATAATCTTTTCCAATTTATTTGATAAAGCTAAGAAAAATATCTACCCATGTGAATTTATAATTTTCAAGTTTTCATGAGTTTCTAGAAATATGCAGCTGTTATCGCTGAGTGTCTGTGAATGGAGTGCGAAGTAAAGCCTTTTTCAGTACATTTCCGTCCACTTCCCTGCCAGAGCACAGCCCAGTGGTTAACCCCATCCGCGCTAAGCGTTTTCCCGCTGTGCGCTAAAGATTCGCAAATCCCTCGTTACATGACGAGCTCAGCTCGTCATGAGCGTACGACAGGCGTACCTCATGACGAGCTGAGCCCGTCATGAGCGTGGAAGGGGTTAATATGAGCAGAGCTTATTTTTGGAGACCGGAACTTATTTTTTCTCCAAAGACTTTTGTGGCATATCCACAAGGGGATTGTGCCACCGGAACGGCACTTTTACTGATGTTCCTGTGCCCCAATGCCCTGATCCATATTTACAAAGTGACGTTGAGACACTTTTTGTGGCTTAACACCGCTTTGTAAATATGGTACCCCTTCATGCAGTTTTCTGCATGAAAGGGGCATGCAATGGGTGTTGCTGTGGGCGGTCCACCGGAACACCCATTGTTTTATGATGCTGCCCCAGATTTACAAGGATGTGTAGATCTGAGGCAAGGCCAAGAACTAACGTCATGAAATACTTTTAATTTTCCACGATTTTGCTTTTTCTATGTGTGCTGTACGCTACAGCACACATAGAAAGAGAAAAACGCCATTAATGATTGTTTATGTGCACGACCTTCCTGCACATACACAATCATTAAATAATGGCGATTTGCTACTTCTATGTGTGCTGTGGAATCAGAGGAAGGGAGTGTCTGGTGGTGAATTAAAGCAGCATGAGTTGGAATCGAGACGAAGTAGCTGTGGTATTCAGCAACCCGTCCTTCGATAGCGTCGGCCAGGCTCCGCCCTTTATTCTTTTAAGCACTGGCACAGATAATCGGAACACTACATGCACTGTAATTCTTCCGCACTTGGCTCAGGGATACCTTATTTCGTAATCATTAATTCTTGGCAAAAATAAAATGTTGATGCTGCCTTCTCCGAAGCCTAAGGGTACTGCTCAAAAACCGTACATGTGCTGCAAACATTCACTGCAGACTCCGCTCTTTCTGCACATAAATCAGCCCCACAGCTGCTTCAATTTAATATATATATAATTACCATGTTTACATTGCTAAGATTTTCACATCCCAATGGAAAGTTTTTATATTGTAATATTGTGTTCGTAGTATGGTTTTAAGTATATATTGCTTTTAACATGCTACAATTTTGCACACTTCTTAATGTTTACAATTGCCGTATTTTGCACATGGGTATCAATTTATATCAGGCATTTTTTCATTAGTACTGTATAGACTATGTGTAATATTTCCTACATGCATTTATGCAGGGACGCAGGATTTGTTTGTGAATTTATTCAGCATATGAATTGATTTTGACTTTGTCATTGGGCAATACAACACCCCTTGAGAGAGAGAGAAAAAATATCTTTCCATGTACTTTGGCTTACCTCTAAGTATGTTGTTTATGTCTATGTATCACATGGTGTGCACAACAACATTTAAAAACAAGGCATTTTGAGTAACATTCTACTGTGATCAAGGGCATCCGCCCGAAACGCGTCAGTCCGCTGCGCTATTGAACTTGGTTCAATAAATTTCTTTGCCTCATCTTTGGGATTCGTTTGGTCTTTGTTCGCCAGAAGCTGGACGTTCAGGACTACTTGTTTGAATATATATAGTTGGATTTATAATTTAAAAGTCTTTTGCTTATGTATAGCTTTGTTGTACCCAGATTTAAAGAGAAACGTTTTTAAACTACCCTTTGAGTAGTGACCACTTGAATTCGAAACGTTTCATATAGAATGAAGCATGCCAGATAGCAATAAAATATAGTTGACAACTGGCACCATGTCATGGGCGTGACCTTCAGCCAGTCCTGCCTTTTTCAGCCACCAGCACTATGCATGGTGGGACTTGCAGGCTCAAACATATTCTGGGGAAAGTGAAAGCACAAGTCTCAGCAGTCTTAGTGCGGGTGACCGAAAGCTGCTATCAAGGCATTGTTGACAGATATGTTGACATGGTCGATTGTATTGAACTAACAGGTGTAATCTTTGTGTTTCCAACAGGTTTAGATTTTCATACTTAGATAAATGTGCTTTTTAGAGCACTTTCGAATTGAATTTGTATGTCAGTAGGATTACTGAATAAAATGAATAAAATGTAAGACTAAAATTCACAATGTATGAAACATTAATAGCTGATGCATAAAGGACTAGAGCCTTTTATTTCCTAGTATTCGATGTATTATCTTGTTTTTCAAGCATACATTAAACACTGATTTGTAGAGTTTTTTACGACTTTGTGCATTTAAAATGTATGTTTACAACTAACATCGCCAGCTGTTATAGATGGGAACACATAAAAGTCATTCTATGCTAGTACTTTTTTTAAAAACTTTTGTTGAGACAAAGCAATGGTTATACCAAAAGACGAATCTTTAGTCATACAAACGTCAGGAAACAATACACTATAATTAATTCCAAAGTTCCTTTAAAACATGTAATACCCTGATTCACAAAGCAGTAAACACAGTCTACAGTGTGGGCTTTACTAATATGTAATCATATACAGATATGGCGTACAATGATGTCACTACTGCATACATACTGTATAAACTCCACACTCTGCAGACATGACTTACCTTTAGAGTTTATGAACGCTGACAAATTTGTCAGTTTGTAGACATTCGCAAACTCCACTCGGACCCTTACTTACCTTCGTGGTCCTCCGAGCCTTGTTTCGGAGAAGGGGATTACATAAATTAACCCATACGTGCCAACATTTTAGAAGAGGAAAGTGGGAGATTTAAAAACTAATTCGGGAGAATGTATTTCTCCCATTGACTTCTATTAAAGTAGAGGCAAATCCAGGCGTTGAATCGGTTCTATTGCCATGTATGTTAATTAACCTCAAGGGTGGAAAAAAGAGTATCAGTTTTTTGCTTCACCAACTTTTACCTCATTACATTGTGGTAGGTGCGTCAGGAGGAAATTCGCACTGTGGCTTGCTACATCGGGAGTGCCTTAATTTTCTGATGTGTTGGTAAGTATTATTTCTACCCCCATGTAAAGAATCACACCCACATACACCTAGAAGAACGCAGTTAAAAAGTGAGGGATATTTGAGGCTCAAACATGCAAAGCAACTGAAATGTGGAAGTTATGATAAGGAGTGTACACAACATAAGGCACGCCGAAACTCAGCCGACTGAGTTCATAGTTTGCCAAATTTTGTGCACATCTGTCCAGGGGTCGAAAGTTATAGGCAAAACAGAAAATGTCTTACAATGGAAAGCGTGACTCAAACCTAATTTCACAACTACACAGTGGCTATCAGTGTGTACATTTTTTATATATATATATATATATATATATATATATATATATATATATATATATATATATATATATATATATATATATATATATATATATATATATATATATATATATATATATATATATATATATTACCTACTGGCGGTCGCCAGTAGGTATATATAGTTAGGATTTTTTCTCTATGGGTTTTTTGAAAATTCTATGTCTAATAACTTTGGCGTTTGTGGACGGAATTGGCTGAAATTTTCTAGAAAATGGCACATTTTGTTTCTGAGCAGCCCCTGAAAATTGGGGGGGGGGTTCGTCCAGGGGGGGTCGAGAAAAAAGGGGGGTCCCAAAACGTGTTTTTAACATTGAGTTTTCCATAGGGCGGTTGGCCTCACTTTTAGCCCGAACGGCTGAATGGATTTGCACGAAACTTGGCAAAATTGTAGAGACTGGTAGCCCGATGTGCCTTTTGTAGGTCTCAATATATGTGCTCCAGTGGATTTTGAGAAATTAACGTTTAAAAAAAGATATATATCTGTAACAGCGGACCGGGCAGCGCTCCAGTTCGCGTACTTTTCGCGCAACGGAGCTTTGTGAAGCGAAGCTGATTGGTTCTCCGGCGTCTGTAAACATTCCAAACAGTCCGTAGCGGCCGCCATCTTGTCTCTCGGTAGGATCGAGAGACAAGCGGAGGCCAAACCGAAGGGGCAAATGACCATAAGGGGGCATAGTAGATCCTCCCTGACCGTTTAGGTTTGATGTGGAGGTTTTAAAAGGGCCCCGCGGGGCAAAAAAAAAAATAATAATAATAATCGAACAGCTGAATGGATTTGCACGAAACTTGGCAAAATTGTAGGGACTGGTAGCCCGATGTGCCTTTGCTAGATCTCAATATATGTGCTCCAGTGGATTTTGAGAAATTAACGTTCAAAAAAAGATATATATCTGTAACAGCGCACCGCTTCGCGTACTTTTCGCGTTACGGAGCTTTGCGAAGCGAAGCTGATTGGCTCTCCAGTGTCTGTAAACATTCCAAACAGTCCGTAGCGGCCGCCATCTTGTCTCTCGGTAGGATCGAGAGACAAGAGGAGGCCAAAGCGAAGGGGCAAATGACCATAAGGGGGCATAGTAGATCCTCGCTGACCCCCTAGGTTTGATGTGGAGGTTTTAAAAGGGCCCCGCGGGGCAAAAAAAAAAAATAATAATAATAATCGAACGGCTGAATGGATTTGCACGAAACTTAGCGACGGCTAGTAGGAGATAGCGACCATCTTGGGCCCCACTTTGCATGTGAGTGATATTTATCACTAATGACATGCAAAGTGGGCATGCCAAGATGTTAGCGACTGGAAACAGTCGCTAACATCGCTATCTCCTATTATCAACTTTTGGAAATATTCGAGATAAGCGCGAATATCTCCAAAAGCTAGCACCTGCCCTGAGCAGTTCTTAGCCATGTTATCCAATGGGAGGTGGATAACATGGCTAAGAGCATTAGCTCGGTAATGCATGAATATCGCTGAGTTTTCAGCGATATTAATGCATTGCGGTCGTTTTTTATCGTATTTGCGATAAACCTTGATAATAGCAAGGTTTATCTGCGATAATTTCTGACGGTAAAAAAATCGTTGCTAAGCATCGTTAGGGATAAATATCGCTTAACTTTGGTAATATGCCCCAACGTCTGTTAACGTTCGATTCGAAGGAAATCAGGAAGTGTTGAAAAACATTGTCTGCGCCATCTTGTCTTTTTTCAAATGCCACACTTTTGTCGTGCACGGCAGCCATTTTAGATGCCTTGACCAGACCCACTCTGTGCACGCTGTCGATCCTTAGCATGGCTCCCCACCCTCGCAAGCATCTCCCCCAGGCAGTGGTCACCCCCGCTCTCTGTCTTATGCATGGGTAATAAACCTCCCCCCATCTGCGCTGCTCTTCCCTGAGAATCACACCCTGTGCCTGCCCGACACCTCCCTTTCGCCCTATTCACTACCGCACCCTCTGACACTCCTTTTCCTCTGTGTCCGATTGTCCAGGCTGGTCCTAGGGTATCAGCTAGCCCTGCAGATGTAGTTTATGGCCACAGCTGTAAAGAATCACCCCTCTTCAAAGGAGTTATAGTAGATCAAGGCCCACACTCGATGAGATCCGTCACAGCAGAAGCGTTGCTATTATCTGAAAACCATCCTGTATTGTGATTGGGGAGGGGACCGAGTCTGAAGCGGAAGATTCCAGGGATGACTCTTTGTACATCAAAGTTTTTACAATTATGTGTCACATTAAAAATATATAGCACTCCGACAAAGTAGTAAGATTATAAAACTTTAATAATTTATAAATATATACAAGAAAACAAAAATAGTAATAACATATAAACATTTTTAGGGAAAAACAACGAAGTAGCGGTCGGCTGTGCGAATAGTCCCAACGCAGCACAACGTCCAGATTTCCGGCGTGGGGCGTCGCGGGGGGTGGGTCATCAGTAGCAAACTGTTGTGCGAATAGTTCCAAGGCAGCAGAACGATGGCACCAAGGTGATGTCCAGTAAGTTGCCGCACTGGTTTTGGTACCCTACAATGCTGCTCCGAATAACGGCGTGGGGCGCCCCGGGGGAGGCGGCGTGAACGGGCCTCTCCAGGTGGAGTGTCATCTGTTGTAGTGGGGCGCCCCTTTACCGTTTCAGTTGCCATTCCGTCCGTTTTTGGTCCACTGTGTCAAAAGCCGCAATTCAGCTGAGTTGCGCCCACTCTTGCGGTGCAGCGATAGGCGGCTGTCACAGGACTCTCAAAATGGCGGCAGGCTGTTTCCTTTTTGGGCCTGGTCCACTGAAATGGCCCTGGGACACCTTGGAAATCGGACGCTTGTCTGCTAGGTCTTGGACCCCATTCTCGAAAGCGTCCCCTAGGCCTTGAGAATTCATCAAAAGTTTTGGGGGCCCCGACTCCTGCAGGCTTCTGGTGGGGAGCGGCTGCCATGATTGCTCGCGGAATGACCACGACGGAGCTACGAGATGGTGGTGCTCTCATGCTGACGCCAGCTTCAGTCTGAAACATCCAGAAACAAGGTGGGGCTTTCATCGTTTGGGAAAAAAAAAAAAGTTTTCATCCAATGAAAAGTGTTGTTTTTAGGTCATATGATCAAGCCTTCCATCATTAGGAAACCAAAAGTAAAATGAACCAATGAAAAGTTTTATAAACAAGTCACATGACCTGTTATGCGGCATAGGGTATAAAATGCGGAGAAAATACGTTGGCACGTGAGGCGGCGTCAGTAGCGGACCGATGTGCGAATAGGCCGAAGGCAATACAACGCGCCAAGATCCGGATGGCACCGAGGTGGTGTCCAGCAAGTTGCAGCACTGGTGTGGCCATCCTACAATGCTGAAAGTCGGCGTGGGGCGCCCCGTTGGCCTGTGAGTTTGCGTCAGTAGCGGACCGATGTGCGAATAGGCCGAAGGCAGCACAACGCGCCAAGATCCGGATGGCACCGAGGTGGTGTCTAGTAAGTTGCCGCACTGGTGTGGCCATCCTACAATGTTGAAAGTCGGCGTGGGGCGCCCCGTTGGCCTGTGAGATGGCGGCAGTAGCGGACCGATGTGCGAATGGGGCCAAAGGCAGCGCAACGCGCCAAGATCCGGATGGCACCGAGGTGGTGTCATAGTTGAGAGTTCTGAGCAGCGGTTGTAACACTGTCTGAAGCTTATTTGCAGCTGCTGCAGCTTCACTACGCGCCAAGATCCGGATGGCACCGAGGTGGTGTCTAGTAAGGTGCACTGGTGTGGCCATCCTACAATGCTGAAAGTCGGCGTGGGGCGCCCCGTTGGCCTGTGAGTTTGCGTCAGTAGCGGACCGATGTGCGAATAGGCCGAAGGCAGCACAACGCGCCAAGATCCGGATGGCACCGAGGTGGTGTCTAGTAAGTTGTCGCACTTCTGTGGCCATCCTACAATGTTGAAAGTCGGCGTGGGGCGCCCCGTTGGCCTGTGAGATGTCGTCAGTAGCGGACCGATGTGAAAAAGGGGCCAAAGGCAGCGCAACAATATTTTCTGATTTGAAGACACCACAAGGCGCTGAGATGCCAAGATCCGGATGGCACCGAGGTGGTGTCTAGCAAGTTGTGGCACTGGTGTGGCCATCGTACAATGGTAAAAGTCGGCGTGGGGCGCCCTGTTGGCCTGTGAGATGGTGTCAGTAGCGGACTGATGTGCGAATGGGGCCAAAGGCAGCGCAACAATATTTTCTACAATATTTTCGGAGTAGAAGACACCACAAGGCGCTGAGATGCCAAGATCCGGATGGCACCGAGGTGATGTCTAAGTTGCGGACCGATGTGCGAATGGGGCCAAAGGCAGCGTAACAATATTTTCTGTATGGAAGATACCACTAGGCGTTGAGATGCCAAGATTCGGATGGCACCGAGGTGATGTCTAGCAAGTTGCTGTACTGGTGTGGTCATCCTACAATGCTGAAACTCGGCGTGGGTCGCCCCATTAGCCTGTGAGATGGCGTCAGTAGCGGACCGATGTGCGAATAGGCCGAAGGCAGCACAACGCGCCAAGATCCGGATGTCACCGTGGTGGTTTCATAGTTGAGAGGCACTTCATCTGCAATGGGGCGCCGAGATCCGGATGGCACCGAGGTGATGTCTAGCAAGTTGCTGTACTGGTGTGGTCATCCTACAATGCTGAAAGTCGACGTGGGGCGCCCCATTAGCCTGTGAGATGGCGTCAGTAGCGGACTGATGTGCGAATGGGGCCAAAGGCAGCGCAACAATATTTTCTGAAGAGAAGACACCAAAAGGCGCTGAGATTCCAAGATCCGGATGGCACCGAGGTGGTGTCTAGCAAGCTATGCAGTTGAGTTGTGTGTGCTCTTGCGGCGAATAGGTCGAAGGCAGCATAACAATGCTTTCTGAATAGAAGACACCACAAGGCGTTGAGATTCGGTTACCACCGAGGTGATGTCTAGCAAGTTGCCGCACTGGTGTGGCCATCCTACAATACTGCTCCGAATAACGGCGTGGGGTGCCCGAAGGGGGGGGGGGGGGAGGCGGCGTGAATGGGCCTTCCTAGGTGGAGGCTCGTCTGCTGTAGTGGGGCGCCCCTTTACCGTTTCAGTTGCCATTCAGCTGAGTTTCGGCTGCTCTTGATGCTACAGCGACAGGCGGCTGCAAGAGGACTCTCAAAATGGCGGCCTGTTCTTTGGATTTGGGCCTGGTCCACTAAAATGGCCCTGGGACACCTTAGAACTCGGACGCTCGATTTTTTTTTCCTTTCCTGTACATGCAAAAAAAGGTAAATGCCCGGTACGTTACACGCTTCATCTGCCACGATGAACTCTCCAGAGGAACCGAAAAAAAATATAGTTGTGGTAACTATACCATGCATCGTCATATGGAGAGGTGGCACCAATTAATTATAGTGCTGCATAAAAGAGAGATTTGGAGGAGAACCCCTGACCTGCTAGTACATTCATCAAAGAAGTGGCACTGAGAGCTTCAGAGGCAAGGGAAACGGTCCCAAATATTTAGAAGAACTTTGGAAAGATTAAAATGACATGTTTAGATTGTGGCAAATTAATTTCATGTGGACAGATGAGTGTTACTCTAATAAATACAGCATATGAACATCATCATAGTCGATGGTTGGTAGAGACATTTTGACTATATGCTGGACCTGCCCGTCCTCGCCCAAAATGGCGCCGGAATAAATGGGACTCGTAACTCCTTGTTGTGTACTGGTTGCAGAACCTTGAAATCACGAGATACGTATGCAGTTTTGAAGCACATGGCGGGCGGGGACGAGAATTGATTGAATATTTCGACATCCCTATTGATATTAAGTTCTGATGTGTTATTGATTACTGTACTGTTGAAAGTTCGAATTAACGTCACCCATGGTACTTGCCCGCAAATGTATATCTAGATAATTTTATTGTAACTGGCCCTGTCGTATTTTAATTATAAAATGTACGTCCACCGATTCCGTAACTGTTAGACACCTTAGTTCTTGCAACCTAATGGCCCGCCCGTTACGTTCCTCTACAGTGTAAATGTCTATTCATCATATACGATTACAGTTTGCTCCGTGGCAGGCCCACGTGGTTATAGGCTCGTATTTGTATAATGAAATTTTCACAATAAAGGTTTTTAAAAGAAAACATGGTAGTAGTATATACATTGGTAAAGTTTTTAATAATAGTCACTGTTTTAGAATCATTAAAAGGCAAGTGAAATAAAACAGACCAATTACATGAAGGGTAAAAGGTATAATACGAAGGAACGCAGTAAAGATAAATGGTCAAGGGCTGTTGTATTTTCTATTCCTGCAACATAAAGTGATCGATAAGAATCTCATATTCAGGCGTATCGGCGACTAAGACAGCAGGTCGACCCTCTTTTGCTCAACGGCTCCGTCATGGGACGAAGAAACGCTCTTTTTCTCGAAAAAAGAATATATTTTACTTGCAGGACAGTTGTAAAATTTCCGGGAAAGTACATTAGCCTGGAACATTATAACATATATTTAAGAAAAAATAATGTTCGGAAGTAATGAAAAGCGTAATTTTTAGGTCATATGACCAAGCCTTTCATCATTACAATAAGAAAAGTAAAATGAACCAATGAAAAGTTTTATTAACAAGTCACATGACTTGTTATGCTTACGTTACGCGCTGCGCGCCCCGGATGACTTCCGGATGCGCTAACGCGGCGCGTCATATGACGCATTACGCGACAACGCAGGTCCAGAATATAGTCAAAATGTCTCCACCAACCAGCGGTCGGAACACAACCCCTTTCAGCAGGCTAAATAGTTCTGTTAAATGACAACAGAAGGGACAGGCAACAAGAACCATCAGTCAAAGAGGGGAGGGCTAGTTCTTCTCTACCGGGTTACATTGGGGCGCTACCGGAACTGATCGAATTGGTAGTCTACAGTGTTTCTGGATGTTTCAGACTGAAGCTGGGGTTAGCATGAGAGCAGCACCATTTCGTAGCTCCGTCGTGGCCATTCCGCAACCAATCATGGCAGCCGCTCTTTATCGTTATTTTGGGCGGGGTGGGTGGCGGAGCCGAGCTGTTTTGCAGCCATCATTGTGTGGAGTTCAGTTCATCTCACTAGTTTTGTATTTGTCATGAGGGGTTGTTCCTAATGTTTCTATTTTAGCGAGGTCAAAAAGAGATCCCATTAGTGGCCTACTGATTTTGCTCGATTCCTTTTCTTTTTTTTTACACGATTTTTCGTTATCTGCAAAGACTAAACAGAGTATTGCGACTCTGTGTTTGTTTGTAAATAGAGAATGAACCAAAGAGAACTAATTCTAAAACAGTAAATACTTGGATAACAATCAATCAAATGGAGAGAGAAGCAGGCACGACGGATTACAACGGGGGCAAAGGCCTGCGTTAACTACCTTTCACTATCTGCAAAGAGAGAGTACTCCTAATAGAAATGAGGGGGGGGGCACCATTCAAAGCAGATCAGTGTGCATAAACACGAAAATGTTTTCACTTACCACGTACTTGACATTCGACAGCTTATGATATTTGCTATTAAAAAAACATTGAAATTCACTGAAAAAACCATAGGTTATAGACCATATATAGTTAGGAATTAGCATTTACAAAACCTTGAAAATTCACTGAAAAAACCATAGGTTATAGACCATATATAGTTAGGAATTAGCATTTAAAAAACCTTATTTTACTCACACAAAACCATTGAAATTCCATATATAGTTAGTTGCACTAACTATATATCGCGCACCCGCAATCCACTGCTGATCATGTCACATATTACATCATTCATGACATGGTCAGTGACATCACTGATGACATCACTGATGACATCTCAAATGACATCACTGATGACATCACTGATGACATCTCATTTGACATTACTGATCACATCACTGATGACATCATTCATGTGATAATACGATGAACCTCTTCAGACTCTAATATAACCTTAGATACACTCAGTATAAACAGACACTCATAGACTGTCACTCATCCATGGAGTTACTCAGACACTTAGTCAGTCATGCAAAGAATCAATCACACCTCCATTTCCTCAACTATACAGTTATACACACCTTACTTATTCAAACATATACTAAAACATATTTACTCACTTATACAATCCTGGATACAAGTTCACAATGATCCATACAGCCACTCACACATTCACTGGCTCTTATGCACAGTTATTTATATATGTCAACTCTCACATGTACTGTGTTTTACATATGTACTTACTTTGACATGTAGCACTGAGATATCCATTCACTCACCAATACACTCATGCACACAGTCAACCGCCCATACAGCTGTTTCCACATGCACTTTTGAACCCATACATCTAGTCAATCAACTGCTCACACATCTATGCAGAGAGTCATACACCTCCCAGCCACCCACACACACACTCAGTCTCCCATACAAATGCTTGGGCAACCAATCAATAACCCATACAGTTAATCATATAGCTAATGATCAACACATGCAGCAGTTTACAGAACAACAGACATAATGATGCACAAATTAAGACAGTTTAGTCACTAACCCATGCACTCAGTGAGACACATTTAATCAGTCACTCATACAGTCAGCCATGCCCCTACTAAATCCTTCATCAAGACACTTATACATCCACTCATTCTTCAATATGTAAGACATATTTTAACTTTACAGAATTATACAGTCACTGGATGTAGTCATCAGTGATGTCATTTGAGATGTCATCAGTGATGTCACTGACCATGTCATGAATGATGTAATATGTGACATGATCAGCAGTGGATTGCGGGTGCGCGATATATAGTTAGTGCAACTAACTATATATGGAATTTCAATGGTTTTGTGTGAGTAAAATAAGGTTTTTTAAATGCTAATTCCTAACTATATATGGTCTATAACCTATGGTTTTTTCAGTGAATATATATATATATATATATATATATATATATATATATATATATATATATATATATATATATATATATATATATATATATATATATATATATATATATATATATTCAATCCAAAGTTTAAGCCCTGGTGGAAGATGCCACAGGAACGGCATATTTGCATCCATTTCATTTCAAGGATCAGCAGCAAACTGGAGGTGCAGACACTCGTTCGCCAAGTAAGTAACTGCCAGACCGGTTTCGGGATGGTGATCCCTTTATCAATGGCAACCGTTGATAATGATGAGTGACGTGTGCTCTTTGTCAAAAGAACCTGCTGCAGTGGGCGTGGCTGCAGGGCGGCATGCTGGTTCTTGGAGTCCACGAACAAATACATACTCCAGTGAGTTCATCATTAAAAACTGTTAAATAAAACAAAGTTTCAAACCCCAGTGGGCCGGTGAACAGAATGCTGTACTGTCCAGTTTTGGCTTATTCTGCTGCACCAGGATGGTCGGTCCCCCGCACAACGATGGAGCCAAGTGGACCCCATCGCACGGTCCGCCTCAAAGCGGCAGGCATTACTTCCGCGGCTGGGCTTTAGCCGCAAGTATTCAATCCAAAGTTTAAGCCCTGGTGGAAGATGCCACAGAAACAGCATATTTGCATCCATTTCATTTCAAGGATCAGCAGCAAACTGGAGGTGCAGACACTCGTTCGCCAAGTAAGTAACTGCCAGACCGGTTTCGGGATGGTGATCCCTTTATCAATGGCAACCGTTGATAATGATGAGTGACGTGTGCTCTTTGTCAAAAGAACCTGCTGCAGTGGGCGTGACTCAAACATAATTTCACAACTACACAGTGGCTATCAGTGTGTAAAAAAAAAAAAAAAAAAAAATATATATATATATATATATATATATATATATATATATATATATATATATATATATATATATATATATATATATATATATATATATATATATATATATATATATCAGGCTCAACTTCCTTCGCGGCATGCAAAAGAATCGACCGCACTCTGGTGGTTGAAATCACACGGGTTTAATATTCTCGAAATTCAATAAACAGGACGCGTTTCCGCTTCACACCTTTTTCTTACTGTTTTATATATATATATATCACCTTTCCACCTCCTCGATTGCCGGGTCGCTGTAGCGGGGGTGCACCTCAGGGTCCGAGGTCACCCTGTCTCCTATAACTGCTCACTGCACATCCAAGTACGCATGAACTCCTTCCAATAAAAATGCACAATTCCAAAGAGCTTGAAAGATTTATTGAAGCATCAAGCCAACATAAACCCAACGCGTTTCAGCGGATACTGCCTTGGTCATGGGTGAATTTATTATCGGAATTCAGACATTTAAACAAAATCCAAGATGCCCTGAGAGTGCCAATCCTTCAGCATATTATGATATAAAAGGTTTGACTCTTCTACCCTGGCTTTAGGTACTTTTTCATAATAGTCAAAACATTCTAACAGTCGTGTCCCTTCCTGAATGTAATCCTCTACTTTTAATACCACAACATTTCCTTCTTTATCCGATTGGTAGATAACTATACTGCGATCTGATTGCAGTATTTTAACCGCCAATCTTTGCTGCTTTGTTAGGTTATCATGGTGCCACTTTCTTTTCTTTGTCAAATTTTTTAATTCACTAATCATCAAAGTTTCAAAAATATCGATACCACAGGGGGGCATGGTAGGATTAAAGCTTGATTTCGGTTTGAAATCATTGGGACAACTTAAGTTCCCTGTGTAGCCTAGTGATTGTGCATTAAAGTCCATATTGTCCCACTCCAATTCTTTTAGGGCAATTAGAGTACCCACTTCATTAATGGATTCTTCCACAGGTATAGCTGTTGCAGTAACTCTGGGATGGGACTTATTCTTAACCTTTAATTTATGCCATTTACGCAGTCTTAACTTTCTGGCAAAATGATACAAGTCAATTCTTTCTTGGGGATAGGAGAATGCAGTGGTAGGACAAAATGAGAGAACAAACTGCAGTACATCATGTTAAACAGCACTCGGCATACGATTAGAAAGATTTACCACATTTCTGCAGTCCTTAATTTTCGTTGTTTCTTCTGACCCCTTGTTTCTGCTCCCACTGAGGTTGCTGTTATTCTTTCACCATCCGCCCCTTCTGACTTGTTTGCGGGTGGTAGTGATTCTCCATTGGTTTTTCCTCTTCCTCAGCCGGTGTAGCCCCTTCCTCGTCACCTTCAATTAAATATTTGGCGTATACCTACCTGTAGTGGGCTCTTCTGTAACAGGTGACTTTGATGTTGGATGTTGTACGGTGTTGGACCCGGCCTCGTGGCGTGGGCCTACCCCTCTCGCATGGCGGGCCCCGGGCGACATCGGGCCGCCGTCGACCTGCTGTCGACCCCCCTGACACGAACATTCCCGAACCCGCAAGGAGAGCCGCCATCTGGCAACCTACGGCTCTCCCCCTTCCTGGCACCCCGGCGGGCCCTGCTCACCAACACCGCCGGTCCGGCAACCATGCCTGGCCCCATCTCTGGCCCGACTCCATCTTGGGCCCACCACGTCCCGAGCACGTGGCCGCAGCCACCCTGGCCCCGGCCCCAGCGAAGCCCCGACATCGGGGCACCAAGATCCTCCCAGGTGGTCGAGTGGCCACTTGACAGATCCGAGAGGCGGGAAGTTTCGATGGCCCTCCAGCCGTCCCCGGACGCCTGGTATCGATCGCCCTCCAGCCTCCCTGGGCGCTGGCTCCACCCCCCTGCTGGGTGTCTGGACACCTTCATCCCGGCCCCTCTGACCCCCAGGCGCGAGGGTCCGGACATCAAAGGACTCCAGTCCTATATCTGGGCCAGCCCTGGATCAGGACAGCAGTTGTATCTTGGAGTCGAAGCCCTGCTGACCTCGTCGCGGCCGATCCTGATCCGAACTCTTGTACCTGGAACCATCTCCGAGGCCCTGCTGACGCTGTCGCGGCCTGCCCAAGCTGAACCACCTTCGAGGCCCTGCTGACGCTGTCGCGGCCTGCCCAAGCTGAACCACCTTCGAGGCCCTGCTGACGCTGTCGCGGCCTGCCCAAGCTGAACCACCTTCGAGGCCCTGCTGACGCTGTCGCGGCCTGCCCAAGCTGAACCACCTTCGAGGCCCTACTGACGCTGTCGCGGCCTGCCCAAGCGGAACCACCTTCAAGGCCCTGCCGACGCTGTCGCGGCCTGCCCAAGCGGAACCACCTTCGAGGCCTTGCCGACGCTGTCGCGGCCTGCTCCACGGAGAACTATCCTCGCACCCATTGGTGCCAAGACGATCACGCTACCCCCCCCTTTTCTGAACCAAGACTTTACGGATCCCTCGATCCTTATCTACCCAGCCCGCCAAGAGCCTGTTTTAATTACTTATGTAAAGAATCGTGTGAACTTTCCTCTTGTGTGGTGTCCGTCTGTAAGTAGTGTGGTTGCTCTGCTGTTACAATTGTAGGAGAGGAGCCTCGCCAAGGAGGCCTCCCTAAGGCGCTCGGCCTATTCCAAAGTGAGAGTGGGGTCTCGGGGCAGGCAGTCAGACACCTTCTGTCTCCCCTGGGATCGCCTTTCCAACATTGGTGGCAAGCGACGGGAACCGAGCCCGCGCAAATCGTACAGCGAGTAACACGTCACTGCTAACAGAGACCCACAACCACGATGACTACTAAAGACGTCGGAGCGACCACAGAATTCCAGAAGGAGCGACTAGAGGAATACACCCATAAGGAACTCAAACAATTCTGCAAAGCCTTGGGTATCGCTACCACCGGTCTGAACACAAAGGATGATTTTAAGGAAGCATTGCAAACCTGGGTGGAGACGGGAGCGACCCCACTCCAAACAAATGAGGACAGTGTCATAGAGGTCCCCGTGAGTACAGTCGCAACTCCCGTAGAAGAAAGGACCGTCTATAGAGAACCGGGCCTCTCCCCGGAGGACGCCCGGGAGCGAGAGAGGAGTCGGCTACATGAACTCGAGCTCGCCCGACTCCGGCTGGACGGGGAACTCCAATTAGCAGAAAATAAGATGGCCCTGGAACAACGGCGTTTAAAGGGTGACCTGGAAGAAAGACGAAGGCAAAGAGAACTAGAAGAAAAAAAACTCGCGTATGAACACGGGCGGGGCCTCAAAGAACTTGAGATCAAGGCCAAAATCGAAGAGGCTGCCGCCGCCGTAACCCGGAACGCTCCACCTCCTGCCGACCCGAAGGTCCACATCCTGAAGGATATCGTCAAGGAATACTACAAGAATGACGATATCCAGCAATGGTTCAAGGCGTATGAAGTGGCCATGACCGCGCACCGCACCCCGCGAAAAGACTGGGGTGCCGGCTTATGGGGGAGGTTTGTCAGCGAGGGCAGAGACACCCTGCTAGATCTGGCCGAGGAGGTGATGTCCTCCTATGACCACATGAAGGACGCCCTGCTCATCCGATATGACCTCACCCCCGAGATGTACCGGCAGAGATTCAGAGACTGCAAGAAAATCCCCGGCACCACATGGGTCGAGTACGTGAACTTTTATAGCAGGGCTCTGGAGGGATGGATAAAGGGCAGCAAAGTGTCCACCTACGAACAACTGTTCGACCTCATCGTTTGGGAGCACCTCTCCAACAACTGCTTTGTCGAGCTAAGGCAGCATCTCCTCGACAGTAAACTGACCGAGCCACGGAAACTCGCCATCGAGGCCGATCGCTGGGTGAGCACCCGGGTCCCCCGGACCCCGATAGGAGAAGCAGGACAGAACGGCCGGGGGCACCCCCGCCAGCGTGGCGGCGGGGGAGGCCAGAACCGGAGCCGAGACTTCCAGTCGACCCCGGGCCGGAGTCCGCCTCCGGGGTCCCCCCAAAATAACACTTCGCCATCCCTGGTCAGAAGAGGGACCCCCCCAGCACGGCCGGGGCCCCACCCGAACATTACTTGCCACAGATGCCAGCGGACCGGTCACTACGCCAGTGACCCCCTCTGCCCCATGAACAAGCGTCCCGGCACCACCAGGCCCCCGACCCACCAGTTCGCTGCTGCAGGCCTGGGGGAGGGGGGAGAAGAAGACGAAGAGGTTTTTGATGAAGATCAGACAGAGTACGAGCCGGCCGCCATGGCCCTGGCCTGCCTGGGCAAAAGAGACATGGTCCCCCAGGCCCCGCTACCGAGCAACACTCAGAAGTACCGTCAGTGGGTCCACATCAATGGACAACGGACCGAAGCCCTCCGAGACACGGGAGTCAGTGTGACGGCCGTCCGCTGCCACTTGGTGACCCCCGAACAGATCATTCCAAACGTACGATGCCCCGTGAGGGCCGCCGACAACTCCGAGACTCTGTGCCAGATGGCCCGAATCCCCTTCGAGTGGGGGGGAGTGTCGGGTACTCTCAAGGTAACCGTCCGGGACGACGCCCCCGTGGACTGCCTCCTCGGGAACGACCTCGAGAGCTCGCCCTGGGCCCAAGTCGAGCGAAGAGAACATCTCGGCATTATGGGTCTACCAGAGTGGGTCTGCGCGACGACCCGGTCCATGTCAGCCCGAGCCTCGGCGGCGACCGAGGCCGCCCCGACCGAAGAGCCGGAGTGGCCCGCGCCACCACCACCAGCAGACAATGAAGAGTCCGACTCCGAGCCCAGGCCGTCGGAGCCCGACCACGAAAGCAGCCACGAGCTCAGCGACATACCCGAACTAGCCCAATGGCGCCAAGAGGGTGGCCCCACCCGAGAGCAGTTCCGGCAGGAACAGAAGGTCTGCCCTTCCCTCGAAGGGACCCGACAGCAAGCCACCGCCCAAGCTACCGGGGACACCTCGGGGTCCCACTGGGTCTACTGGGACCACGACCTCCTATACAGTGAACAGAAAATCGCCGAGCTAGGGGCCAGCCGAGTGTTGGTGCTCCCCCTACGATTCAGAGACTTTCTTTTGAACCTGGCACACGATGTGCCCCTCGCCGGGCACCTGGGGCAGGACAAAACTTACAGCCGCCTGGTGACCCATTTCTATTGGCCGAAGATGCGCAAGGATGTGCACAACCACTGCCGAACCTGCCCGACATGCCAAGCCAGCGGAAAGAGCGGGGGAAAAATGAAGGCCCCACTCCAGCCCTTTCCAGTAGTGACCACACCCTTCGAGCGAGTGGGAATCGACATTGTGGGGCCCCTGGACCCCCAAACCTCGCAAGGGCATCGCTTCATCCTTGTCCTGGTGGACCATGCCACCCGCTACCCTGAAGCCATCCCCCTCAGAACCATCACAGCTCCCGTAGTGGGCCGCGCCCTGATGGGGATCTTCTCCAGAGTCGGATTTCCCCGAGAGGTCGTGAGTGATCGAGGCACGAACTTTATATCGAAGTATATGCGGGCCCTGTGGCAACAGTGCGGGGTCACGTATAAGTTCACCACCCCGTATCACCCCCAAGGGAATGGGCTGGTGGAGCGGTTTAACCGAACACTCAAGGGGATGATCCAGGGCCTAGAAGAGCCCCTCCGCCGCAAATGGGACGTTCTGCTGCCGTGCCTCTTATTTGCCTATTGGGAGGTACCGCAGAAGTCCCTGGGCTTCAGCCCCTTTGAACTCTTGTACGGCCACCCGGTCCGAGGTCCCCTCAGCCTGGTCAAAGAAGGCTGGGAAACTACCGTCCAGAACGCACCACCGGATGTCTACCGGTACCTCCTGACACTCCGAAACCAGACCCGGAAGTTCCGGGCCCTTGCCGAGGCCAACCTTGAGGCCAGCCAGGAGGACATGAAGCGCTGGTATGATCAGAACTCTTCGTCCATTGAATTCGAGCCGGGCCAGCAGGTCTGGGTCATGTCCCCGGTCGAACCTTGTGCCCTCCAGGACAAATGGTCGGGCCCCTTCAAAGTGATCGAGCGCAAGAGCCCCGTCACCTACCTCGTGGACCTGGAGTCCCCCAGGAACCCCCTCCGGGTTCTACACGCTAACCGGCTCAAGCCGCACTTCGCACGCACTGAACTGAGTCTGCTGCTAGCTACAGATGATGGGGCCGAAGATGACTCCGAGCCCCTGCCCGATCTCCTAAGGTGCACTGAGAAGGACGGCTCCGTCGAAGGAATCTCTCTGTCCCCCGACCTGACCCCCGCACAGCGCCGAGACTGCCGAGAGCTGTTGGGGCAGTTCACGGACCTGTTCTCCCTCACTCCCGGGGTCACCCAGTGGTGTGTCCATGATGTCGACACTGGGGACAGCCAGCCAGTACGACACCGGGCCTACCGAGTCCCCGACCGAGTGCGGGCCTGCATCCAGACCGAAGTTACCAAGATGCTGGCCCTGGGGGTGGTCGAACCCTCCGACAGTCCGTGGGCCAGCCCCGTTGTCCTGGTCCCTAAAGCCACCGCGCCTGGCACCCCTCCAGAGCTCCGGTTCTGTGTTGACTACCGGGGGTTGAATGCTGTTACCAGAACCGACGCACATCCCATCCCCCGGGCTGATGAACTGATCGACCGCCTGGGGGCCGCCAAGTACCTCAGTACCTTCGACCTTACAGCCGGATACTGGCAGATCGGCCTCACCCCTGGCGCCCAGGAGCGCTCAGCCTTCTCAACCCCCGATGGCCACTTCCAATTCAAGGTAATGCCCTTCGGCATGAAAAACGCCCCTGCCACCTTCCAGAGACTAGTGAACAAAGTGCTAGCGGGGCTGGAAGACTTCAGCGCCGCCTATTTAGATGACATTGCCGTTTACAGCCTCCACTGGGCCGAGCACCTGGAACACCTCTGGAAGGTCCTGACGGCCCTCCGACGGGCCGGGTTAACGGTGAAAGCCAGCAAATGCCAGATAGGCCAAGGGTCCATGACCTATCTGGGACACCAAGTGAAGAGCGGTCAGGTGGCCCCCCTCCAACCAAAAATTTACGCCATCGTAGCCTGGGAGCCCCCAGTCACCCAGACCGCCGTCCGGGCCTTCCTGGGGCTCACTGGATATTATCGGCGCTTCATCAAGAACTATGGGAGTATTGTGGGGCCCCTCACTGAACTGACCTCGAAAAACCGGCCCCAGAAAGTACAATGGACACCCGCGTGTCAGGTGGCCTTCGAGACATTGAAATCAGCCATGTGTACCGCCCCTGTGCTCCAAGCCCCGGACTACAGCCGAGAGTTCGTAGTCCAGACCGACGCCTCGGAGCACGGCATCGGGGCGGTCCTATCTCAGATGGACCCCGAGGGAATTGACCATCCAGTCGCCTTCATCAGCCGGCGGCTGCTGGCCAGAGAACAACGGTGGAGCACCATCGAGAGAGAGGCCTTCGCCGTCGTGTGGGCCCTCAAGAAACTCAGGCCATACCTCTTCGGCACCCACTTCCGGGTGCAGACTGACCACCGGCCCCTGCGGTGGCTGATGCACATGCGTGGCGAAAACCCGAAGCTGCTGCGATGGTCCATCTCCCTCCAAGGGATGGACTTCACTGTGGAGCATCGCCCTGGCAACGACCACGCCAACGCTGATGGCCTGTCCCGATTCTTCCGCCTCGACGAAGAGAGTCCCCAGGAAGATGGGTGACTCTCCCCGCCTTCAGCTGGAGGGGACGTGTGTTGGACCCGGCCTCGTGGCGTGGGCCTACCCCTCCCGCATGGCGGGCCCCGGGCGACATCGGGCCGCCGTCGACCTGCTGTCGACCCCCCTGACACGAACATTCCCGAACCCGCAAGGAGAGCCACCCCCTGGCAACCTACGGCTCTCCCCCTTCCTGGCACCCCGGCGGGCCCTGCTCACCAACACCGCCGGTCCGGCAACCATGCCTGGCCCCATCTCTGGCCCGACTCCATCTTGGGCCCACCACGTCCTGAGCACGTGGCCGCAGCCACCCTGGCCCTGGCCCCAGCGAAGCCCCGACATCGGGGCACCAAGATCCTCCCAGGTGGTCGAGTGGCCACTTGACAGATCCGAGAGGCGGGAAGTTTCGATGGCCCTCCAGCCGTCCCCGGACGCCTGGTATGGATCGCCCTCTAGCCTCCCTGGGCGCTGGCTCCACCCCCCTGCTGGGTGTCTGGACACCTTCATCCCGGCCCCTCTGACCCCCAGGCGCGAGGGTCCGGACATCAAAGGACTCCAGTCCTATATCTGGGCCAGCCCTGGATCCGGACAGCAGTTGTATCTTGGAGTCGAAGCCCTGCTGACCTCGTCGCGGCTGATCCTGATCCGAACTCTTGTACCTGGAACCATCTCCGAGGCCCTGCTGACGCTGTCGCGGCCTGCCCAAGCTGAACCACCTTCGAGGCCCTGCTGACGCTGTTGCGGCCTGCCCAAGCTGAACCACCTTCGAGGCCCTGCTGACGCTGTCGTGGCCTGCCCAAGCTGAACCACCTTCGAGGCCCTGCTGACGCTGTCGCGGCCTGCCCAAGCTGAACCACCTTCGAGGCCCTGCTGACGCTGTCGTGGCCTGCCCAAGCGGAACCACCTTCGAGGCCCTGCCGACGCTGTCGCGGCCTGCCCAAGCGGAACCACCTTCGAGGCCCTGCCGACGCTGTCGCGGCCTGCTCCACGGAGAACTATCCTCGCACCCATTGGTGCCAAGACGATCACGCTACCCCCCCCTTTTCTGAACCAAGACTTTACGGATCCCTCGATCCTTATCTACCCAGCCCGCCAAGAGCCTGTTTTAATTACTTATGTAAAGAATCGTGTGAACTTTCCTCTTGTGTGGTGTCCGTCTGTAAGTAGTGTGGTTGCTCTGCTGTTACGATTGTAGGAGAGGAGCCTCGCCAAGGAGGCCTCCCTACGGCGCTCGGCCTATTCCAAAGTGAGAGTGGGGTCTCGGGGCAGGCAGTCAGACACCTTCTGTCTCCCCTGGGATCGCCTTTCCAACATACGGCTTGCCTGAGCCGTGGAAGCAAGCCCTGGTGTCACCTGACACCCCTGGGGTTTCGTCACATGACGTGATTGTGAAAGGAAGCAGGTGCCGTAATTGGAGGAGAAAGAAGCAGTGTATTGCCCCAGGACATGCAACCACACTCCGCTCACTGAAGTGGTACGGCCGCACTACAATTACCAGGAGGCCATGCTCATGGTCACGCCCACGGAGGCGGGGTAATTTAACCAACAATGGTGCCGCTAAAAATTGCTGGAGTACAGACTGTTTACCCAGAGCCCCTGAAGAAGTGTCTTACATGAAACGCGTTGGACCGGGTGTAAGAACCTTGTGGACAGTGCTTTGGGTTTCTACAATTGCTTCCTTCAATTAAATATCTGGCGTATACCTACCTGTAGTGGGCTCTTCTGTAACAGGCGACTTTGATGTTGGATGTTGTACGGCTTGCCTGAGCCTTGGAAGCAAGCCCCAGTGTCAGCTGACACCCCTGCGGTCCCGTCACATGGCATGATTGTGAAAGGAAGCAGGAGGCGTCATTGGAGGAGAAAGAAGCAGTGTGTTGCCCCAGGACATGCAACCACACTCCACTCGGAGGTAAAACTGTTATTTTAGCAGTTCTACAGACGGCAGCTCTCTGGAGTGGTACGGCCGCACTACAATTACCAGGAGGCCATGCTCATGGTCACGCCCATTGAGGCGGGGTAATTTAACCAACAATGGTGCTGCCAAAAATTGCCGGAGTACAGACTGTTTACCCAGAGCCCCTGAAGAAGTGTCTTGTATATAACGTGTCGGGCTGGGTGTAAGAACCTTGTGGACAGTGCTGTGGGTTTCTACAATTGCTTCCTTCAATTAAATATCTCAAATATATATATATATATATATATATATATATATATATATATATATATATTATATATATATATAATATACACATATATACACATATATCACTATCTCTCCACCCGTCAACTCCCCTCCGGTAGACGAAAAGACAGAGATGCAAATTTTTTTGTGCCAATCATTTTTACTTTGTTTCTTAGCAGTCTGCCAGGATGCGTTTTGGCCAAGCCTGGCCTTGATCACATGACGTAGCTGTGGTAGAACTCCAACTATTTAGATATATATATAGATATGCACATGTTGAACAATGAGATATAACCGATTATCTGTGAGACAATAAAAAATCCTTGAACTGTGAATTTTCTTTTATTGTTTACTCTGAGAAATGCCTTTTCATTGTCACAGATGAATGCCCAGAACGTTCACCCCCAGCCTAACCCAGATCTCTTGACTGGGAGTGAATGTTTTGATTTGTTCTGCATTCCGTCCATCTATTGTGTGTCTTTTGCTTTCTCGCCCTAAGTGCGCCAGGTATACCCAGACGTGGGTCCTGGGCTCACTGTGCCACTGGAGTCAAGCTATCCTGGCTGAAGAGGGGTGAAACCCCGAAACCGGTCCTAGGATGTTTGTTTCCCTTCCAGGGAGGACCTGGCTTGGCAGTTTGGGCTGGACTGTTCCCATGAGGCACAGGGTTAAGACTGATTTGCATATGGCCAGGTCTAAACTGGGGTGGCATGGTGAGCAAAAGAATTATGGATTCAACCCAGATCTCTTGACTGAGGGTGAATGTTTTGATTTGTTCTGCATTCTGTCCATCAATTGTGTGTCTTAGACAATATTTAAAAGATAATATTTCTGACAACGATATTCTGACATACAACAGCTTGAAAGTGGCTGACATTCTGACACCTCTACACTCCGCTCTAAATCATCTTGTGGAAGGATAATCCATTTGAGAATCATATGTGATCAAAAAGCACCAATTAGCTTCAACCTACCAGGTTGGAGTCAATGTATGGCTCTTTACAAAGCTTCACTTTCTGTGGGATGACCAACTTCAGCTTACTGGTTATTGGTTCATTGTCATTTGAGAAGTTATTACATCTTTATTATTATGCATCTAGTTGTACAGATCTTGTCTCATGCGTTTGTGCAAGAAGACAGCTCTCAACATTGTAGAATCTCTACCTTGTACTTGGAGAACCTACTGTATTGATGTCGGCGATTCATCATGTCGGCTTATACACTTGTGCTAAATACACTATTATAATCCATCACTACAGTGAACAAGCATTGGCATAGCCAATAGGTCTCGCTTGTGGGACCTTATAAGTATTTAGTTTCGCAGCACGAGCAACACGAGTGGTGGGGGAAAAGCACGAGGGAGACAGCAACACAGGAAGAAGTACACGAAGGAGACAGCAACACATGGCAGAGAAGGCGCACGGAGACAAAGTGAAATAATGCGTCACCAACACGTTAACGGCGCCCTTGTGGGAAATCGGCCCCAAAGAAGAAATCAGGGGAAGCAAAATATTTCAAGCGCCAAATGATTTTAATGATCTATAGTGATAAAGTGGTAAACAAGGGAGAGAGCAACACGAGTGGTTGGGGAAAAGCACGAGGGAGACAGCAACACAGGAAGAAGTACACGAAGGAGACAGCAACACATGGCAGAGAAGATGAGCGGCGCACGGAGACAAAGTGAAATAATGCGTCACCAACACGTACCTGATAATGCAGAGCAGCCGGGAAACTGAAAGTACGGCCGGCCGGCCAGCCATGATTAATTAGTTAGGGGAGGAGAAGCCGCAGAGCGCACGCTGGGCGAAGCCCTTTGATGTGCTGTGCGGCCGTGAATGCGCGTGCTTGTTTGATCACGTGATTCACGTGAACCTAATGAAAACCGCAGCGTAAGAAGCCCTTGGTTTGACGAGGATTTCGAGCACTTGAATTCTCGCTCCGCTCGATGCGCTTGCGCGCATCGATAGGTCGCGAGACCTAAAAATTAGTGTGGGTTCTTGAGACAACAATTGTTCCAAAAGGTGTTTGAGGGTCTCATACTGCTAAAGGGGGTCTCCTCAGTTTTTCCAAGGAAGTTCAACATGCATTAGTTTTGTATTTCCACCACAAAAAGGAGTTTGACACATAGGGGCTCATTAGGATGGCGGACGGAAGAGCCACCGCGGCCCTGGAGTAGGCGGAAAAAGCCCTTTCCGTGTCCGCCAGCCGCGGATACTCCGTCCGCCATATCAGGATAGGAAAACGTGTCAAGTTTCCGTCCGCGACGGAAAAGGACGCACCGCCGCCGAACTACACACGACCACGTGGCGGACAGAACAATCCCGGAGGCCCCGCCGTACGTACTGACGTCTAAGACCGTCCCCCAAATCAAGATGGCGGAAACTCCACATAAAACCGCAGCGGAAAAACAACCTGACTGAACACGGCGGAATCCACACAGCGAACATAGGTGACATAGCAGAGATACCCACCGCAAGCTGACCACCACCATGGACCCAGCGCTACACGCTTTCCCGATGCTCTTCGCGATCCACCACGTCCTAGTCATGGCCCACTATGGACGACGACGCAGGTAAGGCACAAACCATTGGCTGTCTGGAGGGGAATACCAGCAAGGGACGTGACGTAGGGAGGGGGAGTGTCATGTTACCGAAACCACTGATGAGAAGCATATACGAATACACATTTGTAGTACGCAAGCAGGAATGACAACGACAGACCACGAGACTTGATAGACTACCTTTATTGTACAAAATAGGGGAATAATCAAAGTGTATGCGTGAGCATGGGCAAAGTGGGCACCAGAGCAGCGACATCATAGGCAGGTAACGAGAGGGCAGAATGCAGTATCAGAGCATCAACAGGGCATTGTAGAGTACAGAGCAGGTACATCATAGGCAGGTAACGAGAGGGCAGAATGCAGTATCAGAGCACCAACAGGGCAGTGTGGCCAACAGAGCAGGTACATCAGAGGCAACATATGAGAGGGGCAAAGTGCATCAACAGTCCATTACACAGAACAGCTCCATCAGAGGCAGCACGTGAGAGTGCAGAATGCAGTAACAGAGCATCAACAGGGCAATGCGCAGTACAGAGCAGGTACATCATAGGCAGGTAACGAGAGGGCAGTATGCAGTATCAGAGCATCAACAGGGCATTGTAGAGTACAGAGCAGATACATCATAGGCAGGTAACGAGAGGGCAGTATACAGTATCAGAGCATCAACAGGGCAATGCGCAGTACAGAGCAGGTACATCATAGGCAGGTAACGAGAGGGCAGAATGCAGTATCAGAGCACCAACAGGGCAGTGTGGCCAACAGAGCAGGTACATCAGAGGCAACATATGAGAGGGGCAAAGTGCATCAACAGTCCATTGCACAGAACAGCTCCATCAGAGGCAGCACGTGAGAGGGGCCAAGTGCATCAACAGTCCATTGCACAGAACAGCTCCATCAGAGGCAGCACGTGAGAGGGGCCAAGTGCATCAACAGTCCATTGCACAGAACAGCTCCATCAGAGGCAGCACGTGAGAGGGGCCAAGTACATCAACAGTCCATTGCACAGAACAGCTCCATCAGAGGCAGCACGTGAGAGTGCAGAATGCAGTAACAGAGCATCAACAGGGCAATGCGCAGTACAGAGCAGGTACATCATAGGCAGGTAACGAGAGGGCAGAATGCAGTATCAGAGCACCAACAGGGCAGTGTGGCCAACAGAGCAGGTACATCAGAGGCAACATATGAGAGGGGCAAAGTGCATCAACAGTCCATTGCACAGAACAGCTCCATCAGAGGCAGCACGTGAGAGGGGCCAAGTGCATCAACAGTCCATTGCACAGAACAGCTCCATCAGAGGCAGCACGTGAGAGGGGCCAAGTGCATCAACAGTCCATTGCACAGAACAGCTCCATCAGAGGCAGCACGTGAGAGGGGCCAAGTGCATCAACAGTCCATTGCACAGAACAGCTCCATCAGAGGCAGCACGTGAGAGTGCAGAATGCAGTAACAGAGCATCAACAGGGCAATGCGCAGTACAGAGCAGGTACATCATAGGCAGGTAACGAGAGGGCAGAATGCAGTATCAGAGCACCAACAGGGCAGTGTGGCCAACAGAGCAGGTACATCAGAGGCAACATATGAGAGGGGCAAAGTGCATCAACAGTCCATTGCACAGAACAGCTCCATCAGAGGCAGCACGTGAGAGGGGCCAAGTGCATCAACAGTCCATTGCACAGAACAGCTCCATCAGAGGCAGCACGTGAGAGGGGCCAAGTGCATCAACAGTCCATTGCACAGAACAGCTCCATCAGAGGCAGCACGTGAGAGTGCAGAATGCAGTAACAGAGCATCAACAGGGCAATGCGCAGTACAGAGCAGGTACATCATAGGCAGGTAACGAGAGGGCAGAATGCAGTATCAGAGCACCAACAGGGCAGTGTGGCCAACAGAGCAGGTACATCAGAGGCAACATATGAGAGGGGCAAAGTGCATCAACAGTCCATTGCACAGAACAGCTCCATCAGAGGCAGCACGTGAGAGTGCAGAATGCAGTAACAGAGCATCAACAGGGCAATGCGCAGTACAGAGCAGGTACATCATAGGCAGGTAACGAGAGGGCAGTATGCAGTATCAGAGCATCAACAGGGCATTGTAGAGTACAGAGCAGGTACATCATAGGCAGGTAACGAGAGGGCAGTATGCAGTATCAGAGCATCAACAGGGCATTGTAGAGTACAGAGCAGGTACATCATAGGCAGGTAACGAGAGGGCAGTATGCAGTATCAGAGCATCAACAGGGCATTGTAGAGTACAGAGCAGGTACATCATAGGCAGGTAACGAGAGGGCAGTATGCAGTATCAGAGCATCAACAGGGCATTGTAGAGTACAGAGCAGGTACATCATAGGCAGGTAACGAGAGGGCAGTATGCAGTATCAGAGCATCAACAGGGCATTGTAGAGTACAGAGCAGGAACATCATAGGCTGCACAAGTACGTGTCCCTACCAACCCGTCACAGGAACCACAAGAGTGCCACGCAGTTCTCAATGGACACACCATGTGAAATAACATTTGAGTGAAGTGTTCAGCACCTCACATCACAGAATCAGGGGGACTGCGTGAACTACCTGCCTCGGACACACTGGCAGCACCAGCAACAGGAGTGTGAGACACAGCCACAGCCCGAGTGACACACACATGGGCCACGGACCCAGACACACTGGCAGCACCAGCAACAGGAGTGTGAGACACAGCCACAGCCCGAGTGACACACACATGGGCCACGGACCCAGACACACTGGCAGCACCAGCAACAGGAGTGTGAGACACAGCCACAGCCCGAGTGACACACACATGGGCCACGGACCCAGACACACTGGCAGCACCAGCAACAGGAGTGTGAGACACAGCCACAGCCCGAGTGACACACACATGGGCCACGGACCCAGACACACTGGCAGCACCAGCAACAGGAGTGTGAGACACAGCCACAGATGTAGTCACTGACACGTGAGCCACTGACCCAGACACACTGCCAGCACCAGAAACAGGAGTGTGCAACACAGCCACAGATCTTCTAACTGACACGTGAGCCATAGACCCAGATACACTGCCAGGACCTGCAACAGGAGAGGGCACAACTGACACTGTGCCACCATCTGATACATGAGAGTCAACTGCACCAGCGCCACTGTGACAACTGAAATGATGAGCCACAGGGCTGTATGGGCCTGGAGGCAGGGTGGGCCTGGGAGCTGGGGATAGCTGACCTAGAGCCAAATCGGGGTTGGCAGGTGTCAATGGTGTGTGTCTGCGTTTCTTAGGGATGTGTGTGTGCACCCTGGACAGGACAGGACTGCCAAGTGGTGGGGACGCCAAACAATCACCACCCACCATAGGTGGAGCATCTGCTGCCGGGGATCTGGTTTCTGGGGACGTGCTGGAGCCTGCTTGTCGTTTGCTCTGTGCCTGCCGCCTGGACTCGGAATCATGTGTAATGGGGGATGCAACAACAGGGGACACCCTCCTCTGCTTCTGACTGGCCTGGATGGGAGTGGAGGTATGGGGGGACTCCGCGGCGGAGACATCAGTTTGGCGTTTAGTAGAAAACATCAGCCTCAGTGCAGCCAGGGGTGAAGTATGCCTGTCCTTGATTGCGCCATTGTCCATGCTAGATGCCTTGTCCGTAGGATGTGCCTTATCCTTAGGTGGAGTGTTGTCTCTGGATGTAGCCTGTGCCCTGGTCGCCGCCCTGTTCCTGCCAGCAGACTTGTCGTCTGTGGTGCACCTGTCTCCAGTAGACACCTGCTCTCTGTGTGTGTCCCTGCCCTTGGGAGATGGACCTTGCTTTGCTATGGGCCTGCCCTTGGGAGTCTCCCTGCTCTTAGGAGGTGCCTTTGTCTTGTCACTGTCCCTGGGAGTGTCCCTTTCCTCTGCTGTGGGCCTGCCCTTGGGAGTCTCCCTGCTCTTAGGAGGTGCCTTTGTCTTGTCACTGTCCCTGGGAGTGTCCCTTTCCTCTGCTGTGGGCCTGCCCTTGGGAGTCTCCCTGCTCTTAGGAGGTGCCTTTGTCTTGTCACTGTCCCTGGGAGTGTCCCTTTCCTCTGCTGTGGGCCTGCCCTTGGGAGTCTCCCTGCTCTTAGGAGGTGCCTTTGTCTTGTCACTGTCCCTGGGAGTGTCCCTTTCCTCTGCTGTGGGCCTGCCCTTGGGAGTCTCCCTGCTCTTAGGAGGTGCCTTTGTCTTGTCACTGTCCCTGGGAGTGTCCCTTTCCTCTGCTGTGGGCCTGCCCTTGGGAGTCTCCCTGCTCTTAGGAGGTGCCTTTGTCTTGTCACTGTCCCTGGGAGTGTCCCTTTCCTCTGCTGTGGGCCTGCCCTTGGGAGTCTCCCTGCTCCTAGTAGGTGCCTTTGTCTTCTGACTGGCCTTGTCCAAGGTACAGTCCATGGACATGTGAGTATCCCTTGCCTTGGGAGTACCTTTTGTGTTGAATGCCTGTGTAGCTCCTGAAGGCATGTCCCCCAACAACACTTGCGGATCCTGTGTGTGTACTCCAGTGTATCTGACGTTGTCTAATTGAACAGATTTAGCTGATCTAGGGGATGGGGTCTGTGCCCTGCGTGCCCTGACGTGCTGTCTGACGCTGCTTCTAGTGCAATAACCTGTATTTGAGTCCTGCTCAGAATATTCACTACCCCCTGAGACATCCAGTGGTGTAGATGGGGAAACCGAAGTAGCACCCTGTTCATGCGACTGTACTATTGCAGACGACACACTGCTTGCCAATGACTGCACTGTCCTGTGTAGACCTGCAAGATCGCCATGCATCCCTTCCATGAAAGCCACCACCTGCCCCAACTTCCTATCATGGTCCTGGAAAGCATTTGTCATATTGGTCTGCCCCACACACAGCTGTCGCAGCAGATCAACGGCCTCAGCACACAGTGCATTTTGGCTCACCGTGGCAGGGGCAGCGGTGCCTGCACCGAACGCCACTCTGCTCCCCCTACTCCTCCGGCCACGAACAGTACATGGTGCAGTTTGTGGAAGTGTGGGCCCTGTGTGCTTACTTCCGACAGAAGGTGAAGAGTGCCCACTCCCAGTCTGTGACAACAGTGCAGGCTCACCAAGAGTGTCCGACGAGGAGGACGATGGTGTCTCCACATGCGAGTCCTCAGGGACGGTCCTGTCCCCCTCTCCGGCGCTGGCCTCCTCTGTGTCAGTCTGCGTGTGTGCGAAGTCTGAGCCGGACTCATTTCCTCGACTACTCTCCGCTGTCTGTGGCTGAGTGTCCTCTGTCATACCTGAAATGCACATAAAAGATGTGTGAGTCATGGGCAGACTGACGTACAGAAGGAACAGGATTGCCAAATTACATAGCTGACAAAGATTTTGTAGCCCTCATCCTGCACATGGCCCACCTCTACCAGTCATCCTCACATTTCCTGCCATGGGGCCATGGACCACTAGGGGATGTGCCTCAACACTCAACTACTAAGCAAGTGGCGTGTCAACATGGCGGACCTGGATGTCAAATGAGAACCACCCAATGGGACCAAAATGGCATCACAGACATACATACGCAACACGGAACTCAATAGTGTGTCTGTGCACCAATACATGCATAGCACTCACAGGTTTCCTACACAGACAGTTTGCTCACCGCTAGTTTGCTGTTGATCGGCACTCAGACGTTCGGCCAGTTCAGGATGCGTCACTGCAATGATACGGTGCATGAGAGGGGTCATGGAGCGTCGGGCCAGACGGGGCGTCCTCGGAATCAGGCCCAGTGTTACTTCCGCTACATTCTTGCTTAGCCTGGAAATGTCGTCCCAGCGTTTGTGGCAGTGTGTATGTCGTCTGTTGCACACCCCCAATGCCCGTACTTCCCGTGCTATGCTCCTCCACAGGTCCTTGCGAAGGTGCAGCTTGACCTACCATGATGGGAGACAAAAGGGTTTCAGTCAGTGGACAGGTGGCCTGTCACACACATAGGGGCAAGACGTAACTGTCAGCAGCCATGCACAATCAGGAACATATGTCTAGCCCACACTACACAGCTAAGATAGAAATAGGCCTGATTATTTGGCCCCCTCATGCACACCAACATGTCCCACACTGCACTTACCACCCGTCCTGGTGTGCCGTAGAGGCGTCCATAGTTGCGGAGTACACCGTCCACGAGGACATCAAGCTCCGCGGCGGTGAAGGGTCGAGACCGGATCTCTTTGCCTCTCGACATGGCAAGATCACGTAGTATGGCACTACAGCAGCAGTCGGTGGTCAGCTCAGCAGCAGCTGCAGGTCGAGGTGATGGTCACAGGCAGCAGTCGGTGGTCAGCTCAGCAGCAGGTCGAGGTGATGGTCACAGGCAGCAGTCGGTGGTCAGCTCAGCAGCAGCAGCAGGTCGAGGTGATGGTCACAGGCAGCAGTCGGTGGTCAGCTCAGCAGCAGCAGCAGGTCGAGGTGATGGTCACAGGCAGCAGTCGGTGGTCAGCTCAGCAGCAGGTCGAGGTGATGGTCACAGGCAGCAGTCGGTGGTCAGCTCAGCAGCAGCAGCAGGTCGAGGTGAACAGGCAGCACTGGTCCCCAGGGTAGGAAGTGTCATTTTGCCCAACACACATATATAGGGCCCTCAGCACGTGTCAGTGGCATACGTCGCCAGCAATTGGTCAGCCCTGGAAGCGTGATCGTGAGATGGGCCAATTACTGGCCCTGTTGTTGCGGTGCCCAGCTTCCGCTACTTGCGATTGGCCATATGCGGCCAGCGTCCCTCTTCCCATTGGCTGCATGTGCGGGGACCGTCACGGGCACACATCGGCAACCGCACCTGCAAGCCTCAGGCACGGATGCTTCAGTTGCAACAATGTTCTATCACTGGCGCCTCCATGGCGGTGCACGTACTCAGCGGGGGAGGTGCAGGCCTATACACCCTTTAGATGTACTCAATGGACATGCCAGTTCATGACCCCCCTTACAGTCACATTGCATCATCCACCGTACACCGGCCGGAGCGGCCGGGCCTAGGACGGCCGTGCCCGGCCATGTCCACACCCGCCGTGCCCGGCCATGTCCACACCCGCCGTGCCCGGCCATGTCCACACCCGCCGTGCCCGGCCATGAACACAACCGCCGTGCCCGGCCATGAACACAACCGCCGTGCCCGGCCATGTCCACACCCGCCGTGCCCGGCCATGTCCACACCCGCCGTGCCCGGCCATGTCCACACCCGCCGTGGCCGGCCATGAACACAACCGCCGTGCCCGGCCATGAACACAACCGCCGTGCCCGGCCATGTACACAACCGCCGTGCCCGCCATGCGGTTGTGTTCATGGCCGGGCACGGCGGTTGTGTTCATGGCCGGGCACGGCGGTTGTGTTCATGGCCGGCCACGGCGGTTGTGTACATGGCCGGGCACGGCGGTTGTGTACATGGCCGGGCACGGCGGGTGTGGACATGGCCGGGCACGGCGGTTGTGTTCATGGCCGGGCACGGCGGTTGTGTTCATGGCCGGCCACGGCGGTTGTGTTCATGGCCAGGCACGGCGGTTGTGTTCATGGCCGGCCACGGCAGTTGTGTACATGGCCGGGCACGGCGGTTGTGTACATGGCCGGGCACGGCGGTTGTGTACATGGCCGGGCACGGCGGTTGTGTACATGGCCGGGCACGGCGGTTGTGTACATGGCCGGGCACGGCGGGTGTGGACATGGCCGGGCACGGCGGGTGTGGACATGGCCGGGCACGGCGGGTGTGGACATGGCCGGGCACGGCGGGTGTGGACATGGCCGGGCACGGCCGTCCTAGGCCCGGCCGCTCCGGCCGGTGTACGGTGGATGATGCAATGTGACTGTAAGGGGGGTCATGAACTGGCATGTCCATTGAGTACATCTAAAGGGTGTATAGGCCTGCACCTCCCCCGCTGAGTACGTGCACCGCCATGGAGGCGCCAGTGATAGAACATTGTTGCAACTGAAGCATCCGTGCCTGAGGCTTGCACGTGCGGTTGCCGATGTGTGCCCGTGACGGTCCCCGCACATGCAGCCAATGGGAAGAGGGCCGCTGGCCGCGTCTGGCCTTTGGGAAGTAGCGGAAGTTGAGCACCGCCATGGCGGCGCCAATTATGTTATCTTGTCAGACGCTGCACCGTGATGTGTTGTGTGCAGTTGCGTCATGAGGGATGTGAGCGTGATAGGGAAAGGTCATATGTCATACAATGTAGCATGTGTGTCCATGCAATGCCCATCGGTGGGCACACAATGGGCAACAGATGTGCATTTGTACGTGTTGACGTCGGGTGTGACCCTACATACGTTCTTACATCTTCACAACTACACAGTACATCACGGCTGTGTGCCCAAATTATGCATCTGTTGTCTGTGTCTTGTTCTGGCGAGGTGACTACAGTGGTGGTGGTACACATGCATTCCGTGTATGTGTTTTGTACGTTGTGTCACCATGCATGTAATTACCGTATGTACATCATTCTTGGTGTCGGCATGTGTGCTTGATGACATGGCGTGTGTATAATTATCGTCTGTGTGCATGCAGTTGCATGTGTGTCTGTGATGTGGCTACTAAACATTAGGCGCAGACTGAAGTATTGTCAGTAAGGTTCACATGTGATGGAGTTGTACACGTATGCGTCGTTTGCAAGTTGACCTAAGTTACATCTCTCTCCCACACAGGAGGGCTACAAATGTGCATCGGCCATACACTGTGCTGGAGGATATGGTTGACGAGGAGGTGATTCGGAAATTCCGGCTGGATCGCCGTCGGTTGCTGGAGCTTGTGGCTCAATTGTCTCCTCATCTGCAGCCACGTAGGACGTATCCTGGGTCGATTACACCCACTGCAAAGGTCATGGCGGTACTCCATTTCTTTGCTACTGGCACATTTCAGTATACAGTTGGACATGCCGGGGGGATGTCACAGGCCATGTTCAGCACGGTTCTTCGGGATGTCTTAACAGCTATGATGCTGTACCAGGATGACTACATCCATTTCCCACGTCCGGAAGAGTTGCCAGCTGTCAAAGCTGATTTCTATGCCCTGGGCCACATACCTCACGTTGTGGGCTCAATTGATGGCACACACATCGCAATCATTCCACCACGGGCATGGGAACAAGTGTTCAGGAATCGCAAACATTTCCATTCGCTGAACGTGCAGGTGGTGTGCCTGGCAAACAACATCATCTCACATGTGTGTGCAAGATTTCCTGGATCTGCACATGACGCCCACATCATGCGGAGCAGCAATGTCCCACGACTCATGGCTAATCTGCGACCCGGTCAAGCGTGGCTTGTTGGTGAGTGTGCAGTGGGGACTCTTGTGATCTCTGTGTTGCATGGGGTACCCACCATATCTTGTTGTGATGTTTGTCTCTGTCATCCCCCTACATAGGCGACTCGGCTTACCCAAACCGGCCCTGGCTCCTCAGTCCCCTACGTAATCCGACAACAGCGGGTGAAATGCGGTACAATGATGCACATGGAAGGACACGGAGAGTCATCGAACGTACCTTTGGACTGCTAAAGTCTCGGTTTCAGTGCCTCGATAAGACCGGAGGGGCCCTGCCTTACTCACCAGGAAAAGTATGCAGGATCGTGATTGCCTGCTGCATGCTCCACAACCTGGCAGTACGCAATGACATAGAACTGCTGTTGGACCCTGAAGACGAAGGAGTTCCTCGGCCTCCCATCCCACCCATGTCGACTGATGAGGATAGTGGTGAGGAGGAAGGTGTGGACCAGAGGCGCCAGCTCATAGATCGCTACTTCCTTTGAATGTGAGTTACTACCTCTAGTGGCGGTTGACAATGCCTCATGTATGTTTGCTGGTGTTGTGTGGATGTGGGGTTAATCAGCTGGGTGTTCTTGTTTGTGATGGTTGCTTATGTGTGTCTTCATTTCTTTGGACATACAAGTCTCCATGATGTGTGTGCTCTCATCCCATGCTTTTGTGATGGTTGTCGTTTGTGTAATGTTGCTGTGCATTGTGTTGTGATGTGTGTGAATCTGTTTCCTGACGTGTGTTTGCTGTCTCTGATTTTCTCTAGGTCACTCCCGCAGCGCCATGATCATGTACGACTGTCATCCCTGAACCTGTTTACGTCTGTTTCTGAAGGCAATCATGTGAATAAACATGGAGGCAAAACATCATTGTGTGAGTAAGTGCTATTTATTTACAGGTTGTGCTTCTGTGCTGGTGAATATTTACAAGTAAGTGGGGTGGAGGGAGTTGGAGTTGAAGGTAATGGCAGATTAAATGTCCGTGCTGACACCACATTGGGGGGTGTCAGGGTAGTCCAGCAGACCAGTGGGAATGATTGTCTGTGGGACAGGATACTTAGCTGGGTGAATGTCTGGCACAGGCGGTGACATTGTCATGGTCGTCCCCTCTTGGAGCGTGTGGATGGCGCTCCAACACTGCTCTCAGCCACTTCCTGCCTCGGCCGGCCCCTCCGTCTCTGAGGTGGTACAGAGTCAGCTGGGAGGGCAGGTTGTTGAAGGGCCACATCCGTCGCCAGGGGCACAGGTGGTGGTGGCGGCGGTGGAGGCGGAGGTGACGGTGGCGGTGGAGGCGGAGGTGGCGGTGGAGGCGGAGGTGACGGTGGCGGTGGCGCTACGACACTTGGTGGAGGGGGGGGGGGGGTTGTTCCGGGCAACCCATTCCCTCCACATCGTTGCCTGCTGGCCCATGATCTGCAACATCTGGCCAAGGATGCCACAGATTTCGCGCTGGATGTTGTTGTTGTCCACCGAGTCCTGGTGCGCACGATCTGCGTTTGCCTGGGACCGGTCGTATGACGCCTGGCACCTGGCAAGGGCTTGTAGGGACTGTGCCACTGGCTGGGGTAGCTGTCCTTCCTCTGCACGGCGGTGTGTGGCTCGCCTGATTGGCTGATGTCCCGTTGCCTGTGGCCCACTCACCCTGCTTGTGTGTGGGGCCGATGGACCAGCGTTGTGCGCTGGGTTATGCTGGGTGGCACCGGCAGGAGTGGTGGTGCTGGTGGTGCTGGTGGTACTGGTGGTACTGGTGGTACTGGTGGTGGTGGGGACTGTGCAGATCACAGAGACAGGTGTCGCTGGTGTGACACTTGCGACGTTGGTCGGTCCCGGGAGTCCCTGTGAGCCAGATGGCCCTGGCTGCGTGCTTGGTCCCGCTCCATCCTCCGCACCGGAGCTGCCTGTGTCCTCGTCAGCAGAGAGTCCTGTAGGTGTGGGAGGCGAGGCTGGCGGCCGGGTACTGGTTTCCCCAGTCAGTTGACGATCACCTGAGGGACAAGATAGAGCTGGTCAGTGATGTGGACATTACATGGTTATGTAGATTTTTAGACATTTCTGTTTCCTGTCGCACACACCCTACCCTCCACCACCACCACCACCACCACCCTCCCCGTGTGCATGGGGGCCTGTTGGGAGTTGTAGTTTGGGCCTCTCACACACCCCGCCCTCCACCACCACCACCACCACCCACCCCGTGAGCATGGGGGCCTGTTGGGAGTTGTAGTTTGGGCCTCTCACACACCCCGCCCTCCACCACCACCACCACCACCACCCTCCCCGTGAGCATGGGGGCCTGTTGGGAGTTGTAGTTTGGGCCTCTCACACACCCCGCCCTCCACCACCACCACCACCCACCCCGTGAGCATGGGGGCCTGTTGGGAGCCATGGACATGTTAGTGAGTTGGTGTCCAACGTGCATGGGTTGGGGCATAGGAGATGTTTCTTCTCAGTTGTGTGAGCCTGACCATGTCGTGCTGATCGTGGTGCTTGGTTTGTACTCACCAGTCTCTTCTCCTTCGTCAAGTCCGTCTAGGCTCTCTGGGTGTAGTATCACCAGCACCTTCTCCTCCCAATCGGTGTAGGGTATGGGCTCCGGGGGTGTGCCACCGCCAGTATGATTGGCTCGGGCAAAGTTTTTGGCTCGGATGCCCTTGACCCTGGTCTTCAGGTCATGCCACCGCCTCTGGATGTCATGCTTCGTCCTCGGCACAGTCCCTGAGGCATTCACCCGAGTGACAATCCTGTCCCACATGTGGTTCTTTTGCGCCACGGACGTCTGCTGGACTTGGGCCCCGAAGATGTGGGGCTCAACACGGAGTATTTCATCTACCATTACCCTCAACTCTGTCTCCGTGAATTTGGGTTTTTTTTTGGGTGCCATGGTGTGTGGTGCTCAGTGTGGGAGTTGAGTGAGTTGGGGGGTGCAGGTGTGTGGTGTGTGATGTGTAGGATTTGTGTGGTGGGTGTTTGTGTGGTGGGTGTGGTAGGGTGGTGGTTGTGTGTCTTCTATGTGAGTTTGCAGTATCTCGATTTTGGCCTCTTGCTAGCAGCAATGCTGTGATGCAAAGGATTGTGGTAGCGTGTGTGTGTCATTTTATAGTCGTGTCTCAATGGTTGTTGGCAGTCAGGTGGTAGGTGGGCGTGTTGACTAGTGTGCATTATTGGATAATTGGGACGTGTCATGGCGGCTTGTGCTTGATGTTGGGGGGGGGGGCCTTGTCAATGTTGGTATGTTTGCTTTGGACTAGCGGTAGGCTTCCTGACATTTGTTTGCTGCTAGGGATGTTGTGCGTGTTGGCCTTCCGCAGTGATGCTGTGGTTATCGTTGCATTCTTTCCGCCGCGGACGTGGATGGCTGTGAGTTCCGTGGACCGGGCGGATTAATCCTAATTGCGGCCACGGAGTATTCACAGGTATGGCGGTACATGTGTTATTTTCCGCGGTCATTTCCGTCCGCGGCAGTGGTTGTTCATTGGACTCCGTCCGCCGCGGACGGAGTTGGATGTGTTCCGTCCACCACGGACGGTGTTGGTTATGATCCGTCCGCCGCGGTCGGAGTTTCGTGACATGAATATCCTAATCCCAAACGCGGAATCTCCGCGGCGCGGCCGGGAGTAAAATTTCCCCCACCATGGCGGACAGTAGCCATTTCCGTCCGCCATCCTAATCGACCCCTAAGTACCGAAAACTGTGCTGATTGAGTGGGAAACATGAGACATTTCCTTGATGGCTAAAATGCAGTTAGATGTTGCGAGGACACAATGCAAAAGGCACAGTACAGTGCCCTGACAAAAACTCAGCCATTGTAAGCCCACTCTTTTGTGTCAGTATAGGTGGTGTTACTATGGGTGCCACCTGTGGGGCAGTCAACTACGACCTCACCCATAGCCATCATGCAATATAAAGACACTTAACAGAGTCCTTAAAATCCTCTGTGACTTTTCTGTCTCACCTTCCAAAGTGGTAACGCAAGTATGAAGATCATGAAACAAGGATGCCTTATCCAGAATAAATACTGAAGGACAAAAGATGGTTATCAAGGATCAGAAGATCATCCCAGAGTCAAATATTGTGGGAGCGATTGTGAGTGAAACACTGGATGAGAACATTTTAAGTTCCCTGACTCCAGAAGAAATGCAAGAATGGATGAATAAGGATCCTTCTAGAGAAATCAGAAACTATCTACCATTCTACTATTTCTCTTTGTGTAAGTGAAAGTAGGTGACAGTATCACACCTTAGATTTCATAGATTCCAAAGCAACTGGGCAACAAGTTGCAGCTTGGTTCTGCAATTTCACCAGTAATAGAATGAGACGAAACAAATACAAAACAAGCAAATATAAAAAAAGACATATTTGTCCACTGTACTTGTGGGAAACGGTTCAGGCAACTAACGATGGGGATTGTCACTGCTGATCGCAAGAACGAAGTCCCTTTCTCAGTTCTACAATAGAAGAGCACCCATAAGTGTAGGTGTGTTAGTAGGCAACATGGTGTACAAAGCTGATGGAGGGTCGTGAGCAGTGGCGCCCAGCATGGCTTGCGGGTGGCGGGCGGGCAAGTGGGGCGGGGGTCACATGGGGGACGCGCGGCGGTAGTGGTGGGGTCACACATAGGAAATAAAAAAAAATAATAATAATTACTTACCTTGCCACAGGGTCCCGCGATTCTGCTCCTGCTCTCCTCGTGGAATTTGAGGAACAGGAAGCAGGCCCCACTGACCAATCAGAACACTGCAATGCAGCATTGGGATTGGTAAGCACTGAGGCTCCCCTGACCAAACACAACGTTGTGATTGGTTTTGAGAGTCCTGGTTCGACGCTCAAACAGGGAATGGGGTCCTGGGCTTGTTCTCCATGCAGGCTGTAATGCAGCCTGCATGGAGAATGGGGAAAGTGTGCATGACTGGTTTGGGCAGCCCGAGAAAGCCAACCAAACAGTCATTGCACACTTAGGAGTGGGCAAACCACTCCTCACCTGCCCTGCTCCGAGAGCAGAGCAGCCCCGCCTACCCACCGGCCTGCAAAGCAGCACGAGGCATTAAATGAAAATAACTCAAAGTTATTATCATTTATGTTTCTTCTTCCCACTGCTTAAAAGCAGTGGGGCACCTTGCACTGTCAGTAGAGCCTGAACATGGATACATGTGTTCTTCAGCTTCCAAGAGGAAAAAGATGCAGTAGGAAGTATACTGTGGTTCTGAAAAATATGGATCCGTAATAGTACCGGACTCGAGAATAAAAACTTCGTCGAAATAGGACGAATTTGGTATCAAAAGACCGGAAATGACGAGTACATCAAGCACATGTATTTTCAGTATATTCGAGTGACAATTTCACCTCGAAATCGTCATTTACCTTCTGAACCCTTAGTTGCATGTTGCCCTCTACATAGGCCTTAATCCAGTCGAATTTGATTCCACAAGGACACGTACTCCTTAATCGACTTCTTCCTGACCCCAGTACAAGTTAGAACCATTGCCCCAGGCCGAACTCGTTAGGTCAGTTCCCTCCCAGTGGCCAAGCAAGATAGTATCTAGGCCCAACCGTCCATAAAGCCATTTCAGCACGCACACCTGCCATATCTCGCTCACATCTTTCTTCACTCCTTTTCCTCACTTATTTTATGGTGGGGAGGTGACCATCTTTATTAGGGGTCCAGCGATATCTGATGAAATGTTGGGCCTTGCCGGATGATTTGTTATGGGTATCACGACGTGAAATATGTACATGTCATCATGACTCTGCTTTCTTTTTGTAATCAGTAACCATAAATGAAATACCGCGCACCCAAGGAATGTTTCGCCAAAGGGCAAATGTTATGTATAAGAAGAGAAGCCTAACTTTGTGAAAGTGTGCAGTCTCCTGAATATACTGGCATTGTACTTCTAGGACCCTGTCACCTTGGTTGCAGCCAATAAACTAATCTTTGACTTCACCTAGAAGACTCTGAAGTTTCTGTGGGTCTGACTCAGGAGAACCCGAGGTCTTTGGTGTGTTGATCCCCTGGCACCGCTGGGTTACCGGTTCGGTACCGGTTCCTAAAAACCCAGTACCTCATTTGGCGCCCAGCGTTGGAGCGATTCCAGTGGTACCAATCAGCCTGAAGATCGTGAGGAGCTTCGTGTGAAAATTCCGGAGGAGGGCCCACCACCTCATCGACCCCTGCATGTCGACGTGGTCCGAAGGTCTTTACTACGAGGTTCCCCGCTTCCCGACGGCTACAAGGACTGCTGCCCTGGCTATCGCCCTGATGTTGGACCCTTGACATTTTCGGTAGAGCGAAACGCTGAGACGAGTCTTCTGGTGAAGCCATCGATAATTTTCAGTTAAGTATAAGTGGAGCGTCTCCTAGTCCTTAGTTGGACTTACTTTGTGATATCTTAGAGATACATAAAGGTTTTTATTGGTTCTTGCAAGTACCATAACCGAAGGACTCGTGTTTTCACGAGCAATATCGTAATCGATAACTCCTTTGAAGTTTTGGAACTAGACTAGAGAAGAAGGATGCCTAGTCTTAGACTCGGGAATTTGTTTTGTCTTGGTAATAATAATAGGGACTCCCGATTGGAGGACTCATGTCCGGTTCCTCCAGTTGGAACTCCGACTTACGAGCTATACGTTAAACATGGGGTAGGCCCCATCGTTTACAACGAGGTATGGATTAAATACACTAGGAAAGACGGTGTTTTAAAATGGCCCCAATATGGTAGCTTTGATTCTGAAATCTTAGACAACCTTGAAGTTAAACTCTTCAAAAAGAAAGCCCGGCCGGCGATGTTTGACTCTTTCCGCATATGGCGCAAAGAAGCCAAACAAAAAGAAATTAAATTAGCTAAGAAAAATAAGAGAGAAGAAGGACTTTCAGTAATGCAAGCTGCCGTGCAGTTTAAAGATAATGAGGAAGAGCAGATAAATGAACAACTGCACAGGCAACGTAAAATGGCAATAGATAAGTGCTATCCAGTCTTGCCGCCTCTTCAGCAAGGGAAAGCAAAAGAGCGTGAAAAAGACCAATTAATGTCGCAATTGTTAACTTCGCCACCGCCCTATGCGCAGAATGCTACCGCACCCCCGCAACCTTTAGTTGCACAAGCTGCGCCTCTGGCTTTTCCACAGCACCCACCAGCTGTTCTTCAGCTGGCTCCTACTTCTTCGGTGCAGCCTCCTCTAGGCCCACCGACCACTTCTGTTGCTCCTGTGTTTTCTACGATCTTGCCTACTGTACTTTCTACAAATGCCCCTTCTGTGATTTTGCCTAGTACCACATCTATTATTCCTCATACCTCTTCTGCCATCTCTGCATCCGCTTTACCTCACCCCGTTCTTTCATCTGTTTGTTCTTCCGTTTCACCTTCCCTTCGGCAAAAAATGGCCAGTACTGTTACTAATCTTCTTTTACCACTTTTCGGGTCGCCTGCTACGACCCCTAACATAGGAAAAAGACAGTTGCGAAGTCAACTGCCCGATTATCAAGAGAGAGATTCCCTGAATAATTTAGCTCGGAAATGGGTCATGGACACTGCGAAATATGATTTACAGTCTGTCATGGAAGTTTTCCATCAATGGGAAACAGCGACACAGAGATATGTGTTCGAACAGATGTGTGTTTTTCTTTGCGAGGATTTAGAAGACAATGATCAGGATTGCCTCCCACAAGAGATGTGTCGTATAAGGTTTAAGTTTAGTCTGGGTATGATTGTAGGTCCCGATGTAGAAGAAGCAGTTGAAATGCTATTATCACATCGAAGTAAGGGAAGTAGTTCTGGGTCACCATCAGAATCTAGTGCATCTAGTAAGAAAAAGGCACGACAATACCCTATGAGAGAAGTTCCCCCACAGTGGAGAGAGGGTGACGCGACAGCTGTCCCACCTGTCCTGCCCCACTTTCACCGAGTATGGGTACATGTTCCATGGAAGCGAGCAGAGGTTTTAGCACTCAAACAAACACAACCAGATCCGCGTAAAAATCCTGCAGGGTACTATAAAGAATTGTCGCAAACTGCTGGGTCATGTATTATGAATTTAGCCGATATCGATATGTTATTCGGGAACGTTGTTCCACAGCCTTTATGGGGAAAAATTCGTCATGAAGATCATGACCAGGAATTAGGTGACACGTGGGCTAATATTACTGTTGCAGATGCACGACAAGTTGGTGGTGCAAAACCTGAGCCCCTGATAGCGGAACTACCTGGTAGAATAGTAGATTACATGAAGACGATAATGCCTGCGATACGTGTAAATTGGGATAAGTTATCTGCATGCAAGCAAAAGAAAGAAGAAACTGTGTCAGATTTCTTCACCAGATTTGAAGAAACATTCATTGATCACAGCGGTCAAGATATGACCACAGAAGGTGGTCAGAGATTGTTCGTCGATAAATTTGTGCACAATCTGCTTCCAGACTTGTGTAGAAAATTGAAAGATTCAGAATGTTCTTGGGCAGTCTCATCTTCAGCCCAGATATTAGCTACCGCACAGTACTACGAGAATAGAGACAAGGATGAGAAAGATAAAGTAGAGAAGAAAACTAGAGAACTCAAAACGAAGGTTTTGCTACAGCAAGCATATCCTCCACGTGGTGGTGGTAATAGAAATAATAATGGTCCGAATCACTACCGGAACACTTTTCAGCAGCCGCAGAGAAACTTGCAGAGATTCGATTACAATCAAAACCGCGTAGGTCCCAATCAGTGTTTATACTGCAAACAAGAAGGCCATTACAAATATGACTGTCCTGCCCTGCCGCAACGTACAAGCGAGTTTTCTGGTGTACGAGGTCGTGGTAGTCAGCAAGCGCCCAGAGGTAGAGGGCGTGGAAACACCCCTCAGGACACACGTCCCCTTCCACCACAAAACTCTATGAACAGGTTTGACCAGCAAAATAACGTATCTGATAGGACAGCTCAATACTACGTCGATGAGTATTACACAGAAAATGAGCAGTGGGAGAATAACGATTGCTAGGACAGCCTTAGACGAAGAGAGGGAGTTGTTTCAGTTCCAGTAGATCAGAGTGGACCTTACGTTGAGGTGATTACATCGGGTGTGTCAGAACCTTTTCTGTTGGATACTGGTGCTACAAAGAGTTCTATTATGCACTCCAAACTCCCTGGCGCACCTTTGTCTGGCGAAATGAACGTTTCCGTAGGTTTTTCTGGCGCCCCGGTTAGAAATCCGATTTCTGACCCTTTATCTCTTTCTGTTGGTCCTTGTGAATTCGAAGCACCCCTTATTTTGACAACAGGTTGTGGTGAAAATTTGCTAGGATTAGATTTGCTAAAAAGATTGTATGCGACTTTGTACTGTTCTCCCTCAGGAGTACAACTGACTTTAGGTAAGAAAGTGGTCTCTCCCATGTATTTGTCGAGAAATACGCTTCCAACAGAATTGACACTTCTTCCGGATATTCTTTGGGCTACTGGTCCGAATGATGTAGGTCTTTTAGAAATTCCACCGTATGTTGTAACATTTAAGTCGAATGTCAAAATGCCACGAATTCCCCAATACAGAATATCCAATGAGGGCGAAAAAGCTTTGCTAGCGATTGTTTACGAGTTGATTGAGAAAGACGTAATTGAGGAAACACGAGGCAATGTTTGCAATAGTCCTGTTCTGCCTGTTTTAAAACGAACTGACCCTTCTCAGCCACCTGTGTATAGATTTGTGATTGATCTTAGGGAAGTAAATAAGATAGTGGTGCCACAATTCCCAGTTGTCCCCGACATTACAACATTATTGACTATGATTCCAGCATCCGCATCATGGTTTTCGGTGATTGACCTGAAGAATGCTTTCTTCAGTATCCCGATTGCGGAGGAGAGCAGGGATATTTTTTCCTTTAGTTTAGGTGGTCGCAGTTTCCGCTTTAAACGCGCTCCTCAAGGCTACTGTGAGAGCCCCTCAATATACAGTCAAGCTCTGAAAAGTCAGCTTGACGCAATGGTTTTGCCCAAAGGTTCCACTCTAGTACAGTACGTGGACGATTTGCTCATAGCTGCGGATACTGAGAAAATATGTAAAATGGCCACGTTGGCACTACTGCGTCATCTATGTGGTCTACATCACAAGGTGTCACTTTCCAAGCTCCAATATTGCCGACAAGAAGTGACCTACTTAGGTCATCTCTTATCGAAGGAGGGAAGGAAACTGACCCCAGAAAGAATTCAGGCAATAGCGAAATTAAATGTGCCAAGAACGCAGAGAGAAGTACGCGCTTTCTTGGGCATTACATCGTACTGTAGACAGTGGATTCCAAATTTTTCGTTATTAGCCAAACCCTTATTGGCACTAACGTGTACAAATACACCCAATCCCATTCCTTGGTCCGATGAGTGCCAGAAAAGTTTTCTCGAATTACGCACAGCATTATGTTCGGCCCCTGTGTTAGGTAACCCCAACTACAGTAAGCCTTTCACATTATATGTCCACGAGAAGGAGGGCTGTGCATTGTCTGTGCTGACTCAGTTATACGTAGATAGACAACGGCCATGCGCCTATTTTTCGTCAACTTTGGATCCAGTAGCACGAGCATTGCCAAGTTGTCTAAGGGCCACAGCAGCAGCAGCTGTTTCTATTCGACAGTCTGCAGGCCTAGTAATGAATAATACACTAATTGTGATGGTTCCGCATGCAGTAGATACATTGTTAAATAGGACCAAGACACAGCACTTAACTAGTGCTCGACTGTCCAGTTATGAATTGACGCTACTAGCGAGCCATGTGCACATCAAAAGATGCAGTACTCTGAACATAGCCACATTGTTACCAATTGCTGAGGAATCGGATGCTTCAGAAAAGCACGATTGTTTCCTCAGGACGGAGGAGGAGACCAAAGGGAGAGTTGATCTATCCGATACTCCTCTCGCCGAAAGTGATGGTACATTATGGGTGGATGGTTCATGCTTTAAACTCCCAAATGGTAACGTGACTACAGAGTATGCTGTCACAACTCTGCACACAATCGTTGAAACTGCGCGAATACCACATGGTTCGGCTCAAGCCGCCGAACTCGTGGCACTGACGAGAGCATGTGTGTTATCAAAAGGAATGAAAGTGACTGTCTATACCGACAGTCAGTATGCTTTTGGAGTGGCTCACAGTTTTGGTCGATTGTGGAGAGAACGTGGGTTCCTGACTTCGCATGGAGCTAAGATTCAGCATGGTCAGTTGGTGACTGAGCTTCTTGAATCGCTGACGTTGCCCCTGAAAGTAGCAGTTGTAAAATGTAGTGCACACAAGAAAGTGATCGATGATGTTGGTCGTGGAAATGCATTTGCTGACGAAACTGCTAAAGAAACGGCAAAGAATGTGATGAGCCGAATGTATGTTGCGAGCCCAGAAAGATGGACTGGTGATGTTGGAATGTGTGAAGACACAATAGAAAGTGTGAAGTCCATCCAAGCTGAGGCCACGGAGAAAGAGTTAAGCATGTGGAAAGAAAGTACAGGGAGAATGGATGTAAATGGTTGTTGGATTGAATCGACAGAGCAACAAAGATGGATGTTACCCGATGCGTATGTGCCTGCAGTGGTTACAATGGCTCATGGGATGGCCCATATCAGCGCGAAAGGGATTTGCGAGTTGTTGGCCCCAGTGTGGAAGAATTCAGGGATTCCCAAGTGTGCAGAAAATGTTGTCAAGAATTGCATGGTATGTCTGAAGCACAATCCTGGTAGGGGAACTCCAACTCCAGCTGGTCATTTCGCACCTCCTACGTATCCGTTCGAGGTTTTGCAGCTAGATTTCATACACATGGAGAGGTGCAACAACTTAAAATATGTGCTCGTGGTTGTTTGCGCCTTCTCAAGGTGGGTAGAAGCCTATCCCCTAAGGGACAATACTGCCTTGTCCACAGCGAAAGCCCTTGTGAAAGAGTTCTTCCCCAGGTTCGGAATGCCTAGAATGGTCTGGTCGGACAACGGAAGTGAATTTGTGGGTAGTGTGATGAAACGAGTGTGTGAAGGGCTAGGCATTAGTCAGAAGTTCCACGCTGCAAATCACCCCCAATCAGCTGGATTAGTGGAATGTTACAATGGCACGCTTAAACTTAAATTGGCCAAAATCCAAGCGAGCACGGGTCTTAAATGGCCCGACGCTCTACCCTTAGCACTCCTATCCACCAGAATGACTGTGCATTCGCGAATGAAACTCAGCCCCTATGAAATAGTCTTTGGTCGGCCAGCCAACATATGGGGAGTGCCTAGGCCCACGAAGTTTAGCGAGCTGCAACACCCCATTTTGCTCGACTATCTGTATGAATTGACGGCTAAATTGCGTGTTTTATATCAACAGGTCCACAACACCTTGCCTCCGGTTTCCGAGACACCGGGTCACTCCATTGACCCTGGCTCCTGGGTTCTGGTCAAGAATTTCCAGAGAACAAGAAACGACCAGCCCAGATGGACCGGACCGCACCTCGTCCTCCTGTCTACAAGGTCAACTGTTAAAGTGGAGGGGAAGGCCAATTGGGTCCACGGGATCCATTGTAAGAAAATACCCTTCCCTCTGCCACATGACCAATGGGTCCGGACAGGAGGCACTGACTCAAAGCGCACAACTGATGAACGCGTAGAAGAAGCTAAACGCGATTGTGACAGTAAGAACATTTTTCAAGAAACTACGCCGCCATCAGAACAATTGAACTCTGTGGAACCTGAGCTACTATTTCCGGACCAGACAGCACCCGGGAAAAGACGCTATAATTTCCGACCGAGAAAAACAGACTAAAGTAAAAGTGATTCATTTTTTGATCCGAGAGAAAAACCTGTGGACTAATAAAATCATGAGTTTTTCCTTCCAAAATGCTATTTTGAAAATGCAGATTCTCCCATCTAGGTAACTTGCTTATTTTTGTTTTTTCGAACCGCCATCCGGGTTCCGCTGCTAGGGTCGCGGTTGACTAAAGACTTTTGGGTGCAGCTGACAACAATAGGTTGCCGGTTCCAGTTGGTCGAAGGGAGCCACCCTAGACTGACGGAAGCATCCTTTAGCAGAAACAACCTACCGCCGCGGGCAGCACCTTAGAGAGGATGGAGTTTCCTGATGTGGAGAGAACTGCCAGACAAATGAACTTTAAGCAGAGACTTTTGAAAACAATGAGAAAGAAAATTTTTATAATGATGTGTATTTTTATGATATTTAGCGTAATGGTGTTTTTGATAAGCTATGCTTTATTCTCTTTTCATGTGACATTCACGCCTACTACATCGCCCATACCTCCCCCTACTGTTTCCTCTCATTCTTTCCACTCTTTGCCTGACCACGAATCAAATAGGAGATTAGAGTTCATTAATAACTCCTTCATTCAGCTATTACACCAACACCAACTTGTGATGAACACAACCAACTGTTGGGTGTGTGGTCTCATGCCCCACACCACGGATAGAGGTATCCCCTATTTGGTCCTGCCATTTAGTCACAATGGGTCAGTATGGGCATATAGGACAATGTTCATATATGCACGAGAAATCCAACCCCTACGTTCTGTAAAAGACAACCTCAAGACTAGCGCTCTAGTGAAGGGTATAGTTGACATGATCAAGGAAGTGACTTCTTACGAAGATACCCCAGACGATGAGATACTTGCATATGTAGGTTGGAATGTGACCGGATATGGCACTACACTAAGTGAGAAACAGCAAGCCAAGAGATCGTCCCCTATCTGGATCGTACCCCATCAAGGTCACCTGTGTCTGCAAGGTATTGGTAGGAATCCCAGAGCTCAGCTAGGGAAGAGTGTCTGCACAGAAACGTATGTTTTTGGATCTCAGACTTCCCCTGCCTTTTTAGCCGCAAAGGGTACTTATTTCATCTGCCACGATAGAGCCTATACATGGTTGCCCCCTGACTTCTCAGGCTCATGTTTTGTTTCATTCCTGTTACCTCCCACCTACACAGCAGCGGCGGATTACCATCGGACAAGGGTAGTTAGAGGTGTTTTGAGTAAAGAAGACACTGCGGGTCAAGAATTTGGTGACTTTGCAATGGGTATTCTGCCGTTCTGGGGAGCCATGGTTAACAGCAGAAACATAAGGCAATTGACAAGGGTAGTTGAATCCACCGTGATTGAAACTGCCCGTGCCCTCAGTAACCTGACTGCTGAGCTCCAGTCGGATCGACTGATGACCCTTCAGAACCGGGTCGCTTTGGATGTAATACTTGCGGACCGGGGTGGGGTATGCAAATTGATCCAGTCCAGTTGTTGCATTTTTATTCCGGATAATGCTCCAACAGTGTACAGGGCCATCTCCAAACTACATAAGATTTCTGAATCTATCCATGTGGACAAAGGAGATTGGTCATTAATGGGATGGTTCTGGGGGCTGATATCTGCCTGGGGATGGAAAATTCTGATGGTCATTGGGATGGTCTTAGCCATTCTTTTCCTGTTCTGTCTATGCATACAGTGTGCTCCTGCAATATGTGGCCTCTGTGCTACATCATGTGTAAGGAAGCCTGTGTCAAGACACAAACTCAGCACTAGAATGATGTTACAGCAACACCTCAATGACTTTATGAATATAGATCCGGACTCAGATTAACATAAGGATAGATTAATTGCCTATGTAAGGGCAAAAGGAGGGTCTGTGGTTCTGAAAAATATGGATCCGTAATAGTACCGGACTCGAGAATAAAAACTTCGTCGAAATAGGACGAATTTGGTATCAAAAGACCGGAAATGACGAGTACATCAAGCACATGTATTTTCAGTATATTCGAGTGACAATTTCACCTCGAAATCGTCATTTACCTTCTGAACCCTTAGTTGCATGTTGCCCTCTACATAGGCCTTAATCCAGTCGAATTTGATTCCACAAGGACACGTACTCCTTAATCGACTTCTTCCTGACCCCAGTACAAGTTAGAACCATTGCCCCAGGCCGAACTCGTTAGGTCAGTTCCCTCCCAGTGGCCAAGCAAGATAGTATCTAGGCCCAACCGGCCATAAAGCCATTTCAGCACGCACACCTGCCATATCTTGCTCACATCTTTCTTCACTCCTTTTCCTCACTTATTTTATGGTGGGGAGGTGACCATCTTTATTAGGGGTCCAGCGATATCTGATGAAATGTTGGGCCTTGCCGGATGATTTGTTATGGGTATCACGACGTGAAATATGTACATGTCATCATGACTCAGCTTTCTTTTTGTAATCAGTAACCATAAATGAAATACCGCGCACCCAAGGAATGTTTCGCCAAAGGGCAAATGTTATGTATAAGAAGAGAAGCCTAACTTTGTGAAAGTGTGCAGTCTCCTGAATATACTGGCATTGTACTTCTAGGACCCTGTCACCTTGGTTGCAGCCAATAAACTAATCTTTGACTTCACCTAGAAGACTCTGAAGTTTCTGTGGGTCTGACTCAGGAGAACCCGAGGTCTTTGGTGTGTTGATCCCCTGGCACCGCTGGGTTACCGGTTCGGTACCGGTTCCTAAAAACCCAGTACCTCAATACCAGCACCAGCCACAGGAGATTCTTGGCAGTGGGGCTGTGTTCTAGATCAATCATTAAGAAGTGTTTCAAATGCTTTTCATTGACATCACAAACATTGTAAATGAAGCCCACCTTCTGGGACACAGGATTACACACCTACTAAATCATCAAGAAATGTAAAGAACATACAAACTCTACTTGCCAACTACTGACTGCAAATGGAGGTGACTGCTGGCAGGAATACGTGGAGCAAAATAAGTGCCACGGATCTTGGGACAGACCAACGCATTTCATAATTTTTCATTACATCACTGTGAGCATCTGGTACCACAGGAGAGCAACACAGTCAGCCCTGGACCATCCTAACAGGCGGAGGGGCCATGCCACTCACCTTTTGCCCAACAAAAAGAGTGTCTGACTGGCTGAGCAATGGTTAGCCTGACAGACAATCTTTATTTTCTGGTCAGGTAGCCAGGAGCTAAACATGCACTAATTGAGCAGGCTCCTTGGCTGCCTGAGCTGAACTTTGCTGAGATGAAGATGTCACAGCTCCTGTGGGCGTGACCTCCTCAGCTTGGCAAAGTACCTCAAGGACCTCTCCCTCATGAAGAGGAGGAGGGTCACTAATTACTTGGACCTCTGCGCTTCCGTTTTAAGTCTTGAAGTGCCCAGGGCTGAATTCCAATGACTGAAACCTTGTCAAAGAGTGGGGTGGGGGTCAGAAACTCTCGCTGACCTCATCTGTGATGAGCTAGGGACTGCTGCCTCCCCTCATTGGCTGACAGAGGGAAGACGGCAGTCCCAACCCTCCTGGGACTTCCGAGGTAGAGCTGCATAGGTAAATGTGAATTTCTTTTAATGTTTGATGCATGCGTATATGTAGGAATATTTGAGAGTGAGTGTTGTGAATAGATCTGTGTATGTGTGCGTATATGAAAGCATGGGTGTGAGTGAGCGTGTATGTGTGCGCGTCCCGTCCGCCCCCCTTCCTGCTAAAATTACCAGCCGCCTCTGAACACAGTGCAGACGCACAGTACTAGGGACTGTCTCGGGGCATAATACAGAAACAGAACATAAAGGCTGGTGATGTCCCTACCTTCCCAGCTGCACTGACCACTGTTAGCAGTACCAGAAGTCACTGTGAACAGAAACAGCACGGACAGACCCGGTTGCAGTGTTAAGGCTTTCAGCTTTCTTTGAACTTTCAGTAATTAAAAATAAATACTTTTGTGGAATATGCTGAGTACATTTGTATTCTAAGGGCCAAATTCACTAAGCCCTGGCGTTGCCCTTCCATCACGCAAGGCAACACAAGGGCTTAAGTGAGATTTACTAAGCCACGCAAATTCACCTTGCTTGGCTCCATGTGGCTTATTAAATCCAGAGTACTACAAGGTAGCGCAAGTTGCTGCCATGCGTAACTCAGCGTCGGGAAGGTGCTGCATGGGTGGAGCATTGGCATTCCCCTCCATTCACCGCTGGATTTTAACGCAATCGCAGATTTACTAGGCATAGTAAACCTGGGATCGTGTCATAATGGTACGCCTTCCTAAAAGAGGCATAACGAGAAGAAATCTCTTTATTTCTCCTCCTTATTTCCTCTTTCTATGTGTGCTGTATTCTGCAGTAAGCATAGAAAGAGAAAAACGCCTCTATGGATTGTTTTGTACAGGAAGGTGTTCCTTCCTGCACAAAAACCATCCTACCCATAACGCAGGCAGCCTTGCAACATGGTGCACAAGCACAGGGAGGGAGCAGGAATGCTGCATATCCTAGTAGATATGGCGCATTCCTGCTCTTTCCCTGTCACGCAATGCAGCAAGTTGTCTTGTGTTGTGTGCATTACATGACATTTTGATAAATCTGCCTTTAACCCTATCCATGCTGATGACGCAACCGCTCGGTCATCAGCCGCGGTGGCGCTGTGCTGATGATGGAGCGGTTCCGTCATGGCCCGGCCGCCACGCCTGCGCGGCGCGGATTTCGCTCTTGCGCTGGGCGTTCCATTGAGCGGGCAGGGCCATGACGGAACCGCTCCGTCATGAGCACAGCTCAACCGCGGCTGGTGACGGAGCGGTTCCGTCACCAGCATGCGCCCGCCGCGAGGCCCCCCCGCCCCCTTAGCGTTGAGGCGGAATAGCCGCCGCAGCGATGTGGTTAAGTACGAGCTTTCAAAACACATCTAATTAATAAGAGCTCAAGAACTCTTCCCCTCTCAGATTTATAGCAAATCCACCGTGCTTAAGAAACCTAGGAGAAAAATATGTTTGTGTGCGCTGCTCTCACTAGCAGTTCTCTGTACAAACCAGGGGTGCAGCTATCAATCGTTCAGCAGGCCCAGTAGCGCAAGGGCCCAGAGGCATGGTAAGCTCACAGAATCCTGATTATTGTTACAATTTACAACAGTTTTGGGCTCTGTTTCCTTGCTTGTTCTAGCGCCCTTGGCAGCCGTGCTGCACCACCAATGGTGCAAACATCAACTTTGGTAGAGAACTTTTGCTTACACTGCCAGCTGCGACAAAATAAATATATATTTGCCAAAACTATGTATTGGGTGTGCATTAAAGGCCTGTAAACCTTCCTTCCTTCTACAACAACAAAGTATATCCCTCTCTGCAGTCTCATTTACCCATAACTAATTAGCTGCACTTGAACCACCTTGAGGCCCAGATTGACCAAACTGTCACAATGCAGTGCAGCAGCCAATGTTTTTGCACTGCATGACAGTGAAAAAGCAGGTATGCACAATAGCTGCAGAGATATGGCACTCTACTCCTCTCTCCCTAGGACTGGAATACAATGCAGCTGCCGAGCGCCACGCAAACACCTTTGCACCATAGTACAGAGGTGCCTGTGTGAGTCTAGCATAGTTTGTGCAGTGGAAGGGGACCCATCCAGTACAAAATACTAAGCTTAGACTAACTTTAGAACATTTCCCACTTCGGATATGTGCTGTACAGTGCAGCACACATTCAAAGTGGGAAAGGTTTGGAGGAATAAAAGCACTTCTCCTTTTTAATGCCTGTTTCAAAGTGACGTTATTTTTTGGCAAACCCCTGTCTACTATTGTTAGTAGATAGGTTTTGCATCAAAAACCATGGGTGGCTGCATGGAATTGGAAAGTAAATCTAACATAGAACATTTTGTTCTGGTTTGGGTCACTTTTGTGATGTTGACCCAGTGCAAAAGGTATGTAAATCTGGCCGTGAAACTTCCAAAACCCTTGTGCACCAGTTAAGTGTAATCAATGGTACAACTCCCTCAATCTCTTTCTCAATGATTTCGATTTTGGAATTCCTCACACTTGACTATCAGAATCAGGGGGTTTGCTGTGAACAGGGACCATCCTGCTACAGTATGTGGTGCAAGAGGAGCTCATTCTAAATAATGCTGTCTTGCAACAAAGTCCCCTTGCCCCTGTATTGGTTCACTGACTCTATATGGATGTAATTGTGGGACGCTGGCTCTCTAAATAGTTCCCAAAAATGAGGTACGCTGTGCAGAGAGTCCAGGCAACCCTTATTGGTTTACAGAGGCAAAAATGATAACACTAAATGCTTTCTTTTGTGGTAGTGTGGGTGAACAGCTTAGGCTTCTTAGAGGGTAGTGCTAAGCATTTGTTGCACTTACAGAGGCACTAAATGAGACACACACTCTAAGAATAAATCTAAGACCAATTCAGAAAAATAACTCGTATTTTTATATAAGCTTTGATAGCAAGAACTTTGTAAGCAAATAAGTACTTTTTAAAATATTGACTTTCACAGGTAAGTAAAATGTTCATTTAAAAGCGTTTTTACTCATAATGCTTTCCTATGGGAGATAAAGACATATACAGTATATAGGTAATTGCAGTAGATTTCTGGGGATCCCCTTCAATGACTTAAGGTGGTGGGGGTTAAGGTTCAAAGTACTACCAGCAGTTAGCGTTTTCCTGCAGTGTGGCGTCAGGGTGCAGAGGTACTGGTTGGTTTGGTAGCTTTACTCACGACATCAATGGAAAGAGGGTGGGCCACCCACAAACAAGCTGCACAGAGGGGGACTTGAGGACAGGTTTGAGAGCTCTCAACAGGGGGCTCAGTTCCCAAGGGTCTTCGGAGCAGGGCAGCACAGTCAGTTTTTGAGAACTCATGCCGGGGTGCTCGGGTTCAGAGGGATTAGGTCAGCTGGTCTGGTACATTGTAGGACCTTGGGGTTGTCGGTCTTGCCGGTTGAGGGTGCTAAAATCAGGACAGTTGGGCAACTCTGGAAGTGGGTACTGCTGTGCTGATGTCCCTTGACAGCTGCTCGGTTTCTGTGCTGTTGGAGTCCTGATTGGACTCAAACAGGCTTTGGCTGCTGCAAGGGGTCCAGTACCCTGGGTATTAGTGCTGTGCGGTTCCGTTGGCCCTGGCATATTTTCACTAGGTGGGGAGATTGATCTGACCTTCCAGAGCATGGTGACCTCTTCTGGGCAGCTGCTGCTTTGGTACGACCGGGAAGCTGCAGCAGGTTCAACCGGTATGAGGAAGCACGGAAACCCAACATGTCCGACATCTTCGACCAAGCCCCAACAATTGAGAGTGCTCCAGCTCTCCCTGAACCAGGGGTGGAAGATTCGCAACGCCCCTGGGAAGGGCTAGACAAGAGGCACGAGAAGGGAAACGAAAGAGAAGAAAGACGGCAAGTAGAGACTCTAAAACTAGATGTACGGGATGACGTGGAAGCCTGCGGCTAAAAACCGGAGGTGGCGACAACTGTTCCTGAGGAGTATTTACCGGACACCTGACCCCTGACCCTCGTGGTAGGTCTCTCCCCCTCCACGCAGCTCCGACTGTGTGCCCCTGCTGCCGCTGCCACTGCCGCTGGTAACTGTCCTCTGTCCTTTTTGCCTTCTGTACCACTGTTTCCCCCTCTCTGTCCTCGTTTTCTCCTCTGTGCCACTCGTTTCCACTCATTGTGCCCCATTTTGCTTTCTGTACTACTGTTTCCCCGCCGCTGTGCCCCCTGCGGCCCCGCCCCCTGCCCACTCGCTGCTCCAGCCTCCCAGCTGCTTCTCCCTCCCACCTCCCCATATATGCCAGACGCTGCGCAGTGAGGTGAGCGACCCCTGACCCTCCTGGTAGGTCGCTCCCCCTCCACGCAGCTCCGACTGTGTGCCCCTGCTGCCGCTGCCAACTGCCGCTGGTAAGTGTCCTCCATCCTTTTTGCCTTCTGTATCACTGTTTCCCCCTCTCTGTGCTTCGTTTTCTCCTCTGTGCCACTCGTTTCCCCCCCTTGTGCCCCATTTTTCTTTCTGTACCACTGTTTCCCCGCTGCTGTGCCCCCTGCGGCCCCGCCCCCTGCCCACTTGCTGCTCCCGCCTCCCAGCTGCTCCTCCCTCCCACCTCCCCATACATGCCGGATGCTGCGTGGCTGTGCACAGCGGGCGCGCCGCTGGCGTGCCAGAGGCGTGCCTAAGGCAAGCCCGTCTGGGCCTGTCCGCGCCTGGACCGGGCCCAGCGCCAGAACCCCTGGACCCCGCGAACGCCACAACACCAGAATCCACTACGACGCCAGCACCCTCCATGCACTCAACGCCGGTCGAAACCACACCTGCTTTCAGGCAGCCCCGAAACGGACCCACGGACCCTTCTCCTGCCACACTTGCAGCTTCACCTGCGACAGAACCACCAAACCTCCAAGGACTGGACCCAACCACCTCCGCTGCATACTCCTCAACACCCGCTCCGCACGCAAACACTACATCGACCTCTGGGATCTGATCGACACCTCCACCCCAGACGTGGCCTTCCTGACCGAGACCTGGTGGAAAGACTCCTCGGCGCCCGACATCGCCATAGCCATCCCAGACGGCTACAAGATCACCCGCAGGGATCGTGCCAACGGAATTGGAGGAGGAATAGCAATCGTCCACAAGTCCACCCTCACGGTAGCCTCCCACACAGACGACACCCTCAACACCGACGAACACCTGCATTTGCGGATCCACACAGACCCCAACACCACCCTCAGAGGAACACTCGTCTACAGACCCCCCAGACCCCGGGCTCAGTTCAGCGGCTCCATCGCCGACCTCGCCAGCACCCACGCACTTGCTTCCGCGGACTACATCCTCCTCTGGGACCTGATTTCCACCTCGAGAACAACAACGACGCCAACTACGCCACCCTGATCGACAACCTCGCCAACCTCGGCCTCAGACAACTCGTCACCGCACCCACCCATGCCGCAGGCCACACTCTGGACCCCGTCTTCTCCACAGGCTCTCACGTCACCTTCGACCACACCACCGAACTCCACTGGACCGACCACCGCTGCATCCATTTCACCTTCATGAAACCAACCACGCACCACCGCACCAAACAGCTGTCTCGTTGCTACTGGAGCAAAGTCACCAAAGACCAGCTGATCACAACCCGCGCCCAGAACCCACCCACCGACCCCACCAACCCAGACGCCACAGCACGCAAGCTCAGACAGTGGATTGATGACTGCGCCAACACCCTCGCCCCGCTCAAGAAACCCTCCAACAGCACGCCAGCAAGAGAGCCACTTGGTTCACCGACGAGCTCCAGACCTCCAAAAGCACATGCCGGAAACTGGAGAAGATATGGCTCCACGAACGCACACTGGTCAACCACGCAGCCCACAAGGACTCCACCCGCAGACATCACCACCTCATCAGATTAGCCAAGAGATCCTCCTTCAAAGACCGCTTGGATAATAACGCACACGACAGCAAGGAGCTCTTCAGCATCGTAAAGGAACTCTCCAACCCCAGAGCCAACACCAACGACATCCCACCCTCACAAGAACTGTGCGACTCACTAGCCATCTTCTTCCACCGCAAGATCGCTGACATCCACGACAGCTTCAACGTCCCGACCACGCCAGACTCCACCTCCCCTGTGAACACTACCAGCGCCTACCGCCTAACCTCCTGGTCCAACATCAACGATGACGAGACACGCAAGGTCATGAACTCCATCCACTCAGGATCTCCTTCAGGCCTGTGCCCACACCACGTATTCAACAAAGCAGATGCAGCCATCGCACCCCAACTATGGAGGTCATCAACATCTCCTTCGAAACAGCGACATTCACGGAAAGCTGGAAGCACGCCGAAATCAACGCCCTCCTCAAGAAGCCCAAAGCGGACCCCAAGGACCTCAAGAACTTCCGGCCCATCTCCCTGCTCTCGTTCCCGGCAAAGGTCATCAAGAAAATCGTCAACATGCAAATGGCCCACCACCTTGAAGACAACAACATCTTGGACCCGTCCCAGTCCAAATGCAGACACAACCACAGCACCGAGACAGCCCTCATCGCCCACAGACGACATCAGACGCCAACTAGAAGATGGCAAAACATCAGCCCTCATCCTCCTGGACCTGTCAGCCGCCTTCGTCACGGTCTGCCATCGCACTCTAAAGACACGCCTCCTAGAAGCCGGAATCCAAGAGAAGGCCCTTGACTGGACCACGTCTTTCCTCTCAGGCAGAACCCAGAGAGTCTGCCTCCCACCCTTCCGATCCGAAGCCACCGACATCATCTGCGGCGCCCCCAGGGCTCAGCCCAATGCTGTTCAACGTCTACATGGTCCCCCTCGCACAAGTGGCCCGCCACCATGACCTCAACATCATCTCCTACGCTGACGACACCCAGCTCATCCTCTCCCTCACCAAGGACCCACACACCGCCAAAACCAACCTCCACGAGGGAACGAAGGCCGTCGCTGACTGGATGAGGAGCAGCCATCTGAGGCTGAACGTGGACAAGACGGAGGTCCTCATCCTCTGACCCACCTCCTCAGCCTGGGACAACTTCTGGTGGCCGACCACACTGGGAACAGCACCAACACCAACCGACCATGCACGCAACCTAGGATTCATCCTCAACTCCTCCCTCTCCATGTCTACGCAGGTCAACGCCGTCTCCTCCTCCTGCTACAACACCCTCTGCATGCTCCGCAGGATCTACAAGTGGATCCCGACCGAAGCAAGAAGAACGGTGACACAGGCCCTCGTCAGCAGCAGACTGGACTATGGCAACGCACTCTACACAGGAATTTCAGCCAAACACCTACGACGACTACAACGCATCCAAAACGCCTCCGCCGACTGATCGATTGTCAACGTCCCCTGCCGCAGCCACATCAGCCCCTACGTGAGAGACCTACACTGACTCCCCGTCAACAATAGGATCACCTTCAAGCTCCTCACCCACGCACACAAAGCACTCCAAAACACCGGACCAGCCTACCTGAACAGCAGACTCAGCTTCCACGCCCCCACCCGCCAGCTCTGCTCCGCCAGCCTCGCTCTCGCCGCTGTCCCCCGCATCCAGCATACAACCTACGGCGGCAGATCCTTCTTCTACCTCGCCGCCAAGACCTGGAACACTCTCCCTACCCACATACGGCAGACCCAAGACCTACTCGCCTTCAGAAGACTCCTCAAGACCAGGCTCTTCGAACAGTAGCAGCACCCCCTCCCTCCCCTCAGCGCCTTGAGACCCTCACGGGTAAGTTGCGCGCTTTACAAGTGCTCTGATTGATTGATTGATTGATTGATGGAGTGCACAACATCGTGGACTGAGCTACGGGAGGCTTCGAGTGCCCCAAAGATGGTTCAAAGTACTACCAGCAGTTAGCGGTTTCCTGCAGTGTGGCGTCAGAGTGCAGAGGTACTGGTTGGATTGGTAGCTTTACTCACGACATCAATGGAAAGAGGGTGGGCCACCCACAAACAGGCTGCAGAGAGGGACTTGGGGACAGATTTGGGAGCTCTCAACAGGGGGCTCAGTTCCCAAGGGTCTTCGGAGCAGGGCAGCACAGTCAGTTTTCGAGAACTCATGCCAGGGTGCTCGGGTTCAGAGGGGTTAGGTCAGCTGGTCTGGTGCATTGTAGGACCTTGGGATTGTCGGTCTTGCCGGTTGAGGGTGCTAAAATCATTGGGCCACTCTGGAAGTGGGTACTGCGGTGCTGATGTCCCTTGGCAGCTGCTCAGTTTCACTGCTGTTGGAGTCCCGATTGGACTCAAACAGGCTTTGGCTGCTGCAAGGGGTCCAGTACCCTGGGTATTAGTGCTGTGCGGTTCCGATTGGTCCTGGCATATTCTCACTAGGTGGGGAGATTGATCTGACCTTCCAGAGCATGGTGACCTCTTCTGGGCAGCTGCTGCTTTGGTACGACCGGGAAGCTGCAGCACGTTTAACCGGTGTGAGAAAGCACGGAAATCCAACATGATCGACATCATCGACCAAGCCCCAACAACCGAGAGTGCTCCAGCTCTCCCTGAACCAGGGGTGGGAGATTCGCCACGCCCCTGGGAAGGGCTAGACAAGAGGCACGACAAGGGAAACAAAAGAGAAGAAAGACGGCAAGCAGAGACTCTAAAACTAGATGTACGGGATGACGTGGAAGTCTGCGGCTAAAAAACGGAGGTCGTGACAACTGTTCCTGAGGAGTATTTACCGGATCCCTGACCCCAGCCCCTCCTGGTAGGTCGCTCCCCCTCCACGCAGCTCCGACTGTGTGCCCCTGCTGCCACTGCCACTACCGCTGGTAAGTGTCCTCCGTCCTTTTTGCCTTCTGTACCACTGTTTCCCCCTCTCTGTGCCTCGTTTTCTCCTCCGTGCCACTCGTTTCCCCCCCTTGTGCCCCATTTTGCTTTCTGTACCACTGTTTCCCCGCCGCTGTGCCCCGTGCGGCCCCGCCCTCTGCCCATTCGCTGCTCCAGCCTCCCGTCTCCCAGCTGCTACTTACTCCCACCTCCCCATAGATGCCAGACGCTGCGCAGTGAGGTGAGCGACCCCTGACCCTCCTGGTAGGTCGCTCCCCCTCCACGCAGCTCCGACTGTGTGCCCCTGCTGCCACTGACACTACTGCTGGTAAGTGACCTCCATCTTTTTTGCCTTCTGTACCACTGTTTCCCCCTCTCTGTGCCTCGTTTTCTCCTCTTTGCCACTCGTTTCCCCCCCTTGTGCCCCATTTTGCTTTCTGTACCACTGTTTCCCCGCCGCTGTGCCCCCTGCGGCCCCGCCCCCTGCCCACTCACTTCCCCCACCTCCCAGCTGCTCCTCCCTCCCACCTCCCCATATATGCCGGATGCTGCGCGGCCGCGCACAGCGGGCGCGCAGACTTAGACTGGCTCCCCGTCGACAAGAGGATCACCTTCAAGCTCCTCACCCACGCACACAAAGCACTCCACAACGCCTGACCAGCCTACCCGAACAGAAGACTCAGCTTCCACAGCCCCACCCGCCAGCTCTGCTCTACCAGCCTCGCCGCTGTCCCCCGCATCCAACATACAACCTACGGCGGCAGATCCTTCTCCTACCTCGCCGCCAAGACCTGGAACACCCTCCCTACCCACATACGGCAGACCCAAGACCTACTCGCCTTCAGAAGACTCCTCAAGACCAGGCTCTTCGAACAGTAGCAGCACCCCCCCCTCTCCCCTCAGCGCCTTAAGACCCTCACGGGTATGTTGCGTGCTTTACAAGTATTCTGATTGATAGATTGATTGATTGATTGATGGAGTGCACAACATCGTGGACTGAGCTACGGGAGGCTTCTAGTGCCCCAGAGATGCCGGAGCCGAGGAGTCTGAAGACGGACGGTTGCGCTGTGCCAATTACGGTCCTAGTGACTCGAGGGAGGAGACGAACGCCTCAGATGCCCATACCACGGCCAAGGAGATGGGTCGTGGTCAGAGGCAAGTAGTAGGGCTGGTGGGGTGCCAGGAAATAACAGGCACTTGGGGAAGAGAGAAGTGCATGTGGGAGTGCATGTGGATGGGAGGGGAATCTCACCACAGAAAGGTTGTAGCCACAACTTCCTATTGTGCATAAACACCCCTGGTTGGTGAAGGTGGTACTCTGGTGAACCCCTTAGAAAGAGTGACCATTTCTAATTCTTTGTTTTGGATTTTATTTCCTTTTTCCTTTTTTGTATTTAATTTGGGAGGCCTGAAATAGTGAAGCTTCCTGAAGGAAAGGAGACCGATCACCAACAACTGAAGCCTTGAGAGACTGATTTCAATCTACTCCCTTCCTTTATTCTTTTGTTCTTTTTGTGTCTAATAAACATATGCGCAACACAAACAAACACAGGACGTTTCGAGACTCCTTCTACTGCTGCAACCGGGCTCTGCTGTTTTGGTGCCTGCGATTGCAGGGGAGTAGCTCCTCTACTCCAAGGGAGATTGCTGACATTTTGTCATGGGTGAGCAGTATACCGGGGTTCTTGGTAGAGATTCAGCTGTGTTGTAGCCAATGGGCTACTCACCTTTAGGATGAACACACCCCCTATATGGCCACTCCCTGTGGGAAGTGGGGCTAAACCTGACCCAGTGAATCTATTTCAACCAAAAATCATGATGTTGGAATTCTAGTTTTCGTGTTCACACCAGGTAGCCCACCTTAGGGTTGGACAGGCCTGATAGTGAACACATTTACTGTGGTTCTTAGTAGAGGTTCAGCTGCAGGACAAGCCGGTTTCTTTATGACTGTCGAGACTGGTGCAGGCAGGCATGGTTTGGCTCCAAAAAGTGCACAGTGAGTCTTCCGTTCTTGTTTTCACAGCTCTTCTTTGTCCTCTCTTTCTGGATACATAGAGTCTGAGTTCCTGGCATCAGGGGTCCACCTATTCACTCAATTTTGGTGCATTAAGGGAAGTGACCAGTGGTAGCCAATGAGCTACTCGCCTTTCGGGTGACTACAACCCCATATGACCACTTCCTGTGGGAATTGAGCATAACCCTGACCCAGTGAACCTATTTCCACCAAAAATCAAGATGGTTGAAATCTAGTTTTCGTGTTCACATCAGGTAGCCCACCTATGGGGTAGACTAGCCTGATAGTGAACATGCCTCCTGACTAGCTAATTTTCCTACCTGCCCACCGCAAAACCCATTGCCCACCCTTTTCACGCTAAGTATAGTGTGAAAGGGTTCCCCCTTGTGAATAAGGCGAAGCCCCTATTGCCACAGGAACATCAATAAAAGTGACGTTCCCGTGGCTCTACGAGCATGTAAATATGCCTCTCTGGTTCTTATCTCAGACCACTTAACCTTACAGCAACATCTAACCTGAGGAGGCAGGTCATCAAACGGATTGCTTCCTTGGCACAACCAGCTCAAATGTATGTCCAGGCAAAAGTGGTAGTTTTGGGAGATGCAAAAATAAGGTCCTAGGTGTTGTCGGCTAGAGACCAGAATTTGAGTACCTGGGGGAGGGAGTGCCTTGGGTTCTGAAATAGGTCAGGTTTTGCGGGGGCCTCGATCAGAATAATGGTTGATATGGACTGGGTCTCAGGGGCTCAGCCTCTCTTGTGGGCTCCTTCAACTCATAGGCAGGTCTATCTAGAGAAGGTCTTTTACCTCCACCACTTTTTTTGGGGCGGGATGGAGCGTGTTTTCAGCAACTCTTTGTTTTAGTTAATGTTATGAGTTGGTGGTAAATGTTCTTTCTGTAGGTCAATTTTATTTTGGCACAGCTCTGGAAGTTAATTTTGCTATGGTGGGACAGGCTGCTGATAAGTAGTGAGCTTTGATGGAGATTGTATGGGGGGGTTTGGAGAGTCACATGCACAAACATTCAACCCTCGTGGGGGGTACAGGTGATAGTCCAGGTCGGAAATGTGGAGACTTTGATTATAATAAGTTGGGGATGGGTTGAAATATTTAGGGTTTGTTTAGATGAGGGTGACGTATGAAAGAATGGATATTAGGTGGAAGATTGAAAATAGCTGCTTGGGGCATGAGTGTGCTTTGGGGGGACCGTTGACACTCTAGGGAAGTTTAAGAGAGGGGGGGAGTTTGGTCTATCCTTGGTACTGGTGAAGCTGGGGTTCAATTCATGTATCATATTAAGGGTTTAACTTAGTTTGGCTGATGGGATACTCCGTCACAAACACGACAGACATCTTGTCCACTGTATTACAAGTGCAATATGATATAATGCACTTGTAATACCGCAGATGGATATCTCGACCATTCTGTCAGGATGTATATCGTTACAACGCATGCTTTTACCACGCATGCCTTTACAACGCAGGTTTTACAACGCAAGTCGTTACAACGACTTGCGTTGGGGGGCGCTGGATAGTGAATAGTTTAATTTACTATTCCAACTCCAGTCCCCGTGGATAGTAGGGAAGGTTTTGGATAGTAAATTAAACTATTACCTATCCTACAGCACCCTCCAGCGTAAGTCGTTGTAATGACTTGCGTTGTAAATCCTGCGTTGTAAAGGTACTGCGTGGTAAAAGTTGCGTCGTAAAGGATGTTTCCCTTCTGTCACATCCTGAAAACTCTAAATCAAGCTTGACTTGCAGACCTGACCCAATAAAAGTGGCCTTTTGAGTTATTGTTTGGTGTTGGGGTCTTTTGTGCAGTCTTGCCTGTTCTAATTGATGAAGACCCAGGCATTCCACATTGCTACATAAATCAGCAGTGGAAAGCCCGCAAAGGGCGTCAGTCTAGGTATCAAAGCCGTCAATGCAATTACTATGCTATGTCTAAGCTCTACCCTCCTAACAGACAGGTCAGTGAGTTAAACGTTCCCTGTAGAGCTGTATGGCAAGGGCGTAACGAAGGCCCCTGTGGTGCATGGGGCCACCAATACCATTCTCCTCGTAGGCCCCCATGGGCTGGCCATATTCAAACACATAAAACACTCAAAAGCAACAAGGCACTTAGGGAATGGGTATTGGGAGCCCCCTCACCTTACCTTACAATTGGTGCCCTGAGCTTTTGTTATATCACTGCTGCATGGTGATCTGCAGGTCACAAGCTTGAAACCTGTCCAGTGCCTCTCATCGGCCCATCCTACTGAGGTGGAAGTCGAGCAGCCTTAAAACAGAAAAGAGGACATCTATCATTGACTGCCCTAGAAACAGAATAAGAATGGTAAGAAATGCTATATAAAAACATATTATTAGTACTAAAGCAGGAAATGCTTGGCAAAATAGGGATGTAGGCCAGATGTCGCTTCAGTAGGCCCAGGTGACATTTCTTACACCAGCGTGTGGGGGCTGACACCCCGTGTGCTTAGGGGGGGGGGTCAGAACATACATGCGTGGCACTCACACACAGAGGGGACACGCAGACACTATGCTGGTCTGGACGGAAAGTGCCGAGCCACTTCCGCCCGTTTATTTTATATCTCTCTGGCCACGCCTGGCCAGAGAGTGCAACAATGTGTGCTGGTGCTTCCGGGGCTCAGGAGAGACCCTCGGAGCACTAGAGCGCTACATCCCTTCCCAACTTGGATTTTTGAAAACTTGGATTGAAAACAAAACATGTATAGTTCAGCATCTGAAGTCAGCCAGCTTCTGGCTTGGCTTGGGATTAGGTCTAAGATCATACCTCCATCGTCCTCGGGCTGGTACCTGATCAGCTCTCGGGCTGGATGTTGAAATGCTTGCTTCGCCCTGGTCTGTAGTGTTTAGAGGTGTGGTTTCATCATTGGACCTTCCGGCCCCGGTCTCAGACTCGTATCCTGCTGGTTCTGCTTGGTCAGGGGTGCACTGTCGAGCAGCCGGTATCTGTTTAAACCAGGAGACATTCCTAGTTACCTCCTCTCCGTCCCGGCGAGCTGTGACTGCAGTGCCCCGCGTTTCTTTGACAACCCACGGCTCAGGTTCAAACATGGTGTTGAATTTCCCTCCGGGCCTTCTGGTCCGGATTAGTACAGTCTCACCCGGTGTCACATTTCGGGACTGAGCACGTCTCTTGCGGCTTGCTTTCTCATTTGTTCGTCTTCGCCGTTCCTGAGTGCGCCCAGGGAAGTAGGGTGTCGGTTCCCAGTTGTCAGCCATGGGAAGAAGGTCCCTTCTTGGTCCGGCAAACATCAGCGCCCACGGTGACTGTTGCGTGGTGCTGTGGGGTGTGCTTCTGTACTCCCGTAGAAACAGTTGAAGAGCTTCCTCTGGGTCTTTACCTTCAGCGGTGGCGATTCGCAGGATTTTGTTGGTTGTCCTCATGAATCGCTCCACCTCCCCGTTTGCTTGGGGCCATTGTGGCGTGATTCGGTGGTGCCGGATGCCCAGGTTGTGGAGGAACTCTCGGAACTCGCTTCCCTGGAATGGGGGCCCATTGTCTGTCTTGATGACAAGAGGAATTCCAAACATGGCAAAGGACTTGCTCAGGAGTGGTCGGATGTTGGCAAAGCTAGTCGAGGTGGCAATATCTACAATTGGGTACTTTGTGTAATTGTCAATTAGCACGACAGTGACTCTCCCATCTGGGAAACTTCCAAAGTCAAGACTGAGCCACGACCACGGCGAAGGGGCATGTTCTTCTGTGATGACGGGCGCGGGAGCGTCCGCAGAGCTGGTAATCTGGCATGCTCGGCACTGGCGCACCACGGTGTCGACAGCTTCTTCGAGGTTTGGGAACCAAACCTTCTCTCTCATCCTGGCCTTCATCCGGCGGGTGCCCTGGTGTCCCTCGTGCGCTAAGACGGTCGCCCTTTCTTGTAGAGTTTTGGGGATGATCACCCGGTGACCTCTGAGGATGAGGCCATTGCTTGCCCGGCTCAGATCATGTCGCACTCTCCAGAACTGTGTCAGGCGGGCACGGTCTTCCTCGCTCCATGTGCTGACATTTCGCAGGAAGTTTTCCCAGGACCCCGACTGTATGGCATCTGCCACTCGCTGGACGACCACGTCTTTCACATATTCAGGGACAATGGCGTCTGCTGTGAGGGCTCGTGGGCACGAGGCAGCCGACAGCATGTCTACAAAGTCTTCAGTGGGGCCTTCAAGTTCCGTGTGTCGGCACTCCTCTGGTCCGGGATGTCTAGATAGAAAGTCTGCGGGGTTCTTAGCCCCGGGGCGGTAGGCGAGGTCCATTTGGTACTGCTGCACTTGGATTGCCCAGCGTTCTATCCTCGGGGGTGGATGAGGAGCGGTGCCCTTGAACAAGGGTATCAGAGGTTGGTGGTCTGTAATCATGCGAAAGGGGTGTCCTGAGATGTATAAGTGGAAATGGGCACATGCCCACTTCACTGCCAGGGCCTCTCTCTCGACCTGTGAGTACCTCGATTCAGTCGAGGTCAGTGCTTTGCTCGCAAATGCTAGCGGCGACCATGTGCCGGGTTCGGTTTCTTGAGATATCAGAGCCCCTAGACCAACTGGGCTGGCGTCCACTACTATTTCGGTGGGTTTGGAAGTGTCAAAGTAGGCCATCGTGGTGCTGTCTAGCAGTGCTGTTTTTATCTGGTCAAATGCTTTGGCTTCGATCTCTGTCCATCGCCATGCGATCTCCTTCTTCGTTAGGTTCCTTAATGGTTCCGCAATTGTGGCTAAGTTGGGGATGAACCTCGCACAGTATTGCGCCATCCCCAGGAAGCTGCGCACTTCCGACGCCGTGGTGGGTGCAGGGGCGTTCTTGATAGCCACTGATTTGCGTGGGTCAACAGCGACTCCTTCAGATCCGAACACATAACCGAAGAATTCGATGGATTTTTTGAAAAATTGGCACTTGTCTTTGTGGAGGGTTACGCCATACTGTGCCAGTCTGTGTAGCGTCGCCTTTAGCCGGTGGTGGTGTTCTTCGCTCGTCTTGGCATGGATTAGGATATCGTCGCTGACGTTCAGCACCCCTTGCAGCCCAGAAAGGATTTCTTTGATAGTGTTCTGGAAGATCTCAGCTGCAGATGAGATCCCGAAATTCAACCTCTTGTAACGTCTCAAACCAAGGTGCGTCGAGAAGGTTGTGATGTAGCGGCTTTCCTCGTCTAGCCTCAGCTGGTGATATCCTGCATTGAGGTCCAGTTTGGAAAACCACTGGGCGCCGTTTAGGTCAGTCAAGATGTCGTCGACTGTAGGTGTGAGGTGTCGCTCACGGCGAATGGCTTTGTTAGGGATCCTCATGTCAATGCAAATCCGGATTTTTCCCGGTTGCTTCGGTTTCTCAGCTATGACCATGGGGGACACCCATGGCGTCGGTCCGGACACCTTCTCGATCACTCCTTGTGTTTCTAGCAGGCTCAGCTCTTGTTCGACTGCGTCGCGCAGGTGAAATGGCACTCTCCGATGTCGTAGTGCAATCGGCTGCACCGTGGGGTCTATGTGGAGCTTGATGGGTGGGTGCTTGATGGTGCCAAGGCCTGTGAAGAGCTTGGGGAACATTAGGAGGATGTCTTCAACCTGCAGCGCCCGCACTGCGTTTGCGAAGGCAATGAGGCCTAGGTCCTCCGCCGTGTTGCTTCCGACTAACAGGTCGGCCTCTTTGTCGATCACGTGGAACGTGGTTGTGACTTCTTGGTCTTCTGCTCGGACCTGTACTACCATCTTGCCTCGCAGCGGGAGGGGATCCTGACTGCCATAAGTGAAGATCCTGGCTTTGGATGGAACGAGTGCGGGTTTCGGATTTAGTGCTTTGTAATGCTGAATTCCCATTACATTCACCGTGGCTCCGGTGTCGATGACTCCGATCGCTGGTGATCCGTGGATCTGTATCTGGCACCTGGGTTGCGGTCGTCGGTTTCTCTTCAGCTCCTTGACGAAGGACACGAAGTAGCACTCGTCTTCATCGTCTGTGGATGACTCATCATACTGCGATTGCTGTGATCTGTGTGACTTAGTGGAGCGTGATGTTGAGTGCTCATCCAGTGACAGTTGTTTGACTGCTCCTGCTGCTGATCGCCTCCCTGCAGGGTTCCGTCCTCGGGCTCCACCTCTACACACGCTGGCAAAGTGGTTGGGAATACCGCATTTGGAACACGTCTTGCCACGTGCTGGGCAGCCATCTTGTGTGTGTTCATCCCTGCCGCAGTAGCCGCATGGCGTTTGGCGTCGTGCTCGCGCTGGCCCTCGACCTCTGCTTCCTCGGGTCGACATGCGCACGGCATCCACCCGTTCCGTTTTGATCACTGTTCCTGTTTCACGGTGAGGGTTAAGGGCCGCCTCCATCGCGGTGGCGCGGGCGTCAGACAGCTCATGGGACCGCGCAAGGATCAGGATTTCGTCGAGGGATATTCGCGGCTGCCTCAGGATTAATGTTCGTAGATGTTTGTTTCGACAGCCCTGGATGAGTTGTGCCGTGACTTCTTTCTTTTCGTCGTCTTCGGTGCACGTGCTTATCAGATCTCTTAGACGTGCGTGAAACGCGTCCATTGTTTCCCCTTCGCGTTGTTTGGCTTGTCTGAATTTGAACCTCTCGTAGTGGGGGTTCAGCTGGGGGTCGAAATGGGCGTTTAGCGCATTGACGGCGGCATCAAAGTCATTGGCGGCACCCGTGTCGGGGAGGTGTCTAAACAGCTTGTATAGTTCCGTGCCTCCGAAATGGAGAAGTAGGGAGCGCTTCACCTCATTGTCTTTCTCTCGGGTAGCTGTGAAATAATTGTTGAGCTGCCCTAGCCACACTGCCCATCGGGGCGCCGCTGTCCCTGGGTCAATCAGCTCGCTAAACGGCGGTAGTGCTTGTAGCTGTGCGTGCGCGGAAGGCGTCGGGACCTGAGCTATAGGGGGCGCTGCCACCTGTGGGGCACCTCCGGTGGCTCCTCCGGTGGCTCCTCCGGTGGCTCCTCCTTGGTCCTGAGACATGCCTGAGTGGGCAAAGCCTTAATTACAGTCCTGGTGTTGATTAGGCTTGCCTTGTGCTTGTTGGTACTGTGGTCGTGTGTGCAGTTGAACTGCCTTGTGCTTGTTTTGTGGGCAAAGCCTTAATTACAGTCCTGGTGTTGATTAGGCTTGCCTTGTGCTTGTTGGTACAGTGGCCGTGTGTGCAGTTGAACTGCCTTGTGCTTGTTTTACTTTGAGTAGTTTTTTTTTTTTTGTCTCTCTCCTCGTGTGGCTCGGCGTCCCTTTGGACTGTAGCATGCACGCTCCGTCGGTGCCTCTCCTCCGGCGCCTAGCGTTGCTGGGCCTGCGTGCTGCCTCGCTTCCGCTCGCGTGTTCACGCGATGCCGGCTTGAAACCTGTGTCGGCCTCACTCGTCTGCGCATGCGCGCACTTTCCAGTCGGCCGGTCGGGCCTTCCTCCAGCGCTCTCTCGCTCTGCTTCAGAGCGTTGCCGGTGCCGGTCCCCACGCAGCTCCTGGCATATGCTGCTTACCGGTAGGCGATTTCTTTCTTTCTTCGTCGCTGGGTCCCTCGTGTTGGTGCTGGGCCGGCAGTCTAGGCCGCTTCAGGGTTCGGCGTCTTCGGCGCCTCCGTCTTCTTTCGTGGGATTTGAGTGGATCCCATCCTCGTCGCCAGTGTGGGGGCTGACACCCCGTGTGCTTAGGGGGGGGGTCAGAACATACATGCGTGGCACTCACACACAGAGGGGACACGCAGACACTATGCTGGTCTGGACGGAAAGTGCCGAGCCACTTCCGCCCGTTTATTTTATATCTCTCTGGCCACGCCTGGCCAGAGAGTGCAACAATGTGTGCTGGTGCTTCCGGGGCTCAGGAGAGACCCTCGGAGCACTAGAGCGCTACACAGCGTAATTTCACATTTTTTCTGGCTTTTCACATTACAATTGGTACGCGAAATTTCTGAATTTATGTGACTATCTCTTGCTTCCTTATTTAACTATTGCGGGAGTCCGGGAACCCAGTAAAGAATCAGCAGTGAGGTTCTACTCTTCGTTGCGCTTACGGTTTTTGCATTTTAATTTAGCATGAAATAGGTCCTCAGGCCCTCCTGTCCAATTTGGACAGGAGGGCGCATTTCGCACTTAAATATAGTATTAAATGCCGGGTTTCCATCCTGCGTAATCTCATGTAATTGTATCAAAATTTTACCTGATTACGCACCAGGAAATTACATGAATTTCGCACACCTGTACAATCCTTAGACCGTGATCAGTCCAAAAGCGAATGTTACAGACAGGAAACAATTAGCCGCAAAATATTTCGCGAGGCGTTTGGGAAGAGATAAGGACTGAGCCATGACCTGGAGCCATTGTTTCTTCTGACTGGAAAAAGATGTCAGAAGCAACACCCACCAATCAGAGTCCGCCAACGATGATCATCCGGAATATGCTGATAACCATACGTGCACGAGAGGTGGTAATGACCCTATCAATACTATCTATGACCGATTTGACGAGAACTCCCTGAGAATACCGTGTCGGGCCTATTTATGCTTGCAGAAGGAATTCATTTACTGAATTGAAACTTCCGTGTACATGTATTGCAGTAAACATGGAAAAGGGACTCTCTAGCGTCAGCCCAGGAGGGTGTGGGCTTCTCAAGTGTCTTCTTATGAACCCTGACTCACACCAACCACAATATGAATCTTTGTAAAGTCTGGCTTTCCAATCTTGGGACAATGTTTCCTTAGACGCTCGGGAATGTGCTGCTCCTCATTGCCAGAAAAATCAGACCTTTTGGCCATGAGGTTGAAACCAGCTAATCTTTTCTTCTTAAAAGTCGTTTTTCCCTATAAAATGAAATTCCACGTTTATAGTTCTCTTATTTTTTTCTCCTTATTATGTGAATAAATTGAAGTGCAGGAAACCTATTTATTTGGAGTTTTCTGGCAGTTTTAGGTAATATATATGTCATTAAGTTTGAAACTGAGGCTGGTCACATTCTCCGCTCACTGTCATGGGTGGCTCATCACAGACACTTCCTCTGCCTTCCTCTGTTGAGACGCCCTCAGACATGCACTGCTCGATGGACCGCACCCCTAGGCCTCTCCCATTGGATTTCTGGCCCCCTGATTTCCAAGGGACTGGCTCACCTGTTGAATCTGTGCGGAATTTGGGTGTGTTGTTCAATTCCAGTCTGCAACTAGATGCGTCGGTGAACAAAACGGTAGCCACCTGCATGGCACTGCTCTGTTCGCTGCGCAAGATCCTACCCTTGCTCCCTGTACAGGCTAGACCAGAGGTAGTGCGGAGCATTATTTTAAGTCGACTTGACTATTGCAACGCACTGCTTCTGGGGGCACCTGCCACCTTGTTGGGGAAACTGCAGCGAGTGCAGAATTTCGCCGCCAAATTGGCACTGTCGCGCCGACGCCTGGACTCTTCTGCTAAGGCACTCAGGGACCTCCATTGGCTGCCAATCTCGCAGCGAATCGATTTTAAAGCTCTGTGCCTGGTATTTAGGGCTCTTCATGGCCAAGGTCCGCTCCCTCTGCAGGAGCTCTTCTCTTGGTATACTCCGGGTAGACCACTTCGGTCAGCTTCAGCCTACTTGGCAGTAGTACCCAAGATCCGGCGGTCCCGGATGGGAGGTCGGGCCTTCAGGTTCACCGCAGCGAGACTGTGGAATTCCCTTCCTTTGGACCTGAGGGGTATGGAAGACCTCCCTTCTTTTAAGAAAGCCTTGAAAACCCACTTGTTCCCTAGGATGCTGTAATAGGGCTTCGGATGCTGGTAACATCTTGTATGTCATGACTGTCTAAGCGCCAGGATGCCCGTAGGGTGACAGCAAATGCGCTATATAAGAATACCTATACATACATACATACATACATGAGCTGCGCTCTATAAATTACAATTACATTACATGATGAACCTGAAACGTATATCAATTTTCCTCTTTAACGCTGTCCCGTTGTGTGGAAGTGATATTCTGCCCTGTTGACAGTTTTTTTTCCAAGTATATTCTATCTTTCTGACAGGAGCACCTAATGCACCATGTGTCTCTGGACTACTGGTGACTGTGCTTCTTTAGAACTAGTTATAATGATATTTGTTATGTAGGTTTATCTGGCTTGTGTTCTTCCATTATTACTGCCTCGCAGTGCTGCCAGGTTCCGAGTACCTTCACGTCTTGGTCTCAACCAAAACTGGAGCCTGATTTCTGGTTTCTTGAGCCGGAAGATCCTCATTAAAAGTTGATTTCTAAATCTAACAATGGAGAGAAATCCCTCTACCCAAGAGGACAGGGTTATTGACCAAGAATACCAAAAGAAATTCCCCTAGGTATACTAAGAAAGTGACAAATATTCCAATTGCGCAGTGGCGGTTCCTCCGCTATGGCAGAGGAGCGTCGCCTCCCCTGCCAGCAGCCAAAAAATGAAAAATAATACGATAATAAACCGGTGTTTATAATCATTTTATTTTTTTCTGCCTATGGGGCGGGGCCACTGAGATGACAGGCATAGCAGGAGTTGTAGGTGCACCGGTTGTCAGTGTGCTTGAGGGTTTGACCAGCTGTCTCAGGCTGGCGAAAACCACATGTGCTCTGAAGCTCTCTCCAATGGAGAGACCAGCAAGCACAGGTTCACAGTCTCCCTGGGAGCGCAAATCATCAACGCTCAGGCCAATCCTGACACTGCTTTCATGCAACGTCTGGATTGGCCAACAGATTTTGGGAGCCTGTGCCTGCAGTGAACCGTGACGGAGCCAGGGAGGAGCGTAGGAGCGTCGAAAAGGTAAGTTATTTATTTATTTTTTCATCCGGGTCCCCCCTCTCCCTCCGCCTGCCACTTTGCCAAGAAAGCACCTGCTACCCCAAGTGTGTTACCTCTCATTCATTCACACTATCTCATAGAATCATGAGTCAGGTCTAAAATCAATATGAATACCAATTATCTACAAAAATGTATACTTTTATTTAAAATAATCTTTATTAAAAACAATTTTCACAAATGTAAATGGAACAACACCCCCTAGTTTGCATACACCACATTTAACTGCAGAAGACAATTTGATCTGTATTTCAAATTGTGCACATCCACTAAAATTATCACTGTACATTTATGACTCCTATTAGTCATGTGGAATTGTCTGGAGTAGGTAGATTTTGACATAAAAATTTGTCAATGCGTTTCATTGGATTACATTTTCATTACCACCGACGTTCATGGCATCTAATTTGTTATCTTCCTTCAGTTAAAATAAAAAACATACAGAATATATCTACAAACAAAGAAAAAACAATAAATAATGTGTACAAACGTATACGTTATATATAATTAAGGACATATACAATTATATTTAACTTCTTCACCATACAACTCTAGACACAATATAATTCTTCATGTAAACATCAATATGTCAAAAAAGTATTAATATTTTTTTTTTTAAAGCAGATGAAATGTTTATAGCATTATAATATTTATTTAGCTATGACTCCTATTTTATCACATCACCAATCACTTGAACAAATCTTTCACATTGTAAGCAACATCTATGGCCTGCCATACATGTGAACTCCCAAAATCTATCACAAACTTACATACATCTTTTCCTAAATCAATGAACCAATTTTTTACCACATACAGTGCATCATTTTTAAGGTCATCTCTACTCACCTAATGGGGTCATTAATTCAAATAGTGTGGGCATCGATACCCCACTAATTGTAAAACTTAAGTGTTCTATGCCTCGCATAATTTTGTATATGTTTGATTATATTTGTTGTGATTTCACCCCATTTCTTTCCAGGGCACACCCACGGTGGTACATTTACTTAACAATTTAAATATTGGGTTTTTCATAAAGTGCTGGAGGCAACCTGCAGGCCAGTGGTGGCCTGTCATTATAGGTGTAGGCGATCCGCCCCCTCACCTCTCACCCCCTTTTTCAAAGCATGATGAGGGTCTGTGAAGCTGAGTTAAAGTCAGCCTGACAGACACTCACCAAGCCAAGGTCAGACGCCCAGGGTCTTTACATGCGCTAATGTGCAGGTGCCTGGCTCCCCAAGCCAAGTTTTGCAGGTATGAAAATCTCACAACCCTGAGGACAGTGACAACATCAGACCAGCAAAGCCCTTTGATAATCCTCATCACTGATAGATTCAGCCTTGGACGTGTCTGTCTTAAGCTCTCAAATGCCAAGGGCTGACTGTTTATCAGTGGTACTTTACATCACCCTTCTCCAACTCATCACAGAGGGTGGTGCGTTGAGCATGTCTCACTGATCCCACCCAACATCGTGACGAGTTAGAGAAGGTCCTCCTCTCATTGGCTAGCCCTTGAGAAGTGTATCCAATGATGGTAAGCAGTGTGATCTTCTGTTTCCTGTCTTCCCTCCTGAAGTTTGAGCTCCTGATGGGCTGACGTGCTGTTGCCTCCCACCACCAGTTGGTCCTGCCATCATGCCCTGGTTAGTGCCTTATTGAATGTTGAATGGAGAAGTGTGGCTCACTGGTTAGAGGAGGCAGACCCGGATGCTGAGATCAGACCCGGGACCAGGGTTCAATTCCCGACGCGGCAGGGTCTCGAGCCCAAAATGTCCATGGACTCGGTAATTCTCGCTTCGGTGCCTACTCGAATCACAGGTTCACACTCTGCAACTCTGGGCAATAGCTTGCTTAATCTCCACTACGGCCCCCCGCGGCAGGATGCCTGGCTTTCACCTTGGGGAAACCCAGTAGGGGCTATCTCACAGGGAAAAACCAGGACGGGTTCCCAATGCAAAGCGCTTTGAGACCTGGCGGTGATATTGCGCTATATAAAAACCTATCCATCCATCCATCCAATGTTTGGGTCATGTGTGTATGTCTGAATGGATGTGTATTTCCAGGCGTGTGCTCTGTATGTGTAAGTGCAAGTGTGTTCATGTATGTGCTTGTGAATGGGTGAGTGGCAGTATGCGTGCTGATGTGTATTTATGAAAGCGTGTGATTGAGCATGCGTGCACGTGTGTGTTTGTATATGGATGGGTGTGAGTAAGCGTGCACGTGTCTGATTGTGAATTGGTGGGTGTGAGTGTATGTGCTTGTTGGTGGAAGGAAGTGAGTGTGCAAATGTGTTCCCACCTTACTACTTCTGAAGATTACTGTAGGCAGCAATAACGTTTCTACTATCTTTTTAGGGGCTAGTTATTACGTTACTTCCTGGTCCATTACCTATCTACATACACTCACAGACCATGAACAAATCTGACTTTGGCACGTGTAATGTGTAGTTTTCACCAGTAGGAGCATAGAAAATTGCCATGGCATGATTTATGTTAACATGTCAATTACAATATCTCATTACGACAGTATCCCCAAAAATGTGCAACATGGGTGCTTGCATAAACACAAAAAAAGAAAAAAATTACGGGATGCCATAAAGAAAAAAGCATATACTGCAGAAAATGTTTTACGCAACCGCGCCCATTTTGTAATGCATGGAAGACAGGCTATGTAACTGTAAAACGTGTGCTGTCTGCTAGGAATAATGCCTGTATTTTTTTTCCTTTTTGGTGTGACCTTGATTTTCTGTTGCCTAGTGAAGAGATACTTTACTGCTATTCTATCATTTTTAACCCTTCGCATATATGAACAGAATGGAATGGATTCATCTCCAAAACGGTCCATGCAGAGTGCGTGGGGGAAAGGGGGGGCGGGGGTCGAGTTTACACCTGTCAGCCTCAAATAAGGCCTTGCCTGTAGGATTTAAAATAATCTTCTTTACTCCGAGTACTACTTGCAATATGTGGTGTTTCACCTCCTTACAAACATCCTTCCTCTAATAAAAATAGGCGGATTTCAGCTTTTTGTGTGTGTTGCATGCAGTGTATGTGGGTGCCCAGGGCCAGCAAAACATGGCCGACGCTGCAATGTACATCAGTTTGGGTCACGTGATCTCCAGCACAAAAAACGTAATAAATATGGGTCAGTGTTTTGAAACTGACCCATTGCAAAGAACAGCTCGCCTTTATTAGAGGAAGCTTAATTACTACTGTAGCAGAACGGCCGGGCGCGTTCCCAGCTGCGCATCTGAATTTTACTTCCCACATGGCTCACGCTGTGTCGTGACGTTTTCTTTTTCGGGATCCCCAAGTGTGCCGCTGCAATGGAAACAAAACACCCCAGAGGCCCTTCCTTCATGGGAAACCGGCTTTCGGGTTCTTCTCCTCGGTATGAGACCTAAACAAGGCTGGGAAAGTGCACTGAGGACATTCAGATCCAAATTAGACTCAACACACGAATCTGCGCTCACAATGAGAAGTCGTTACACATTTTAGAAAAGACACGCACCAGAGATTCCCTCCAGACCAGTAAATGAGGCACACAGCTAGGGAAGACTCGAACTTCCAAAATATATTGATATATTTAGAGGTTTTGTATAGTACTGCATTCTGCCTTTGGCTGCACAGTTCAAGAGTCCAAGTTGCTGTAGGGCATGGCCTCTATGCGATATTCTTCACTTGGCACCATCAGATCTGTGACCTAGTTAAAGGAGTATTCTGAATAGATCGGTTTTAAGACCTTCCCTATATCACAGGTAGTTCAGAGCGGTCCGTAGCATTGGACCTCGAGCCCCCAGGGATCTCCCTCTAAGGGCCTCATTATGAGTTTGGCGGTGCAGAAGCGGGACCGCCCCGCTCCAGTACGCTCAAAAGAGTGGTTGAACCGTCTGCCAGATTAGGAGTTTTCTCCTGCCTAGCAGGCAGTTGTTTGGCGTTCTCACGGCAGTGCCTTATTTATCAAATAGGCTGCATTTATGAAATAGGCACCACAATGGGGCTGTCAAAATCATTTCCTTGCACGGCATTGACTGCTACAATCCATGTTGTGCAGATATTGTGGTTCATGCTCACAGGCGGGCACAACATGTGCCCTTCTGCATGCACCCCATGGCGCAGAGGCACAAGGGAGCCCACACACAGTCACACCGCCATGAAAAGTGTGGCGGTGAGGAAACTTGTAATATGCTTGGCGGGCAGCAGCGGCCCCACCAAGCATATTGCGGCCTCAAGACCGCAGCAACAACGCCAGGGATCTCTGGCGGTAGTGGTAGTCCCTGGGAGGCCCGACTGCCCTGGTCATAATAGGGCGGTCGGAAGACCGCCACCACCATGACGCCCACACGAAGGGCCTTATGTTTTTACTTCTTAGAATTTGTTGGATGACCTGGTTTGATGTGGTGTACTCAGATTCCTGGTTGGGATGCATGGTGGCAAAATTTCTCATGTCCCCTGGGCCCGTTTTTAAAATATGCTTTATGCATCATGCAGAGAACTTGCTCCCCTTTTCAACCAGTAGTCAGAAGAGTATTTTCAATGCTGACTTTACATGAACATGTTTTCTGATGTTTTGTATTGCTGCATGGGCCTGCAGTTGTAGCAGTTTTTGGATCAGTTTTTGGAAGAACCATATATAACACACTGCAATAGTTCAGCCTTGCTATTACTAAGTGAGTATCTGGTCAATTCCATACAATAGACCCTATGGAGTAAGGGCAGGATCTTTCAGAGAAAGGATTGCAGCAGATTTATGCCTTTGATCCCCCACATTGATCAGCGTTGAAATTTACCTTTCAACGTCAAAGAGAATGTCCACGTGTTTTGCCTTTGAGGATGAGGATGTTGGGATTTCCAGCATCTGTACACTATCATTGGTATACATTTGAACATGTAAATCATATGTGCATACGAACACACACACACTCACACTTGAATCTGCCGCAACACTGACAAATTATGCATCATCTTCCTGAAAATATTAAAGACAATCTAAGAGACACTGTACCCTCAAAAACCCTCAAATAATACATACGTTGACAACTAACAGAGATGTATGAACACAATACAAAAGGAATAATAAAGCTTGGTGAACAACTAGGGATGATGCTGAATTTATTGATCCCAGCCTCTCATTAACCAGAACCAGGCAATGGTGAAATTTCCATGCAAGTCATTCACATAGTTTTTTTAATTATGTGTTATACTAGTTACTCAAAATTCCAGTAATTGCACCATTACAGCACATCACGTAATTACACTGCATTCATGGCAAAATGATAGCATGGGAAGTATGCAAATGACCAGAACACAACCAGCCATTTTTTGTGGCACCTGTGTCTATGGCACTCTTCGTTCAGCATCTTTGCGTCCAAAATGGAGGCACAATAACATTTTTTCTCTGAGGTACTATTTTATGTGCTTATTCTCCAAACTATTACATTGGTACCAATAGCCTTCATTATCTAGGCTCTGTTGGCTCATTGGCTTACTCCCCTCCTGAGACACTCATACAAACTTTCCTCCCCTCTCTCCCTGGAGGGAGCTAAAAGACACAATTTGGTAAATGGGGAGAAGTTAGGGGGTAAAGTAAAAGATATTCTGTCTCACTGTAGAAAGCTCCCTCCCTACAGTCACCCGACATACTTGCGGTTCCTTATGCATGCACATACTCCAGCATTGCTAATTCTCGGGGTAGTAGAGTTAGCCAGCTGTGTCTCAATAAAGGTCAAAGTAAAAATATGTGAAGATGGCTGGGGTTGAGGATGGGGCGAATCCGTGGGAAGTTAAATATGTACATCTAAAGACAAAGTGTCTGGTGATGAAAAGGAAAAGCACCTAGGGTACAGTGAGTTGGAGAGTCAGGGAAATGGCAGGGAAGAAGTGATAGCAAACGGTTGGAAGGGGGGGGCGTGGCTTGAACACCAATGGCGGAGGTCGCCTGAGCGCTCAGCTCCGCGATCGAGCCGTCTCTTATCCTGCTTTCTGGGCACCACGGGCGCCCCGACCCCCATATCGGACACCGCTGTGGGTCCTGACCCAGGAGGCGACGCTGGGGACCTGTAAAGGAGCCCGCTCGAGGAGAACGAGACCCGCGAGGCACACGGAGCGGAGCTCAAGATGGCGCCCGCTTCGTCCCCGAGGTCCTGAAGCGGCCCGTAGACCTGGAGAGGCCGGCGCCTCCGACGTCACTGTCTTTCTCCTTTCCCCCCAGGGGGGGTGAAGCCAACGCGACTGCCTGAGGGACCGAGGACACCAGGAAACTCAACAGGCGATGCCCTCCTGGACCGCCGCTCTCCGCCACGGAGCCTCCTGAAAGAGGGGGGGCGGAGGCTCACATCGCGATGCTCCAACTCACACGGACTTCCACCGTTTTGGTCCCCGGCTTCAGCAGCGAGCGGACCTAAGTCCACCACACTGGGAGGACATCGAGCCCCGCTCGGGATCGGGGAGACAGCGTGAGCGGTGACACGGAGCTCAGGCTGGTTACCGGACAGCCGGCGGGGCATACAACTGGTGACGGAGGCGACGGTGCCTCGGGGAACTGACGACCCCAGCGGTATATTCCTGCCTAGCAGTGACCACTATCCCCCCTCCCCCCTCACCTCCAAGAAAAGGGCTGCTGGCTCCCGCCCGACCTATTGCCTCTGCGAACTGTGAGAAGAGGGGACGCACTGGGTCCCACGCCAAGTGGCGCCAGTGGAAGGCGCCATTGTACTCTGGCCCCGGTGCCCTCGCCGAGCCTGCGAAGCCTCATAGATACTCTCCTTGGTTTTCTGGACTTTCGACGGATGGTCAGGCCTCCTTGGGCGACTACCCGTCTCTGCGCAGCTGGAGTCCGGATGGCTGGGGTATAAACTAAAACTGTACCGCATCAACACGGATCCATCGACAACGATCAGGAGCACACCGCTTACCCTTCCCCCGACTGAGGGCCCGCCAAGGCCTCCGTTGGAGACTACGACCAATATGGGGAAGCCGAGGGGTGCTAAGGGAGGCACTCAGACTGCCTCAGATGTGGAGGCGTCTGATAACGACGAACGTTTAAATCCGGAGAGGCCGGGGAGTCCGCACCTTCAACAGCAGCTCGACAGGATCTTGGTGGCGATCACTGATACACGGTCGGCCCTTCAAGAGGACATTGCCCAAGTCGCGACGAGCCTGGGCTTGCTCAGGGCGGACCACGGCAAGCTCTCGGACAGAGTCAAAGAGGTGGAGAGCTCGGTGGGACTCTTGGAACCCGCACAAAAAACTTTGGACGCTACCATGAAGGACGCCCTGACCCGCATAGATGCACTGGAGAGACGGGCGGAAGATGCGGAAGGGCGTAATAGGAGGAATAACATTCGTGTAGTAGGCCTGCCAGAAAAAATAGAAGGTGAGGACATGGTGGCGTATCTGGAGGATTGGCTAAGGACTGTGGTGGCGCCAGAGGGGCTTTCCTCCTTCTATACTTTGGAACGGGCACACAGGGTGCCAGCCAGACCGCCGCAGCAGGGCCGGCCCTCACGTCCGGTGGTGGCGCGGCTACTTCATTTCCGCGACAGGGATTTCCTTCTCAATGCCGCCAGACGAAATGGGCCATACCAGGTGGCAAACAGTCGAGTGAACATTTTTCCAGATTATACATACGAGACTCAGCGGAGATGGACCTCCTTTCTGGCGATCAAACGGGAACTGCGGAGTGAGAGCATCCAATATTCCTTATTGTTCCCAGCACGGCTCCGTATCATCCTGGACGGTACAACCAAGTTCTTTGATACCCTGGAGGACGCATGCAACTGGCTTGAGTTGTACAGGGCTGGCAAAGATGGCTTTGGGGCCTCCTCCCAGCCCACTTCGGAGATCAACCTACAACGGAAGTCTAAACGGTTCCGGAACCGCAGAGGCAGATCTGCTCGACCCTCGACGGTGGAGGCTGAGGCGGAGCGATGAGGGGCACTGGAGATGGTCGCCAATATATCTGGCTCCCAAGGCGGACCCATACTTGAACTTTCGGAGCCTGGCGAAAGTGGTCCCGCTTGGACACGGAGGGCTCTGAGTCTGACAGCGTGAAACTCCCTGTGATCACTCCAGAAACGGCGGAGGGCCTGCTTGATGGACAATGATGATTTCGGGTGAGCCGGCTCTGGTTGGGGGGGGGGGGCGATGGGGAGGAGGGGGGTCTTGCTGTGGGAACTGTTGGGTAACTGATTATATGGTGGGTTGGGGTTGCACCCTCTTTCGGCCTCGTAACTTAGGGCTCGATCGCACTTAGGTAGCATTGAGGTGCGGAGACCCCCTATCGACGTTCTGCCCCCACTTTGCCCTTAAGGCGCACCTGCGGTGGCTACCGTCAGGTTAGATTGGGGGGATTTTTCTGTGGGTATAGTTTGGATGGGAACTGGATGGTACTATTTGGAACCTGTTCTGGGGGGGAGGAGGGGGGTGAATGCTTCGGGGATGTTATGTTGTTGTTGGGGGGTGGACTCGCCATCGGTGCGGAACTAACTAGGTGCTTACCTGTGTTTGAGCAGTGTTGGGGGAGGCTGGAGGAGATACTATGGGAAAATGGCTGATCTATCCACCTTGAAATGCATCACTTGGAATGTGCGGGGCCTGCACTCCATGTCCAGACGCCACAAAGTCCACGCGTACCTGGTACGCAGGGGCGTACAGATTGCACTGCTGCAGGAGACACACCTCACCAAATCAGAGGGACTGGCGTTACAGCGTAGGTGGAGAGGGCAGGTATACAACACCACATACTCAGCTTATGCTAGAGGCGCGCTGATCAGGGTACAGGCCGGGGTTCCCTTGCAGGTGAATAGATGTACCGTGGACCCGGAGGGGAGATACGTGGCAATTGCTGGCAGGCTGGGGGGAAGGGATCTGAACATTTGCTGCATTTATGCGCCTAACACGGACCAACTCGCCTTTCTGACCGCCCTGTCGGGCTCCCTGGCCCTCTACCTGTCGGGACCTCTTTTGATAGGGGGGGACTTCAACTCGGTGGTGGACATCGACCTTGACAGATCTCATCCTCCCCTCCCGGACTCACCAACCCACCGAGTGGCCAGGGGTAGGATGGATTGGCAGACTAAGTGGGGACTGACGGACATCTGGCGAGCCCAGCACCCCTGCACCCGAGATTACTCCCACTTCTCCGGCATGCACGAGTTGCATGTGCGGTTGTACGGATTACTGGGGTCGGCAGAACTGGTTTCCTCGGCCGTGAGGTCTGAGTACCTGGCGAGGACCGTCTCCGACCACAATCCTCTATTGGCTGCTTTTCGGTGGCTTCCGAGCACCCCTTTTGTGCCGACTTGGAGGCTGCGCCCCGAGTTATTGGAAGATCTGGTGTTCCGGAGTGGCCTAGAGGACAGGATCACTGAGTACTTTGCGGAGAACGAGGGCACGGCTGGGGCGAGAGCCACGGAATGGGAAGCATTTAAAGTGGTGGTTAGGGGCTATTGCATAACGCAGAAGGTGGGAGTGCGACGGGTCCTCCTAGAAGACCTGGCCAGGGCTGATCAGAAACTCCGTGAGATGGAGCTCCTCCGCCCCGGCCGCCCGGAGCTCCAGCAACAGACCTCGGCGGCGAGGGAGGCGGTAGCTGTGGAAGCCGAACGGCTGCGAAGCTTTGACCACAAGGCTTACCTGACGAGGTCGCTAGCTGAGGGTGAAAAATCGGGGGCGCTTCTAGCTTGGCTGGCCAACCCTACGAGGCGTACTTCGCCCACCGTGGCCATGCGAACTGCGGAGGGCGTGGAGGTTTATACCCAACCAGAGATCCTTGGTTGCTTTTGGCGCTACTATGAGGTATTATACCGCAGTAGACTGCCACTAGACACTACCCCTATTGACAAATTCCTACAGGATTTACCGATCCACGCCCTGGAGCCATGGACAGGCGAAGGACTTAGGGAGAGATGTGGAGCTGGGGGAGATCCGCAGCGCCATAAAAAAGATGGCGCAAAACAAGACGCCAGGCCTAGATGGACTCCCGGTGGAGTTTTACTCCACCTATGTAGACCTCCTGGCCCCACGGCTTTTGGGGGTTTACAAGGAGGCGAGGCGCCTGGGGCGCCTGCCTGGCTCGATGCGTGAGGCCCTAGTGGTCCCCCTGCTCAAGCCGATAGGGAGGGCGGTGAGCCGGCGGCTTACAGGCCGCTATCGATGCTTACAGTCGATTATAAGATTTTGAGCAGCATTTTAGCATCGAGACTGCTGGGTCACATGGGCTCCTTGGTGCATGGCGACCAGGCGGGTTTCATCCCCAAGCGTAATACTACGATGAATATCCGCCGCTTGTCTCGCCTGCTGGAAGGGGACCACGCTGAGGCCCCTTGTCCCTTGATCCTCTCGATTGATCTGGAAAAGGCCTTTGACAGCTTAGAATGGGACTACCTCCGCAGAGTGCTTGGCCGCTTTTGCCTGGGGGAGGGGTTCCTGCGTTGGACCACGGTGTTATACGCCTCGGCGGTGGCTAGAGTTCGGTCGGGCCCGCTGATTTCCCAACAATACCCAGTGGAAAGGGGCACGAGACAGGGATGCTCGCTGTCCCCGCTGCTATTTGCCCTTGCGGTGGAACCTTTGGCGCTATCGGTTCGCACCGGGGCCTATTACAGGGGGTTGTGGGCCTTGTCGGGACAACAATACATTTCCCTCTATGCTGACGACCTACTGCTTTTCCTTGAGGATGCTGGTGCAGCCTTGGCCGGGGACGATGCAGTACTCACTGCTTTCAGCAAGATATCGGGCCTCAGAGTGAATTGGGCGAAGACTTGCCTGTTCCCGGTCCGCAGAGGTGAGCCCCAACCGGCCACTCCCAGAGCGATCAGATGGGAGCCTAGCTGTTTTAAATATCTAGGGGTGTACGTTTATCATAGCCCTGCTGACAACCTTGAGGGCAACATTTCCAGATGCGTCCTGGCGTTGAAGGGTAGTAGGTCCTTTTGGGCCACCCTGCCGCTGTCGGTGGCGGGACGAATTGCACTGTTGAAGATGGTGGCGCTTCCTCGGCTTTTATATTACTTTAGGACACTTCCGATCTGGATCCCACCGACTGTCTTTCGGAACCTGGATTCCTTGATTGTGGTGTTTCTTTGGGGATTGGGCCGCCGCAGAGTGGCACACAAGACCCTGATGAGACCAAAAGCGGAGGGGGGCTGGCCCTACCTGACTTTGAAACGTATTACATGGCTGCCCAACTGCAGACTTACACTCAGGAGATAGCACGGGAGTTTCGAGGCCCGGAGGAAACACGGGGGCGTGGCATACCCAGACACGTTCTATCCTATATCGCGCTGCAACAAAGACTAGCCTTGAGGGACCTCGCTCAAAAAGAACGCACTATACGATTGTGCTGGAACCGGATACACCGCAGGTTGGGGGTGACACGCCCCTATGCCCCAGAGATCCCGCTAGGGAGGCTCACTGCACTACTGCATGGCGGCGACTGGTCACAGCTGCGGGTTTGGGAAGACGCGGGCATACAGCTCATGGTCGACCTTTATGAGGATGGAGTGCTACTGCCTTTTCAGGTGCTTTTGGACCGCTTTGACATCCCCCGGGGCGACTTTTTACTTCATGCGGCGGTCACGAGGGCTCTCAAGGCTCACTGGAAGAATGGTCCTGAGGACCCGCAGTTGTCAGTGGCGTGTGAATACGACATGATGACGCTGGGACGGTCAAAGCAGTAACGTGTTTGTATTCCAGGATGGTCAATGAGAGGCTATCCCCCCTGGACACGCTCAGGACCCGATGGGAGGTGGACATAGGGAAGGACATCCCGGAGACCAAATGGGCCCAGCTACTACGCCGGGCCTGGAAGAGCACGCGTAATGCTCGATTCCAACTGGTCCACTTTTATATACTGCATCGGGCCTACTTGACCCCGGAGAAAATACAGAAATACTTTGCCTCGGACACGGCAGCCTGCCCTAGATGCTGGACGCTCGGGCTGACCTCATTCATATGATATGGTCCTGCTCCGCGTTGACCTTATATTGGACGTTCGTAGGGGACACGCTTAACAGGGTGACTGAACGGTCCCTGCAGTTTGACGCCGCGGTGGGGATTCTGCACTGGTTCCCGCATACCCCCAAAAATAAACTTTCTAGTAAGTTTATCAATGGAGAGCACGGGTTGGTCCAACAGGCACTAAATGGCGCAATGAACTTCTTAAATGGGCAGAGGGCGAGAGCACCTTGCGATATCAGCTGGCGAGGCGGCAACAGAACGAACAGGCGCCAGAGGCGGCTCAGGCGTGGGAGGCATTGGTGCAGGCCATGCGCGATCAGGACACACACACTGACACTGATAGTGTTGATGGTGACTAGCCTCCTTCCCTGTAGAGTAACGCAGATGTGGTGTTCCCGTCAGAAAGGATATTGTCTCTTACCACACGCTCTTCAAACGTATACTAGATCACCGATGGCGAGTTGGGAGGGGGAGCATCCGCCAACATTGGAGATTTATGGCACAGAAGATTTGGAACTTAGTCCTCTGGGGGGGTTTGTTTATTGGGGAGGGGAAGGTAGTTTTTTCGGGTTGTTTAGAAAAGCAGAAGAGTACCTTTCATTTTCACCTGTTCAACATTGACAGACCGTTGGGCCCTAATGCAACGATTATATGTAAACACCGCCCGACCTCCGGGTTGTGGGCTGAATGGCCGTGTATGAGTGCTGTTACACTGTCGGTGCTTACATTGCGGATCACTATACGGGTGACCAACTTGTAACTGTAACTGATTCCTGCAATAAAAATATATAAAAAAATAAATAAATAGCAAACGGTTGGAAGAGCAGAGTCAAAGCTCCAGTTATATAATTTAATTTCTGCATGGAACTGAATTGCTTCTATTGGGTCATGCATAATATTTATGATAGCTACTCATCAAACTGTAGAGAGTTACTGATGTGCTAGGTTGATTGAATTTTGCCTTCAGTTCAAGGTATAGCCAGAGTTAAACTTGGAGCTGGATTCTTCATGTATGTAGTAAAGTTGTCAGCATAGACAGTCGTTTTGTGTAACATTTGTTAAATTGAAAGGCTTAGACAATTCCTCAGACACAGCGCCAACTTGAACATTAGCCTCCAACCATCAGCACCAAATGGTTGAGGAATCCTACAGTAGACTATCTAATGTGCACTGCTGGCCTGTATTCAGAAGGTAATGTGTCCAATTGGCTATAGAGGCAGCTTGATGTCAGGGTATTGGATCACTGAGAACTGGAGAACCCTGACTGTTTTTACTGCTGCTGCATGATGAGCTACCAGATCCCTTGGAGTTGAACAACCCTGGCAGGATTTGCTGCTGCCTGATGTCGATCTATTGGATTTTTGGGAGTTGACGTGTCCTCCTGGTTCGTCGGGCTGCTAAATGTTGATCAGTGGGTCCTTGGGTGTTTAAGAGGCCTTAAGGTACTTGCTTTTGCTTCATGTTGATATACTGGATTTTAGGAACTGAAGAGTTCTGTCTGATCTTGCTGATGCTTGATGTTGATCTAATGGATCCTTGGTAGTTGAGGAGTCATGGCGTATGATTGAATTACCAATAGTAACTTAGGAACATACTACTGTTTATGTATTTGGTTCCATGTGATCTCACATCTGCGCTGTCACATCTGCGCGGTACTCAGGCCAAGAATTAAGAAACTGACTGATCAATTCAGGATAAAATTTAGAGAAGAAATAAGGGTGACAGAATCTCCTTTTACTGGTATGTAACACTACAGCTCTATCCAGGATGATTCCAGTAGCTCGAATTAACTAATGCTAGAACTGGTGCATTTCTCTACTTTGATACTCTGGGGTGGTGATTCAAATTGTTTAGCCTCAATCTACGGACCACGTGGTACATGCAGTTGATGGAGCAAGGTGATGAACAACATTTTGTTCAAACTTGCAACGTTAAACTTCCATAATAATCGTAACTTAATTAACAGGAATGTGGTGGAATGTATTAATCAACTTAGTTTTAAAAATGCATCTATCAGAAAACACGTGGGATTAACTTATGTGCTTTATGTTGCAAATGCAAAGAGAATAATAAACTAACCTTGTCTATTGTCTTTGTCAGTATTAAATGCGGCTGTTTAACTAATGGCATGTGCTTATTTGTATGCTTATGTTATGTCTTTTCTATTGATATAAACGCATAAAAGAGTTCCTGCATTCCTAAAGAAGAAGGTAGATATGAACGCTGCTTTGTGTGCTTAGCTAGGTAACATACATTAACAGGTTTTTTAATTAGCAAAGGGGGTGGGTGACAGAATGGGTTTCAATTCTTTAATTAACTGATGTCATGTGTTTGTTTGAATAATAGTTTCCAAGTGAGGCCTAAGACTGTGGCAAAGGAATGGTTGACAGAGATGCAGTTGTGAAAACTTGTCCGGAGTGGAGCCTTGTACATGCGCTGAAGTGGAAACTTTTACCATGTTAACATCTTTGACAGAAAAGCAGTTTAATGGTTGTGCTGAACGTGCACTTGGAGAAAAGGCTCAGGACAGGAAACCAAATGTGACTGCCAAGGCTAGGAAGTTGTGAACTGTAACTCGAAAGTAAAGTATCTCTTTTGAGGAAGCCGAAAGATGCGAAAGCAAAGGACAATAGGGCTTATGTAAAAAGCCTAAACTTGGTTTAGATGATTTAATGTGGACTGACATAAGACAGCCAATGAAAACCTCGGATTTCTAAGAAGGAATGCAGAATGTAGATAGATCAGCTAGTCAGAAAGGTATAAAACCTGACCTCATGGGCAAGAGGGTGCTGCTTGCTGTTCCGATTCCTGATTGACGTGACATGCTGTCGGACTTTTGGCACACGTAAGGACAGCAGACTTGAAATGATTTTCCTTTCTAGGTGATGAGGGAAATAGATAGGGAGATAGATTTAGGGAAAGGAAACCATTATTTTTGCTAATAATTCATGATGCTGTGTTTGCTTTAAAAGTGTCAGTTTACTACAACACTTCCTTATTAAAATGCTGCTTTCTTATTTGCTTATAAAATAAAGATTCTAAAGCGTAAATGCTCTTATTCTTTGATAAAGCTAATAAAAATTAGATTTGAAGTGACAAGCTGGTCTTGTTTATTCATGGTCTAGTTTCCATCAGTTGATCCATTCGCCTTTGTGGCCTAATTAAAATGATAAATGTTTAAAACCATGGTAGGAAAAGTTAAACTGCAGTTGTATATAAATTTGTAAATACATTGTGAATAGTTCTGATTAATTAGGTCACATGATTCAGTCGCTCAAAAATGGTCTCATTGGTGTTATGGGCCTATATTTGCGTTTCATGATTAATGGTGACTATTGTGGTGATAAATTGTGTTATTGGGACAGTTTTTCAATAGGAGCGCTGGATCAATTCCTTAGTAGCAGAGGATGGTTATTATGGTAACTGACATGTTACATGGTAATTACATAGGATTGATGTTTAACACATGTTAAGTTAGTTCAGTTGTTATATGTAGTTGAAAGGTTTTTTCCAGCAGTGTGAAAATTCCTAGTTGTGCCGGCATGAGTAGTGTAACAGATGAAGTTGCACAGTGCATTTGTTCTGTTTCAAAATAGTGGTATTGTGATATATCACTAGTGTTGTGGATGTACAGCACAAGTTTAGGGACTTAGGGCCCACATGCATCAAGCATTTTTGTAGTCGCAAACGGTGCGATTCCTTAAAATCGGCCGTTTGCGAATGCAAAAGTGCTTTTTGGGATGCATGAAGCAATTTTAGAATTCGTAACATGTTTGCGAGTTCTAAAATTGCGGGTGCTTTTAAGAAGTCGCAGATGTGCGATTTCTTAAAAGCAATGCATCATTAATTTTAAAACTGTAAATTCGCAATTAGGGTGCCAAATTTACCGAGTGGTTGAACCACTCGGTAAATTTGGAAAAAGTGTTTAAAATGCTTAAAATGTTTTTTTTCAACATTCATGTTTCACACACACATGTCCTTAGGACATGTGTGTGTGAAACATGATGCGAAAAATACATTTCAGGGGTGCATGGGGGGGTCCTTTGGACCCCCCCCTGCACCCATGAAATTTTCAAAGTGCCACTCGCAATTCCCATTGACTCCTATGGGCCTTTTGGCCCATAGGAATCAATGGGAATTGCGAAAATTAACTTAAGAATTCGGTATTCATTTGGGATTCGGTAAAAATTGCGATTTTTACCGAATCCCAAATGAATACCGAAAATAATGATGCATAGCATTTTGCACTTCTTAATTTGCGATTCCTTATTTTTCGCAAATTAGGAAGTGCAAAATGTCACAATGATGCATGTGGGCCTAGGTGTCTAAGGTAGAATGCATAGTGAGGATTGTCTATGAAATCGTAACTTTCGAGTATAGGGACTTGGAGCCTGTTTTAAAACTCACTGTGAAAAGAGTAGTAGAATTTATCTGAGCTTGAGTGAAGGGTAAGGTAGTGTTGTCTATCTTACTGGTAAGTGAGGATTTCTATTGGTGGGTTAAAGTCCTACTAAAGATTTCTATATGCATGGTTAGGGTTTTCTCTGTATAAATGTGCGTAAATGAATTTGTAATATACGTTCGAGTTAAACTCTGAATTGTCACTATATGTGCATTTAGAGAGAAACGAGTTTGTTATTACCTGTTAGAAGGGTAGAGTAGCCTTACTTTATCGACGAATTTAAATATTCTGTGAAAATAGCGTTGTCTATTTCACGCAAAAGAATATCTGAATGACTGTGAAAGCTTTCGCTTTATTTTAGCGAAACAGACAAATGGTTTGTTTTTGTGGAGTTACTAACTGAATTCAATTGAAAGATTTGTAAAATATGGCGCTGTGAAAATATTTTGTAAAGGAGGTGTCAGAGCGGAGCGAGGGACAGAGAAGCTGCAGCGGCAGTATACGTCACTAGTGTCGCGCTGTGATTGGCTAACATACGTCACAGTATTCGCGCACTGATAGGCTCATGTGACTAGGCAGGTTTACAGCTGATTGGCTCTTCCTGTAAAGCAGTAATTCTATTGGTTGAGCAAAGTAGTGACGTAGTCTAACCGGATTGGCTTGTTGGTGAGTTTCGCGCACGGATTGGTTGGTGTGGCGGAATAACAACTTCCTTGTTATGATCTTTACCGAAGTAAGGGAAACAGTTTAAAAACATGGATTATTATTACATGAAAGAGAAAAAGAAGCTTTCATGGTTTCAGAAGTTGAAAAACAAACTTAAACCTGACAAGAAAATTGAAACGCGATGTGGAAGGTTAATTCATAAGTACAAAACACCTGCAGCTTATATGTTGGGTGAATATGGCTATCACACTTGTCTGTGGATTGAGAATTGGATGGAATATACCAAAAATGATGGTGTATTAGCATGGCCGGAAGATGGATCATTTAACATTAAGGTTTTGAAAAATTTAAGAGAAAAGATGATGAATCTTGTACCAAAGCCCAGACCTACACAATTTGAGGCTTTAGCTGAATGGGAGGATGAAATGTTTGAACTAGAGCGAGAAAATAGAGGTGTAATAAGAGGTACCAGATTAGATATTAATAGAGAAACACATGAGGATAGAATGCGTCGATGGAGACGTGCAGATATGTGTGATGGTTTGTACCCAGCGAGATTACTTGGTGAGGCAACTGGTCAAAAGAGTGCTCAAAAGAAAAATAATAATGGCGAAGAAAGTGATCAAGAGGATGCGGTATTAGAAGAAATTATTTTAACTAGAAAACCGCCACCTTATCAACCAGTTTGTTCATGGTCTTCCCCAAGAGTTCCACCAGGAACTTCTTCAAGTGCTCCTCCAAAAGAAATTATTGATGAGACATCCTCTAGATCAAATTCGAATAATGAAAAAAACACCTGAAAGAGTAGAAACAAGATGCAATTCAAGTATATCTGGAGAAAATAGAAATTATGCTGAAACGCCTGTTCAAAGAAATGCAACCCCAAGAATTGAAATAAGAACAGAAAGATGTGAGGATTTACCAAATACCTCAGAATATTTCCGATCAAAAGATGAACTAATACAGCAACTAACTAAAAGCATGGAAGCAGTAACAGTACCAGTAACGATTGGGCCTGTTCTTCCAGTATTTGATGAAAGGGAAGTTAGACATTCAGCTTTAACTGTTCCGTTAAATGCAGAAATTCAGAAAGTGACTGATTCAGATTTATCAGAAATTAATCGAGAGAAAACAATGATGCCTGATTTTACTTTTAATCAAAGTCTGTCATGTAAAACTCCATCTGCTGCAGAATCAGACTCTGGAACTCCAGAAAAGAGTCCGAATAAAATAGATTTAATGAACACCCCACAAACCCCAGAAAATAAATTACTTGATGTTGCAAAATTGAAAGCGGATTTAGAGGAATTAATAATTGGAACAATTGGAACTGACAATTTGAAGCTATACCAGGATGATGAATTGTTATTTATTTGTAAAAGCATAACATGGAAAACGAAAACCATGTATGATCAACTGGAGGAAATGGCTGCTGAACTAGAAGTAGATTTGAGTAGACAGAAGAATTTGCAGAAAAATTACAGGGTGGATTGCTCTGAAAAATACATTGAAAACATGAATACCACAGGAAGAATGATTCATATAAAAGATTTAATTGTGTTTCTAAAAAGATTGGGCGAATTAAGTAAATGGAGAGTAAAATGGACAAAGAAAAGAGAGGAAGACAGAAGAGAAAGAGGAGAAGTAATAAATGAGTTTCCAATGAGAGAAATACCGGGAGGAGGGTATGTGCATGTCCCATGGACAAGGCAGGATATTTTACTGTTTACAAATGATTTTCCTCGGCTGAGAGAAAAACCTGTGGAATGGTATCGACAGGTAGACAGATTTGTGAAAGTTTCAAAAGTTCTGTGGGTTGATCTTGATGGATTCTTTGACATAGTTGTCCCATCAGATCTATGGACAGAATGTAAAATTTCTATAGATTGGCCTAAAGAAGAACCTTCTCGAGATAAAGTAACAGGTGCTCCTTCATCAGATGTTATGAATGTGTACGAAAAGGTAATTGTGTGGTTGAAAAACAAGATTCCCCCAAAAGAGGTAGATTGGGTTAAAATAGATAGAACAAACCAAGAGCCAAAAGAATAAGTACATTCATTTTATGAAAGATTACTACTGGTATTTAAACAATACAGTGGTTATGAAAAATTGAGCAAAAAGGATACGAGCCATTTCATATACAGATTTGTTTATGGCTTAAGACCTGAAATTGGTGAAATGATAAGATCTGGAATAGTTGGCTGGCAATCGCTTACAGTAGATGATATTTTGAGAAAGGCAAAATACTGCAGTGATGAAATAGATGCTAAACAAAAGAAGTTAAAAGAAAAAGCTATGTGGGCACAGGTGAAAGTGGCTGAACAACAAATAGCAACTTTAGGAAACAAAAATGTTGATCAGAATCAAGGGAAATTCAAAAGTAATTATAATAAAACGAAATTGATGGGAAATATAGAAGAGTTACAACAGAAACTCCCATGTTTTAATTGTGGCGAAATTGGACACTGGAAGTGCGAATGTAAGAATCCGCCCAGAAATTTTAAAAATGCATCATTAAATCCACAGATGCAGAATGAGATAAATCAGCAGCAACGGCTACAGCGACAGGTAGTGTTTCAGCAGAGTCAGATACCACAACAGCAGCAGAGTCAGATACCACAACCGCCACTTCCAAACTGTGTAAATGTGCAGAGATACAGTGCAGAAACAGGATTCAGCGGAGGTGAACAGGTAAACAGACCGTCAAGAGTGAATGTGTCGAATGTGTCACAACAATTTTGGATGAAAGAAGATGGAGGGAGTGAATCTGATGATTACTTCTGACGGTGCCTGAGAGAGGAGGAAGAGTGTGTGCTTGGAGCCACTCTTGAGGTAGATCAGTCTGGTCCATTTGTAAATGGTAAAGTGAATGATGTAGAAATCACTTTTCTAGTGGATACAGGTGCTACCCGTTCTACTGTTAGATCAGTGGAAATAGAAAACCTGCCTCTCTCTGGTGAAAAGATCCAAGTAGTAGGTGTAGCTAATCAACAAATAAAAACAGATTTAACTGAACCAGTTGAAGTTGAAATTGGTAAATTTAGGGATATGCATAGATTTGTAGTTTGTGACAGCAGTCCTGTAAACCTGTTAGGAATGGACATCCTTTGTAAGATGAACTGAAAAATATATTGCTCACCGTATGGTATTGAGCTCCAAACTCCAGAAGAAGATGGACTTTACAAGTTAACAATGTTAATGGTTGAAGCAGAGGAAAGTAAATTATTTCCTGTGTTTGACAAGATTAATCTACCTGAAGAATTAAAAGAGACAGTCAATGTTAAAATTTGGGATTTCACTGGAGATGAAATGGGTCTGATGAAAAATATAGATCCAGTAAAAATATCAGTAAAACTAGGAGCAGATTATCCAAACATTCCTCAGTACAAAATGAAAGCAGAAGTGATTGAGGGAGTAATTCCTGTAATTGACAAATTTATAAAACAAGGTGTTCTAAAAGAAATTGAGAGTAGCCCATGCAATTCACTGATTATGGGAATTAAAAAGCCAAACGGAACTTTCAGAATTGTTCAAGACCTGAGAAAGTTTAATAAAATTGTAGTTCCATGTTGCCCAATTGTGCCAAACCCAGCGGTAATTCTATATCAGATTCCGCATGATGCAGAATGGTTTACAGTTATTGATTTATGTAATGCATTCTTTACTGTTCCATTGCACCAGAGAGCCATCAAATTTTTGCGTTCCGGTTCAAAGAGCGCATATTAGCATGGTGTCGTATCCCTTAAGGGTATACTGAAAGTCCATCAATCTTTAATCAGTTGTTAAAGAAATCTTTGGAAAATCTAGATTTGCCTGGAAAATCTACGTTAGTGCAGTATATTGATGATCTCCTTGTGGCTGGAAAAACAAGAGATAATTGTGTGACTGATACCATTACTATTTTAAATCATCTGGCAGATGAGGGACATAAAGTATCTCCTGCAAAATTACAGTTTTGCAAACAAGAAGTGAAATATCTTGGTCACAGAATTGCAAAGGGAGTCAGACAAGTGACAACAGAGAGAATAAAAATGATTCAAGTAATGCAACCTCCAAAAACACAAAGACAGGTTAGAATGTTTCTAGGAATGGTAGGTTATTGTCGCCAATGGATTAGTGGATTTTCAGTAATTGCAAAGCCATTGCAGAGACTGACAAACGCAGACATAAAAGACCCGATTAGTCTATCAGAAACTGAGTTACAAGCTTCTGAACAGTTAAAAAGAAGTTTGTGTGAAGCTCCAGCATTGGGAATGCCTGACTATGAGAAAGAGTTTGAGCTGTATTGCAGTGAGAGAGAAGGATGTGCATTATCAGTTCTGATTCAAAGACATGGAAGACTGAGAAAGCCAATAGCATATTTCTCAGCTGTTCTTGACCCTGTTGCAAAGGCATTACCAGGTTGCTTAAAAGCAGTAGCTGCAACTAGTGTAAGTTTGGAACAAAGTGAAGGAATAATAATGGGATTTACTGTAAATGTATATGTACCATACTCAGTTGATATTCTCCTTACAAGAAGCAGAACACAACACATGACAAATAGCAGGCTAACAAAATATGAAAAGGTTATCCTTGGGTCAGATAACGTTTTGATTGCAAGATGTGTGAATTTAAATCCTTCCACATTACTACCTGATGGTACTGAGACAGAAATCAGAGATGAAGTTGATCATGAATGCCTGGATGTGTTGGAATATTGCACTAAACCCAGACAGCACATTAAAGATGTCCCATTACCTGAATCAGATTATGTTCTGTTTGTTGATGGCTCATGTTTAAGAACAGAATAAGGTGTTCTGAATGCAGCATATTCCGTTTGCACAGTTGCAGATGTAATTGAAGCCTCCTGTCTCATAGGAGTTGGTTTGGCTCAAGTGGCAGAATTGATTGCTTTGATTCGTGCATGTGAATTGGGAAAAGAGCAAAAAGTTACCATAGTGACTGATAGTCAGTATGGATTTGGTGTAGTCCATGACTATGGCCAGCTCCGGTCTCAAAGAGGTTATTTAACTTCTGCGGGATCACCAATCAGAAATGCACAGTTGATCAAAAGATTGATCGACGGAATTCCACTTCCAGGGAAAATTGCAGTTGTAAAATGCACAGCACATAAGAAAGGAGAGGATTACATAAGAAAAGGAAATGCATATGCTGACACAACAGCTAAATTCTGTGATAAAGAAAATATGGCAATTAATCGGGAAAAAGCAAATGAACATGTTTTGAAACTCACTTATGCTAACATCTGTAGTCGAGACTTGGCAGGGAGTAAAACAATTGCAAAATGAGGCAAATGATGAGGAAAAAGATACATGGTTAAAAGCAGGATGCATACAGAGCGAAGAAGATGGGGTTTGGGTTTACAAAGATGACAGACCAGTAATGCCAGACAGTATGATTTCTGACATGGCACGCATGTACCATGGTCCAGGACATATTGGAAGAGATTCAATGATCAGATTATTTAGGCAGACATGGTACAATCCAAAATTCAGGATAATTGCAGAATCCCTTTGTCAGAGATGTCTTACCTGCCAACAGATAAATCCAAATAGGAAAACTGTTGTGAGCATGGGAACTATAGGACGGGAGGGTGGTCCATTTACCAGATTACAGCTTGAATTCATTGACATGCCACCTCATAACAAACTTAGATATGTCTTGGTGATAGTCTGTTTGTTTTCAAGATGGGTGGAAGCATTCCCAACATGCCGCAATGATTCAATTACTGTGGCAAAATTGCTCTTGGAAGAAATCATACCTAGGTACGGATTTCCTGTGACGGTCGAGTCAGATTGTGGCACACATTTTGAAAACAGACTGCTACAATTGGTTTGTGAAGCTCTGGATATAAAACAAAAGCTACACTGTGCTTACAGACCAGAAGCATCAGGTGTTGTTGAACAAGTGAATGGTACAATAAAAAACAGAATACCAAAAATGTGTTTAGCAACAGGAATGGAGTGGACTGATGCACTTCCACTTGTTTTGATGTCATTGAGAAACATTCTAGATAGAAAAACAGGACTGAGCCCTCATGAAATTTTAATGAGCAGGGTCATAAGGCAAGCATTCGTTCCAGTTGATAAACTGTTGAGCATTAATGATAGTATCATTATGGATTATTGCAAAAATCTATCTGATGTGGTGACTTCTGTGTTCCATGGGGTTGCGTGCGCTACTGGGGTGTAAGCGCATCCCTGTGGCGGGCACTCTTGTGTGGACCCAACACGGAGGTTCCAAAAAAAAGTAAAAATCCAAACTTGTAGAAAGTACTTAGAATTTTTAATTCAGATTTGAATGAATGTATTCCATATTAACTTCATATGTAAGGCTTGTAAATATTGTCATCAAGCGTTAAAGAAGCTCCAAAAAAAGCTCCGATGCATTTCGGACAGATGTCCTTTTTCAAGGAGCTCTGTGAATAAAGGATATACAAAAACCATAATAAATGTTGTATCAAATAACCATGATAAAACATAGAAGATAAACTGCACTTAAACATAAGTATAAATAATGTGAAAACAACCACATGCGCCCATGGTAGAGATAGGTGTATCGCGAGGTTGAAAAAAGAAAGTCCCCGAGTGAATTCAGACACGGAGTAGTGAAAACCTAAACGGTCGGTAACAAGCGGGTGATAACGTGTTTAAGGTGCAGTTAATAACGGCGGAGCCGTGTGCCTGTGGGATAACATGCTTAACAGCAGGGAAACGGGTGCTTTACGCGGTGTGCGAGTGGGTTTAATAAACATCAAAAAGCGGCTCGCAGGAGCATGCACAATTGAAGCATGAAGATTGATAAGTGCATGAAAGCAAGAAAAGCGTGAATGAGCAGGGAAAAGTGCCCAAAGCTAACTTACTTCAGAAACATGAAATGGAGCGTAGGCTGCTCCTGTTCAAACGGCTGTTTGTGAGGAAGTGAGCGCGAGGTTTAGACGAGTGGATATGGGGATAATAAACACAGAAAAGGGGTATAATGACCAGGGTGCAAACCGTGAGCCATCTTGGAGTGGTGTATGGGTGAGGAAAAAAGTGAAATAAAGATCATGCAGTTTATGCAAGCATGCAACAAATGCAGGGTAAAGTGCATCGACATATTGGAAGAGATTCAATGATCAGATTATTTAGGCAGACATGGTACAATCCAAAATTCAGGATAATTGCAGAATCCCTTTGTCAGAGATGTCTTACCTGCCAACAGATAAATCCAAATAGGAAAACTGTTGTGAGCATGGGAACTATAGGACGGGAGGGTGGTCCATTTACCAGATTACAGCTTGAATTCATTGACATGCCACCTCATAACAAACTTAGATATGTCTTGGTGATAGTCTGTTTGTTTTCAAGATGGGTGGAAGCATTCCCAACATGCCGCAATGATTCAATTACTGTGGCAAAATTGCTCTTGAGAGAAATCATACCTAGGTACGGATTTCCTGTGACGGTCGAGTCAGATTGTGGCACACATTTTGAAAACAGACTGCTACAATTGGTTTGTGAAGCTCTGGATATAAAACAAAAGCTACACTGTGCTTACAGACCAGAAGCATCAGGTGTTGTTGAACAAGTGAATGGTACAATAAAAAACAGAATACCAAAAATGTGTTTAGCAACAGGAATGGAGTGGACTGATGCACTTCCACTTGTTTTGATGTCATTGAGAAACATTCTAGATAGAAAAACAGGACTGAGCCCTCATGAAATTTTAATGAGCAGGGTCATAAGGCAAGCATTCGTTCCAGTTGATAAACTGTTGAGCATTAATGATAGTATCATTATGGATTATTGCAAAAATCTATCTGATGTGGTGACTTCTGTGTTCCATCAGGTGGGAACTGAAGTGATTACAAAAGAGAAGGAGCAAGCTCATGGTCTGTTACCAGGTGACTGGGTGAGGACAAAAGTTCACCAAAGAAGAAACTACCTAGTACCAAGGTGGCAGAAAGCAAGACAGGTGATATTAATCATAACAAACGCAGTAAAGTGTAAGGGTTTGAAGAGATGGATTCATGCTAGCCACACCATTCGTGTGCCAGCAACTGAGAATCCTGACAAAGGTGATACAACAGCTGATTCAGATTCTGAAGAAGAGACTGAAAGAAATCCAGATCCTGAAGATCGACAAGAAAGTCGACATCTGGAAAATTCAATTGCGAATGAGGCATTGAATGAGGAAACTGAAGAAATTGTGATACAAGATTCTGAAAAAGATGAAGATCTGCTAGATCAAGAAGCAGAAAAAGAAGCTGAACAAGAAGTGATTCAAGATCAAGATCAGGAGAGTATTGAAAAGCAGGTTGGAAGCTCTGAAAGCAGGAACAGAAATTCTGAAACTGGGAAGTTGGAAGTAATTGAAGAAGAAGAAGAAATTCCAAGTACCAGCTATAAGAATGATTTTCCTAACAGAGTGAAACTGCCGAGTAAAGAAGTACCTGGATTTAGAGCTGATATCACAGAAAGCAAATCTGATGAAAGTGATGATGAATCCAAAGTAAAAAGATCAAGGAAAAGAGCTTGGAGAGTAGAGTGTAATCTAACTGAACCGAAAAGGAAATTATCAAGAAAAGGAGATAATTGGCCAAGTGAAAATGAAGGCCTAAAATTCAAATGAGCAAAAGAACAAGTTAATGAGATCTCAAGTCAAAAGGAAGAAGTCTTGAAGAAGAAAAAACAAGCAGGAAAGAAAATTGAAGTGATTGGCAGTAGAGCAAAAAGAGTAATAAAGCCAAATCAGAAGTACAAGTCACCTGAATGGACCTACATCCTCATCCCACCAGTAGTAGAAGTAAATAGTAGTGAAATAAATTTAGATGATGCAAGTGATAATGATTGATTTTATTCTGACACAGGGTTGAAGAAATTGTGTTAGGTGACACAAGGTCGAAGAAAGTGTGTTAGCTGGAAAACACATTGCATTGATGTATGACATAGGGTCGAAGAAAAGCTGTTAGAAATTAGGGTTTCTGTTTAAAAAAAAAAGTTAAAAAGAGGGGTATATCTGGTAATTGTATTTTTTTTAAAGACTCTTGTTTCAAAGTAAAGATGCCTTCTACTAATAATAATTTGAGATGTTCGATTCTTAGAAGGTGTTGCAAATTGTCTTCAATATGTGTAATCTTGATTATTTTAGTTTGGTTGATTTTAGCTGTCATTTTTCCTTTTGGAATAGATAAGGAAATGTATAAGACTAATATGACTAGTAAAGCTGTGGTTAATCATGATAAGGTAGATAAGTCTAATAAAATCATTGACCATAAACCAGAAATTCACCAAGATAGATCTGTAGGAGATTTTTCTAGTAACACTTTTTCAACACTTTTATCTGAATATGTTAAGGTGATGGATGTAAAAGATTGCTACATTTGTGTGAAATTACCTACTTCTGTTTCAGAGGGTGTCACTTACAATATGCTTCCTCTTACTTATGGCATTACTTGTAGTGTAATAGCTAGCTTGTTTTATCAAACAGGTCGTTTGGAGTATTACTACTCTGATTTTGATGACATTTTCGCACATTTAAAAGTTGTAAATAGCCTGAACAAACTGAAACATGCTAAACAGATGAGGGAATTGTTCCTAGTAACTAATGAACTCACTTATGAGTATGCTTTTAGAAATAATTTAACATGTAAATTGAGAACTGAGGAAAAGTCGTTTTTGAATATGATTGAAGAGAGAAGGGCAATTTACAAGCGAAATGAGATGTTGAAACAAACTAAATCTAAGTTTTGGCAGATTGAAGATGAAAAGCTCAATGGTAGAAACGAAAATGTTGCTATTCATATAGATAAACCTGTTAGTGGAAAACTTTGTATAAGAAGAGATAATACTTTGTTTGATAATTACTTTGTAGGTGCTAGTCAATATGAAGATACTTATCAAATCTTAGGGGGATGGGGATTTAAAGGAGGCAAAGATCCAATTTTTCCTGGAATTTATTTTGTTTGCGGAAACAAAGCTTATTTCAATCTCCCAGACCACTGGTATGGGACCTGTTATGTTGGTTTAGTTTTTCCCAAAAATGTTCATGTAGATAGAAATGTAAAGGGTTCATTTGAAGTTGGCAAACACCTGAATAGATTTAAAAGAGAAAGCTTCTCAGAAATTGTGGGAGACATATTTGGTGCAATTATACCTATGGTAGGAATAACCCTGAATGCGGGAAAAATCAGAAAAATGTCTACAATTGTTGATAGATTATCAAACTGATACTGCAAGTGGATTTCAATTAGTGAATACAGAGCTTATTGCTATGAGAAGTATGGTAATGCAAAATCGTCTTGCTTTAGACATTTTGCTAGCAAAAGAGGGTGGAGTCTGTGGAATTTTACATGTCCAGCATTGTTGCACATATATTCCAGACAAGAGTCAGAATATAGAAATGTATATCAAGAATGTAACAGAATTACATGCTGAGGTTGAACCTTTAGAAGATGAAAATTTTTCAGAACATTTGAGCAAAAGATTTGCAGCAATCAGAAACTGGTTTCAAGAGATTGGTAGTTCAATCAAAATATTTTGTCCCTTAATAGTCATAGTCATAGTGACACTTTTGTTAAAAATTAGTTGCATGATACACAAGAGAAAGAAATATGAAAGAGAAAAGAAAAGAATTTACAAACTCAGAATGGAATTAGAAGAGTTTCGTAGAATACAATATGAGAGTTGCAGACAAACAGCTGAATCAAAAGTTTAGAAATACTAATACAGAGAAAGTCCAAAACATGTTCAAGGGTTGAACATTTTCAAACTTTTTGGGTGTAGTTTGGTGATTTTTAAATCACCAGATGAGGGAGTTGATGGAGCAAGGTGATGAACAACATTTTGTTCAAACTTGCAAAGTTAAACTTCCATAATAATCGTAACTGAATTAACAGGAATGTGGTGGAATGTATTAATCAACTTAGTTTTAAAAATGCATCTATCAGAAAACACGTGGGATTAATTTATGTGCTTTATGTTGCAAATGCGAAGAAAATAATAAACTAACCTTGTCTATTGTCTTTGTCAGTATTAAATGCGGCTTTTTAACTAATGGCATGTGCTTATTTGTATGCTTATGTTATGTCTTTTCTGTGATATAAACTCATAAAAGAGTTCCTGCATTCCTAAAGAAGAAGGTAGATATGAACGCTGCTTTGTGTGCTTAGCTAGGTAACATAAATTAACTGGTTTTTTAATTAGCAAAGGGGGTGGGTGACAGAATGGGTTTCAATTCTTTAATTAATTGATGTCATGTGTTTGTTTGAATAATAGTTTCCAAGTGAGGCCTAAGACTGAGGCAAAGAAATGGTTGACAGAGATGCAGTTGCGAAAACTTGTCCGGAGTGGAGCCTTGTACATGCGCTGAAGTGGAAACTTTTACCATGTTGACATCTTTGACAGAAAAGCAGTCTAATGGTTGTGCTGAACGTGCACTTGGAGAAAAGGCTCAAGGACAGGAAACCAAACGTGACTGCCAAGGCTAGGAAGTTGTGAACTGTAACTCGAAAGTAAAGTATCTCTTTTCAGGAAGCCGAAAGATGCGAAAGCAAAGGACAATAGGGCTTATGTAAAAAGCCTAAACTTGGTTTAGAAGCAGAGATGATTTAATGTGGACTGACATAAGACAGCCAATGAAAACCTCGGATTTCTAAGAAGGAATGCAGAATGTAGATAGATCAGCTAGTCAGAAAGGTATAAAACCTGACCTCATGGGCAGGAGGGTGCTGCTTGCTGTTCCGATTCCTAATTGACGTGACATGCTGTTGGACTTTTGGCGCACGTAAGGACAGCAGACTTGAAATGATTTTCCTTTCTAGGTGATGAGGGAAATAGATAGGGAGATAGATTTACCGAATGGAAACCGTTATTTTTGCTAGTAATTCATGATGCTGTGTTTGCTTTAAAAGTGTCAGTTTACTACAACACTTCCTTATTAAAATGCTGCTTTCTTATTTGCTTATAAAATAAAGATTCTAAAACGTAAATGCTCTTATTCTTTGAAAATAAAGCTAATAAAAATTATATTTGAAGTGACAAGCTGGTCTTGTTTATTCATGGTCTAGTTTCCATCAGTTGATCCATTCGCCTTTGTGGCCTAATTAAAATGATGAATGTTTAAAACCATGGGAAGAGAAGTTAAACTGCAGTTGTATATAAATATGTAAATAGATTGTGAATAGTTCTGATTAATTAGGTCACATGATTCAGTCGCTCAAAAATTGTCTCATTGGTGTTATGGGCCTATATTTGCGTTTCATGATTAATGGTGAGTATTGTGGTGATAAATAGTGTTATTGGGACAGTTTTTCAATAGGAGCGCTGGATCACAGTCAAGCTCAAATTATCACCCTCTCTAATGAGGTTTTCTACCCGAAGGTTGAAAGACTTTTTTTTAATTTTATTATTTTAATTTTTTTTATTTTTATTTTGCGGAGTTTTATATAGCGCGAACTAGAACCGAACCGAATCAGTTATCAGAGCGCTTTACATAGCACCAGTTACGTTACATGAGGACACACTTTCATTTTTTTTAGGCACGGGGAGATTAAGTGATTTGCCCAGAATCACAGGGGTTTTATGGCGTCGTTACCGAGACTCGAACCCAGATCCCCAGGTCCGAGGTCGAGCGCCTTAGCCGTTAGGCCAACCCTTCTCCCCATCCCCTATCGACTGTTTATTCTTCAGAACAGAGACTTTGCTGCAAGTCAAACTAGTCTCCAGTATGAGAACGGTATTGGCCGTGTCCCTTCCTGGTACTTCCTATTATATTTATATGAAATGCACTGGTTAGCCCCTCTATTTTTATTTTGCCTATTTTTATGTTTTGGTTTAACAATATTTCAGACATACCTTAACTACCCCTTTAATGTATTTTAATCCTCATTTCTGACTTCACCTCTAAATGTCTCTATCTCACGCTCTTTTCCTCCAACCACTGCACAACTACTAAGAACATGTTCCCCATTTTCTCCTTTTTCCACAATGCTAACATTGATATTTGATCCACCAAAGCAGTCTCATATTTCCCATTTTGGTGTATTGTGAGGCCCCAGAGCCTCATGGCACTTTACCCACCCATAGCTAGTTAATTGAGTTAGTTTACAAGTGTGGGAGCATTTGTGAGAGGTCCATGACAAGCAGGAGTTGCTGGGCTCAGATTGTAGCAATCATAGACTTTTTCCCGTAATGTCCTGGTATTTGCCCTACTATTGAGCCCAAATCTAAGCACCAGGGGCTGTAATATGCTAAGGGTGCACTGCCCTGGTCTGAGTCACAGCGTTCCATTAACAAGATATGCCGGGTGCAGACTGCAGCAGTACACCTTATCACCAACAATACGCTGCCCTACGGACAGCTGCATATTAGCACCTGCCCTGGGGGCAGAGCATTAGTGAAAGATATAGAATATGTTTGAAGCAGCTGCTCATTGTTTACTGTGCTGGTGGCACCCGCCTGCACTTTTTTAAAAGGGGACCAGAAATTTCCCAGCAGGCAAGTCCATTTACAAGTTTGGCTGTATGACCTCCGGACCGCCATTGTGGCAGTCTGGAGTACACTGCCATGCCAGTGGCATCCCAACCAGCCTATTATGAGAACACCGCCAGGCTGGTGGTGTCATGTCGGTGATGCCATGGCGGCGGCTTGCTTAAGCTCATAGAGAGCCTGTAGCAAACTCCGCCACTGTGGTAGTGTCACTTGAACACCGGTGCACTGTGTACCGTGCACCATGTAGTGCATGTCACACAGTGTACCCATGACAGTGCCAGCTGAGGGGTGCACAACATGTGCCCCATGTACCCCCCATGTGATAAAATGCCCTGGGATCCTGTTTGGGGCCCCATTCCCTGCCTTTCCACCACCTTTTCATCACCGGCTCCCCGCCATGAAAAGTTCATCAGAAAGGCAGGCCGTAATCTGCACAGCAGTGCTGGCATCAGTACTACTATTGCAGACCACTGCTTTCCCCACTGCTGCCCAGTCAGGATCCAGGATCCCGGCGGTCCGACCGCCGAGGTTGTGGTGGTCGGACCACTACTGCAGGCATGCTGGTCTTGGGACCGCTGTACTCATAATAAGGTCCTTAGTGCAGATTTTTAGAGGCGCCTTCATATACGTTGATTGAAATGATAGTAACAGCCTTGTATGGCTCTGTCTTCCTCTCTCTGTCCCTGTCTCCCTCCCTCTGTCTCCCTCCCTCTGTCTCCCCCTGACTCCCTCCCTCGGCCTCCACCTGTCTCCCTCCCCCTGTCTCCCTCCCCCTGTCCCCCTCCCCCTGTCTCCCTCCCCATCTCCCTTCCCCGTCTCCCTCCCTCTGTCTCTCTCCCTCTGTCTCCCTCCCTCTGTCTCTCTCTGTCCCTGTCTCCCTGTCTCTGTCTCCCTGTCTCTGTCTCCCTGTATCTGCCTCCCTGTCTCTGTCTACCAGTCTCTGTCTCCCTGTCTCTGTCTCCCTGTCTCTGTGTCACTATCTCTGTCTATCTGTCTCCCTGTCTCTGTCTCCCTGTCTCTGTCTGTCTCTGTCTCCCTGTGACTGTCTCCCTGTCTCTGTTTCACTGTCTCTGTCTATCTGTCTCCCTGTCTCTGTCTCCCTGTCTCTATCCCCGTCTCTGTCTCTCTGTCTCCCTGTCTCTGTCTCTCTGTCTCCCTGTCTCTGTCTCTCTGTCTCTCTGTCTCTGGCTCTCTGTCTCTGTCTCCCTGTCTCTCTGTTTCCCTGTCTCTCTGTCGCTCTATCTCCATGTCTCTGTCTCCCTGTCTCTGTCTCCCTGTCTCTCTGTCTCCCTGTCTCTCTGTCTCTCTGTCTCTGTCTCCCTGTCTCTGTCTCTCTGTCTCCCTGTCTCTGTCTCTCTCTGTCTCCCTGTCTCTGTCTCCCTATCTCTGTCTGTCTGTCTCTGTCTCCCTGTCTCTGTCTCTCTGCCTCGGTCTCTCTGTCTCCCTGTCTCTGTCTCCCTGTCTCTGTCTCTCTGTCTCCCTGTCTCTGTCTCTCTGTCTCTCTGTCTCCTTGTCTCCGTCTCTGTCTCTCTGTCTCCCTGTCTCTGTCTCGCTGTCTCTGTCTCCCTGTCTCTGTCTGTCTCTCTCTGTCTCCCTGTCTCTGTCTCTCTGTTTATGTCTCTGTCTCCCTGTCTTCCTGTCTCTCTGTCCCCCTGTCTCTGTCTCCCTGTCACTGTCTCTCTGGTTACCTGTCTCTGTCTCTTTCTGTCTCCCTGTCTCTGCCTCATCTGTCTCCCTGTCTCTGCCTCATCTGTCTGCCCCTGTCCCAGCTCTCACTCCCTGTTGCCCCTCGTCACCCTCTGTCACCTCACCCTGTGTGTGTGGCAGCCCAGGAGGAGACAGCTTCCCGGGCACACACACAGCTGCACCCGAGTACTTCACAGGTCTTTAAAAGACCATTCACTTGTTAATGAGGCTTTGTTGTATTTTACCTCTTTTTAGCGCCCCTGCAGCTCCACTCTGGAATCGCCCACCCCCATAGAGCAGAGTCTGTGTTTGCTGACACTCTTTAAAAAATAAAACAAAGAACGCAGGTAAGATGTCTGCAAGGTCCACGGGCCACCAAGGAAGGCTTGCCCGGCCGCTGGCGGCCCGCGGGACGTACTATGAGTACCCGTGGTTTAAAAGGTTGTAGTAAGTACTGCTTTGTTTATTTGTCAGTAGAGCTTATATGAAAGGGCTACTTGTGTTATGATATGCATCCTGTATGGGGTATATTTGAGTGAATGGTTCGTGACACATTGTGAAGGTCCAATCCAGCATCCACATTTTACATTGGCTGAGATTTAGTATGTTATGTGCTGTAGAGAATATTTGGATTCACTGTTTACTTTTTAGATTGTCATGTAAAAGGAAAGATTCCACATTATATGCCATCGTTAAATGTTCAGGTTTGTGTATGTCTTGGCATCTTCTAGGGGCAAGTGGGGTATCACTGGTGGCATTTTTAGTTTGTCCAATTAAACGTTTTAAAGTGAGGATAGGTGGTAGTTGATGTGCTCGGGGACTGTAGTATATCTTTAAGGATTTTACTTGTGGGTTCGAGGGAACTAGTGCTTGCCTCTTTTAAATCCTGCAATATCTCCCTTACTTCTATTTCTATAAAATTTGGGGGATGGTTGTGCTCTCTTATGTGAATTACAACATTATCTTTTTTTAATTGCCCTCCCATAGCATGCATTAGAATCATATTTAGCATATTTCCCATTTATATTTTCTGTTGATGCACTTTCTTAGCTGTAGGTGTGGCCCATGTGATTTAGTAACTGCTTTCTTTTCTGTGAAGTGATATACTTTGCAGCTTCTGTCAGTGTATCTAAAAGTAGTGTAATTGTATAAATATGTATAATATTTTAAAGTTTGTACATTTGTGATTTATATGTAAAAATACTACTTCTATTTTGTATACTTAGATGTATGCTCTGCTTAGATGTTTCAGGCGGGTTTCCAGCTTTTTCATTGGGGCTGTTCTAATGTGGAGAAGGTGCTTTCTTTTCTATGGGATGAAAAAAAACATACGTTTAATTTTAAATGTTAATTTGTTGATTGTTTGTAAAGGTTGAGGTGGTTAGGTTTATTTTTGCAAGCTATTTTGGTGAGTTTATACTTTTGTATTAATTTATGTATACTTTCTTATATCTTTTTGCTGGTATGTGTCAGTTGTTATTTACTAACAATTTATTGTTTTTTCAAGTCATAGGTTTTTGTTTTAGGAAGTCTACGTGAAGAGATGGAAGTTGGAGAGTATTTTATTAATTATTTGTTAATTTACATTTTAAAGTTTATTAACAATTATGTTTTAATTTAATTATGAGATTTACTTACTTGGCTAAGTGGTTGTTGAAATGTATATTTTCTTCCTTAATGGTATGGTGAGAAAAACTGGCAGATTTTTCTCGGCTTGCAGCATTTGTCATTTTTGAAGTTGTTTGTTTTTTAACTTAGTGTGCCTTTTATATTGTTGATTTAATTGTTTATTTGATTTCTTTGGTTAAAGTTGTTTATAGAGTTATTTTATTGGGTGGTTCGTTATAGTTTGCAAATGGTAAACACTACATTAGGTATTATTTTTTATGTCTGATATGTAGTTTGATAATTTTGAACATAAGTGTGTATATATATATATATATATATATATATATATATATATATATATATTGATATAGATAGATAGATTTATTATTAATTAGGTTATAAATTGAATGTTTATAGTTAATGTTAATTTTTTTAGGGTTGTATTGTTATAATTTAGTTATGTAATTCTTTGGAGGGAATACTAAAGATTCCGTTCATGTAATATATTTAGATTTATTAAAGTATGTGTCCCAAATGTTTCGGGTTTATTTGAAGTGATTTTTTTGTGTAGAAAGTGTATTTATATGTTCATTAATGATTATTTAAATATTTTGGCAATAATATTGTAATCAATATTTTGTGAATTAATATTTTTGACATATATTTTTGTATCCGATGTTTTTGTTTTCAATATAGTGGAAAATCTATATTTTTAACAATGGTATTTGTGTTTTTGATATTTGTGATTTTACTAGTTAAGTATAGGAAGTTGATATTTTTGTTATTGATATTTAATTTCCTACATTTTTGTTTTTTTCAATATTGAATACATCGATATCATGTCAGTGATCTGCTGTCAATATTTCAGCAGGGGCCTTTCTGCAATACAACAGTGCCCCGGTAGTGCAGATAGGGGTACTGTCTGTAATACAGCACCAGGCAGCCCACTTTGGCACTTGACTGTCAGACTTACTGAGGAAAGTGGTGTGGGGTTAGAGACTTAACACTCAGAACATCATCCAATATTAACCAATTAGCCAATGTCCAATCAGTGCTTTTACTTATAAAATAAAAGACACTTTAGTTCTCACACACGACATAACACTGTACATAGGGAGTGATTACGAGTGTGTTGGTCTTTGACCGTCGCACTCACAGTGGCACAGCAGTGGCGGTCCACCGGATTATGATTTTCAAACTTGTATCAGTGAGGGACCACCACCTGCGTCACAGAACCACCATTCCCTTGCGTTGGTGCGGCATAGGCCCAATGTAACATGCTGGTGCAGTCCCGCTGAACATGTTACGAGTTCCCTCCACTGCCAGCCATTACATGGTGGGCTCCAATGCCCCCTCCTGCCATAGGGAGGCATTCAGGGGGGCACAGTATGTGCCTCCCTGTCTGCTTGCACCACCAGTTCCAGCATGGCATGGACGTGATGGTCCATGCCGTGCTTGCACACTTTTGCCGTTCCCATTGTGGTGCCTGTTTCTCTGGCACCGCTATGGGAACGGCAAAAGGACCGTCCGCCTGCACAACTGGAACTCGTAATCAGGTCGGCAGTTCTTGAGCAGCTTTGGAGCAGCCGTGCCAGCTGAGAGCCGGCGCACCTGCGCCAAAGTCGTAATCAGACTCATAGTCATCAGAGGGCGTCTCTTTAGGTACACTGATATTTCAAGTAATTACAGGGCCTTGGGAGATAACCTAGGCTGCTGCTCTAGGATGGCTGTCAAGTCGTATTTCAATGCAAGGCAGACCTTTGCCAACCTGGAGGTAATTCTGTGGTAAATACTCGCAAAGAGGTCCTATGAGCTTGGTTGAATTGTGAATACTTAGGGGCACATTTACAAGTCCCTATCACCACAGGAATGTCACTTTTAACAGCATTTCTGTGGCAATGGGGACTTTGCCTTATTTACAAGGTGGTGTTAAGCCACCTAATGTGGCTTAACGCTGAATTGTAAATAAGGCACCCTTTTATCCTATACTTAGCGTGAAAGGGGTGGGCAATGGATGTTGCGGTGGGCGCTTCATGGCAACACCTATTGCTTTTGGCGCTGTACCCTATTTACAAGGGGGGAATAAATAGGAGGCAAAGCCAAATTTAAGATCATGGAAAACCTGGTCTTAACACGGTGCAACGAGGAGAATGCTTTATTTCTCCTCGTTTTTGCTGTTTTTGTATGTGTGCTGCATTGTGCAGCACACATAGAAACAACAAAGTCATGAATTATTGTTTATGTGCAGGAAGGTATCCCTTTCTGCGCATAAACAATCATTTAAAAAAATGACGATTTGCAACTTCTATGTGTGCTGCACAATGCAGCACACATAGACGTTTCAAATCGCCATTTGTGATTTTTTATGTGCAGGAAGGGACACCTTCATGCACATAAACAATCATTCCCTCAACACAGGCACCCTTGCACTATGGTGCAAATTTGCCTGCATTGGCGCTTGGCAGCTTAATTTAGCACCAACACTAGGGAAAATGCAGGGATGTGCTGTATCTTTGTAAATATGGCTCATCCCTCCATTTTCTGAATGGCAGAGTGTGGCGTTACCATTTTGTGCTTAACACCACACTCCCTTGTAAATATGCCCCTTAGACTCTAAAGCGGTAGTTGAACTCCCTCCTGCTGTTGCACTTGCTCAGTATATTTTTGTCCTTTTGGTTGTCATAGTGGTGCAAGCCAGGGCTACAGGTTCCAGTTGGCAGTGGGAGCAGCACTTATCCAGGTGGTGTGTATCTGACAGGGCCTACTGAGTGGGGCTTGCAATTGCTCTGGTCTGGCCCAGATGACACAAGTGGGTTTATGTATACCCAGTCAGATGAGTATTGGCAGCTCCAGAATCCATCACAGCAAGGGCTTACCTGGTTGCACTGCTCACAGTTTGCTTTTTCTCTCTTCATTGAATCTTCCTCAGGCCTATACAAAGGCCCACCACCCAAACAATGCAGGGAGCACATCCTACGTTGCAGTGGTGATTACAAGGCATCGATCAGCTTCTTCTCCGAAAGGGTTGACACCTTCCTTCTTAGCGCAGCACTTTCTCAGGCATTCAGGGTTGTTAGTTATGACTGCTGAATGTGGTCATGTTGCTTCAGCATGTCACGCTTCTTCGTTCTTGTGTTCTGTGGGAGAAAAGCCTGCAAAACATGTAGTCAGTTTCTGTGAGTGCTGTTCAGACGCCCCAGCTTTACACTCACTAAGAGGATACTCAGGTCTTCCAGTCCTCAATCTATGGCTGTGTAAAGAAGATCCCTCCCTGGGTCAGAGCAAGTAGATTCCGTCTCAGTTCCTGTAGTCTCCCTCTTTTAGGCAGCGTCTTCATTGGTAAGGCTACGTCTAGTGCTCTTTATAAGCAGTCGGTAAGCTTCTTCTTCCAAAGAAGGCAGAAGGGAGCTTCTCTAGGTAAGCTTGTAGAATTATCCAGGTTTCAAGTCACCAACCTGGCTAAAGGAAGTTTGCAGTTAATACCCAAGTGGAGCATAGAAGAGTTTCTCGGTCACCATTAGTGTGGAACCCCAGGTTCTGGTAGAGTAATTTTGGCACATCAGCTGGCAGTTTCTGTCCTACTTTTATACTTATGTTGTAGAGGGAGCTTGTGTATTTGAAAAGTATAGATCTTGGATGAGTTTCTGGCAGAGTGTGAATAAGAACGCTCTTATTGTGTTTTCTGATTGTTTTACCTGTACTAATGTACACCACAGATCCTTAATTATCTGAACAACTTCAATGCACAGCAGGAGCAGATTATTCCAGGATTGTTTCAGCTGTTTGAGAACATTGAGAGAACCTTCAAGGTTGAGGGAAGAACATTCTAATTTTGAAGGATTTATTACTAAATTGGATAATGACTAAACCCTGGCCCATGATTTCTAATTCTTCAGATATTTTAGAATTCATTCCATATATGTATATATATGTTTTAGCTCATAGTGCCAACAGAGTATGGACTGTCGGGGTATAGCCATACGACCCCCCCCCCCTATTTAGAGAGGGCTGTCAGTCAGATGGCTTTTTCTTGCTGTCCATCTGGCAATGAGGAACAATACAAAAAAGAATAGGTGTTTACTCCCATGGTGTGGGGCCGTTTAATTGCAAATTTCTCAATAACAAACTTCCGATTTGGGAGTTTGTGTCTAAAAAATGTTAAACTTTGTAAAAACGTGATGGCTGGCCATCATGTTTGTGGAGTGGTTCGTCAGACATTCACAAAATTGCAAGGAGCCACCATGCCGATGGTTCCTGACAATGTTAAGTGGTGTCTGCGGGTCCAGCGGGCATCTCTAACTTTGGTGGATGGCATGTCCATCAATGCAATGAAGTATTGTAATCCATCGCCCTGATGGGCATAGAACTGTCTGCTAAAGTATAAATCAGGACCTTAGTGTGGTTCAGAAAGTTTTTGTAGCTACATAATTTGAGAACATAAATGAGTTCTAAGTTCAGAACTATTTAACCAAGGATAAAAGCTAGGTCTGTGTAGATACTCAACACTATTTGTAGACATCTGAGGTAAGTGAAAGTAAGACACATAGCTACATTCAGTGTGCTGAATCTAAAACTTTGAAAATATGACCCAAAGAAAAAAAAGCCAGAAAGTAAACAGCTAGGTAGAACCAATTAACAACTCCAGGGAGAGGGTAAGTACAGAATCTGGTACACAGTCAATGCATTTCCTAGCAGCACTGGGGACTGTGATCTTATCAGTGCTATAAATAGAGCCCAGAGAAGCACAACCTCCATCAACCCCAAGAGTTTAAGGGTTAGCAAGGATGACTAACCACTGGGTGAAAGTAAAGCAATTTTACTTGTGAGCCACTGCATGCATTCAGTTGAGTCATCCAATGCATGTCAGAATGTGTCTACTCGATAAATCAATTTATTTTACATCTAGCTAAGCAAGAAATATAAGTTTCCACCATGCTTTCTAGGGATCATCCAATCCAAAACCGCCCAATCCATTTCATCTGGCTGATGTTTAACTGTAGCATAGTGTTCAACGAATGGAGCGTTTTGTACCTTGCATCATACATGGGATTATTGCTAGAAGATTCAGCACCAAAGGTCTTGCATTATTTTTATCTACGTAGAGAAGATTACACAGGCATTTAATGCCGTAGATAAGATTGTGCGGGACATTGAGTGTGTGTGTTATCAAGTAAAGGTGTTATAAATGAGTGTATTGGCATTAGCTGTAACCCTCCAGGCGTTGCACTTGCCAGACTTTAAAAACCCTACAATGGCTGGAAGTTCCCTGGTCTTGGCCAGGGCCATGGCAGCAGCAGACTCAGGATACGGATGGGAATAAATTGGTCCTCAAGTTCTTTGCCTTAAAAAAGTGAATAATGGTGCTTCCCCACAAAATCTTTTGTATGATTTTATGAACTTGAGGCAGTAAAAATAAACAAACAACACACCACTGATGTGAATAACATGACAAATAGCATGGCAGTACACCATTACATATTACCCAATCCTTTAAATTCAAGCAGGAAACTCTCCCCCCCTCGCCTCCTCTGGGTCCCCAGTTAATCTTCTTTGTCATGTATCAAGGGACATAACAATCTTCCCATGGGTGCACTACATGGATTCCCCCTGTAGGTATTCCATTTGTCCCACACTCATCCCCATTTCTTGGGGCACGCTCTGCACACATAAATTGTTTTTTCTGCCACGCGATACCAATCCATGTCATTCTTCAAGTCCCGAAGGGTTGGTGGGGCATATGTTCCCCAATTGCACTCTATGTTGCGCTTCCCTAGTATCAGGACTAGTTTAACCCATGTTTGGTCTGCTGTTCCCAGGTCTGTGGCCTCCCAAACATTGAGGAGGCACCATTTGGCTACGATAAATAGGTTGTCTCCGCATACCTCTGAAATGCAGGATACCACATCCTCCCAATACACATGAATTTTTGGGCAGGACCACAGAATGTGATAAAACGACCCTTCCTCCCCACACCGTCTGTTACAAAATGGATCTGTCCTCCTGCCAATTTTGACCAGTGTATTACAGGAGATGTAGGCTCTGTGTAGTATTGTGAGTTGGACCTAGCTAAAGCGAGTTATGATGGCCACTTCTTTAGGGGATGCCAATGCTTATTGCCCGTTCTCTTCATGTAGATCTACTATATCTTTTTCCCAGCATTCTCTTAGGACTGTGAGGGTGTCAGGAGTGTTCTTGAGAGTTTCTGATATATGAGAGAGACTGCCTTGCGGGTTAAGTGTTCTTCTAGGAGACTACATTATAATGGTGATGTCTCCGGTGAATCTTTAGCTATCCGAACGTTTCTGTGGGGGCCAGGTCATAGGTTCTCTGTAGCTCTGTGAACGGTACTATGTCTGTTCCAGAGTGAGGGTCTCCCACACGTAAGATCCCAATCAATTCCCACTTATCAAACCCTTTTCTAACGCCCATTGCGCCCAACTGCTCAGACTTCCATTGGGACCTTGCCCTAAATATTTTGTTCTTCCATCCTAATTTAGAGAGGGTTGAGTGCCATAAACAGACTGTTAAAGCTGTGGGACCCTCCAGAGGGAGGCATTGGGATCAGTATATAAAGCTCGGAGGTATCCTCTCGGTTGGAGAACCAATAGATCCATTCGAAAGGCGGGTTAAGACATAGGTTGGTTTACCCATTGATTTATAGTTGCAATTGTGATGCTCTATAATACGTTTGGATGTCGGGCAGTGCAATCCTCCCATCATAGCAACTCCGTGTCGATTTATTAATCGTGATCCTCGGGGAATCCCCATTTCATAGGAGGGTTCGGACAACACTCTCTATTGATTTAAAATATGTATCCGGAATTGGGAATGGCGTATTTTGCATTAGGTAGAGGAATCTTGGCTACACCATCATTGTACGTCAGTCTTAAGTCGGGCCAGGGGAGGTTGCAAATTACGAGTATGAAATAGATCCGGGTCTGTGGTGACAATGATGCCTAGATATCGAAACCTATCCACAAATCTCTGAGCCTTGCACCCTGCCGGAAGATGGGGCATTGGACCATGAAGGACAAATATGATTGATTTGTACCAATTAATTGTGAATCCGGAGTACCTGCGGAAGGGTGCAAAAATATTCAGAAACCTGGCAGTAGATGACCCGGGAGATGCCACATAAAGAAGGATATCATTTGCGTATAATGATATTTTGTCTTCCCAGTCCTCTGACCAATAAAGGCCTTGAATCAGTGGATTTCCCCGAATCCAGGTTGCCAGAGGCTCCGACTTTAGGGCGAATATGAGGGGAGACAGAGGGCATCCCTGCCTTATTCCTCGTTGCAGGGGAAAGATTCGGGACGATTCGCCATTTACCACAACTTGCGCTAAGGGCTCTACATATAAGAGGCAGAGCCAGGGCAAAAAGTGCCATCCACAACCCACACACTTTAGTACTGCTAAGAGATATGGCCATTCAATAGTATCAAAAGTCATGCACACGTATAGGGATAATACTATTGCGTCTTCTTGGATCATGTGAGTCTGTCCCAGCACGTCATATAGGCGTCTTAAATTCAGTGCTGTGTTGCACCCTGGCATAAAGCTAGATAGGCCTGGGTGGACTAAGTCTGAGAGAATTGGAAGAAGACGTAGGCAGCCATGGTCCTAGCAGGTAACAGCGGTGGGGCAGTGGGGGCGCATGGGGGGAAACCAATTATTTATTTAATTTTCCCTCTGCATCGTCCCTCGAAATCCCCGCCCCCGGCATACTGCCCCACTGCTGTTACCTGCATGGACCGCGGCTGGACGTAGGGCTAAAAGCTAGAATTTTTGCTTCCGTGTTGAGCAATGAAATGGGTCGGTAAGAAGTGCATTATTCTATTGGCTTGCCCTCTTTATGGATAATGACTATGGTTGCAAGTCTCTGATTGGTGGGGAGTTTTCCCCCGTCTCTACTTTCTTCAAACATTTTCAACAAGTGTGGTACTGTCGATGAGGCTGTGACCTTGTATAGTTCTACTGGGATACTGTTGGGTCCTCATGCTTTACTAGACTTAAGGGCCCTGACTGCCTTTGTCACTTCATCTTCTGTGAGGTCACTCTCCCGAAGTTGTATGTCCTCTGGGGTCATGTACAGGAGTGGGATATCTGCTAAGAACTCCACAGTGTCCTGTTCTGAATATACCAACTCTGTGGAGTAAATCTGGGCATAGTAGTCTGCAAAAACCTCGGCGATTGCATGGGGATCCCGGAGGAGCTCCCCCTCTTTCGAACATAATGTTTCCCTCTCTCGTGCTGGTCAAGTGATGAGAAAAGTTTTCCTGTTTTATTGCCGAGCTCATAAACCCTGTGCAGAGCTGCTGTAGCAGTAGTCCTGGCCTCCTTCGCCACTAAATCCTTATATTCCCTTTGTTTCAGATGTAATATGTGTCTAGTATTCTCACTGTCATTTTCTACTAATTGGGATCCAGGTCCAATATCTCCTGTTCGAGTTCCCCTACTTTTGCTCTCTTGTCTCGTCTGCGTCCTGTGATTAAAGAGAGGGCCTGTCCACGGATAACTGTTTGATATGGCCCCAGAGTGTATATACTCCTGAAAGGAATGTTTAGTGGCTTCCACAAGCCCTTTTCTAATGACTGGCATTTTGATATAGTAGGATTGATAGGGAATGGTCCAGTATGACGTGGGTTGCCCATCCTATATCTTACGCTAAGTGGGGAATGATCGGAGATACCTCTTGCCAGGTGTCTCACATCGGTAAAATGTGGGAGATGTGGCACCAGTGATATTAGGAAGTCGATTCTTGAGCAACTCCCATGTGCCTCAGAATGGAAGTTATACTTCTGTATCTTAGGATGTAAGGAGCTCCATATATCTATTAAACCCAACGCAGAAAGAAACTCTGCAAGGTGGATTTCGGAGGGGTGTGGCATCCTGGGCGGCCAGCTATCTAAATGATCACATCCTGCCATATTAAAGTGGCCTCCCATCAGAAGGCGGCCCATCAGGAGTTTAAGCATAAGCGTTCCAAAATCAGCAAGAGTCGAATCTTCAGGGTCGGGATGTCACATGACCCCTGGGGGCATTGTCGTCTCCACTAAGTTAGCATGAGCTCTGCACACATAGACAGCTTTGCACACGTTCTTACATAGCTTTGTTTCTGCAATGACTTTGTTCGCACTTTTCACATGAGAACAGAGTGTGTTGTGCATTCTCTGACTGTTCCCAGCATTTGGTCCGAACATTGTGAGCAAGGTCGATAAACTATGCCCCTTGTTATCCTATTCTGGTCAGGCCTTAGCACCTAGACAAAACACACCAAGGCATCTGCTGTTGGGGACAACGGACTTTGGTCTAATGGGGATACACGAATAGGTAACAGACACTTGGCGAGGGACCTTTCCAGTGAGAAGAGCGAGACAACACCTATGATGTAGATCAACCATCTATAGGCTAAGGTATGGGGTCTGCTGCCAAAGCCCAGATATCTTCAAAGAACAAAATTGGGGAGTGAAGAGGAAGTGTCTTTTACAGACTGTTGGGGTGGATACGCCCTCCTCTAAAGCTCAGTAGTCAAAACAAAGAGATCCACCATAAATATTTTTTTTCTCCAAAATGTAAAGTCTTACTGTGTTAGGGAAGTGTGTTTCTCATCCTGGGATGGATGCACACAGTGTTTGCTTGAATACCCCTCACACACCAAAAGGGCCCTTGCTGTCATGCTTCATCATAGGGTTCTTCCCATCCCGCGGGGCGTGCTACGACCTGTGACAACGCGGGAGCTACGACCTGCGACTACGCGGGAGCACTGATCTTACTGTACTATGTGTGGTGTAAGGGTAGTGAGAAGAAGGGTCTGGAGTGAATAAAAAAGTTAATTAAAAAGGACCTGGCCTCATGGACTTAAGAAACTTTAATAGGTCATCGAGGCTGGACCTGTTAAAAAAGGGTGATGTGGAGATGTCCTGCGTACAATGTGTGAATACTCCTATAAAGTCAACAAGCATCAAGACTTCTTCATCAGGAGTGAAAGATACCCTCAGTACTCACTATGTTGATATCAAATTTGAAGGTGTGCTATATACAAAAGTGAAAAAATAAAGAAATGCAAGAATCTCATGCACTTTATACAATACCTAATAGTACCACTAAAATGTTAATCTGAAAGAGAAAGTACAATTAATTTGATAATTGCGCCTTCCCATGCGCAAACGTGAGAAACCTGTAAAAATGAAATAAGAACGCCACAAGGTGACTGTAGTGTATTTAGTACTACTAATATCGTGATCTATCGGTGCAATGACCTGTTGGAAAAAAGACATACGAGACACACACACATAGAACAGAAATCACACACTCTATTTTTGTGACTAGAGTAATTGTTAAAGGTTTGTATGTAAATGGTGTCCTCATACCCTGTTCAATACATACTATGTAATGTAGGAGACAATACTCCATGAGCCTCTGTAACGGGTAGGGAAGGGGGTCGCCGATTGAATTCTGTTAATAAAAGGTGGGAAAAAGAAGGTTTTGATAATTGCTGGCCGATGTCCGAAGTCTGCAAACCATGGGTTTCTTAACGGCTATGCCGTACTTATGTATCGATCAACACTGCCTCACTCCAAATGACGTCAACCCGCGGCTCCATGGTGTGAAAGGAGACCTCGGGGAGGCTCTATTTATGTAGCCACTGATCGCATTAGTTGACTGCACCTGCGGGGAAATACGCCCCAATTCAACCGGAACTGAACCACTGTTGGTTCCTAGTTGTCGTTACATGGGCGTGTACTGGAGTGCTACGCCCTGTATCCAAGGTTACTCAGGATACACAGAGAAGTGAGTCAAATTCGGATGGCAGGCCCGCAACTAGAGCGCTGTATTTCAGATGTATGCCGAGAAAGGAAATAAAAGAGTTGCGGAGATACGGTCCCGGTAGGGTCCATGAAAGTATTACAAATAAACGTTAAAAATGTTTTTTTTAAAAGGAACAAAGAGGAGGAAATGGTAACTAAGGAATTAAGAAATAGAATTAATAAACATAATAAGTGAGGAAATGAGCATTTGGGAAAGATCTCATGCATACAATATTGTGAAGGAAGGATCTTGGCAGCCATCAACCCTTTTGAGGGTCTGAGCAGCACTGATAAAGGTCCAAGCAATGTGGACTGGGATGAGTTGGCCAACCTGAAAAGAACACAGATAAAGACTGCATTACATGGTCTATTGTTGACAGAATACCTCAGGGCTAACGCAGCACCTCAAGGCCTCATAGTCCGGCATGAACCCTTTATATTCCAGCATGACAAGTCCTTTAAAAAGGATTGGTCCCTGATATTGTGGCACTGTACCAGGGATTGGCTGGTTGTTATCATCAAGACGGCCACCTGGTTGGCACAGGAACTCAAGATCGATATACAGAAGCTGGAAGTCCAACTTAAAAGCTACCAATCCCACACAGTTTTAAAGAAAAGGCTGGATGAACTCAACCAGCAAATGAATGAATATGAAATCACTTTGAAACAAAGTAAATTCAAGAAATTAAAAAAAAGACACTGCAGCCTTCAGCCACAAACGTGTGTATCCCTACATACGAGATGACTATGTAGCCAAACGATCCAAAAGTGAACAGGGATCGGATAGTGAATTATCTGACGCAGGCTCCAGTGATTCATACTCCAGTCATGGAAGCAACCCAAGAAACCAGAGAGGAGGGACACAGCACCAGAGACCATTTAGGTCCAGAGGAAGGGGATGGGGCCATTACCAAGACCCACCGATTTACGCACACTACCCATATAGCCCACGACCAATGGGAGGACCATTTCAACACTAGAACCCACCACCACAAGAATATTCCTACTATGGACGCCTCCTTTTTTAGGAGCACGCCTTGGACCTCCGAGAGGAAAGAACCGGAGGGGCAACCAGGTCCACTGGAACAACAAGTCAGAAGACGCAGCCAGAATGGCAGCAAGGAGCATGACAGCGACGGCGAACCAACCAACAACCAGCAGAGGGGCAACTAGTGGTCAACCTGATGGACCCCTCAATCACAGAGCCACAAAAGAGTGTCCTCTAGAAAGGTCTTGGCTTAGTCCCCACCAACAGGATGAACAAATTTAAACTCTGTCTTGAAATAAAGGAGTTTATGAGAAAATTGAAATTACGAGCATTCTTTGATAATAAAGACCCAACGGAGACAACTGAGGAACAGACTTCGGATACTGGACTACGATACAAATCTACCATCATGCCTCTGGACTCAACACTACCAGGTGAACTACTTAGCTTTGAGAAGGCTGTGATGGAAGAAATAACTGCTATGTCAAATGAAGACAAGAAAACCTTTCAGAACACGACACGCCAAGAAAAGGAAGCTTTACAAGAACTAGCCAACAGTATCAATCTGTTAATAAAGCCTGCTGACAAAGGGGTGCTATTGTGATTCAAACAACACGCAATTATGCCACTGAATGCAGGAAACTGCTAGATGACCCAAGGAACTATGAGATCATCCGTGATGACCCTACTGAGGAAATACGGATACGGATTGCTGGAATGGTTGAAGAAGCAACTACACATGACTGGAAATCCAGGAAGGAAGCTGACTTTCTGATTCAGAAATCACCGAAGACACCATACTTTTACACAAACCCTAAAATTCATAAGAATCTAGAATCCCCCCCCCCCGGGCGCCCATTGTGTCCGATATACTTGAGACACTTTCAAAATTTGCCGATGCTTTCCTCCGGCCTTTGGTCCAAAAAACAGACACCTATCTAAAAGATACTACGGCTGCACTACAACTACTAGAGAATCTTGACTATGACCCAGACCAACATCTCCTACTAGGGCTCGACGTCGAGAGTCTGTACACTAGCCTACCACACGATGAGACCCTCGACATCATAGATGAAGTACTATACGCTAGTACATGGGACTAACAGACACCACGGAACTTGGTCATGGAGTGCATTTCTTTGGTCTTGAAAATATTTTTTTTCTCTGTATGAGTGGGTACACTATCTACAGAAACAAGGGACCAGCATGGGGAGCACTTTCGCCCCCAGCCTGGCCGGTCTATATGTCCATCATCTAGAAACCACCGAGATACTACATCAAGACAACCCGTTCCATGACCGCATCATTGTCTGGAAACGGTACATCGATGATGTCCTGGTAATATGGAGAGGTGACACCGACTCTATTGGGACCTTCATGCTGTGGCTGAATCAGCAAAACTCTTTCCTGAAATTCACCCATACATCTTCCAGGACCAATCTGGTACTTTTGCATCTTAATATCTATCCTGATAATGGCAGATTGAAAACCACGACCCATTTCAAATCTACTGCAGAAAACTGCCTATCACTGTACAATAGTTTTCACCCAAGACACCTACGGGACAATCTTCCATATGGGCAGTTCCTTCGCCTACGAAGGAACTGTTCTGAACTCACAGATTTCAAAACACAAGCCTCCGACTTGGAGAAGAAACTACTGAAATGTAACTACCCAGAACGAATTGTAAGGAAAGGGCTAAAACGAGCAAGGAACAATAATAGAGACGCCCTTCTGGAGAACCAACCCCCAAGGGAAGAAGAAACAAGACCTATTTGTGTAACCACTTTCAATAGCCACTTCAACCAAGTGTCAAAGATAATAAACAAACACTGGAGAATACTGAACTGCTGTAGCCTCAATTTTCCCAACCCATGTTCTCCCACAGAAGAGGCGGAAATTTGAAGGACATCCTGGTCCACACAAGACGACGGCCAATACCTTTCCAAATCTCGCACCTGTACAGGGCCAGCACCCCTGCGGCAACTGCAGCACGTGCAACCTTACCAAGAAGAGCAGGAACATCACGTTCATGAATGGAACGGTCTGGGAACAAAGAAAATTTACGAATTGTAACAGCAGAAACGTGGTGTATATCATCATGTGTCCCTGCAGACTGGAATACATCGGCATGACGTCCAGATTGGTAAAAACCCGCATAGGCGAACACAAGAGCAATGTACGCTGTAAAAAAAGTACGACCAAGATGGTGAGCCACTATTTGACTATGGCCACACCGTGGATGATTTAAGGTGGACCGTAATTGAACAAATTCACAACAAGATAGACCTGCAAGAAAAGGAACAACGATGGGTCTTCCACTTGGAGACAAACGTTACTGGCCTCAACAATGACATACCATGGGCCCAACTGTCTTAATAACCTGGAATGAAGTCCCTGCACGTCTTTCAACACCCAATGTATACAACCCGAAGTAAACACATAGTGAACACTCTATTACTACTGTATCTGCTTATACATTGAGGTTGGCATACATAACGCACCATGTGGCATAGTTCGATACGAGAAGTCCGTAAAAAGATAAATCAGACCAGACTATGGCCTCTTTTTGACGAAATAGAGCAATTGTTAACCAACCATATGCTCTAAACATATGACCCTTGAATCCCTCAGATATATTTACATCATATCCCACTCTAGCTCATTGAGGAGGGCGTGGTTGCAATCATTCCTGAATAGCCCTTGTGGCAGGTATTCAGGAATACAACCCCCGCCCCTCTGGGTCCTTCCTTCACAAAATTGTACGCATGAGATCTTTCCCAAGTGCTTATTTCCTTTCTTATTATGTTTATTAGTTCTATTTCTTAATGCCTTAATTACCATTTCCTCCTCTTTGTTCCTTTTAAAAAAAACTTTTTTAAAGTTTATTTGTAATACTTTCATGTACCCTACCGGGACCGCATTTCCGCAACTCTTTTATTTCCTTTCTTGGCCTACATCTGAAATACAGCGCTCTAGTTGCGCGCCTGCCATCCGACATTGACTCACTTCCGCTGTGTATCCTGATTAACCTTGGATACAGGGCATAGCGCTCCAGTACACGCCCACGTAACAACAACTAGGAACCAACAGTGGTTCAGTTCCGGGTTGAATTGGGGCGTATTTCCCCGCAGGTGCAGTCAACTAATACCAATCAGTGGCTACATAAATAGAGCCTCCCCGCGGTCTCCTTCCACACCACTGAGCCGCGGGTTGGCGTCATTTGGAGCGAGGCAGTGTTGACCGAGACGTAAGTACTGCATAGCTATTAAGAAACCCATGGTTTGCAGACTTCGGACATCGGCCAGCAATTATCAAAACCTTCTTTTTCCCACCTTTTATTAACAGAATTCAGTGGGCGACACCCTTTCTTACCCATTACAGAGGCTCATGGAGTATTGTCTCCTACATTACATAGTATGAATTGAACAGTGTATGAGGATACCATTTACATACAAACCTTTAACAATTACTCTAGTCACAAAAATAGAGTGTATGATTTCTGTTCTATGTGTGTGTGTGTGTGTGTGTCGTATGTCTTTTTTTCCCACAGATCATTGCACCGATAGATGACAATATTAGCAGTACTAAATAAACTACAGTCACCTTGTGAGCACTGGCATGATTTAGATGCTGGTGCCGATTTTTCACTTTTAAAACTATCACTCACCAATTTCGAGCACTGTTTTAATTGCCATGCAGAACTAGAGGATCTTGGTTCTCGCTGTGGCCTCCCTCGCCCCGTTCCACCGCGGCTGACTGTGCCGATTGTGTGGAGGGCGAGGCGCCATCTTGTGTTTCCCAGAGCTAGGTTGGGCCGGAGTTAGTGGTCTAGCTTACCTGGGGAGGCAGGACATAAATTGACAGGCTGCGCAGGGCTCTCTTTGAACTTATTGGGTGGTGGCAGCTCCTGAGGTTCGCTGGGGGTTTCATTGACAGCGTGTGCAGCTACACTCTTGGGGCTTGCTAAAAACTTTTAAATACTTATTCAGATCGCGCTGTGAGCACTGGCATGATTTATATGCTGGCGCCGATTTTTCACTTTTAAAACTATCACTCACCAATTTTGAGCACTGTTTTAATTACCATGCAGAACTAGAGGATCTCTCCTTGTGGCCTCCCTCGCCCCGTTCCACCGCGGCTGACTGTGCTAATTGTGTGGAGGGCGAGGCGCCATCTTGTGTTTCCCAGAGCTAGGTTGGGCCGGAGTTAGCGGTCTAGCTTACCTGGGGAGGCAGGACATAAATTGCACATGTGTCCTCGGTTGCGCAGCGGACGCGACGTTGGCGCGCCGAAGGTGCGCCTAAGGTAAGCCCGTCTGCGCCCGTCCGCGCCCCGTCGGCGCACAGGGCCAGGAATGCTGGTGCTGGGGTGGCAGAGTCTGGAGGTGAAATATTGGGTTACAGTCATGAGGCTTTGCTCGCACTTAACAAAGACCAATGCAACAGCTCCAAACAGTGGGAAGTATTACACTCCATGACACATTACAGTCCCGCCTGCCGGTTTCAGTTCACGGATCACTCATCCGCCTCTCCGTGTAGGATTGATCATTATACCAACATTCGAGCAGCACTTATTAATGCTCGCTCGATGGTCAAACACTCGGAGGAAGTTCATGAGTTGATAGTGGACGAGTGCCTCGACATCCTGTTCATTACGGAGACTTGGTTACATGATTTCTGCGCTCCAGTGATCGAGTTAGCCACTCCGCGTGGGTACAGGATAGCCAGGCTCGATCGTAATACTGGCAGAGGTGGAGGCATTGCCATGATTTTTAGGGACAATTGGATTCTAACAAAGGAATGTACAGGGGACATTCTAGAAGGGGAAGCGATGGAATTTTCTTTAGCCCTTTCCCCCCACTTCACCTTAGGTGGGATATTGATATATCGTCCCCCCGGTCCCCCAGGTACCTTCCTCAAATCTCTGGAGGAGGTAGTCACACAAAGAGCATTGAGGTTCTCCAAATTCATGCTGCTGGGAGATTTTAATATTCATATGGACAATCCTGCAGCCCCGGGGACAAGGGATCTACTGGATCTGTGTGACGCAACCCTCCTCTCACAACAGGTTCTTGATTCTACCCATTCAGGAGGTCACTGTCTTGACCTGGTCTGTTCCAATTTCGCCCTAGCATCTGTGACCTCCCGCCCTGTCACATGGTCAGACCACTATCTAATCTGTTTTTCCTGGGATTTAGGTAGCCCGCGCAAACCGTGGGTTGGGAACCACGGCCCACCCCAGGTAAAAATTAACATTCCAGCCCTATCCACCGCTCTAGCACAGTCCCGCCCTGCAGGCGCCTGTAACCTAGAGGGGGCAGTGGAAAACTTCTCGGACTGGATGAGCACTGCTATAAAAACACTCCCCATCCGTTCAGGAAACAATCGACCACGAGTCTCTCCTTCTTATCCATGGTACACTGACCGCCTAAAAACCCTGAAGTCAGGTTGTAAAGAGCTAGAGCGGGCCTGGCGACAGGAGTATTGCTCCACAGCCAAGGCGAAATTACGCAAGGCTCAATGTGAGCACTATGCTGCCATCAAGCTGGCAAAAGGGGATTTCTTTGCTGAGAGAATTTCTAGAGCTAAGAACAATAGCAGAGAAATCTTTGCTATTGTGCGGTGCTTCACTTCTCCAGTAGCAGAGGTCTCTTCCACGCCTACTTCCCCCAGTTGGTGTGAAAAGCTGTCCACCTTTTTTATTGACAAAATTCAAAAGATACAGGCCAGCCTTAAGCTTCCTGCCCCTGCCCACCTATCTTCTACTTGGACACTTCAGGATAATATCGAGCCTACCCAGCTCCTTTCTTGCTTTGATAGAGTAGAAGTGAAGGATGTGGCAGCCATTCTTAAATCCCTTAAGTCAGGATCCCCGGCAGATCCCTGTCTAGCTAGGGTTATTAGTGGGGTGGCTGACATAATCGCTCCTATAGCAGCGACTTTGATTAATGAATCACTGCAGTCAGGTGCGATGCCCTATCAGTGGAAACACGCTAAACTTCTCCCCCTGATCAAAAAGCCTACGGCTGATCCATTGCTCCCTTCGAACTATCGCCCCATTTCCCTTCTCCCAGCTCTTGCAAAGGTCTGCGAGAAGGTGGCGTTCAGACAACTTGAGAAGTTTGTGGAAGCCTCAGGGGCCCTGCACCCTGCTCAATCTGGCTTTAGATCATCTTTTAGCACCGAGACGGCGCTTGTAGAGGTCTCGGAGGCCATCAAAGAATGCCTAGATGGGGGCAGCAGAGCGGCTTTAATTTTATTGGACCTCTCTGCCGCGTTCGATACGGTTCCCCATCTCCAGCTCCTCTCCAGGCTGTCGGACATCGGGATCGCTGACTCGGCACTAAGATGGGTGGAATCATTTCTTAAAGATCGCTTCCAACACGTATGGTTGCCTCCATTCCACTCGTCTGATAACAAAGTAGAAACTGGGGTTCCACAGGGCTCAACACTCTGCCCCCTACTCTTCAATGTTTATATGACCCCCCTGGTTTATCTGGCAGAGAGTTTGGGTGCCACAATTATGGCCTACGCCGACGACACCCACCTTCTCTTCACCTGGAAAGGCAATGATTTACAGACTGTGAAAGCCCAGCACTCTCTGTCGTCAGTATTTGCCTGGCTGGCCCAGGCCAGTCTGAAATGTAATGAGGAGAAATCTGAAATACTCCTTTACGGACAATTCCCCATAGCTTTCAAAGAATCACTGTGGCCCACAGGATCACCCTGTCCAAAGGGTGACTGTGGGATAGGTAAGAATTTAGGCATTTGGTTTGGGGCGGATATGTGCTTCTGAGAACAGATCATAAGATTAGCGGGAACATGTTTTGGCACCCTTACAACCCTAAGGAAATTCTTTCCCCTCCTCCCTAGAGCAGCTAAGGAGGCTGTGGCCAGGGCTCTCATACTCTCGCGCCTGGACTTTGACAATGCCCTGTATATTGGCTCTCCTGCGTTTCTTTTAGAGAAACTGCAGGTGGTACAAAACGCGGCGGTTAGGCTCCTTTTTGACATCCCTAGGAGACTAAGTGTCCGCAAACAACTATGCGACCTTCATTGGCTTCCAGTGACCCAAAGAGTATGCTACAAGGCCCTGGTCTTGACTCATAAAGCCCTCCATGGCCCCTGCCCAGCCTACTTGAGGGCTAGGTTTAAGTTCTATCAGCCGGCGCGACAACTACGCTCGGCAGCACTTAGAAGCCTGGTTGTCCCTAGGTTTCGGAAAGCTCGCCTAGGGGGCAAATCCTTGGCGGTTAGAGCGGCCAACATGTGGAACACCCTGCCAAACCAACTACGACATACTATGGATCTGACCAGTTTTAAAAAAACTATTAAAAACACATCTGTTTAAACAAGCCTTTTAGATTCCCGGTATATGCTGTCCTTGTTTCTTCTACGCGCCAGGACAGTCTCGACTAACAGTGCGCGATACAAATCAGCCTATAACATAACCTTGTGGCGTTCTTATGTCATTTTTACAGATTCACTGTGTTTACGCATGGGAAGGTGCAATTAGCAAATTAATTGTACTTTCTCTTTCAGACTAACATTTTATAGGTACTATTAGGTATCGTACAAAGTGCATGAGATTCCTGCATTTCTTCATTTTTTCACTTTTGTATATAGCACACCTTCAAATTTGATATCAACATAGTGAGTACTGAGGGGATCTTTCAGTCCTGATGAAAAAGCCTTGATGCTTTGAAACATGTTGACTTCATAGGAGTATCCGCACATTGTATGCAGGACATCTCCACATCACCCTTTTTTAACAGGTCCAGCCTCGATGACCTAATAAAGTTTCTTAATTCCATGAGCCCAGGTCCTTCTTAATTCACTTTTGTATTCACTCCAGACCCTTCCTCTCACTACCCTTACACCACACATAGTAATGTAAGATCAGTGCTCCCGCGTAGTCGCAGGTCGTAGCACACCCCGTCCCGCAGCGGGACGGGAAGACCCCTATGATGAAGCATGACACCAAGGTCCCTTTTGGTGTGTGAGGGGTATTTAAGCAAACAATATGTGCATCCATCCCAGGATGAAAACCCCACTTCCCTAACACAGTAAGACTTTACATTTTGAAAAAAGCACAGATATTTTGTAATATCTTCAAATATAATGTTCCTTAGCTAGGGGAGGGAGGTTAGGCTCTCTAGTCTTTTCCCTATTGCATTTTTATGATGACATCTCATTCATCATATATGGACTAGCTGCTATGCTGACTGTATTTGTACTATGCATTTTCCTGCTTGTTGTGGCATGTATACAGCAAGTTAGGGTAGGTTAGTTAAAAGAAATATTTTAAACTGTTCCATGTCTCTGTCAGATCCTATTGTGAACAAGTACAAAAGTGCAAGCAAAAGGGTGTGTCTTTTTACCACGATTCTTGAGAGATCTGGGAGTATTGTGTTCTGTGGTGTCTAATCACTTGTTTCTATGAAGATCAAGTGAGACACTGTAACTAGTTGGTCCTGTGCTGCTGGCTAGTAAGTTGGTAGGAGGACTCAGTCCCTATATACCAAGGTCCAATAATCCTGCGAATAGTTCCGTTCTTGGACAGAAACCCTGCAACATTGCGCAGCCAACGTTTGGTCTTGAACATATTTGCGGGACTCCTGAGTAAGGGTGGGTGGCAAATTCCATTCTGCTCGTGGAATTTGCAATATTTAGGCAATTTTGCGTTCCACCGAGAATGAGGAAATGTCGAAATTTCCATGATCCGTGGCGTAGCAGAGATTTTTTTCATGTTCACGCTTAAAAATGCATTCGCGCGCGCGCGGTTGACTTACACGGGATCCCTGCGTTTGCCGACGAGTTTCCCGATCCGTTCGCGTGTGCCATGAGATGTTGGTAGTCAGTTGCGCTATACCGCGAGAGTTTGCGAACGCGAACATGTCATTCGCTGCACCATCAGACACCGCAAGAGTCTGCGATCGCAAACACATCATTCACCACCGCGAGAGTGAGCGTGAGATCGCGAACACGTCATTTGGACCCGCCATCCGACGGAAGTGTTGTGAAGCTCGCGATCCCGAACACGCAAAATATTCAATCTGGAGAAGAAGAATATCTCGAGCAGCATAAAACCTTCTGTAAGTGATGATTTGGATGAAAAAAGCTCCTCAGATTGACATTTGGCTGTCCTTTAAAAAAAAAAAAAACTTTTTGGGGGGAGAGGGAGGAAGGGCTTTGTCCATCTCCTGTTCATTCTGCCTTTGGATTTTGAGCTAGAAGGATCACTCTTTGTGTATGCTGCATCATTATCATTGGATTTGAGGACTTTTGAGTTTGATATTTTGCAAGTAAGTTGGTGTTGTTGTTTGTTTGATTGGAGCATTGCAGTTGCTGCAACTACAATATTGGTACTTATCTTTTTTTTTAAATAGTTGTAGGTAGCCAGTAGGCCCGGAGCTAGTCATGGGTGGTGCACGATGAAGCAACTGTTCCTTTGGTGTGTGTTGATGAATTTATTTCAAACATCATTTAGGGCATGGATGGCATTGGATTGAATTGCAAAATGTGTTTTTTTGGTGGTATTTCTTTTTTTGGGTGTGTGTTAAATAAATGCCTTTGTTGTGTGTGGTGTGTTGTTGTGTACCTTGCAGATCTTGTTTAGCATTGTGGATTTTCATTTTTGCATTTTATTGCATTAAAAGGCAAAGCAGTGTGGTTTAGCATGCATCCTTTGCCTGGCTATTATAGGCCTTTTGTCAGTACATTGTTTTACAGCTTGTTGCTTGTGATTTGTGAGTGTCAATGTGACTGGTGGCCATTTCTGATGGGAGTTAGTAGTGTGTTGATTTTGCCACCATATAGGCCTGCATGGTTTTCCTCTTGGCTTACTGCTTCCATCCATCCCCTTTGCCAGCAACAGCTCACTGAATGATGTAATGAGCAAATAATTTAATACAGAACAGGGTCCACTTCCATTACATTTGTATTTTTGTTGTTGTTCGTCTTCTTTCCTATCTTTCCTGAGAGTGTAGTGTACACAGTATACCATGAAAACCCTTGTTAAGAAAGTCTCACAAATGGCTACACTATATCTTTTATTTGTTTGTTTGTACTAGTAGTAATTGAACCACAACAACAAATGCAACAATTCACTGATGTACTTCTCCTAGCTTCTTTGCTTTTAGGTGCACAAAAAGACAGAGGAGGAGGTGTCATCATCATCATCACCCGTTGTACTGCCAGACAGAAGTCCTGCTGCGCACCACGTCATGACCACGTGTGACATCTCTGCAACTTGTGGACCTGTGTCCTGCTGACATCTGAAGATGGGCCCAAAGAAAGGTAACAGGTCCTCCAGTACCAAGAAAGTTGTCAGTGAGAAGAAGGAATAGAAAAAGGAAGTGGCACTTACCAAGACTGATGTGCCGCCCCATGAGTTTTTTGGGAAAAAAAATATTATGCCTGCAGCAGAGTTGTCCGGGAACCAACCTGGGAGCAGCACCTCCGCATCAGCTGGCCAGCCCCACCAACCAAGGCCCAGGCCCATGAGTGTCGCAGAGGTAGCCAGTCTACTAACGAGCAGCGATGTTGAAATGTCATTATCACAAAGTAGTACACAATCAATGCAGGCGGAAACTCAGCAGATAAGTGGGCAGCAGCAGGCGCAGCAGCAACCGCCGCAAGAACAGCAGCAGCCTCAAGAACAGCAGCAGCCACAAGTACAGCAGCAGCCGCAAGTACAGCAGTAGCTGCAAGAACAGCCGCAGCCGCAAGAACAGCATCAAGAACAGCCACAACAGCCCACAATACTAGTTGTTCTTCCTGAAGTAGGGGCATTTCAAGAAATCGAGCTTCCTGCAGACAAAGTGGAGCAAGCCACTGTTTCAGAAGATCCATTGTATTCCAGACCCCAGCAAGGAAAAGGAGGGTTAGTCCATCATCTTCTTCTTCAAGCTCCGCTTCTGATGGTCGAGATGCCACCAGCTCATTCTGAGAGTGATGCACACCACAAGACAAGGCTAGTGAAAAGGAAGGTTCCAGAAAGCCGTAGAGTTATGGAGGTAGATGTACAAGAGGGGGATGATGATGATGACGAGCCAGTCATCATGAACATCACTTCCGGCCCAAAGGAGATGGATATCAACATTATTACCCTATCCAAAATGGCTATGAGGGATGTAGCACAGATACCATCAACATGGTTAACACCACCATGACCTCCAGCTTGCATATTTGCATTTGCAAAGGCCCGGCAGGGACCTACATCCAGCTCAACCACCACCTCAGTAGATAGTGGTAGTGTAGCTGCACAGAGTCACATTCCAAGCCCACCCTCCAGTTCATCTGGTATTGAAAGTGGCAAATCCAGCAGCGCCAGAAAGTTCTCCTCCCCAGTTTGGGACTTTTTTTTCGATTAGCAGTAAGGAGGAGAACATTTCTACATGCTCAATGTGTCGACATGCTATTAGACGGGGTAAGCTTGGTACAAACTATGGTACCGGAGGCCAAACAAGTCATCTCAAAATACACCACAATATCCAGTGGGAGACTCACCTGTTTCGCTTAGAAAAAAGTCAAACTCAACCTATTGCTGTTGTTGGGGATGAGGAATTAAGGGAAAGATATGTTCGCGGTGAAAGGTGAACAAGAGGGAGACATTAATAGCCCTGTCCCCAGCAGTGTAGTGGTACCGCCCACATCCTCAGCAACATTTTAGTGGCACCGCAGTAAGAGCCATACTCAGAGTCAGACTGAGACACCAAGGCGACCGAGTAGTAGTACTGCAATGAAAAAAATGCGTTGTTGAGTCTAACTGGGTTCAAGAAAACAGCTGCACCACAAAGAAAAATAATACAGCCTACCATTGAGAGCATGCTTAGGTTGGATGGGCAGTACAACGTAACCACCCAATGGCATGGTTGTACAATGCTAAGCTGGCTAAAATGTTAACGCTCGACCTTCTCCCTTTTTCATTTGTGGAAGGGGTGGGTTTCCTTGAATTTGTGTCAGCCATCTGCCCTAAATGGAAGGTTTCCAGCTGGTCCTATTTCACCAGAGTGAATGTTCCAGCACTACATCACGATGTGCTGGAATTGGTTGGACAAGCTTTGCAGCAGAGTGCTATTCACAGTATCCACCTGACAACAGACATGTGGACCAGTTGCCAAGCCACTGAAAACATGTGCATCACTGCCAATGTGTCTCTTTTGTGGGGGCTAGAGATAAACTATCTGAAGTAGGTGCTGTTGACACAGCTGAGATTTTTAATGCTACTCAGAAACATGCAACTGTAGCCATGTTCACCATGGAGAAATCTCATACTGCTGTAAACATTTTGGAAGAGTTTCGCAGCAAGGTATTTGAATGGCTGCGTCCAAGAGGGCTTAAGATTGGTTTTGTTTCCACAGATATTGGCAGTAATGTACTTAAGGCCATGGCGCTTGGTTCCTATTTCAGGGTCCCGTGTTTGGCGCACTGCAGTAACATTATAGTTCAAGACTTTCTGAAAAAAGAAGCCATAGTCAGCAACTTACTGACAACCTGCCGAAGAATATGCACTCATTTCAGCTATTCTTTTAAAGCTTGGAAGCAGCTTATAGAATGCCAGTCAAAGCACTCATCCAGGAGGTGGCAGCACGTTGGAACTCAACCTATTACATGCTTGACCATCTGTTTGAGCAGTACAGACCAATCAATGAATATGTGATTCGAAAACGGGATGCTACTGTGAAAGGCATGACCCTTCAAATGGACCAATGGTGCCTAGTTAAATGCCTGACTGAGATGCTTCTTCCTTTCGAGGTCTTCACACGTGAAGTCAGCAAGGAGGACTGTACTATGGGCCAAGCTATCCCATTGTTGCACATGCTAGAGCAACAGCTGAAGGAGGCGTCTAAAGCATACAAAGGTGTAGAGGAAAAAAAGAAGCATATGAGTTGGTGGAGAGCTTATCCCGTCGCTTAGCTGATAATACAAGGGTGCAAAATAAGATTTTGTTACAAGAACATTACAATTGTGCCACAATTCAGGATCCACGGTCCAAATTGGCACTGAAAAGTAAGACATGAATTCCTTTTTCAGAAGTGGATATTGTCCGCTACAAAACTGAGGCAGCTAGTAAGTTGGAAAATGAATGGCTGGTAATTAAAAGCCCGCTACATAAACCTACAACAAGTACTGCAGCAGGGCATCTGGCGTCAAGTTCAAATTCGGAGCCTGAGGCCAGTACGTTTGGCTCAGAACACTCACCAACACTATCGACAACAGCAAGAACTGGATCATCAGCCCCAGTAAGATCGTTAAAGGATTGGTATTTACAGCAAGAACTTGGCAGGTCCAGTGCTGATGCAAAGACAAAAGAGGCCCAACAAAGTGTAGCACCCCTGAACATTTACCGGATGGTCCAGGCCTATCTGGATGACCCAAAAGAGGTGTACATTGATCAAAACCCATTGCAGTATTGGTATGAGAAAAGGGGCCAATGGTCACTGCTCAGCAGGCTGGCGATAAACTATCTGGCTTGCCCTGTCGCAAGTGTCTCTTCTGAACGTGTTTTCAGTGCTGCTGGTTCCATTGTAACAGTGAGAAGGACTAGTCTCTCGCCCAAAAACGTGGAGAGGTTAACCATGATCAAAATGAATCAGCACTTTATACCACTGAATTAAACAATACATGAATCAACGCAAGAAGATGAGGACAGCGGCTCAGGTGACAGAAGTATAGTGTTAGATGATGATTACGTACTTCTGGTTGAACTCCCAGAGTCTGAAGACGAGCTATACTTCCCTGACAACTAGTCTTCCACTTCTTACAGTCTTCCTCCCTTATTTACTTTTATTTGTGTGTCTGTCTTTCTGGTTGGAAACTTCGAATCACAACAAATCCATCCCTACCATCTTCTAGTCTTTTATTGCCATATATGAGTTTCAGCTTTCTGCATTTCACTCCACTCCTCCGAGTCCTGCTCCTCCATTCTCCTGAATCGCCCTAAATCTTTTGCCCTCAAGCCAGATGATTAGCATGATAGAAGAAAAAAGAAAATCTTGCCTCGTTGAGTCCCTCCAAAAGAAGTGGAACATGATGATGACTACTATAGCTATCCTCATTTCCGGGCCGAGAGAGATTGCCCATTAATTGAAGATGAGAAGGAACAGGTAATGAATGATGACATGCATTGGACGCTGGCTGAGTGATTTGTGTTGTTGTTGTTTGTAGTGCATTCATTGTGTACTATTATCTAATCTATACACACTCAAGGCAATGTTTGTTTCCATTCTTGTTTTTTTAATAACAAATTTGTACTTCTACTGAAGGCTGATCCATTGCATTTTGAATTTATGGAAAGGGGACTCAACTGTACAATGCACACTGAGTTAGACAACACCATGATGATGACAACAGTGACATAATATCTTCCTAGTCACTCATTAGGATCCAAGATGATTGATGGAATAACTCAGGGCGTTTCATGAGTGGCATAAAAGGTAAACAAGTTAACAACAACCACTGCAGACCTACATTTCTGTGTAGTGGTGGAGTCGAGTACCGGGGTATGACTGAGAGCGGTGCATTGATTTAGTCACTTAATTTGTAAAATGCTATGTTGCTGTATATTATGTGCTTTGTCTGCCTCTGCCCCAAAAAAAAGTACGCTAAATGGAGGATGGGTCACGGTGGGTGCTGTGGGCCTGCTCTGTCCTGTTGTTGTTGGAGGTTAATGCTGGAAACAGACTAGAGTAGACATGATGTATCCATGCGACCTCTAAAAAGTGTGCACTTCACCATAATTTATGCATTTCTTTTCTACTAGATCTTTCAATATGCCTTTTGTTTTTCCATCTACAATTACAGGCTGGCCCTTACCCTGTGCTATACTGGGAAAAACAACTCACACTTACCGTACCAATGAATCTACATCTGCCAGGCAGGCAGTGGCATCACCCAAGATTGATGGCCGGAGCGACCATGGAAGGGAGGACCAAGAGGAATGCCTAGGTGCAACTCCCCATTTTGACCAGGATAACATACAGTAACAGTATCAACTTTTATCATCTTTTAAATAATTTGATTCATTTTTTGTCTTCAATCATTACTACTGTGTGTTGTTGTTATTAGTATGTTTGCTCTCTGCTTATAATTCAATTCATCCCTACAGCTATTTTTGAATTTTCTTTGCTATCTTTATTATTAAGCCTGGGCTGGTACAACAGAACAGAAACTGTATGTAATTCGGGGCTATGAGGGCAGACAGGCAAGGCAAATTGCATAATATACTGCTGCCCTGTACTGTCTAATTGTCTAGTAGTAGTTAGTAAGTACTTCATTAACCATCAAGTTATCATCATCATGCATGCATTTCCTTTTTCTCTCTTAACAGATTTATGGATATGGTTCTTCGGCCAAGAATGTTTTTTCTTTTGTTTTTGTCCCTGTGTACTGTTCTTCTTTGTCAAACCTTTCCCCAAATCCCCCTTCCCAACCATTCATCTAACCCTAACCCTCTTCCCCTGGGCTGTGTGACTTATTGAGGTGTGACTAAACTAAATGGACACCAACAATTTATCACACGCTTGCTGGGGGGCGGATGTGGCAAAAGCAACACTAATTCAATTTCAAGGCAGGGCGAGATCTTCTTCTGCTTGCCCACCCATGAGCAGTATATTTGCGAGGTTTGGTGAATCTGAGTTTTATTTAAAACCTTTTAAATAAAGAGTGGCCAACTGGGGAAGCTTAGCTCCAGACCGACTAAAGTAGTAGTACAGAGAGTCATAGCAGAGGCAGGTAGAGGCAGGGATAACAAGAATTTAGAAACAGATAGTCTAGATAGAGGAAGAATTGGTAAAAAATAGCATTAGGAAACGGAAACAATAGTTCAGAAAAAATAAGGAGCAGTAAAAGTTAGGGAATAATAATTATTAATATTAACAACAAGAAGACTTACTGGGGCCAGCAGCAGAGCCCTCGATAGAGGAGCGGTCCTGGTCCTGTTCCTCCTGTCCCTGGTGTTCTTCTCTAGCTATTAAAAATTACCAACTCATACTAATAAGTAACTAAACCTAAGTATCAATCCACCACTATCTCTTAGTGACAGGAGGACAAATGAAGGACTAGAGTCTCTCTAGCATTACCTAACTTAAGTTCTCTAAAAGAAACTCATACATAATCCCGCTAAGCGAGCGCAAAATTGCAAACAAGTAAGATTAGTAGTGCCGAGCACCTGTGTCATAACAATCACAGAAGATTTTTAAACGTAATTTACCTGCAATGTAAGCAGCAGCATTCTTGCTGGTCAGAAAATATATTCGCAATATATAACACAGAGCAGAAGAACAGACACAAAGTAGTAATATTAAATAGCTGCTCACCAAGCCCCGGGACCTCCACTCCTAGCAGGTCCAGCAGGTCCTGCTTCCGGTCCAGGATATCAGACCACCGGTGCGTCAACTGGATATGGGTGCACCGGACACTGCCCGGCGCACCTTTCCCCAATGCTCCCGATGCTCCCGGAGCCCGTACCTGGACCCAGGCCGTCTGTTGCCAGGGTCAAGGGGAGGTGGCGCTGAACAAAAAAACCCAGTGCGGCCACCTCTGCCTCACCGAATAAGGCCCATGACTGCAACCCGTGTTGGCGCCGCCTTCCGCGAGGAAGGCGGCCGCAGCTCTGGCTACGAGCCCTGCGGCCCTTTGCCATGGTTCTGGGTAGGACAGGGGGCGGAAAAGAAAAGGTAGGAATGAAAAAAGTAAGTAAAAGAATTGAAAAAAGCAGGTAATCGTAAAAGAGTGAAAAAGTAGTGAAAAATACACAAAAAGTAGAAACAACTCAAAATATAGAATCAGGAAAATAGAGAGATAGATAATAAATACAAAAATCAAAAAAAGTTTCCAGAAACAAAGGATTGAAAAGATACAAGGAGGATTGAAAAGCAGGCCCTGACCCATAACAATAGAGTGAAAAACAAGATGGCCGCGCCCATTGTGACCGCATGGGCCAGTTTGCGTGATATTCCCCCCCAAGCACGCAAAATGCATTGCAAACATGTAATACAAGTTCCCGAACAGGAAATACTTATCGCGAACGGGCGGGAGCATGCTATACGCCACCCGGAAAAGGAAATAAGCATCGCGAGCAGGCGGGAGCGTGCAATACGCGACCCAAAACAAGAAATAACCATCGCGAGTGGGCGGGACAAGTGAAAAACAAGATGCCCGCGCCCATTAGCGACCGTATGGGCAGGTTAGTGATATGTTTTCACGCGAGCATGTAAAAACACATTGCGAATGGGCAGGACAAGCATCTCCGCGTCTTCGCTGAGATTTCTCCTGCTCGCGGAAATTTGTTACAATTTCACTGAGATTTGCATAACGCGATTACGCTAATTCCGCCCACCCGTACCCCTGAGTGGCGCTTGTGCTTGTCCACAATACCCTCCCACCGGTTCCCAGAGACGTCCGTGGTGTGGTGGTTTAGCCTCCTATATTTTATGTTTATAGGTTTTTCAAACTTGAGATTTAAAAGGTTTTAGTTTTGACCCTGTTTGGGCTCCTGTTTTTCTTGTTCTTTTCGTTCCAGTTTTAATATGGCACAACCATTCGCAATTGCGACACACAACAATGCTGCCGTTACAGCTTTCTTAACCAGCCACGGTGTCCCCAGTGGGGAGGGCAGACATTATTTTCGTAGTTGAAGCTGATCCAGCATACCGCTTCGAGGTTTTCTATTCTTGGGTTTCATTTCCCGCAGTGAATGGGAATGATAATTTGTTTCAGGAATATACGAGGGCTGCTGCTCCGGCGGCTTATCATTCTTTTGCATTACTAGAAGTTCCATTGACAGCCTGGGAGTATACTATTTGGTTTAATGGCACCCTTCCTCATCCTCTTATAATTGTTCGTATGGGCCCCTTGTCTATCGATGGGGCCACTTGGCCGGTTTTGGCTCGTTTTACACCGCATCCCAATTATATGAATATTACTGTCGCAGAGCTACGCCTGTTATATACGCAGTTGCTTCACAGTCACAGAAGTGTCATACAATATATTTCACGTGCACTTCAAGCAGTTATGGCTGGAGCTATTCCTCCGCCACCAGGTCACAACGGGGGACTTGTAATTAGTCCCATCATGATTAATTCGGTGATGGGCAAACGTGCTCAAAATTGTGATGACTTGTCATTTTGGGTTGCACAGAAATTTGAGCAGCTTGAAGTGTTTTTTCCACATACCACTCCTGTTGAAAAAAACACAGGATCCTTACAATGAGTTTTCCAAGTGGTCTGGTTCCCTCTTTAGCTGACTGCACCACCTGGGGGACCGTGCTTGCTTGGGTGTATACCACTGTGCTTTGGTACCCCCTCTATGAGCGTTATAAAGAAGGTTCAGGATGAGCACAGGGCTGGTCCAGCCCTGATTTACGGATAAAGTTAGTGGGAATGTTCCCTATTGTCTCCGATATGATCTTGGCCAACATTAAAGGTGAGGCAATTTGCTTGCAAGTACGTCAACGCCTAGCAGCGGTGGCGGACGTGAATTGGCAACTGTTGTTGCAGATTAATATTGCGGATGTGTATACATCTCGGGGTTGCTTTCCTAAAAAGGCTTGGCATTAAAAACAGCAGCAGCAACAACAGAAACCTCGTTCTCGTGCTGGTTCGTCACCACCTAACGCTTCTGAAAGTAGATATGATTTGCGTGACCGCTCTAAAATTAAGACACCAGAGAGGTTCCAGGTTCCTGATCCTCGTTCTCCTTGTTTCTTTCTGGAATCATTGGATCAACAGTTTGGTGGAGGTGGGTGACAGGATTGCATACAAGGCGAGTCTACGCAGGATAGACGTGACCCGCAGTACCAGTATGAAGTGAAAGTCAAACAGGAGGGACCACCTCCATATCTTGCCACATTTCAGCAGAAAAAAGTTGGTGCTTTGACAGCAAAGCGTGCCTCAGACGGTGAGAACCCTGCTCTACGATAGGAGTTGGGCAGTGACTCCCCTCAACTGCATGGTGGAGGTTACCATAGTGCGCAGACACTCCACCAGCGTCTGAAGGCGAAAGCAACTGACACTTTTATTACAGTTGAAACAGCAGATACTCAAGTTTCTCCCCCTGATAGGTTTTATGAACTAAGCCTCCAAATTGAAAGTGACATTGAACACCCCTTAAAAGCAGTCGTTTGGGAAATCTTACTTCTTCTTATGACATTTTGTTGGCGGAGGTTCACTGGCCTTCACCTTTTGTCCTTGCTTCCTCCAGAGGGGAGGATGTTATTTTTCCCAGTTTTTCGCAATATGTTTCTTATAACGTTAAACTTGCTTATGCTTCGGAGTGGGCATTAACTCTGGCTCCAGCATTTTATCCCAATCAGACAGGTTGGGACAAGGGTTCCCCAGATCATGTGATTCCTGTGCGTTCCGACCCGCAGCCCTAACCACAGTATCCAATTAAGCGTGACACCAAAGTTTCCATAAGTGGCATCTTGACTCAGCTGGTATATCAGGGTGTGATAGAACCCTGTGTTTCTTCAATGAATAATCCTCTTTTTCTGATATTGAAACCAGACGGTTCATATCGGATAGTTTTGGACTACCGTCATTTCAACAGTCATATTATTATTATTATTATTATAATCATTTGTGTTGCACAGCGAATCATCCCCAGGGGGATCTTTCGGCGCCTGAGTAGCAGTCACCTAAAGAGCAGCAGAATCTTAAATCAGCCAGGTCTTAAGCTGTTTCCTAAATTGAGACAAGTTAGGGCAGGCATGGATCTCATCAGGGAGACTGTTCCAATGGACAGCGGCTAGAACAGAAAAGGTCCGACCACCCATTTTGGGTTTCCTGATTCTCCGTGTGCAGAGCAAATTGCGATTGCTAGATCTCAACTGACGCACGGGTAGATACAATTCAAGTTTTCTCTTAAGGTAAGAAGGGCCCATTCCCTGAAGGGACTTAAAAACAGTACATAGAAGCTTGAAGGCTGTTCGCTTTCTAATAGGAAGCCAGTGCAATTGACGTAGGAGAGGTAGAGATGGGTTGTGTGCCGGTTTATTAAGGGCAAGGCGGGCTGCTGTGTTTTGAACGACCTGCAATTTTGATAATAGGTCTTCCCTTATTCCGACTAGTAGAGAGTTACCATAATCCACTCTACTAACCAAGAGTGACTCGGTTAGGAGACCGTTCCTTTCAGAAAACTCACAGCTCTGCGTTATTTATTTATTTATTTATTTGCAAACTTGTACCGCGCTAGGAATCGACTCCCGAAGGAGTATCTCCGCGCCATTGGCAACATCTGAGAGCAAAAAGAAGGCCCAATCATATATATTAATTCCCCAACCAGATAACTAGTAATTGAAAAGGAATGTTTTAATTTTTTTCCTAAAGGGAAGGTGTACCTTACATAGTCTGATTTCCTTGGGAAGTTCATTCCATAGCTTTGGGCCAGCTACTGATAGAGCCCTACCCCCTTGTCTTGTCTTCCTGAACCTGGGGACACATAACAATTCTTGATCCCCAGATCTCAAAGATCTAGAGGGAACATATGGAATGAATTTTTTGGTTAGGTAATCTGGACCTTCACCAATAAGGCACTTGTGAATGATGCAACAAGTTTTGAACATCACCCTCTGTTTCACTGAGAGCCAATGAAGTTTAACTAATAATGGCTTTGAGGGAGTACGGGCCGGGACATTGAGAACTAGGCGTGCAGCAGTATTTTGCACAACTTGTAGTCTAACAATAATCCCCTCATTGGAGGCTAGCAGCAAACCATTACAGTAATCCAGCCTACTCAGCACGAGCGACTGTACTAGTGTTTTCCTGGTGGTATCAGGTAACAGGGGGAATACCTTCCGGAGAAGCCCAATAACATGGAAACAGGAGCTGACCACTTGATTGGCATGTTGTTTAAGGGCGAGCTCCTGATCCAGTTTAACTCCTAGATCTTTCACGACCACTTTAGGCTCAGGGACTGGGCCTAGATCTTGAGGCCACCAGTCAGGAGTCCACAGGCGTTTGGCTTCCCCAAAGAGCATCACCTCAGTCTTAGAGACGTTACACTGTAGGAAGTTTGCTGCCATCCAAAGTGCCACTTCTTTCATCCCCCGGGCAAAGGAGTTACGTACTTCAGGAGTCATGGTTTTAAACGGAAAGAGGAGTTGAGTATCGTCCGCATACGATACGGGGATAAACCCGTGGGATCTCATGATGTTAGCTAGGGGCGCCACGTAGATGTTAAATAACGTAGGGCTCAAACAAGAGCCCTGTGGCACCCCCTTAGAGATCTCCACCTCCTCTGACTGATATGAACCCAAAATGACTCTCTGAGTACGTTTGGTGAAAAAACTCCTTAGCCAGGCCAGCGCCTTGCCTCCCAGACCGATGTCAACTAGTCTGGAGGTCATGATGTCATGTGACACCGTGTCAAACGCCGCTGACAGATCTAAAAGCACCAGGATAACGGAATAACCCTTATCCTGTAGCATATGAAGATCGTCAGCGACGGACAGCAAGGCGGTCTCAGTGCTGTGCCTAGGCCTGAACCCAGATTGGGAGGGATCTAGCCCCCCTGCACTTTCGATGTATTTTGACAATTGCCGATTCACAAACTTCTCAGTGAGTTTCCCTAAAAAAGGGAGGAGAGAGATCGGTCTCAAGTTTGTAAATTCAGTCCAGGGGATAGAATTGTTTTTCCGTAGAGGCCTCACCAAGGCGTGCTTCCAATCTGGGGGGGACTTCCCCTGTACTCAAGGATAGATTAACTACCTGCCGAATTCCAACACCCAGATCGTCAGTCAGTAGTGGCATAATACGTGCCGGGATGATATCTGAGGGGCACCCGCTCTTTGTTTGAATGATAAGAGCAGTTATCTCCTCCATTGAAATGGGAGGGAATTCTACAAGCTTACTAGCCTTGTTTTCCGCTGTCCTAATGTGAGGCTGAACCATGTAGTCAACTGTTCCTATATTGTTGGGGATGAATTTGGAGGCTAATATCTTAGCATAAATGCCTTCAATTTTTCTAATAAAAAACTGTGAAATATTATCACAGAGTTCCTGAGATTCAATCCCCTCAGTCTCACAAGCAGTAGGCTTGACAAAGGTTTGTAGGATTTGATAGAGGACTTTCACATTTTTACCAGCTGCTGATAATTGGGCTGCTATATGTTGTTTCCGAGCAGTCCGAATAGCCTTGTGGTAACTTTTTAGAGAAATTCTATGGTTCTCTTTATCCTCTACCTTGCGTGTGACCCTCCATCGTTTTTCTAGCTTTCTCGTAGTTAATTTTAATTGTCTAAGATCATTAGTGAACCAAACTTCTTGTTTCGGGGCAGGCCGAGGTTTATATGTTCTGAAGGGAACAACGTAATTTAAGGTTGCTGTCACAGCTTCATTAAATTTACATAATGCGGTGGTGGCATTATCCCCACATTCTTCCCAATTGGGTTCAATGTAGTTCTCCCTAAAGCCCTCTGGTGTTAATTTATTCCAGGGTCTCCTGACATCTGCCATAGTCCTCTGGATGCCCTTAGCTTTATAATTGGACCGAGTGTAGAATTCAATAATGGAGTGGTCAGTCCAATCCACTTGAATGGGAGTCAAACATTTTATGGCTGTAGAGTTACATAGCACTAGGTCCAATGTGTGGCCTGCTAAGTGTGTGGGCCCCTGGTTCATTTTATTAAATCTAAGTGTGGCCAGATCCGTCAAAAGAGTCTGTGCCTCCACACAAATAGCAATTTCGCTGTGGACGTTAAAATCCCCTACCAAAATGAAATCTGAATTGACCTGCACATGGGGTGCCAAAGCTTCAACAAGTTGAATGGAAAAATTCCCACATGGGCCTGGGGGTCGATAAACTAACGCTCCCTTCCTGGTTTCCCTAGAACTCGGGTTGATAGTAAAGATCAGGAGCTCCATCTGTGGGGTACACACTGTCTCAGTAACTACAACCTCCATCTCCTGTTTAAAGACAATAGCTAACCCTCCTCCAGTTTTAATAGGACGGTCCATCCTTACTATTTTGTACCCTAGCGGTACTCCCATTGTTATTGCCGGAACTGTGTGGGGCTTAAGCCAAGTCTCAGTTAAAAAACAGAGATGTGGGCTTTCAGTTGTTATGAGATCCCAGACCTGAGTTGCACGAGTAACTAAAGAACGGACATTGCACAGAAGGCTCTTACAATTTAAAAGCGGATCATTAAGAGGGCTGACAGTCAACGTCGCCGGATATTTAATAGGGACTGACAATCTAGGCCTTAAGTGACATGGTGCGGTATCAGCGCTGGTGGTGAATTGCATTTGGCACCCCCAGCAAGAAAACGGTCCCTCCAGGCTATTCTCTACCCTATGGGTGCACAGTGTGGGTACGTACCTACCCATATCCATTAGGGTCTGGCTGGTATAAGTGAGAACGGTACTGTAGGATCTCTCCGAAGGAAGGATACAGTCCGCCATAACCCCTTGCCCCTGGTCCCGTCCTGTCGCGGACGGGCGCAGACGGGCTGGTCTTTGGCTCGTATTAGGCGCAGGAGTAGGCGCCACACTGCGCGTCAACACTGCGCGTTGAGGCGACGAGTTGCTTTATAGCCCTCGAGTAGGGGAGAGCTAGAGCGCTAACCGCTCGCCTCCCTGGATGTTCCTGGCTCTGCCCCGCCTTCCGCACCCGTGATAGGCTGGAGGGTCGGACTGGGCGTGCAGGCACAGGTCGAGCTACAGTAGGAGCTGGTCCCTCAATGCGTGTGGGTATGCGGTCTTATTTTTACAGAGTGCAACTATTAAATCAGTTTCTAAGCACTAACAGTTACTATCCCCCGTTTAAAACACAATTTTCAAATTTACAAGTAAAATTATTTTTCGAGCTCACGGAGCAAGTTTCAGCAATTAAAACAATGATGAGCAGTTATGCTCTAAGAATGGCGCCAAGCGGAGTCGGGAGGAAGCTGCCACCGTCCCCCTTACCGCAAAGTTGGGTGCCTCCTCGCTACCTTTATAGCCCTCGAGTAGGGGAGAGCTAGAGCGCTAACCGCTCGCCTCCCTGGATGTTCCTGGCTCAGCCCCGCCTTCCGCACCCGTGATAGGCTGGAGGGTCGGACTGGGTGTGCAGGCACAGGTCGAGCTACAGTAGGAGCTGGTCCCTCAATGCGTGTTGGTATGCGGTCTTATTTTTACAGAGTGCAACTATTAAATCAGTTTCTAAGCACTAACAGTTACTATCCCCCGTTTAAAACACAATTTTCAAATTTACAAGTAAAATTATTTTTCGAGCTCACGGAGCAAGTTTCAGCAATTAAAACAATGATGAGCAGTTATGCTCTAAGAATGGCGCCAAGCGGAGTCGGGAGGAAGCTGCCACCGTCCCCCTTACCGCAAAGTTGGGTGCCTCCTCGCTACCTTTATAGCCCTCGAGTAGGGGAGAGCTAGAGCGCTAACCGCTCGCCTCCCTGGATGTTCCTGGCTCTGCCCCGCCTTGCGCACCCGTGATAGGCTGGAGGGTCGGACTGGGCGTGCAGGCACAGGTCGAGCTACAGTAGGAGCTGGTCCCTCAATGTGTGTGGGTATGTGGTCTTATTTTTACAGAGTGCAACTATTAAATCAGTTTCTAAGCACTAACAGTTACTATCCCCCGTTTAAAACACAATTTTCAAATTTACAAGTAAAATTATTTTTCGAGCTCACGGAGCAAGTTTCAGCAATTAAAACAATGATGAGCAGTTATGCTCTAAGAATGGCGCCAAGCGCAGTCGGGAGGAAGCTGCCACCGTCCCCCTTACCGTTAGAACACAATATTGTCTGAAAGAAGTACAAAACCACTTTGGACATTTCCAATGGCTTTTTTAGTCACTCCTTAGCTCCTGAGAGCTGTGATTTGACCACATTCAGTGACTTAGGCAATCACAGACAATATACACGTTTGCCTATGGAGTATAAGAATAGCCCTGGCGTGTTTGTGGCACGCATTGTTTTGATTTTGTACGATATTGACCCTGATGCCTTTTCATATGTTGATGAAATTTATTTAATTGATTATGAGATAAATCCTCATCTCAGGCGTGTTGATTGCATTGTCACACATTTTGCGGAGTTAGGCTGCAAATTTAATTTTGCCAAGTCTCAAATTGCATTTTTGGCAGTTCTTTTCCTTGGGTATGAGCTCAATAATGAAGGTAGGGGGTTGGCTCCCCACTTTCTGGAGAAATGTGCTCAACTGCAACCTCCTTCTACTCTGAAACAATTACAATCTTTGCTGGGTTTTTTAAACTTTTGGAGGACATACATACCTGATTATGCCCAGCGTATCAAACCACTTTAAGCATTGCAACAGAAAGGGGATGGTTGGGAATCAATTGCACAGAGTTGTGATGTAATCAGATCAATATATCTGATTGCTCTAAGGATAAGGTAATGGCCACCCACCAATTACCAGACGTGTAGACAGATCTACACTAATATACGCAAAAGAGGGGCTATATCCTGAGCAAGTTCTACAACGATTAGATACAATTCTTATTGAGTGTCGACACCATAAATCTCCTTTATCTTCTTTTTTTTGTTTATGGTTCTTCCAAAAACAAATTTCCTAGCCGCCAACACGTGTATCGTATCTTTGTGGTGTAAGCCACAGACTTCCTCGGGGCTAGAATTTATAACACAAAAGGCCTGTATTACAATTCTACAATCTTCCCATTGCAAAATTATTGCACAGAACAAAAACAACACGATTAATGTTGAGGCAAATCATGGCAACAATTGTGATCAACTTAGTATAAGTGATACAAACAGTCCAATCATTGTGTGTTACCAATATTGTCAGCAAACCAGAAGGAAAGCAAAACACCAAAACACCCAAAAGCAAAGTGATAACAAACCGCTCTACACATACAGCTTAATTGTTAATGTGGAAAAGTAAGGGAAAAGGGAGAAAAGGACCAAACAAAGAGGAAAGAAAAAGAACCAAAGTAACAAGCCACTAAGATCCTAGTGAAAGAATTTCTTAAACATCGACCATATAGGTTATGACCATAAAACAACCGTGTCCCAGACATGTACAAGTAAGCAGTATTGTAAATGACCTAACAGGCGATAATGTAACTTTAAGCATTGATACAACCCTTGTTTTCTTCTTCCAGTTATTGTTGACACAAGAAAATAGCACAAATGTGGTTATAGGCATTGTACCACGAGCGTTCAGTTTTACTTACGTAACTTTCAATGAAGGGGACACGTTCCCCATGGCACAAACATTTTAATGCCAAAGAGCAATTCGTGTGGGGTTTGCCCACCCGTAGATCTTCTTGAAAGGTTATGCAGTGCACGCTGAACTCCATATAGATGAGTCAACTAGCCCCGACCAGTACCTAATATCCTCGCTGTTAAAGATTGCTTTAAGTCACGGTTCAACCGCTCTACAACAGAATTGCCCTCAGGCCGATATGGAGACGAGATTTGCACCTGCACCCCCAGAGACTTCATCGCATTACAGTAAGCCTTAGAGGCAAAAGACGGACTTTGGTCCGTGGAAGGTGCCACAGGCAAATGTCCCGACAAAGACATGCAAATCTTTTATAACAGTTCAAGGTTCAGCACTGCATTGAGGCCAAACCCAAAGGAATCTAGTGCATAAATCCACTGCAACCAAGATATGTTTAAACTGTGTCAGAAGTCAAAGGACCACAGTGATCAAGATCAATACAATCAAATGGCTGATTTGAAATGTAAAATTGAGTATGTGGTGGGCGTGCCAAAGTAGAAGGTTTCATTTGTTGACAAATGTCACAAGAAGAACATATTTACGTGCTTGCTGATATAAACCACGCCACCAGAAATGTTGCTGTAACAGCAAAATAGTTGTGGTAAATCCGGCGTGGGCAGACGCCATACCTTCATGTGCAGCAACGATCAAAGAAAGAGTGCGGTCCTCATTGGGAATTGACCTTTCCCCAATAGACAAAATAGTTACAAAAGGGACTGGTTCAGAAGACAAGTGGTACGTATACTGTGACGGGAAACCTTGAGGAAACTCTGTTCCCTCCCTCATAGCAGCAATAGCTGCCAGAATATCATCATCAATTTTAGTCATAGACCTGGTGCCTGCTGCTACTGAACAAGTGGCTACTGCAAATTTGGCTGCCTCATCAGCCATTGAATTACCAACAGTGTGCACTCCCACAAGCTGATGTCCTAATGTATAAATAACCTGTGTGAGTGGGAAACGTTCCTTAAGAGCGGCCACTCGGACCCAAGCGTCTTATGCTTGATTGCGCTATCGTTAGAATCACAGAAATTATTTTTTGTCCAGAAAAACAATGTATAATTGAAGGATTGTAAACAGTTAAAGGAATCGCATACTACCAGAGTAGGAACATCAGAATCAGCAAACTAAAGAGCCAAAACCAATGTGCACAACTCAGCTAATTGTGCAGTCCAATCCCCCAGAGATTGTGTGTGCACCAAGGAAGATTTGAAAGTACCACATCGGTAACATAATTGGACAGGAGCTGCCCTGTGCGCCGCTGGTGGCTCTGCTGGGCACCGTTAATACTGTCTCGCCGAAACGGCATAAACTTGCGGCCTTGCTCCTGCTTATGGCCAAGAGCCAGGTGGTTTTACAGTGGAGGGCATCTTCCCCACCGACGTTGAGGGGCTGGTTCTTGAGCGTAACTGTTATATTTCATTGAGATGCTGCCTGGAATGGCACATCTCTGTGATGCTGTAGAGATTCTGGCGTGATGTCATCTCTGTGGCATCATTGACAGTTGGTCCAGCTGTGTCTGGCAACAAGCTGTTTGGGATCTTGCTTCAATCAAATAAACCTACATGAAGATATTGAGTTCCTGTCTATATGCTTTCAATAATAACAAATTGAGGGGAGCTGGTAAAAGAAGACTTCCAGCGTATCTGAGTGATTATGTTTCTTGACTTCACAATGTATTTTGTTATGTTTACTGTGCTTTGCTTACTGTTGTTACTTATTTTTGTTTGTTTTATTTTAATTTGTATTAGTTTTATTGCAAAGGGGGGAGATGTGTTATATTCCATTGAGATGCTGTCTGGAATGGCACATCTCTATGATGCTGTAGAGATTCTGGCGTGATGTCATCTCTCTGGCAAGAAGCTGTTTGGGATCTTGCTTCAATCAAATAAACCTACATGAAGATATTGAGTTCCTGTCTATATGCTTTCAATCATAACAAATTGAGGGGAGCTGGTAAAAGAAGACTTCCAGCGTATCTGAGTGATTATGTTTCTTGACTTCACAATGTATTTTGTTATGTTTACTGTGCTTTGCTTACTGTTGTTACTTATTTTTGTTTGTTTTATTTTAATTTGTATTAGTTTTATTGCAAAGGGGGGAGATGTGTTATATTCCATTGAGATGCTGTCTGGAATGGCACATCTCTATGATGCTGTAGAGATTCTGGCGTGATGTCATCTCTCTGGCAAGAAGCTGTTTGGGATCTTGCTTCAATCAAATAAACCTACATGAAGATATTAAGTTCCTGCCTATATGTTTTCAATCATAACAGTAACCCACTGCAAGACTCAGCTGAAGGGATATTGGGACAGATGCCACTGCAAGCTCGCCCCCAGGACATCTGGGAACCATTCGTCAATTGACTAAGCACTATAGTCACAGGTGACCCTTAATGAGATTGCAGGGTAGAGACACTTCTTGAGAACTGCTGCAGAGCGGGGTTGCTGACTTATCGGCTGCGACGAGGACTCCTTGTGTAAACCTAAAAGGAAACAGTGACTCTAAAATTATGCAATGTATGCTGTGTGCGATGTATTGCTATTGTATGCTGGAGGGTAATATCTGTATGCCAATGGATATGTGGTCCATAGCATGGTACTGTTGTTTTGTTACATGGATGTTTGTATTTTTTCAAATGCCCCACAAAAAACCAAAAAATAATTATGGCCATCATTTTTTACACAACACCAATATACCCAGTGGGAATATTGCCCGACCCCTGTACAGGGCAGCTCTGAGACCCAACGTAAAAAATGTATGTATTTTACTGGTTGCAATCTCTCAGACCCTGAGCCCTATTTTTATAAATTGAAAATGCCTGCCCACACCAAATTTATGCTGACCCATGCTAAATTGGTCTATTCCTCGTCTTTCATAACTGAATTGCCCCTGAAGGTTTATGATTACTGGAAGGACGTAGTTGGCTTAAAATATATTTAGGGTACCAAAGATTGGCAAGTGCAAGGTCTTGAGTCATTGCATCGCGCATGTTTGATACCATCACAGCTCATATTTTTAAACCAAAAGGTGCAGCAGACTACTTGTTTTGGTTTAGCTGCAGCTAAAAATGTAAATATTCCCTCCATTCCGTTATTGGTTGCCTACGACACATGGCATTTGCACACAAACGACTCAATTGAGGATTTAACTGCCGTGTTTCAGAACGGTACACTAAATTCTTCTGATATTGTTCCTTCAGGTGGTTGATCTGGCCAACAGGCTCAAATGCTTGCCAATTACGTTTTATAAATTTCACAAAAGGGTTTACGCAAAGTAGACCTCATCCTCGTTTTCCACATTCACATATGGTTAACACATATTCGGTAGGTAAATTATGTCAACAATGGCTGGAACATTCCTCATTGTCATCTGTGAAACAACATTTTTCCCTCTTGACAGGTGACATAGATCTTGCTGATTTTCTTTTAGGTCCAAAATTCCCTGGAGCAAAACGTTTTGTTTATGCAGCATGCAATGAAATTTAGAAGCTCTTGCAGGTTGAAGCTGCAGTCCATCTGTGCCAAATTGACAAGGATAATTTAGAAAAAGTTCTTGCAGTAGTCAATAAGAGCATTAATACACTGTCTTCTCGAATATATACTTTGGATAATAGTGCGTCCCCCGTGATTGACATTGTCCAGCATGAAGTGTCTACTTTCTATCATGGTCAAAATCTGTTACGTTCTGTAATGCAATTTGGTTGGACCTTGCAAACACTCAAAAATGGAAAAGTACCATGGGATTATTTGAATGCTTCAGCACTGTTTTTACCATTTAATTTGACAGATAAACAGAAATTGATATCAATGAAAGAGGCAACATATACGATGCTACATATTGAGAAATTAGAACAATTACCATTTTCTGTGGCAGAAACTGATTCAGCTGTGTGGTTATTATATGGGGTCATTTAATTGCCTATCTCACTCTTTCAGTTCATGGCCTGCATGCAAAACTATCCTGTTGGTAGAGATGAGCCACTCAGGAGTAGTAATATCCATGACTTATGGTCATTACCTTTCACATTTCGGTGTCAAAGAGCTGATAAGGAGGTTTTCCTTACAGGAGAGGATTGTGATTCTACGGGAGGACACTCCGTAATCTGTAAACAACTTACGCTTCATGGTGCTTGCAACATTTCAGCCCCTAATTTAGCTTGTTTTTTAAAAAGGACACCGGTTCCAGCTATTATTCCTGCATTTACTTTGCTTTTTAAAGGTAGTTATCTTATTCTGAATAAACACAACCGCTGCGCCTTACGGGCAGTCATCCCGTATGTAGTAACGGTTTAACAACGTGTTATGTGTTGCAGCAATGTCCTCTTTCCACCCCTGCATGTGATTGTATATAGTTCACTGTGGCCTTCCATTCTAACTTTGAAAACAGATTTCAATAAGCTAAGCAGACTCAAAGCGCTATTGTTTCAAACAGAAGTGGCTCTAACATCAGGTCGTGAGACCTTCGAATTGTAGGTGGCAAGAACCGCAAGTGAGATTCACTCGCTGCTAAACACGAATCTCCCACTCCCTTTTGGAGAATTAGCTAATCAAATATTTAATGCATCTGATACCGAGAGCCTTGCACACTTTTTTAAACTTGTGGGCTCTGGCCTCATTACATCCTTTCAGATTATTTTTGGAGTAAAACCAGCTTTTATTCCTTCCATTATTTCCAGCACCTTTGGAGGGTTTCCCCTTTTGCTCTTGCTGATTTGCGGAGTGTTGGTTCTTTTTCTACTACTACGTAATGGATGCCCATCCTGTGGTTCTACCCAGCCAAGACCAGTTGCGGCTGTACCGTGAACGGATGCGGCAACTTTTTGGTTTGATGCCATTGGCAGCTCTTAGCATCAGATATAGGATTAGCCTTCAGCAACGCCTACTTCACCTGTCTGCAAACCGTGTGCTACTTCCTCGGGTGCCCTTTCGAATGGGCCCTTGAAGTCTGCCTCTCCAATACATTATGCAATGCCCTGGATTGTGAACTGATAATGGGTCTGTTGATGGCACATGAACAGAACTGTATGTGTTTAGTTGTTTGGTGCATTAGCCAACATTTGGAGCAACGGCACACTTGAGCACCTCTGCTCGTGCATAGCGCCTCTTGCATCGGAGTTTCATCGACTATGACGCAAGTTGCCCAGAAATGCTCCTGGCTGCTTCTGGATATGAGCAGCATGTCTGCTCATTCGACTTGCTTACTTGGATGGAGTACCTGTTTACTGTGGAAGGTTCTGATGGCCTGCTGGAGCTACTGGCATTCCACTGTGCATGTGCTATTTTTATTCTGAGGAACCATTGTAGATGTGCTTTGGGAAACATCGTGAAGGCTATTTATGTTTTTCCCTCTGCTTTACGCACCATATATACTGGTATTGGATCTTTTATCACTATTTGGTATATCAACAATGCGCTTTGGCTCTACTTACCTTGGCTTTCGGTTCACCTATGAGCTGTAGAACTGGCCAAGGGGAGGGTGTCACGTGGCCCTTGGGGGCATTGTCGTCTCCACAAAGTTACCATGAGCTCTGCAGACATTACGTGGCATTGCGCACGTTACTACATAGCTTTGTTACTGCAATGATTTTGTGCCCTTTTCACATGAGAACAGTCTGCTGTGTGCATTCTCTGTCTGTTACCGGTATTTGGTCAGAACATTGTGAGCAAGGTTGATAAACAATGCCCTTGTTATTCTGTTCTGGTCAGGCCTTAGCACCTAGACAAAACATACTGAGGCAGCTGCTGTGGGGACAACAAACTTTGGTCTTGTGGGGATACGCGAATAAGTAACAGACACTTGGAGAGGGACCTTTCCAGGGAGAAGAGCGAGACAGCACCTATGATGTAGATCTACCATCTATAGGCTAAGGTAGGTGGTCTGCTGGCAAAGCCCAGAGATCTTCTAATATATAATAATACTTTTCTTTAGCAAGGGGAAGGAAGTGAGGATCTCTAGTCTTTTCTTTATTGTCTTTTCATGTTGGCATCTCCCTTCATGATACATGGACTAGCTGTTATGCTGACTGTATTTGTGCTATGCATTTTCCTGCTTGTTGTGGCAGTTATACTACATGTTAGGGCACGTTAGTCAAAATAAATATTTTAAACTGTTCCATGTCTCTGTCAGATCTTATTGTGGCCAAGTACAAGAGTGCGTGCGAAAAAGTGTGTCTTGTTACCGCGATTCCCAAGAGATCAGGGAGTGTTGTGTTCTGGGGTGTCTCATCACTTGTTTCTCTGTGTGTGAGTAGGAGAGCAAGTGAAACACTATAGCTAGTGGGTACTGGGCTTCTGGGTACTAAGGTGATAGGAGTACCTGTATGCCATGGTCCTACAATTCTGCGCATAGTTCTGTTCTTGGGCCGAATCCCTGCAACAGGGGGACATAAAGTACAGGATATCGATCGCCTCTTCTGCCCATGTGCCGGAAATCGCTGCATATATACCCAGTCTATCAGACCATACTCTATCAATTATGAGCTGAACTCTCTTATGATAAGGATCCCTATGCCCCTCGATCCAGATGTATACCCTGCGTGTACGCACATTTCGTATTCACATCGGTCAAGGCTTTGCACATATTGCCCATTAGATGGTTTTCCTGTAGTAATACAATGTCAGGGGAGTGTCTTTTCATAAAATTAAGTACTATTCCACGTTTAATTTTGTCCTCCAACCCATTTGCATTTCAGGTCATTAGTCGGATCTCAGGGAGGGATTGGCCTGTCATAGGGGTGCTGTGACCTCGGCTACCTGCCATCCCGGATTCCAGGCCACTGAGTCATTATTGTGCATGAGACAGTGGTCATGGTAAGAGAAGTATAATGGTGTACAATTACTGCCTGTTTCTTAAACTTTATGAGAAAGCAAAATACATAGATAAAAAACATTGGAAAATTCCTAATTTTGTCACCCTTACTCTTATTAAATCTACCCCCACCCCGCATCCCTGCCTGATGGATCCCCAACAGCCCGCCCCCTCAACTCAGCAGACTGCCTGTCGACCTGACCCAACCTAACAAACGTGGCGAGCGTGGGCTTCCCAACCAACTCTCCCTCCCTCCCTTTTTTAGCTCCAACTCTTAATAATTAAGTATACGGTAAGCAGCTGGAGCAGTAGTAGACTTTTAGGTCGATGGTGACCGTAACTTCAGTCAGTGTGAGCCATTTAAGAGAATTAGTTGAGGTACTAATCCCATCAAAACTCTGCAACACCAGGGAATGACCCATGGAGGTTGAAGTACCTTGTGTCTGTGATCTCTCAAATGAGTTCAAGAGAACAAGAAAGAATCCCCTCTATCCACTCTCCATCAGTCTCACACAGTAAATTGCTGGAAGGCGAAGCTTTTCAGATTTTGGAGTGCCAATGTTGAGCAGATACCAGTTTATTAGGATTGGTTTCTTCTGGAAATCTCTCATAGTTCCAAAGTCAGCAACACAGCCTTGCCTGGTCAGGTTTTCTTGCTCATGAACAGTGAGTAGGATCTACCTGCTTGAAAAAGATAATCTCTTCATAGGCTGCTTCAAAAACCTTTGGAGTAATATGATATCCCTTAACTTAGCTATGAGCAATAGTCACTTTTTATTTTTGCATTTTCTTAAGTGGAGATACTGAACAGATGAGAAATTCACCTTTCTGTTGACCATCTTGATCTTTTAACCAATGAGCTCATTCACTTTAGGGTACAAATTAATCCTGGTTGTCATTGGTTACGACTCAGCACTCTGCTCTGATGTGTTGTTATTTTCGGAAATCTTAGTGTTTTATATTAATAATGGTCCTTGATAACGAAACACTTGATTTGCTGTACCACAGAATGAAAGGTTGAATTTCTTGTGGTATTTTAGGCATATATGATTGATTTCTCAAAGTGTTACAACTCACTGGATTAGATGAAATATATGTATGTAATTAGCAACACACATTTAACACTCATTTAGCACTGTTGTGTCATTATTTTTGTTCTAACTACCAATTGCGCTATTATTTATTAGATGAAAACACGTTTGAGGAAAGTGCAGCCCCAGTGTTCTATAAATGAATCAACTAAAACTTACAACAATTGACAGAATCAAAAACAGGAGGCTGCAGTTGTTTCCTTTACTGTGACTGAGTCCAGAAGTCAATTTAATAATATTGTAAGTTATTAGCCTTGGAGATGGCAGTGTATGTTTCATGAGTACGCACCCATATTCCCCAGGGGACATCGGATTGCCTAATATTTTTAATAAATTGGGGCAAATTGTTTAAAAATACACGCACCACAGTTCAGCTCCCAAAGTGGCTGCTCTGCTTTGCATGACAGGGAGGGAGCAGGAGAGTGCCATGTCTTCAGAGATATGGCTCTCTCCTCTCCTCTCCCTAGTGCAGGCGCTGATTTCAGCTGCCGAGCGCCACACAAACACATTAGCGCCATATCCCTAGGGTGTGTGCATGAGTCTAGCATAGATTTTGTACAGGAAGGGTACCCCCATGAACGCCCATGTTCAACCCATGTAACGCGCCCTTGACACTAAGTAACGCAAATCAGTGCTTTGCACTGCTTTACACTACTTTTAGGGTACTTTCCAGCGCAAAACAAGTTTTTTCCCCAAAAACATTTTGTGCTGGTCAGCGTCACTTTTGTGACGGTAACCCAGCACAAAATGTTTGAAAATCTTCCCCATAGTTCAAATTCAGGCAAGGTGACAGAATCATGTATTACATAGTGCATAAAAGGTGTCAGCAGATATTATATATTGTTGACAATAACACAAGTCATATTGGTCAGTGTAATACAGATAGTTAATTGTTCTCAGCTACAGGCAGGAAGTACATGGTTCTTTAGGCTGATCTTGAAATCTTTTAGGGAAGCAGGCAGACGGAAATTCAGTGGGAGGAAGTTTTCCATTTTAGAAGCATTCCACAAGAAACAGGCCATCATGGTAGTTCTACGGTCAGACTGGGACAGAAAATAGGCACCAAAATAAAAGTGGCCCCCATGAGCGCAACAGATAGCTAAACAAGTATTTGCAATGCAATAGGTCTGTCATTTACGTACGATTGTTTGCATTGCAAATGGTAGGCAGCACAGTCAACGGGAGGGAGGGAGGGCGGGTAAGTAGGCACAGACAATGGGAGGGCGGGTGGGGGGAGAGGAGAAGGCACGGACAACGGGAGAGAGGGCGGGGAGTGGATAAGAGGGCACGACAATGGGAGGCACCAAGGCATGTCGTGCCTGCAATAGGAGAACCTCATTAAATAAAATAGTGCTCACAGTCTAAATAAACATGTACCGTGTAACAACCGAGGTAAAGGGGTCAGTCGTTATGGGAGGTGACAAATGAAGAGGGGGCGGTACTAAGGAGGGACTAACAAGCCTATTGATGAATCAGAAGCCAGCATTTAGGACGAACAATGACACAATAACACAAGCCAAAGGCAAATATAGGCGGAGTGTAGGTGGGGCTTCTATTCCCTAATCCTCTACGATAAGTCTTGCAGAGTAGCGCATGTGCGCTGGCTCTAGGCTAGACCTAAAAAGTGGCCCACATTTGCAATTAGGGCAGTTGTGAACTTGTAAAGAGACATTGTATAGGTGTTTTGCAAGGTATGCTTTATATTCTTGAAATCGGATAGTTCGACATTTTTACAGCATCCTGTTGTACTGGCCCACGATTTTTTAACGCGGGTGGTAGATATTAAGAGCTGAGAAGTGAAAGTGATGAGATGCATTCTTTGAAACTTGAATTAGGGACAATCTGTAGTATCAACTGAGAAGCGTTGCTCTTGTTTGCTGCCTTAAATGATTCATTCAGGCTTATCAGCTGGTAAGAGAACATTGATGACTGCAGCATACATGTGGGATAATTGGCTGTGGCATTGAGGATGTTTTAAATATTTTCATGAAACATACATTTTCTGGGGTCTTTTTAATGTTTTGGTAGGATAGGTGAAGTGTCTTTTAGAAGTGAGGGCCTGATTAGGATGGCGGCGCGACTGCCACTGACAGGCTGTCGGTGGCGGTCTCACTGCCATTGGAACCATTTTTACCGCGCACCACATTTGGATGGCGGGCGATGTGATGGCGGTCAGAAACACTGACCGCCACACATCCGGCGGGTTCCTTGCAATCCCTGCAATGGTGGCGGTGCCTACCAGGCACTGCCATAGGGATTACGATGTCCCTCCCCGCCAGCCGTTTCATGGTGGTTCACCCGTCATGGAAAGGCTGGGCAAAAGGGATATCGGGGGCCTGTAGCGGGCCCCCTTTTCCCCTGGCCCTTGATTTTGTGTTTAGGGAGCAACATATCCCTGCACCATGTGGCTGGCACCGCTTGGTGCCTGCCATGTAGTGCAGGGATATGATCCCTGTCTATTTCTTGTTCTGCGGCGTGTGCTGCAGCACCCGTTGCAATACAGGAGATAGGCAGTGCGACCACCTTGGAGGCGGTCGCATCATAATGAGGTTGCCGGGACCGCCGACAGCATGTCCGGTGGTCCTGTTCGTCCGCCCGCCATCCTAATCAGGCCCTCAGTGTCATCGTATAGTTTAATTCATTGATGTGTTCTTATTGCCATGTACCATCGGATTAAGATGTTTCTGTGTAATAATTGCTTCATGGCACTCTCCTGTATTTTGCAGGGTGTTATGTCGTCCTCTATGTTGATTGTGTAGTATGAGAAGTGTTTTTAAATTTCAAGTTCAACAGTAGATCATATTTTGGAACTTGAATTTCTGATGTGTGATTTTTCTGTCGTGAGGGTGCTATAACGTTGACTGTGGTGCTTATTTTGCAGCGTAGGGCATCTGCGGCACCCTTTTGATAGTTTGACCTTGAACTTTTCTGTAGTGGTGCAGAAGTCATTACCAGGAAATAACTCATGAATCTCTTAACATGTTGACTGATGGATTTTCTAAAACTGTACTTGGGATTTGATATCACTGTTTCACCTCTTGTAGCAGAAGTCTTGAGATTATGTAGTAGTACTGTTCTGGCATGACATTTCACCAACATGCAACATGAAAGTCAGCAATAAAGGCAACATGGCCCCTATATTTAGATTGCATTGCCTAAACAGTTACAGTTCTCTATTGTCCAGGAACTAAGATGGAGTGCATCAAATGTGTTTACAGATTTCCAAGACACTACAAATGCCAGGCCTTAATTCAATCAAGCAACAGTGAGTAAACTAGAAGGATTATCTTATGCGCATGACATTTCAACATTGCTCATGAGATAAGCTACCAGATTTTTATGAGGCCTGTGCCGTGAACTCCACTACGTTTGCGGAGATTTCACAACTCTGTGCTCCATGGAGCATGAGGAGCGGAGTTTTTTTCTTGCTCACCAACGTTAAATTGGCGAATGCGAGTGAGGAAAATCCAACGCTAGACCACCTCCCAGTGAGATTTCCCAACGTGGGCGATTGCGGATGGCTGCGACTGCTTGCGTTGAGAAACCTTCTGTTCACATTGAGGAAGCTGCCGCTCGAGTAGAATATCTACTCGAGTGGCAGAAAAAGGTAGCGCCATCTTGCACTGCACGTGCTCCCGTTCGTGCTGATTTTCCAGCATGGGACAAACACCTGGCGCTAAAAATCAACGCGAACGGCTCGACCTAATGCACTTTGCCGCATAGCGAAACTCCATGAACTCTGTCCAGGTGTCATTTTTATTACCTTAAATATTGTCCCACAAAACTATTGTGTCGCCAATACTGTTTACAAAAATATCACCCCTTGAAGTTCACAATTGAAAACCTAGACCCAATTGCGCGATATTTTTGTAAATTATATTTAGGCTATTAAATGTATATCACACAAAACGTTTTCTTTAACAATATTCTGACAAGTAACCCTCCACGAGAACTAAAAAACTTTTTCTGAAATGTATTAATTTCTCAGTTTAACTGCAAATGATACAGGTGGCATTGTTGTGTTTCCCTTAATGGCTAGTGCGGCGGATGTAATGGATAAGTCATTTTTTCGAGAAACAGTAGTGTGTCAAGATTAATTGGCATTAGCAACATGGAAATATAACGGCCCTAGGGCATGGAGGCACTGTAATATCAAGAGAGAAGATCTAATACATCTGATCTGCACCTGCCCAGGTCTGCAAACAATCAGACGGAGATACCTAAAGCGCTGTTTTAATGAGACAAACATATGCACCTGCAGGGAAGCTGTAATAGCTGTTTTAATCCCAGTGATCCTCAGTTAAATTGTAAAGTCATGAAATTCTTAGACATAACCTGTCCAGAAACCCCAAAAACAGCCCTCACCTGCTGACGGAAATATGATACAGTACACACAATCATGTCGGTGATAACATAGGACACTACAAAAATGGAAACTATTGATGTTTGTATAAATATTCAATCCTGCACAGGTGTTTTAATATTTGTTTTAAAATCAGAAAAATGTCGTTATGATTGTCAGCCAAAGAAATCTGGAATGCTGAACGTATGCATTTAAAGTTCAATTCAATTCAAATTCCTTTATTCGGTTTTCCAAAATTAGAAAAACCATAAAAGTACATTTAAAAATACATAAAAGCAATAGTTAAAACTACATCTTGTTTAACCCCTTGGCCGTGGCGGTAATTCCGCCGTGGCGCTAGGGGGGAGGGAGGGGCCGCGTGGCGCCGCCATGCTGGTGACGGAACCACTCCGTCACCAGCCACGGGTGGGCTGTGCTAATGACGGAGTGGTTCCGTCACGGCCCCACCCGCCCATTAAAACACGCCGCGCAGGCGCGAAATTATTGCCGCGCAGGCGCGGCGGCCGGGCCGTGATGGAACCACTCCGTCATTAGCACAGCCCACCCGTGGCTGGTGATGGAGTGGTTCCGTCACCAGCACGGAAGGGGTTAAAATTTCAGAAGTTAAAAAACAATGACAAGCGAACAAGAAGATAAAGTGCTGAGATTCAATCCTACGTTAAGATGCTGGTGGAAAGCAGGTGCAGGTTATGAATGGGAGGAAAGTGCAAGGTTTGTTTGAGGAGTCTTAACAAAACAAAGCTTAATCAAGGTTTGACCTATGCTTAATACAAAACTTAAGAAAACAAGCAATGTTCTTTGCATAACATTCTTCCTCCAAGAATTGTAAGGTAAGGAAAGCTGGGGGACATCTGCGTAGACCCAATATTTTTAAAATTGGTAATAGCCAACACTTCCAAGGTTCTTTATAGAATTTACAAAATAAGACCACATGGATCGGGGATTGAGTGGATGATTCATCACAAGGACAAGTCGATAAATTGTTTGACCAATCGTTTGTTTGAGGAAAGGTCACCAGGCGATGGAAAATGTTAAACCTAAAACGAGTCAGCAAGAATCTATCATAACCGCTCAGTTTAAAAGTTAAATAAGGTTGAATAACCAGAGTAGTTTGAATAGTTAACATATGCTGAACCGAGGTTTTACTTGCCTCGGTGACTAATCGGGATTGGTCCATATGTGACAAACATAATTATTTCAGCTCCTTTCTCGATAATTCTGAAATTGTTGTGGGGAAATGGTAATACTTTGCCAAGCCCAAATCATATAAACATTTTTTAACATAAGCGAGCCAACTGATCCTGTGCCCGTTTTCGAGCAAAAGGCAGTCGCTCAAAAGGCTTCGGCTAAGTTCGTTTTTTGTGGACGACCAAACACGGTGCCACAAAAGAATAGGTTGGAGTTTAACAATGTCGGATACATAAGCGAGACCCAATTCTAAGTGGCAAGAAAAAGTCGAAGAACTTCACGGAACTGCGAGAAGAAATCTCACAAAACTGTTCTCACTTTTTGTAGGGCGTCCACCTTTCCATGTCCCCACAACCCGGCTCCATAGGTTACGATGCGGATACATTTTGCTTGATGAATTTTGATCAATTCAGTAGGTGGCCTTTTACCTAGCATTTGTGCAAAGGGGGCTAGTAAGGTTGTTGCCCTCAGGAAAAGCAATGTTCTTGCCTCAATAGCCTGTTTCCAAGAACACTTGTCATCTATTAAAATCCCTAAATAAGGGTACGTATTTGTAATCTCCAGCTTTGTGTTTTCAATAAAAATGTCCCTTGTTTTCTTGGGTCTAGGTCCTGAGAACATTACAATTTTTTTGGGATATTTATTCTAAGGTCTAAATTGGCCATAAAACTGTGATACCTCTCCAGGGCACGTTGAAGTTCCAAGGGAGTTCGAGCTAAAATCACGGCATCATCGGCATAGAGAAGGGCTGGTATGGGGCGTTTTCCGATAAGAGGCAGGTCCTGGCACCCCTTTAACATAGCAAGTTCCAGACCATTGGTATAGAGTGTAAAAAGAAAGGGCACCAGGACACAGCCCTGCCTTACCCCCCTCTCCACGCCGAATGCAGCCGTGAGTTCCCCCTCCAAGCCGTACCTCACTCTGGCCGTAGCGACAGAGTAAAGTTCACGAAGGAAATTTACTAGGGGGAGTCCTACTCCCATTTCTGAGAGGAGTGACCATAATTTAAAGTGGCTTACGCAGTCAAAGGCTGCTGTTAGATCAACATAAGCTATTTAAAGATACCCACCCTTTGCACTAACATACTTGCCCACTAAGAGGGTGAAGTTAAGGGCTTGCTCCACTGTACCCAATCCTTCTCTGAACCCATACGGGAGGTCGGAGACTATATTAAAGTCATCTGCCCAGTTCTGAAGACAATCAAGAATTATACGACCCACTACCTTACCCAGGGAATCTAGCAGGAAAATGGGACGATAACACGATTGTGTTTAAAAAGGTCAACAGGGACCCCATCGGGGCCAGGAGCCTTTACCCCCTTGCTAGCTAATAGTGCATGCTCCACTTCCGCATAAGTAAATTCAAGGGGAATGGGGAACACAGATTGAGTAGAATCAGGGCCTGTTCTACCCATAACAATGTGGGGAGGATGCTCCTGAGATGACAGGCCAAATATCCGCGCAAAGTGTTGTACCCACGTTGCTTCGTCAATAGCTATTTCTATTTTAGAATGATCCCTCCCACCCGAAAGGAAGGGAGATTTAATAACTTTCCAAAAGTTGGTACTATCCTTCATAGTGCACCCTTTGTGCAGTTGTTCCCATAGGTCATTTTTCAATTCAACTTTTCTAAGTTTTATGGCCTGATTATATGCCTTTCTAAGCCTAACAATTTCCTCTTTATCCCTTTCTGATTTGTGGAGGGATACTTTTAAGTTAGAGTATGCTTTTGTGCACTCTTTGTTAAACCACCCTTTCGTGTTGTCCTTTCTCGATTTTAATTTAAGGTGGAGGGCTTCTTTTACTACTCTTGTTATAATTGAAAATCTGGCCAGAATCTCTTCATTAGAGGTGGCAGAGTCTAAACACTTTTCAATTGAAGGTAACGCTTTCTTCACTACTTTTGTTGTAATTTCGGTTGGGTCTATTTTATTCCACTTAAGCGAAAACCCATTTAGTCTATCCAAAGTTAAAGTTTTTTGCCCTAGGATACTCATGAGGTTAGGCTTTTCTGCCCTATTAGGTAAGGATAGTGAAAGGCTATTGGGAAAGTGATCACTAGTGGCATTGTCGTGGGTTCGAAAGTCCAGGAGGCTAGACGCAGCATTACATGAAACAAAAATTTTATCAATGATGCTTAAAGCCCCCCTGCCATTAAAAGTATAAGACAGTGGGACTGGGGGAACTACTAGTTCGTTGGCCAATCCAAGTTCCAAAACAAATACTATTTCATTCAAAAGATTACCAATAGTTGTATGGGGAAAATGGATTCATCCTGAAGACCACAATTTATGTTGTTTATGTTCCTACAGGTTGATAAATTAAAATCGCCGCCCCATATTATTGTCAGAGTTTTGTTATTAATTATATTTGTTTTTTAGTTCTTGTAAGGAATGAAAAATATCGTTTAGTACTGTTATTAGCTCCACCTGCAGAAGGTTATTATAAAAATTGACAAACACAAAGATGAGAGTTTTGTTCATTTTGAGTATCAGAATCTGGAAATTAGGTTACAATATTAATGGGACAATTTCCTTGATCTCTAGGCAATTTGAGATGAATGTTATCAGGCCCCCTTTGGATCTCCCAGAGGATGAAGGTAGTGCATACGAGGAATAGGTTTTAAATCCCTCTATATATATGGGTGTTCTAGCCCATGTTTCTTGGAAACAAAGGACGTTGAAATTCCCAACAAATTCAAGCCAGATTTTGTTGGTCACTTTGGAACGCAGGCCTGCCACGTTCCAGTAAACTAACTTAAGACTAAATTCTCCAGAAATACTAGAGCGAGCAGGTAGTTCAATTTCAAGTTCAGGAATTTGTATAGCGCACTACTCACCCAGAGGGTCTCAAGGCGCTTGAGGGAGGGTGGGTGCATTATTTATCGAAAAGCCAGGTTTTCAGCTGCTTTCTGAAGGAGAGGTGGTTCTGTGTAAGGCGGAGGTGAGTGGGGAGAGAATTCCAGGTTTTGGCCGCTAGGTATGAGAAGGATCTTCCTCCCATGGTGGATCTATGGATGCGGGGAATTGCGGCGAGGGCTTGATTGGATGATCGTAGTTGGCGGGTCGGTGTGTAGAAGGACAGTCGAGTGTTGAGGCCTTCAGGTCCTAGGTCGTAGAGGGCTTTGTGTGCGTGGGTGAGGAGACGGAACGTTATTCTCTTGTTGACGGGGAGCCAGTGGAGGTCTTTCAGGTGGCCGGAAATGTGAGCATGACGGGGGATGTCCAGTATGAGTCTGGCTGAGGCGTTTTGGATGCGTTGGAGTTTTTTCTGTAGTTTGGTTGTGGTTCCGGCGTAAAGGGTATTTCCATAATCCAGTCGGCTAGTGACCAATGCGTGGGTGACTGTCTTTCTTGTTTCGGTGGGGATCCAACGGAAGATTTTTTTGAGCATGCGTAGGATGTTGAAGCATGAAGATGAGACGGCGTTGATTTGTCTGGTCATCGAGAGGGAGGAGTCAAGGATGAAGCCCAAGTTACGTGCGTGATCTGTGGGTATGGGTGCTGTGCCCAGGGCCAGTGGCCACCATGAGTCATCCCAGGCAGAGGGGGATGATCCTAAGATGAGGACTTCCGTTTTGTCCGAGTTTAGTTTTAAACGGCTGTTCTTCATCCATTCGGCTACTTCTTTCATTCCTTCGTGTAGATTGGTTTTGGCGGTGTTTGGGTCTTTGGTGAGGGAGAGGATCAGCTGGGTGTCGTCTGCGTAGGAGATGATGTTGAGGTTGTGTTGTCGCGCGATGGATGCGAGGGGACTCATGTAAACGTTGAAGAGGGTGGGACTAAGTGATGATCCTTGTGGTACGCCGCAGATGACTTCGGTGGCCTCTGATTTGAATGGGGGGAGGCGGACTCTCTGGGTTCTTCCGGTGAGGAACGAGATGATCCAATCCAAAGCTTTTCCTTGTATTCCGACGTTGCTGAGGCGGTGTATGAGGGTGCTATGACAGACTGTGTCGAAGGTGGCGGAGAGGTCAAGTAGGATGAGGGCGACTGTTTCTCCGTTGTCCAGTAGTGTACGGATGTCATCTGTAACCGCGATGAGGGCGGTTTCGGTGCTGTGTTTGGCTCAGAAGCCGGACTGTGAGGGGTCGAGGGAGTTGTTGGATTCAAGGAAGGCGGCGAGCTTGTGGAAAAGTAAATTTTGCCATGTTCTGTGTCCCTACGTGTTCCCCATGTTATGTTATATGTGCACGATTAATATGCATATGTATTCCCCATGATCGATTAAAGACGCAATTACAGTTGTGTCCATCTCTAGTATGCCAGTTTCCAGTTCTCGTGAAAGCTACGAGTATCAGGCCTATGTAAAGCTACGTTGCCACGTTTCACAGTGTGCACGTTATTTCATTGTAAAGTCCCCGTTTCTAGGCCTCAAAAGGGCCCAGACTCAGATTCAGCTCCTGTCTCCTGAACCCTCGCTGAGGAGCGATACAGCCCCCACCTGTATCCCTGACCCTTCACTTACTTCCTGCCTCACAGTGCCCGGCTCGGCCTGGCTCTGCCTGCCAGTCTGCCAAGAGTATGTTATGATTCTAGTTATCAGTCCAGCTCTCCTTCTCTGCATTCCTAAGCTACTGAATCGCATCAATAGTTTCCGTCACAGTCTAGCTTTTACGTCTCCATGTAAGAGAAATACTGTATTAATGGTCATTTAATATTCCTCAACACACACTACATGTAGAATAATGCATGCACCAGTCTTAGTGTCTGTTAGCCTTTGCCCTGATAACTTTTGGATTCTATCAACATGTTCTCTAAACATCAGATACCAGATAGTGTTTAGGTACATGTCGCTGTGACTCTCCAGACTTTCGTCTCTCCTTCTAGCTCAGAAGTCATAGCCCCCAGCTTCTCCCTAGTAACACGTCATCATCAGTTTGCGCGCACCACTAGGTTAGAGGTCCCGGCTCCTTAGGTAGCCCCCTCCATGTTTCCGCCCCATTTATGACATATTCTGTTACGTCTACATCACATGTCTATGTATACGCCTCCTGTTACACCCACTTTCATCCTTATCTTTCGCGACTGTTGCTAACTCCACCCACTGTCACACCTATTGTATGTACTGTAATGCAATTGTTTTAGTATATATACTTGTGTATTGTTATTAAAAGTCAGCGCGCTCATTCCAGCTCCTGCCCGACAGCTGTCGGGGCCCCCCTGTTGGCTAGCCATCCCAGATCTTGCCCGTGCAGGTTGTCCTGTTCCTGTCCTTTATGCTGTATTAAAACCTGCAAACTCCTACTACCTCGAATCTTGACTCTTATTTATTGAGCTATCTGTTATTGTTATGTCCAGTCAAAAATAGAGGTATTATTTATTTATTTACCACATAATGGCGCCCGAATAGGGACTTGCCCTTTCCCCACGCGCCGGTGAAGCCACGCAAGCCCCCTGATCCTCTGCAGCCGTGACGGAACCATACCGTGCACGTGCAGATATTTCTGCTTCAAGTATCCCTCAGGCCCACGGAGGAGACGGAGGTTGCGGTCCAGCATCCAGACGAGGCGGTGGAGGAACGCGGCGAGTCCCGACCAGAGCCCAAGCCGAGAGTCCAAGGTCCGAGGTATCCGGAGGCCCACCCGTAACAGAAGTCCGAAGTTCGTCCGTCCGTCATCGTAGCAGTCCAGTCCAGTCCGAGGCCTTCCGTTCTTGCTGCCCGGTGAGTACCGTTGCTGGGGTAGTATCTAGACAGGGTCAATTGCATTGTCTCTGGTCCGTGGGTTTGGGTACACAGATCCAACACGAAGTGTCCACTTAGGTGGATGCGGGTCCTGACGTGTCTCTTTATGAGACCGGTACGTTTCGTACTGTTTTAGCAGTGCATCTAGTTCCTGTTCTAGTCCGTTCTGTTCTCGAGAAATTCATGTATTCTGTTTTCAGTATTCCAGGTAGTATTTTGTCAAAACTGTTATTTTAAATGTCATTCATGTATTTCAATGTCGTGGTATGAAAGTGGTGTAATTATCGTGTTCATTGTGTATTGTATTGTGTCTAGACTACAGTTCAGTCATGCCTTTGTTTTCCAAATTACGTCAGTTAAAAACTAGAAAAGGTCTGTTAGAAGAAGCAGTTCCTGTCCCGCCTAGGGACAGTCCAGGTCATTTTATGTATCAAAAGCATGGCATAAGCGCCATATTATATCTAGATTTATGGGTGGAGTACACCAAACAGTTAGAAGAAAAGTATAGATGGCCCGTATCGGGTACATGGGATGCCGAGTGCATCATGCGAGTAGAAGAAGTATTATGGAAAAAGAAAGCCAGACAGTCACAGAAAGATGCCATCGAGTTATGGCGCAAAGAATCTCATAAAAGAACCGAAAAAGAAATCAGAAAGTCAGAATTAAGTAGAGAATCCTTAGAAAGAGCCCAAGAAAGGGAACTAATCGAAATAGGTGAACGAGTTAAAACCGAACAGTCAGACAGACAGAGGAATGCCCTTATTAAGGGTATGTATCCTCTTCTTGCCGAGGGCTTGCCAAAAGCAACCCCGGAAGCACCATGTAATTTTCCGCCACCCTTAGTTCCGACCAAGCTACGTCACAAACCGACCGCAGCTGATATTTTTATCTCGTCCTATTTGGACGACACAGTCCCAGAATATGCAAATCCTGTTCCGCCAGCTCCTGTAAATAATGTAAATCCTGCTCCTCCAGTCACCGGGGCACCTGTTGCAGTACCTGTTACGGTACCCCCGGTCCAGCCCGTAGTACAAATTCCCGCCACTTTAGTCACTCTGCCAGCTCGAAGAGTATCAGTCGACGATTCCAGTTTAGGGGCCGCGGGAGGAGGTCCTCCTGGTACCCCGCCGCCAAGTAGACGTCTAGGGGCAGTCGAGTTACATGAACGTGCGTTACAGCGTACGCCTAAATATAAGTCCATTGCAGAAATCAGGCGACTTCTTACTGAATGCTGTTATGATCCAGTCCCAGGCGAGGATAGTATGGTTATATATTCCGTACGTATAAGGCAGGTGTCCGAGTATTTGGTCACCCTACCGAATATGAAAGAAGATCTAGACAGAATGTATCGTTTCATTCGTACAGGAGACGATCCAGAAAGTATTGGTGAAGTCATGTCTCTCAGGAAAGCTGAGATCCAGTTCATGTTATTAAAGTTTCTGATCAATTGTTTAATACGGGAACAAGATTCCCCGACTAAAGATCCGACCGAAATGAGAATTCTGACAAAGTGGAGTGATAATATAGCCGAGGGTAAGCACAAGACACTCAATAGTATAGAGAGTATGTACAAGAAAATACGTAAAGAAATAATAAGGTTACACGAACAACGCAAAGAAGCGCAAGTAAGCGAGAAAGAAAATGACTCTTCTACTGAAGAGGTAGACGACGAGAATACCGCCAGAATAGCGTATGTAGGTAAATCTAGAATTCCAGACCGACATTTACGCCTAGAACACAAGAAAACTGTTCATCTTCCAGCACCAGAACAAGGTTCTCTAGAACAAGTATTTCAAGCTACCGATCAAATTCTGAAATCACGAATCGGTTATAGTGAATTAAGTACTATGCATGAACAAGAACTAGCCCGATCAGCAGTCCGATGGATTACTGATTCTACCACTTTTCCAGACGAAATAGTGGCACAAATGTTTCTGAAACTGCCCCCAGCCGAGCAGCGACTGGTGGGTATGTATATGATCCAGCACCTCATTACATTGTATGAGGGTCAACATTCTGATCCAGGTCCGTTACATGATATCCTGAACGAGTTACTCCAGTATAGATGGAAAGGTTTAGGTACTGGTTTAATTAGTGTCATTCTAGAACAGCGCCACAAATATAGAACGTTTTTGAACCCGCATTTTGTTCATGGCTCACCTCCAGAAAGTAAACCGTTTTACATAGATAGACAGCATCCGTTACGAGAAGTACACCCAGTTAGGACACCAGATGGTGAAATGCAACGAGTATTTGTTTACACCCCAGTTACCAAGATGGAACTCTTAGAAATGAAGAAATTAATTCCCTGTCACGACAAAGATCCAGCAGGGTTCCACCGAGAATTAAAAGACATGCTCCGTATGGGAGAATACACGTATCCAGATATTATTAAAATGTTAAAAGTCCTGTTGCCCGCAGGGGTATACGAAAAACTCAAGGAAAAGGATTGGGAGGTGGGAGAGAAAAAGATCGATTGGACAGCTCTAGAAGCTGAAGATAAGATACGAGTACCAGGTACCGGTCTTGGAGACAAATGTAAAGAATTACCAGAACTATTAATACAAGTTTTGCCTAGATTATTAGCCACTAAAAAGGAAGACTGGGATGCAATCTCAGCCTGTAAACAGAAACAAGACGAAGATACTAGTGATTTTTATTCTAGATTTGAGAAATGTTTTAGCATCAACAGTGGTTTGAAGACGAGTAGCGAGTCATACCCTCATCTTTTTGTTACTAAATTAGTCGAGAATTCAAGTCCACAAGTTAAAAATCGAGTTTTGAAAGTCGAAAGTACTTGGCAAGCTAGTACCCCGTCCCAGATGTTACAGATGCTCCAGTATCACCAGAATAGAATCAGAGAAGAGCAAGAACACGAGAGAAGACGTATGAATGACACGAAAATGAAAGTACTAGTTGCACAATCTGTTCCTCAAGACAGTCAGAAGAGGGGTCCGAATCAAGCCAGTCATCCTGCAGCTCCCGTTAAAGGGACATGCAATTACTGTAAACAGCCAGGTCATTTTATAAACGAGTGTGCAGTTCTGAAACACAATATAGCCACTGGTAAAACTAAAGAAAGACCACGTCCGCTTAGACAAGAACAAGTTTCACAGACTTCTCAGCCACAGAATGCACAACAGACAGTTCCAGCACCGCAGCCCATCGCTGCAACACAGCATGTTACACAGCAGATGTACCAGTATGCTCAGACAGAGTATCCAGAGTATCAAGCGTACTCATGAAACAGCCTAGAGAGGGAGGTAGGCTTGCCTCTCATCGAGATTCCTGTAGATCAAGAAGGTCCCTATGTTCACAGTCAAGTATTAGGGAAAGACAGAAAGTTTTTGATTGATACAGGGGCAAGTAGGACTACCATTAGTCACAACGAGGTTCCAGGGGCTCCGCTCTCAGGCTCTAGAAATGTTTCCCTTGGATTTTCAGGAAAGCCAATTGTTAACGAGATTTCCAAACCAGTTACTCTAGAAGTAGGTCCATTGTCCCGAACTACTGATCTATTGCTTACGAAGTCATGTCCAGAAAATTTGTTAGGTATTAAGACCCTGAAAGAATTAGGTGCAGTTATTTGTTGCTCCCCAGAGGGAATACGTTTGTTTTTACGTGACTTCAAGGGTCACTATGTATTACGAGATTTTGATCCGAGATTGTCAAATGTCCCGCAACATCTATGGGCGCAAGGTCCAACTGATGTTGGTTTCATGCAAATCACACCCCATCGTGTGACTCTCAAGCAAGGTATAGTCTTGCCACGAATCAGACAGTACAGATTGCCACCTGAGGCTGTAGCAGCCTTATCCAAAATTATTGACGAGCTTATGGCTCAAGGAGTAGTTGTAGAAACTGACTCCAATGTATGTAATTCTCCGATCATTCCAGTCATGAAACGTACTGATCCAAATGCACCCCCAGTATATCGATTAGTGATTGATCTTCGAGAACTTAATAAATGTATCATTCCCCAGTATCCAGTTGTTCCAGATATCTCATCCCTATTGACAGCCATTGATTCTGAGGCTACATTTTTCACAGTCATAGACCTCAAAAACGCATTTTTCAGTGTTCCAATTCATCCAGACAGCCAGTACCTTTTCGTTTTTTGTTTAAATGGAAGGAGCTATAAATTTACACGAGCTCCTCAAGGTTTCACAGAAAGTCCTAGTATTTACAGTCAAGCACTTAAGAGACAACTAGACAATATTCACATGCCAACTGACACTGCCCTGCTCCAGTATGTCGATGATCTACTGATCACAGCCCGTTCTGAACATGCTTGCGAGCGAGCATCGCTTACAGTCCTGTATTTCCTAGCCGAGATGGGGCACAAGGTGTCTCCTTCAAAGCTTCAATTCTGTGTCCAGCGAGTGATCTACTTAGGCCACTTGCTGTCCAAGTGGGGTAGGCAGTTGACACCTGACCGTATCCAGTTAATAGCGAGTCTTCCACAGCCCAAGACGCAGAAGGAGGTACGTGCTTTTATCGGCCTTACTTCTTATTGCAGACAATGGATTCCTCAGTATGCATCTCTAGCTAAACCACTGATACAGTTAACGACACAGGAGGCAGCCGTATCGACTGTCCTCCCTTGGACATCTGAACATACACTTAGTTTTAATGAGCTAAAGAAAGCTTTATGCCAAGCTCCCGTTCTAGCTACACCGAACTACAGTAAGCCTTTTACACTTTTTGTCACAGAACGTGATGGTACAGCATTATCTGTTCTTACACAAGATCAAGCCGGACAATACAAGCCCTGTGCTTATTTTTCGAGCACACTAGATCCAGTAGCCCAGGCTCTGCCTGCGTGCCTCAAGTCAGTTGCAGCCACAGCACTAGCTATCAGACAAAGTGATTCCATAGTATTAGGACATTCCTTGACAGTACAAGTTCCACACTCCGTGGAAGTTCTTTTAAACCGAACACAGACCCAGCACTTGACAATTGCACGTTTGACAGGTTATGAACTGACACTGTTCCAGCCACACATAGAAATCAGACGCTGCAACGTTCTAAATCCTGCTACACTGTTACCGTCAGTTACTTCAAATCCTGCCACACATGATTGTGTGGAAGTTGTTAACACTATGACTAAGTCAAGACAAGATCTGACAGATATTCCATTACCAGATCCAGACCTGACACTTTATGTGGATGGTTCATGTATGAGAACCAGTACAGGAGAACTAGTAGCCGCGTATGCAGTGACTACTGACACTGAAGTTATTGAAACACACCGTATTGACACCCTGTCTGCTCAAGCAGCAGAGCTAGTTGCTCTGACTCAAGCCTGCATACACGCCAAGAACCTGAAAGTTAATATTTACACAGATTCACGCTACGCATTCGGAGTCGTACACGACTTCGGAGTGCTCTGGCAGGAGAGAGGTTTCATGACTTCTCATGGAACCAAGATTCAGCATGGTTTCCTTATTCAAGCTCTGTTAGATGCAATACATTTACCGACATCCATCGCTATTATGAAATGCAAAGCACATACTAAAGTTACTGACATTATTTCCCAAGGTAATGATCTAGCAGACCGAACAGCCAAGCTTACAGCACAGACACCAGACATACCAGTTAACAAGACACCGACATCCACTCTAGAACAGACTACTTGTATGACAGTTAAGGACCCTACTCAAGATGTCATAGATATCCAGTTACATGCTACTCCCGAAGAAATCAAGAAATGGTCCGAACAAGGAGGGGTCCAGACAGATCAGGGATGGGTGACAAAGGGAAAAGCCACATGGTTTCTCCCCGACTCAATGGTTCAAGTCATTATCAATACCGCACATAGTCCTGCACATTTAGGAGAAAAAGCCATGATAGACAGTATCCAGAACATTTGGTTTAACAAGCATTTACGAGCTGCAGCCAAGCAGAAAGTCCGTACCTGTATGATATGTTGCCAGTTCAATCCAGGTAAAAGTGTCCCGGTGGAACAAGGTGGATTCCAGCCCCCTGACCACCCTTTTGAAGTCCTCCAGATGGATTATATTCAGATGGAGCGATGTCGAGGTTTCAAGTATGTCCTTGTAGTTGTATGCGCTTTGTCCAGGTGGACAGAAGCATATCCAGTCCCAGATTACACAGCCGCGACCACTGCCAAGCAGCTGGTTCGTGAATTCTTCCCCCGTTATGGACTCTCTAGGGTCGTGTATTCTGATAACGGCCAGCCATTCTCATCTGAACTCATGAAGCATGTTTCCCTTTTGTTAGGGTACCAGTGGAAGTTCCATTGTGTACGCCATCCAGAAGCAGCCGGTCTCGTAGAGAGACATAATCAAACCTTGAAAATACGTATTGCTAAAATCTGTCAAGAGAAAGGTGTGGACTGGCTAGTAGCTCTGCCAGTCGCCCTATTTTATATGCGCATGGTCGCACATTCCAGATCAGGTTTGTCCCCGTATGAGGTCGTATTCGGCCGCCCCCCAAATATGTGGGGTACACCTAGACCCCGAAGTATTACAGATATTTCCAGTAATATGCTGACAGATTACCTAGCTTCCTTGATGTCTGCCCTCCACTCTTGTCGTTCACAGGTTGCCGCCGCATTTCCAGACAATACCGAGGTGAAACCGCATGAAATCGTTCCAGGAAGTCTAGTGCTTGTCCGCAACTTTGATCGTTCAAGTCCGCTGGAGCCTCGCTGGAAGGAACCGAAGCAAGTCCTTCTGACCACCCGTACGGCTGTGAAGTTGGAGGGCCGTAAGGGGTGGGTCCATCTGTCTCACGTCAAGAAATTTCACGGACTAAAACCTAAAACTTTTGCCAAGGATTGCATTTTACCTAAAGACTGCCAAAATACTATTCTCAAGGACTGTCCCGCAAATGACATTGATACCAAGCCTCCCCTGTTAGAGGAAACTCCGCAACAGGAGTATAAAAGTAAGCTCCGGTCTAGTAAAATAAGTCAGCCAGTTTAATTGTCTAAGTCCTCCCCTAGGTGAAACGGTTAGACAGGTATCTGACATGTATGAAATAGACCCCCATAGTGAGAGAGTTAGTCAAAACTCAATCCGATGTATCGTTTTTCTAAGTTTCATATTATTTTTAAGCCTGATGGTTACCTGCACGGGTTATGCATTTCATTTATGTTTTCCAATTTCTCATGTAAATAAGTCTTCTAATGCTACAGTAGAGCACACGTTTAGTGATCTACCTCCTCACGAACTATCCTATCGTCTTGCTATGCGCAACAATTCATTTATCCGTATGTTACATTATTCACACCAGACCAGCAATGCCACTAATTGTTGGGTGTGTGGTCGACTCCCTCCTTTCCAGACACCTAAGGGAGTTCTGCCACTCTTTCCTTATCCGTTTTCACATAATGGTTCGTGTGGAGCATGGTCCACGTTAACGTCATCTTCAAATGATATGTCCCTTCTGAACAGTACATGTTTTCCAGACAAGCAAGGTCTTCCCCACAGAACAGGGTTAGATCTAGAAAATGAAGTTTATAATTTGGGTAATTATTCTTCGAATTTCATGGTCCTGAATGTTCAGTCTGATCCTACTCCAGACTTACCTGCTATTTCAGTATTACCAGTCAAAGGCGAATTATGTGTCCGAAATAACGGTTCCGTACATGTAGGACATAGTGATTGTACTACTATTGTCAAGTATAGTGACAGCGGGAAATCTATTTTTAAAGCTTCACGTCATTCTTATTTTGTTTGTGGTCAGACCGCATATGTTCGTCTGCCCCTCGATTGGGAGGGAACCTGTTACATTGCCTTCCTACTGCCACCAGTTTTCCTAGCCCCATCTGATTATCACAGAAACACACATCTAGTACACATTAGACATAGAAGGGAGATCGAGTCCCCAATTGTCGATCAAACTGAAACTGCTCTAGAACAGTATACAGATTTCAATAGAGGATTCTTTTTCTTTATAGGACCTATCCAGAATAGTAAGTTAATCCGTAGGTTAACCAGAACCCTTGAAGCAGTAGTGAATGAGACTGCCTCTGCTCTAGGTAACTTAACGGAAGAGCAATCTGCTATGAGATTTGTCGTGCTCCAAAATCGTCTCGTTCTTGACGTCATACTGGCCGATAGAGGAGGAGCATGTAGAGTCATCGGATCTAGTTGCTGCATTTTCATTCCAAATAACGCGCCGTCTGTTTATTCAGCTATAACCAGACTTCATAAAATTGCCCATCAGTTACACCAGAATCCAGGCACCTGGACATGGTCCGGTTGGTTTTGGAGTATAATTTCTGCCTGGGGATGGAAAATATTGTCATTTCTAGGTATTGCAGTAGCGATCATATTCAGTTGCTGCCTCTGTATACAATGTGGCCCTGCGATTTGCGGCATTTGTGCTACCTCTTGTATTCCTAGTCCCAAGTCCCGTCCTAGATCCCGTTCCAAGAAAATTCGAGACGAGCAAATGATACTGTATGAAATGATAGATGGTATCATGAATATTGATGTTTCCTGATGGAAACGTAGTGACAAGGAGGGAATGTGGAAAAGTAAATTTTGCCATGTTCTGTGTCCCTACGTGTTCCCCATGTTATGTTATATGTGCACGATTAATATGCATATGTATTCCCCATGATCGATTAAAGACGCAATTACAGTTGTGTCCATCTCTAGTATGCCAGTTTCCAGTTCTCGTGAAAGCTACGAGTATCAGGCCTATGTAAAGCTACGTTGCCACGTTTCACAGTGTGCACGTTATTTCATTGTAAAGTCCCCGTTTCTAGGCCTCAAAAGGGCCCAGACTCAGATTCAGCTCCTGTCTCCTGAACCCTCGCTGAGGAGCGATACAGCCCCCACCTGTATCCCTGACCCTTCACTTACTTCCTGCCTCACAGTGCCCGGCTCGGCCTGGCTCTGCCTGCCAGTCTGCCAAGAGTATGTTATGATTCTAGTTATCAGTCCAGCTCTCCTTCTCTGCATTCCTAAGCTACTGAATCGCATCAATAGTTTCCGTCACAGTCTAGCTTTTACGTCTCCATGTAAGAGAAATACTGTATTAATGGTCATTTAATATTCCTCAACACACACTACATGTAGAATAATGCATGCACCAGTCTTAGTGTCTGTTAGCCTTTGCCCTGATAACTTTTGGATTCTATCAACATGTTCTCTAAACATCAGATACCAGATAGTGTTTAGGTACATGTCGCTCTGACTCTCCAGACTTTCGTCTCTCCTTCTAGCTCAGAAGTCATAGCCCCCAGCTTCTCCCTAGTAACACGTCATCATCAGTTTGCGCGCACCACTAGGTTAGAGGTCCCGGCTCCTTAGGTAGCCCCCTCCATGTTTCCGCCCCATTTATGACATATTCTGTTACGTCTACATCACATGTCTATGTATACGCCTCCTGTTACACCCACTTTCATCCTTATCTTTCGCGACTGTTGCTAACTCCACCCACTGTCACACCTATTGTATGTACTGTAATGCAATTGTTTTAGTATATATACTTGTGTATTGTTATTAAAAGTCAGCGCGCTCATTCCAGCTCCTGCCCGACAGCTGTCGGGGCCCCCCTGTTGGCTAGCCATCCCAGATCTTGCCCGTGCAGGTTGTCCTGTTCCTGTCCTTTATGCTGTATTAAAACCTGCAAACTCCTACTACCTCGAATCTTGACTCTTATTTATTGAGCTATCTGTTATTGTTATGTCCAGTCAAAAATAGAGGTATTATTTATTTATTTACCACAAGCTGACTATTGATGGCTTTCTCAATGACTTTGGCAGGGAATGGGAGGAGTGAGTTGGGGCGGTAGTTCTTAAGTTCAGAGGGGTCTGCTGTGGGTTTCTTCAGAAGGGCGCTGAGTTCGGCATGTTTCCAGCTTTCCGGGAAGGAAGCGGAGTTGAAGGAGCAGTTGATGACATCGCAGAGATGGGGTGCGATGATGGAGTCTGCTTTGTTGAAGATGTGGTGGGGACATGGGTCGGTTGGCGATCCCGAGTGGATGGAGTTCATCAGGCGGATGGTGTCTTCGGTGGTGGTTGGGTTCCAGGCGTAAAGGTTGTTGGAGTGCGGTTGTGGTTCGGGGGTGGGTGAAGAAGGCTGGTCTTCGGACTGGTTTTCGAAGCTGTTATGTATGTCGGCGATTTTGTTGTGGAAGAAAGAAGATAAAGAGTCGCAGAGGTCTTGGGAGGGAGTGATGTCGTTGGTGCCGGCGGTGAGGTTGGTAAATTCTTTGACGATGTTGAATAGTTCCTTGCTGTTGTGGGCTTTGTTGTCGAGTCGATCCTTGAATGCTGATTTCTTGGTGGATCGGATCAATTGGTGGTGTTTGCGGGAGGCGTCCTTGAAGGTGGTCAGGTTGTCAGTGGTTGGGTTCTTTCTCCAGGTTTTCTCGAGGGTGCGACATAGCTTCTTGGATTTCTTAAGGTCATCGTTGAACCAGGGGGCCTTTTTCCTGCCTTGTCTGATCTGGTGGTTTTTCAAGGGTGCTAATACGTCAGGGCTGTGGGCGATCCATTGTGTGAGTTTGGTGGCAGCTTGGTTTGGGTCCGATGGTATGGCAGGAGGGTTTTGGTTAAGCGCTGTGAAGAGTTGGTCGGTGGTGATTTTGTTCCAGTTTCTTCGGGGAATAGGTTGTGGGGGGTTGTGGGTTGTGGTCTTTTTGTAGTTGAAGTGAACGCAGCTGTGGTCCGTCCAATGGAGAGTTGTGGTGTGATCGAAGGAGATGAGTTTGCTGGAGGTGAAGATTGGGTCGAGCGTGTGTCTGGCTAAGTGGGTGGGGGTGTCAACAAGTTGTTTGATTCCGAGATTGGCCAGGTTGTCCAGAAGGGTGGTGGTGTTGCTGTCGTTTTTCTTTTCCAGGTGGAAGTTGAGGTCTCCCAGTAGAATGTAGTTCTCGGATATGAGGGCATGTGGGCTGATGAAGTCAGTGATGTCTTCGTTACATTGTGTGCGGGTTCCTGGTGGTCTGTAAATGAGGGTGCCTCTAAGTGTTGTTCTGTGGTCGATGTGGATCTGGAAGTGAAGGTGTTCGGCGGTTGCGAGGTTATCGTCGGAGCTGGTCGTGATTCGGATGGTGTTCTTATGGGCGATGGCGATGCCTCCTCCTGTTTGGTTGGTGCGGTCTTTTCGGATGATCTTGTAAGCGTCTGGGATGGCTATGGCGATGTCGGGCGCTGATGAGGCGTTCATCCAGTTTTCTGTAAGGAAGGCGACGTCCGGCGATGTAGTGTCGAGTAGGTCCCAGAGTACCGTGGCGTGTCTGTGGACCGAGCGGGTGTTCAACAGGATGCACTTCAGGTGGTTAGAGTCGGAGCTGTCTTTGAAGGAAGTGGATTTGGTGTGGGTCCTGGTGCAGGTGAACTTGCAGGGGTGGCAGGCGAATGGTCCATGGGTGTGTCCTGGGGCAGCTTCGCAGCATTGAGGTGTGCGTCCGGGGTTAAGGGCAGAGAGGGTAGCGGCGTCATACGTTATGCGGGTGGAGTGGGATTTGCGAGGACCAGGGGGTTTGGCGCTGGGCGCGGTCCAGGCGCGGACGGGCGTAGACGGGCTTACCTTTGGCGCACCTTCGGCGCGCATGGGGCGCGTCCGATGCGCGTGAACGCTGCGCGCAGAAGCATCTGTCATATGTGGATAGTGGAAGGGGAGGGGCGAGGGAGGGTCAGCTGGGAGGCGGGAGCGGGGTGGAGATCAGGGCAGGGAGTCAAATTGATTAGATAACTCTTCATGCGAGTTACAGTTCACCAAAGAGGCTTGAGTCTCTCGAGTTAACACCATACTCCCTGTTAGAGCTATATCTGATTTCTCTAGTGAAGAATGATGGAGTGAGATATGGGAATTAGAATTACTGGTAGGGGCAGTTATACACGGGGACTTAAGTATCGATGGCCATCCCACTTGAAGTTGATCCGGTCGGGAGGAAACCGACCGAGGCCCTGGGCAGTGTAAGTTTTGTTGGGCCAGTCAATCATTATCCTCCAGACCGGAGAGCGGGTTAAATCTATTAAAAGCTGGAATAACGTGAGACTGACCATGTCCAGGCACGATAGATCTGGACCTACTAGGGCCAGGGTGTCTGGTTTGGGGAGAATAGAAAAAGCCAAGTGGCAGAATGTTAATCCTAACTGCATCTAGAAAATGGTTCCTCCCCCCCAAAAGAATTTTCCTGACCAACAACGGGGATCCAAATGTGAGGACAATACAATCTCCTGTTACCATTTTTTCACGATTGCCCACCCACTGGACCCTTCTCGCCATCTTGAACTCACAGAACAATTGTTCGGTTAGGCCTGTCTTCCTGCCTAACCAGTGAAGTGATTTGTTTCGGAGAGATTCCCAGGATTCAACTTCTATGGGATCCTTTTTTGGAACGTTTGCCAGGACAATGATATATGGGGTGGCGTCAGGGGAAAGATCAAGATGATGGTCAATAACACTGATATCCCTAATTTGGGGTAGGGAGTTTGAGGCTGGATACGGGAAAATTTGAGGAGAGTATGGAAAAGAATTAGGGCCTAGAGATTCTAATAACCTTTTAGGGGCACTAGCTCCTTCAGTGGCCGATGCACTGGTTGACGGGAAGATTTTCTCACGCTGAGCAGAATTACTTTCACGGCTAGTTAATCTGTCTGTTGTAGCTATCGAACCTTTCTGCTGAATCTCAATATCCTTATTATTAAGGGGTCCTATGTTTACGAGATTTGCTTTCCTAGTGGGTGAATTACTACCCTTATTTGCAAGTCCTTGCTCTCCTGGAAGATGATTTATAGCCAGCCCTTGGTTCAGATTACTAGAAATAAGATCTTCGATAATAGTCAATCTGGACGCTATTTGGTCCAGCCTAACTCTCAGGTAGAGATCTAGTCTTTCTACCAAGGTTGATAAGTTCTTGATGTCATTACTGTGCTGCGAAGACGTTCTGCTGGTTTCATCCTTGCCCTTACTAGTACCTTTTCTACACCCTGCCCATTTTTTCCCTTGAGAATTCTGCTTCATAGATTTTGGTGCAATAGGCACCGAAGAGAGATTAATGTCATGGACTATAGCTTTATTAGTAACATGAATATCAACAAGGGTAGGATTCTTATGCCTCTTTTGGGGTGGTTGCATTGGAGAGTCACCGTCACTCAATAAAATCTCATCAGACCTGGGCTGAATACAACCATTAAGAACGCTTTTGGAAACGGTGACTTGCTCTGGTGAGGGCCTATTGTCTGATTGGGGCAATTCAGAACTTGACCTTGAGGTACCTGCCTCTATAGATTCTTCAACGGAAGAGATCTGTTTGTCCAAAGCCCCCATTGCCCCTGTGAGATAGCTCAACAGGGTTTGCTGGGAATCAGCCAAAGGTCTATTACCTAAACAGGATTCTGGACTTTGCAACTTTCTTTTGCCCATAACTACACGCTTGGTCTAACTTAAGAGCTGTATAAACAAAGACAATAAAGATCTTATTTCTGGACCCACCCCAAAAACCAGGCACAGTTCCAGATCGAACTCTATATCAAGGTGTTAAATGTCAATTAAAAGAGGCTAACCGAAGGACGTGCAGCAATAAATGCTTACGATTAAGTTCTGTTAATGTTGCAGCATACACGGGAATAATAACGAAATGGATAGGCCCTGCCCGGCCTTAGTCGGTCACGGACGGGCAAGGACCGGCCCGCCCTTGGCACAGGCTTTGCCCGGCACTGCCCGCGCGCGTCCCGCGACGCGGGAGCCCTGTAATCCTTATAAGCGCCTCCTGGCGCTTGCTGTGGTCGTGGGCGGCATGCGCGCCGTGCTCGCCACTGGTGCTGCCGGGTAATGGAGTCCCGGAATGGCGGCGCTGGGGGCTGCACTCTGTGGCGGTGGCGGCAAGGTTTGCTGTCCGGTAAGTGGCCCCACAAACAAACAGGGCTCCATTTAAAGTTATTTTAGCAAATGTATAGCAATATATTGTGTTTCGTACATATTGTTATGGTTTTAATCAACTTAAACAATGAACTTGACTTGAATTGGCATTAGCAGGTTGTGCTTACATAAAGTCCTGCACACATGTATATTTCCCTACGGGTAAATGACATGAACATTGATTTAAAAATACAATGTGACATGATTATTGTGTCAAACATATTGCAACTATCAAAATATATAGTTATATGTTGTACAATGAAATATGATAACAGCATAGGAATTTTTCAATTCGAGGCTTTGAACCCTTTTTTTAATATATATATATCACAGTGTAGTTGCCAATATTCTAACTGTAATTTCCATCAATAATGAATTCAAACAAATGCATATATTTTCAATGTCATTGCACAATATATATATATTTTTGAGTGACATGGATATGCACTAAAAGTGATAGTATGTTTTTCATGTTTATGATTTGGAAATGTTTAAAGGAAGTATCCATGAGCTAGGGATTACTTGCTGTTTAAGAAAGGCTTTGTGTTGAAACGCGTTACAATCTATGCTGCGCAATATATTTGCAACTATATTACATTGGATTGCCTAATCCTTGTCTACATAGGAAGCAGCGTGGCTGAAGAATATATATACAGGTTTAGGAAAATTGACAATAGCCAACATACATTAAACAGCTTAACTTAATAGGTGCAAAAAGGGTAAGTCCACAACTAGATATTTTTTAAGAAAATATATCTTTATTCTATTCTTTTGATCGTTTTAATTCGTTATTGTTGTGAGAACGATTTTTTCATTTTTCAAAAAATCTGATGCATTCGGACACAAAATTATTTACATTTACTGATTACATTCATAGTTCAAAACACATGGGGCGGATGCATATGATGATGGCTAGCGGCAGAATGGGGACTACGCGCGTTTCGGCACTGCTGCCTTCATCAGGATACCGTCTTTTAGCATCATTATTAAAATCCAAGTGGATACAGTCAGCCTTGTTTAATAGAGATGTTGGCAATGGATATAATCAGCTGGAAAGTAGATTTCTCGTTTCAAACAGTGTATTGCAGACGACGCATAAAGGGTGGACAGGCAGCTGGAGCCAGCGTTTAAGAAGATTCTGCGCACGTGGTACTGTCTACTGCTTGCTCTGGTGTTTGAAAAAGTACCGGGGTGTCTACTGATAATTAGGGCACTGCCACCGCATATGACAGTGTTCTTATTTTAATGGTAGTCCTGTTGAAACTGATAAGTTTATCACAGGGCGTGTGAATGGCTTGATAGTAGCCGTAAAATTGGGTTGCTGGTAATGTCAAGGTTCTGCGAGGTAATGGATGCCTCCTAGTAATCTTGCACCGCGCAGCTGGTGTGGGGCCGTAAAATTTAAATGGCTGATAGTGCCGTAGTTCTGGGGCTGGGAATGCCTCCTGATGATCTTGCACTTCGTGGTGATATGGCGAAGCTGCAGTCTACTCGATAAAAAAAGTAGACTGCAGCTTCGCCATATCACAACGAAGTGCGAGATCATCAGGAGGCGATCCCTGCCCCAGAACTACGGCACTATCAGCCATTTAAATTTTACGGCCCCATACCAGCTGCGCGGTGCTAGATTACTAGGATGCATCCATTACCTCGCAGAACCTTGACATTACCAGCAACCTAATTTTACGGCTACTATCAAGCCATTCACACGCCCTGTGATAAACTTGTCAGTTTTAACAGGACTACCATTAAAAAGAGAACACAGTCATACGCGGTGGCAGTGCCCTAATTATCAGTAGACGCCCCGGTACTTTTTCAAACACCAGAGCAAGACGTAGGCGGCACCACGTGCGCAGAATCTACTTAAACGCTGGCTCCAGCTGCCTGTCCACCCTTTATGCGTCGTCTGCAATACACTGTTTGAAACGAGAAATCTACTTTCCAGCTGATTATATCCAGTGCCAACATCTCTATTAAACAAGGCTGACCATATCCACTTGGATTTTAATAATGATGCTAAAAGACGGTGTCCTGATGAAGGCAGCAGTGCCGAAACGCGTGTAGTCCCCATTCTGCCGCTAGCCATCATCATATGCATCCGCCCCATGTGTTTTGAACTATGAATGTAATCAGTAAATGTAAATAATTTTGTGTCCAAATGCATCAGATTTTTTGAAAAATGAAAAAATCGTTCTAAAAAAACAATAACGAATTAAAACGATCAAAAGAATAAAATAAAGATATATTTTCTTGAAAAATATCTAGTTGTGGACTTACCCTTTTTGCACCTATTAAGTTAAGCTGTTTAATGTATGTTTGCTATTGTCAATTTTCCTGAACCTGTGCTATTTCCCTACATATAGCAAACCCATTTGTTCAGTAGGGGTCCCTTTTGCTTTCCAAAAATGAAGAATATATGTATACACATATATATAATAAAATTATTAGTTAAAAATATTTTACATTATTATATTTAGAACTAATTTTATAATTTAAATAGCTTACTTTAAAGTCAATATTTATCAAACAAAACAATATTCTGAACTGTTTTTGGTCGATATTCTATTCAATGATATTTTTGTCATTTACATTTTGAATATAGAAATCCAATATTTTTGCAAACAATATTTTTGCCTCAATATTCATGTCAATCAATATTCTTGTTCATGATATTCTGTCATACTACCTCACCAGGCACATTAGCGTATTCATCGCATCAGTATCCTTTGTTTCATTGTAGAGAACCATCATGGAGGCTCGGGCGGGCAGGGATATAGAAGATGTTCTAACAGTTCACAAAAAGAACTACTCGCGAGTCACTTCTGGGTTATTAGAAAGAGCCAGTAAAAAAGTAAACAATAAGGATTTCAATTTGCCTGGCAACTCTTTGTTGTTGCTGTGGCTACCCGCTCCTTGCTCCAGTTCGCGTCCAGATTTTCCGCACCCACAATTTGATAATTTTCTCCTTTCCTTGGTTTGGATTTCTTACCTAACTTTTTCCTGCTGTGATTTATATACTTTTTTCTCTGTTTTGCACAGAACTTCTGCTAACTGCATTTGGGGTTTGCCTTCACTCGAATTTTTTTCTGGAAGTCTTTGGTGTTCTTCATAGCTTCTTCTGGAGTGAAGTTAATAGCAATATCTACATTATATGTATGTTTGCTATATGCATGGTACTCCCCATATTGCAATACATGTCTCTGCCCCGTTCTATGTAGATTATCCAACAGCAGTTAGAGAATGCTCCAGACAAGCTGACTTTAACGCGTTCCTGACTGAACACGCTCTAGGTTGTTGTTTGTTTTTCTCTTCTTCCCTCTTTTTCTTGGGAATCTGTGACTGCTCTTGTGCCCTTATTCACAAGCTGTGTAGCTCAAAAGGGAACTAAACAAAGAATAGGTACCGAAGCACACACAAGTAGTCCATATAGTTAAGATACATCAAAGTAGGTAAACTGAAGTAAATAAACTTGTAAGGCACACAGTGTTCTTCTTATGCTCATGGATGGTTTTATTCCTTTAAATTTCCAATATCTTGGTATGTAAAAAGACAAAAGCAGCTGACACGTGTTTCGTCCATTGGACTTTTTCAAACCTTGGGAGGTCTATCCGTGTTGCATCTCAAAATGAAAAGAGATTGTCAAGCTGGCTAGAGAGACAGGTGCGTCTCTAAAGTAACATCTCACTGTAGAGCAATGCGTCCCAGTATGGCATCCCAAAATGGAGTAAAGGGAACCGAATGCAGTCCAAATAGGAACAGTCAGCGGCAGATGCAGACGAGCCAAACTAGTCGCTCTGAAGAGCAAAAATGGCCTTGGTAAGCCTGAAGACCGTGTGTCATGTCGGTAGAGTACGTGTAGGTAGTGTAGGTAGATAGCCAACAACTGTTTGTGTTGTTACATAGATTAAAAGGGAAGATTGTCTCCATCTCCTGGTTTATGCACATTCTAGTCCTGGCAGAATGAAGTTCTCTACCATCTTCGTAGGGTATCATTGGACACTGTTAGTAGGCCTAAGGATAAGCAGCCACCTTTCATGCTTTTATCTTTAAGTGAGGCTCCCTAAGTGGCAGACCATACAGGAAATGAGTCTTGAGCTTGATGTGCCTAGAGACTCCTGCTACCCTTCACTGAAGATGTCCAATAAAGCAACTTTGTATTTGAGAATGCTTGTGTTTTTGTGTAGTCGGAACTTGGCTAATCAATATGGGAGAGACTGGTGCTTCGATGCAGAATCAAGACTGATTACATAGGCTAGGGCACCTTCTGCAACGGCACAGAGAAGTTAGAGAAGTTATTGAGGTGGCAGGCAATCCAGAGCAATTCCCAATTGTTAAGAAGTTGCCTGAAGTATTGGCATACTTCACTTTTATCTCAGTGAGTCTCACTAAGTGGGACGGATGTGCTCAAAGGTGACTGGGCTATACCCTGACATGTGTCTCGATCAAGCCACGCTAAGGTAGTCACTGTATTAAAGGCACTGCTTACAAATGAGGTCCAATGACACCGAAATGCATTTGGAGGGTGGATTGTTTTCATATGCAGAGAGGACATAGCCTAGCAATTAGGTGGGCTGCTCCCTAGGAGTTTGGTCACAACTGATTTGTAAACGATTGTGCCCTTTCTGTAATAGAAAAAACAAGCTTAAAATTGACGGAATAAAATGCTACTGGGATCCTTTCTCCACCGGGAAGAAATGGTGGCTTAAGTACATCTAGCCATCATTTTTTATTGTGCTTTTAAGCTGGGAAGAATCTGCATTTTATATGACTGATAAAACTGTGGCATCTGTGTTAGAACCATTCAGTCTTCCAAAAGCAATACCAAACTTTCCTCAAGGTCATTCTAATCTACCAAACAGTCCATAGATTGGTGAATCTTCCTTACTCTTGAAAATAGTCAGCAAGATTCAATGAAGTTGTAAAGATTGTGAACCTGTATGAATTAAGGAGCACACACATACAAAGACACACAGAGGCATGCAGACTCACAGAGGGACATCACCAGAAAAAACGCCATGGAGTACGCTGCCACCTTACAGAATATCATCTTGAACACTGTGTTTCAAGTCCTAGGTTATTGCACTACAACTTAATGCATTTTGGTTATTGTAGCATTCATTTGCTTCCATGGAACTACTCCAAGACTAGCACCAGCCGCGGGCCGTGGAGGGAGTTACGGTGGGGCAGGGAGGCGGGGAGGGGGAGGGGCAGGGTGGAGGGAGCTAAAAACTGGCATATGGATAATTGCAGGTAAGTCCACAATTTAGTTAATAAAACGAATTTCGTAGCGCGCACTGCATCGCAAAATGCGATGCTGTGCGCTCTACGAATTTCGTTTTAATAATAAAATTGTGTACTTACCTGCAATTATCCATATTCCAGTTTTTAGCTCCCTCCACCCTGCCCCTCCCCCTCCCCGCCTCCCTGCCCCACCGTAACTCCCTCCACGGCCCGCGGCTTACTAGCACAATAACTGTGATTTGTAGGTGAAAACCCAGGACTGGGAAACAAGATGTTGCCTATTCACTAATGCATTTCGGAGTTTGCACTGAAGTACTCCTGTAGTACTCTTTTACGTACTCTTACATACCTTTGTGAATTGGACCTAAAACACCTGACATGGCAGTATGTAACATGGGGATAAAGTGTAAATAGTCAGGGAATAGTCATATACAATTAGTAGACCTGGAAATAGAAAGGACTCTGCCCTATTTGCACTTTTATTAAAGAGAGTTGGACATTTCGGACCGATTGATAAATGCATTCATTATTATGCAAAGAGTATGCCTTCTCGTACTCATAAATGCTTTTGTGAATCGGCTCCCAAACCCTTGAAGGTATGGGGTGAGGTGGCTACCCTAGCATTAAGGGTCTGATTACGAGTCAGGCATATAGCTATCCCCAGGTGGGATACCGCTCGGGCTGATCATGACTGTTCTGGAGTTCCTTCGGGGTATATTATCAAGAAGGGGTGATAAAATTATCACCGCTTTATCGGCAGAAAACTGCCGCTAAAGCGGCGATAATGGCCTAGATAATATGTCCTTGTGAATTCCCATAGCAGCCAGGTTCCGGTGTTAACCTGGGCTTCTATGGGAATTCACAAGGGCATATTATCAAGCCCATTATCGCCGCTTTAGCGGCAGTTTCCTGCCGATAAAGCGGCGATAATTTTATCGCCTGTTCTTGCTAATATGCCCCCTCGTCCATTATTCCCAAGATGTGGGGACAGCTTACCCGGCTCTACCAGACAGTAAAATCTCATGAGGCTTTGGCCTAATTGCCTGCTCCAACCAGATGTTATTTCACCTTTGTTTTGAAGTTTTATATAGCGCGAGCTTGACCCGGAGGTATTGGAGCGCTTTACATAAACACCAGTAATGTTACACAAGGATACATTAATTTTTTTGGGTAAGCACGGGGAGATTAAGTGATTTGCCTTACCCCTCTCTTCACTTGTCCCTGTACAGAAATCCCCACACACATTTTCCACCAGCTCAGAATAAGCGGTAAATGTGTGCAATAAACCTATTGAAAAAGGGTATACTGTGCAGTAATCTGTACAGTAACTCTGTGCCCACACAGTTAGTCCCTATTTCAAGGGGCTTAATTTATAATTGCAGGCAGTGCTTTAAACTGAAATATAAAAGTGCAGGGACTTTCTATTTAGAATACCTGTTTGCTCCAGAGAAGAGACTATATTCATTGTAATGCATTGCAGCAGTCCTGAGAAGTGCAGGTACTCTTCCCGTCAAATTAAAGAAGTCCGGGTACTGAGTACAGGACAGAACTTGCCCACAGGGCTTTAAGTGGGAAAAAAACTAGGGGGTGCTCTAAAAGGGGCGTGGCAAATTTTTCTAAGGGGTTTGGCCTATCTGAGTAGGGGTGTGGTCTAAATCAAGATAACTAGCATTGTGTGCTTAAGAAAATCATGCCGTTATGGGAAGATATGCAGGTAAACATGTCACACAACATTCCCCAAGTTATCCTATGGGCAAGAGAGCCTTTCAAAAGTGAAAAACGAAATTGGCAGTATTTCACTATCAACACATGTTACCCACACTAGTAACACCAAACAAAAACCGAGAGACGTCTGCTCACTCTACCTTTGACCTTTGAGGCCCAAAAATAGAGCTCCCTAGAGCCCCCTTTCGAGCCCCCCCCCCCGAAAAAAAACTGGGGGGGGGCTCAGCCCCCCACAGCCTCCCCCCCCCCGCCCCCCTTAAAGCCCAGCTTGCCCATTGAAAGCACTGGTTGCAGGGTACTGATGGGCTGTTACCGCATGCCTTTGCCTAATGACATCATCTAGCAGCACAATTCCCGTAATAAATAGTTCAAGAAGGATTTCCAAGATTTTCCGGTAAAAGCTGGCTTTTGGTTTTAGTTTCTTCCAAACCAGCTAGCGATAAAACGGACCAGCAAGGTCGCTGTGATTAAGATAGCATAGTTGAGGCTGCAAAACCACATGGCGCAATAAGGACTTCCATTGTAACAGCAGTACGAAAAACAGCCTTTTAGTAAAAATGCCCTGTTCCTTTCGGGAACTGATAAAACGCTCTCAGTTAACGCAGTTTCAAACAAGTGACGTGCATGTTTACATATTTTCCTCTTGCCACTTTTCTCTGAAACCAGAAACGTCTTAATAAAACGTACGTCGAAATAGTGAGGCTTGTTTTACAAGAACGCCGTGGTTTTCTGAAACAGCACAAAGGCACGACCAGCACGGTCTGTTATTCGTAGTGCAGTTTGCTTGCTGAATTCTATTCTTTCCATCTTCCACACTGCCTTTTCCCTTTTTTTTTTTTTACAACGTAATTAGTTGTTTTATTGGCTGGTGCGTGGCCGACTATCCGTTGCTATTGAAGCAATGATGTCAGGGCCGGCGCTAGGCATGGGCAGAGTGGGCGGCTGCCCAGGGCCTCGCGGCTGTCTAACTGTGATGGGGCCCCCTACCGAGCCCATCAACCTTTTGAAACTGTGTCATTGTAAGAGTGACAGGGGTGGAGCTGCTTCCCTTGGCGTTTGCTGCCATAGTGTAGTGTGCGAGGCCAACGGCGGGGGGCCCCCCTCACCTCGCCCGGCTGCCATGGAATGAAAAAGCAATATGACACCCCATCCTTTCAGATGCTGCAGAGTGGGCAAGGCGGGTTTGTGTTTGTGGCCGTGATCAGCCTAATCGCTGCATCTCCATAACAGCAGTTAGGCAGCTACTTGAACTGTGAGGTGTGAAGTGAGCCCTGCCCCTGCATGAATGAAACGCAGAGCATCCTGCAGGGCTCACAACACAAAAACAGAGTGATCTCACATCACAAAAGGCGCTGCTCCTTCCATGGAAGGGAGAAGACAGAAAATGGATAAAACGCTTATTATTCTATTCTCTTTTTTGCAACTGTTTTTTTTTTCTCAAACAAGCATGTTCATACAAAACAAACATAAAAGGAGTTAAACATAAATAATAAACTCCAGTTATAAGCGCTTGGTGTTTTTTATTTGCATGTAATTGATGTGAATTGAAGGAAGAATGAGCAATTTGGTCTTTAAAAGTTTAGTGGAGATGCTAACATTCAGTTAGGGGGAGGGATGGGGGATGATCCCACACTCATCCTTATCACCCCAAGGGGAGTGTAATGAACCCTCCAAGATACACCCAAGTAATATACCCCTCAAGCCACTCACCATCCATTGCTTTACGCATCTGAAAAGTAACACAAGAGCAGTTGTGTAACACAAAATGATGGGGTCCCCATTCTGCAGAATGTGATAATGGGCCCCAGAGTCTCCAAGATCTCACAGATATTCATTGGCCCAAGGCTGAATGGGAGCCCCCTGGTGAGATGGGGCCCTCAGAATTGTTGTGGGCCCATCTGTGCTGCAGGGGCCTCTATTGCGTCCTGGCACAAGAGGTGAAGCAAGGTAAGAGGCCGGAGAGAAGAGTGGTGAATAGCAAGGCATGTAGGGGAGAGGTGGAAGCTTGAGAGGCAGAAACAGCGAATGGAGGGTAGAGGTGAGAGAGAGATAAAACATGAAGGGGGAGATTTTCAAACCTTTTGCGCTGGTTTTGCATCACAAGAGTGACGCTAACCGGCGCAATTTATTTTTGCTGCTATTTTCTTTTCAGCGAAAACTTGTTTTGCGCTGGAAAGCACCCTTCAAGTAGTGCAAAGCAGCACAAAGCACTGCTTTGCGTTACTTTGCGCCGAGGGAGTGGTACATGGGCGTTCCCACGTAACCACACATACCCTTTGACGCAAAACCATATTTACAAAAATTTTTGAAGTGGTTTTGCGACAAAAGTTAACGCCCCTTCAAAGGAGGCGCTAACAAGAGAAATGCTTATATTTCTCCATGCTTTTACGACTTTGCATGCGCGCTACACTGCGCAGCACGTATGCAAAGTGGCAAAAGCTTTGTATCGTATCCAGCATAGTATTTTGCACAAGAAGGGTACCCTTCTGTACAAAACCTATGCTACACTCATGCACACACCCTAGCGCTTCAGCGCTAAGGTCTGTGCATGGCGCACAGTACTAAAACCAGTGATGGTGCGAATTAAATGCATCTGAGAGAGAGTGTAGTTATGGAGACTTGAGGGGCACTGTTAATGGGTGGTAGTGATGGAATCCGTGGCAGAGCAAGTTATTGGGGGCACCAACATTGTCGCACAGGGCTCCACCAGCCCTAAAGCTGGCCACTTCTACTTCCTACAGTTCTACCACCAAATCAAAAACGTTGATTTGACGACCCCTTGAATCTGTAGCATACATTCAAGTCAATGTATTATTTAGCAGTGGTCTAGGTTGTTCTAAGTCTTTTTTCGTTTATGTACAATTCTGGCGAGTAAAGAGCACACACTCAAAAAAGATTGTCCTACGTCTCTTAGCATGGGAGTGTGGGTTTCTGGTGAGAGGACTTACGTTAAAACAAATTACGAAGTATTAATGTCATCCTAAGGTAGCACAATAATGGCACAGAAAGATAAGGGAGCCTTTTGAAATGTGCAATTATATCCATGGTGTGAGAGGTTTTTTCTTGTGTAATTTTATATTTTGAATGATCCCGCCCCTCATTACCTCAACAGGATCTCTCCCCTTTATGAGGCAGAATTGGAAAGTGTATCATGCACTCATCTGGAAACAATCATTTAACGAGGAGTAAATAATATATATCTTTGTGAGACCTGCACCTATCTTTTCCATCTAATGAGACAAATGTAATCCATTTAACAGTTTTAAAACATATGGACTTATTTCATTTGTATATTTAGCTTTTTGTCCATGTTACTGATATCCACGTTAGGTCTCTTCAGTGATGCCAAATAAGATCAACAGTCCTGCGATGTCACTTTCTGAGATGTCACTTCTTGTGATGTTACCAATGGCGGGACCTCCACTAGGGCGGAGGAGCGTCGCCCCACTACTTTCTCGCAAAAGCAGAAACACAAAATGCTAAAATGACCGTTTTATGTTTCTACTTCTAGCACTGCGAGGAAGCATAAGTGTTTGGTTGGGGCGCGCGGGTCTGCTTTAGGGCAGGAGAGGAGTGCCTTGCCAACTGCTAAGGGCGCTGACTGTTCGACCTAACCAGTCATGCATACTCTGGCCTTTCTCTATGTAGGCTGCAATGCCATTGCAACATTGGGATTGGCTTAGGGGAGGGGAGGGAGGCTACCTGCTTCCTGTTCCCCACCTCCCGAACTCCCGCGAGACCCTCCACACGCGAGTCATGCCGGCTGCGACTGGAAGTTACATGCAAATTAGAGGGGCCTCACATTTTCCCTTTCGCCCGGGGCCCCAGGAGTTCTAGGACCGGCCCTGAATGATGTCATATGTCTTGTTATGCTCAGATAGCTGTGAACAGTGATATCGCCCTGGCAACCGTGCGCAGGATCTCCCCTGGCTCTTACCTTGCTTACCTTCCCTGCAGCTCGGTCCATCCCGCGCACCATCTCCATGGCGCCTGCTCACTCGCTCCGCTTGCCTTCGAGCGGAAGGTGGGAGGTGAAAGACATCAAGGGGAACCGGTAGAGGATGTGACGTGACGCTGCGCAGAACTGTGTTTTTTATCATGGGCTTGATAAAGCGTGATGTTCGCATGTTACTTGGCCTCTTCCCCAGGCCTGGTTCTAGATGGTGGCCCGAGGTCCCCCCAGATGGCCTTGGGGCGCACCCAAGGCTCATTCACAAGCAGAAAACCATCATCCGTTCTTATTCTGAATGAAAAAAGATTACACGACCTGCAGACCTGCCATCAAAACCTAACTTTTATCTGTAACACCCAGGGGCGGCTCTAGGCTCATGGCGGCCCTGGGCAGGGAGCGTAGGTAGGGGGCCCGAGGCCGCCAAAGCCCTGCCAGGGGCCGCCATGCAAATATGTATCTAAGGATATATATATATATATATCTATTGGCGTGGCGGCCCCTGGGGTTTGGCGGCCCTGTGCAGGTGCACAGCTTGCACATGCCTAAGGCTGGCCCTGGTAACACCCCTTGGGGGTACTTTAAGTGTCTGGGAACGGGGTATGGTCATGGAAAATGGCTGCTATTATTGTGCATGCATAAATAGTAGGGGTACCTGAGACACGCCCACTATCTCAAGATCATATGCTCCCATCACACAGTAATTAAGGCCCTGGTTATAATGTTGGGTGGTCGGCTATCCATTGGTGGTGGTCCGTACGCCGACATCCCTTCGGTACGGCTGCCGTATTATGATACTGGCGGTTGGACCCTAATCTATTGGATGCAAGACCGTTGGCTCCACCAGGATCATAGATCCCTATGGTGTGGCGGTCGGCGCAGCTTCCTACAATGGCGGCAGTGGCAAGGTAGGCACCGCCGTCGGGATTATGATATCCCTTTCCGACAGGCCCTTCATGGCGTTAACCCTGCCATGAAAAGGTTGTCAGAAAGGACTATGTGGGTTCCAAACAGGGCCCCATGCCGTCGTAGGCACCTGAAAAGTGGCCCTGGGGGCACATGTATTGCCCACACTCACCTTCCTGCACCATATGCCATGGACAACATGGTGCATTACACTTGGTGAATGGATGTGCGGAAGGTGCTGCACCGCGGCCGCAACTGCTGGAGCCCTTCTAAACGGCCGTGCCGTGCTGCCGCTGTGGGGTTTCCGACTTTCTGACCACCACTCCAGCGGTCATATCCTAATGTGGCAGTCGGACAGCTGCATGCTTGCCCGGTGGTCAACTGACCGGCGCAATAGCGGCCGGCGGTCCGACCGCCAGGCATCGTAATGATGCCTTGAGAGTTTAAAACAATTTTATGACCGAAACAGTTTGAAGGATTCTGCCACTGCAAGAAAGCTATGTGAAATAGGCTACAATCAGGATATATGACTTAGTAATTGTTTGTTATATTTTCTTTCTGCCGTGAGGGTATTCCTAACTTATGGCCAGTGCCACAGGAATTATGTGGACGGCAAAAACCAAATTGTGGGGTAGGTTTGAGTAAGTTATGTAGTTAGATTTGTCAACTTTATGGCCACACTTGACCTGTCAGCTAACCTGGAAAAATCCTACGTTATGACAGTTGGAGCAAGAGCAAAAAGGAAATTTGTATATAGGATAGGTACTCATTAAATAGGACAGGTCCAGTCTTTTTCTTATTTAGGCGTTTTATTTGATGAGCAATTAGACTTTAAATCCCTGTTGGAAAAACATGCAGCAAAACTGGTGGCGTCATCAGGGGCCATAATGGGCGATGGGAGAAGACTGGGCAGATGGTCGCCGGAGCAAGTTCTTAACTTGTTTAGGTCAATATGCTGCGCCAAAGCAGCCTATGGGTCAGAAGTGTGGGGTTTTACAAACAAGCATTTGCACCAGATCCAGGCGGAGGAAAATAAGTTTTTCAAAAGGATATTAAAGGTGCCACAGAGTACTCCATCTTACATTATACACGAAGAACTGGGAGAGCCCTACATTGAAGACCGAATAAAGATTAGGCCGCTCCTGGCGTGGATCAAAATTTGGACTAACCCAGAGGCTGGCCTCAGCAGGCAAATCATCAAAGGTTGTCTGAACCGTGACAGAGTGGGCCATATCCCCTGGATGAAGTATGTAAAAGATTCCTTGGAGGCAATCGGATGCAAAAACTTTTTCACCGCACCGAGACCTTAAATACCCAGAACAAGATGTTGGTCAAAAAACTCTTCGGCGACTGGACATCTACGAACAGGGCTGTCACTGAAAAGCGTAAACCTACAGTCTTGTCCTATAGCTCACTGAAAAAGGCATATGGAATGGAACCATACCTTGCTGTGATGTACAACGCACAGGACAGATTTTATATGACTCGTTTCAGACTTAATATGTTACATTACCTACTTTCTGTCCCCCCTGGATTTAATCTATCACTGGAGCTGAAGAGTACCTGCGGCTGCGACAGTAGGTCTCCGCAGGATACCCTTCACTTTGTACTGTTATGCTCTTTTTATTCAGCCCCTAGACGTAAGTTTTTAGTAGGGATTCTAAAAGTAGCTAAATTTAGAAAGGCGAAAGCAGCCTTACTGTTTTTGCAGGAAGCCTCAGATGCTCATACACTGTTTTGTATAATAAGTTTTATTAAGGTGGCAAAGAGGCTAAGGAACACAAGAGAAGCAATTGATTGTAATGTTCCATAATCAGAGACTGATATCAGAAATTCCTTGATATGAATGCAATGCCCTTTAGCTTTTTTTAATCATTTTAATGTGTCTTTTAAATGTTTTTAAACACAAGTTTTTTATGTACTTTTATGGTATCTTTCTAAGTGCCGAATAAAGATATTTGGATTTGAGTAAGTTATGTAGCAAAAAAGCAAATCACTCAGCTCAATGTCTTGCAATTTGTGATAGTAATACTTCACTATGTTTACACATTAACACTGTCCTGGGAAAGGTTACACCTCTTTAGTACCACTGTAACACAAAAAAGCAGCAATAGGCAACTGAAAGGTGAGCAGTCTTCATGTTGCGGAGGGCCTTCCGCAACATATATCGCTGCGTTTTAGTGACTTTCATAGTAGGCATATCACGTGCTATTCGCCCCTAACTCTTTGCCCCCCTTCTTCCCACCACAAAAGCACCATACGAGTGGTTGGTCTTCACTGCGTAGTCTTTATTAATTCTCAGATAATGCCATCTTTATTTGCTGATGAACTGTCGTCATTAGACCAACTTTTATTCAAACCAACACACATTGATAAGCATAGGGTTGCACAGTATTCATTTCAGTCACAGTTTACAGTTTCAATTGTATTTACAAATCTCGATATCCAGAGCCACGCTTGATGCGGGTTGTACCAGCAGGCCACAACCCATCTCCATTGCTTCCAATTTGAGTTAACTACCAGGCGTCTACCTCTAGACGCGGCCACCAGGGCACTGCTTTGCACCTTTCTTGCGCACCAGTTCTCACAAAGTTGCTTCTTCCCAAGCACCGGCATCTCGGGTAGGGCCGGAGAGTCCAGGACCACCAGCAGGACGGCCATCTCTCCCGCCAGCCCAGAGCCCCATTGACTGCCTCCCTGTTCCAGGATCAGACAGTCCCCGCCAAAAAGGAGTCCCCGCCATTTCCTTGCCCGGGATCCCGCCATTTCTACCTTTAAAATTAGGGTTGGGTGGGTGGGCAACTTGTTTACGACTGCACCCGCTGGGCACCCGAGGCGAGAGGACAAAGAGGGCTTCTCCCTCGTGTCCGGTGTTTTTATCTCTTTCTGGAGGAGGGGCCGCCTGTGCACCTTAATGACGCGCTAGGTGCCTCCCTGAATCCTCACATTTCCTTGCGACACCTCCCACTCCCCTTGACCAGCTGTAAGCTGATCCAGCTTGCCTCTAGCACGAAAATGCCACTAAAGTCACCCCTCCCCTAGACGTGGGAGGTGCCTCTCATTCCATTTGAGCTAGAAACAATATTTTGTTTTGATAAAATCTGCAAATTATACAGCAGATAATGGATTATGTAACACATGTGGCAAATCCATGACTATGCAGAATCAGCTGTAGCCGCGGAATCGCCTATTTACATTGGCCCTGCTTATGGCACTATATTAGGCAAAAAAGCACTGATAATTGCAAAGTTTTGACTCCATATCTCCTTCGGTGCTCATGACGAGCCCAGTTCGTTATGAGTCACAGTGGAGCTGTGCTCATGATGAGCTGGGCTCGTCATAATGGCTGCGCGTCACCCACATGCAATTGATTCCCCGCCTGTGCGGGCGAAATATTCAGTAGGCGGGGTTGTGACGAGCACAGCTCCACTGTGAGTCATGACGAGCTGGGCTCGTCACGAGCACCGCGCTCACCACCCCCCCGGCACCGTGGGGGAATTACCCCTGCAGTGAAGGGGTTAAATGAAAAGGCTTTTCACGTTTCACTAAAACAACCCACAAACAGAATGGGAAGGAGGAGTGCTAGTGCCTATTATATACAGAAAAGCACTGGCAACAATCCCATGGTAGGACTGACAATACGTGCTGCATCTGTCCTGCTTCCTGTCAATCTCCGAGGTGCTCACAGAAGGTGGAGCTCGCTAATATGATCAGAAAGAACTTAAAGAACAGACACCCCACTTTAGAGCACTGGTGACTGCATTTATTCTCTCCCAACAAATTATCTCATTTTGTAATGTGAATAGACAAAAATAGATTATGGTGAGAGCCACTGAAAATCTCCAATTCTGCAGTATTTTATGCGTAATTATGGATTTGTCACATAATCCGACATCTGCTGCATAATATGCAGAATTTAACAAAAAGCCATAGTAAACTGATCAAATTTACTATAACGCAGTGACATGTTGCTGCATAGTGGAAGACCTTTCGCACAGGTTTACTGATCACGTTTAGGCTGCTTATTGCTGAAGTTATGTTTTAAACTGGTACTAATGAGATGAAACTTGTTTCCAGACAGTGTTAACCTGTGTAAAAAATGACAAAATAATAAAGTTATACTATCCCGCATTACGCTGCATAATTTAGTCAACCCTGATGTTTAATTTGCTCCTCCCCATTGGAAAGGCCTTATTCTAGTGCTGCTGTTACTTCCTGGGTTGTACACTTTCTGTGGAGATGTTCCTACCATCTGTGACTTCACAAGTTCAAATCTTGCTCCTCGGCCTTCCATTTCTGGAAAAAAAGCATGATCCGACCAAATTTTGTTGCCTTTTTCTGTTAACTATTTTGCTGGTTTTTGAACTCTGTACACCTTAACCCTACTAAGAAGGAGTAAAGTGCCTGTGCTCCCATTTTAAACATGGTTAAACTGGCTTATTCCTAATTGACACATTTAACTTGCCTATAAATCCGTACTATATGGTCTAGATTAGAAAATGCACCTGGGGCCTGGAAATTAAATGTCACCTGTGGACTGTAGCACCTATTGTGAGATCCACAGAGTGGGCCTGCAAAAATTGCGTCAGGCCTATCATTGTAACCTGACTGCTGCAGCGTAAGACCTACAGTGGTATTATTAATGGTATTGAAGAGGTTTAATGTAGTTTAAGAGGATGTGAAATTTGTGCTGAACATATGTATATAATGAATGGTTTTATACTTTTTTAGTAGAAGGATATTGGGTTTTTAAGAGATAAGGATGGAAAGATTAAAAAAATATATATTTTAAAGTAAAGTGTATGACAATTTTCAATGATATGCAAATTAATATTTAATAATTTTGTAATTTATTTTGTTAATGTAATGCTTTTTTTATTTCCTTTTAATATTATTAAAGTATATATTAATGGCATTAACTGTAAAATATATTTACTTGAACATAAAAAAATATTAAAATCAGTTTCAAAATAAAAATATTAAAAATGAATTTTAATAAAGTAAAATGATGGAGATTAATATTTTATAGACGTTTTACAATTTATACATTTTCTGGAATAAAATCTAATTTAATATTCAAAAATACTAAATATAAATAAAGTAATAGAAATATATATTAATGGTGTAAAAATTTAACAAATTTAAAAAAAAGTAAATGCGCTGCTTATGATCTTGGCCACGGCAATATTCCATCTCAAACGTGACCGATATCCCATCCGCTACATTACAAGTTCCATAAGATATACTTTTAATACGGCGGACAGGATCTCTGTCACTTTTGTTACATATTATATATTATACATATTAAATGTTTACGTAAAGGTAACAGCACTTCTGTTCTCAATATAGGTTAAAATCATTATTTTTAACAACATTTGTGGTTTTACTAGTTAAGTATAGGAAGATTATATATTTTTTTTTCAAAACTCTTTTTATTGAGAGATCGCATAGAATCACAGCACTCCGAACCCCGGAGGAGCTGTAACAATAACAGTACATCATAGTAAGCGATTCATTTGACTGTAAGAATATTGTTCCCTCCACCCCACACCCCAACTTCCCAACCCTCCCTTCCCCCTCCCTCCTTTTGCACAACGTCTCTCCGATACTGTATAGGTTAATTGTATATGAATCAGTATATGAATCATTGTCTCTATATGCCCATCACAACTGCCCCTCCTTGCCTCCCGCTGGTGTTGGAGGCTCCAGCCATAGGCCCCTGTAGTCTGCCCACCGTTTCCATATTTTATAGTGTTTTTGGGACAGCCTCTGGCCTCAAACACCGGTCTTTCCAGTCCCATGCAAAAGTCCAGTCCTTTCTTCCACCCAACCACCATGGGAGCCCTGGGATCTTTCTAGGCCTGCGCCACATCTCTTTTGGCCAGTGGAAGGCCTAGTAGGAGCAGGTGCCGTTTGTAGACGTTGCCGCCCACCCCTTCCAACACGTGGAGTAAGCCCAATTTTGCTGTACGGGGGAGGTCCCATCCCAGCACTTCAGATAGACAATCCCACACACCAGTCCAGAATCGCAGTAGGCCACTACAGTCTCACACTGTGTGTAGGAGAGTGCCCATTTCATGGCCACACCGCAAGCACGCCGGGGACTCAATCAGACCAGCCCTCCACAATCTCTCTCTTGTATAATAAGCACGGTGTAGGTATTTAAATTGAATTAGGCGTAGGCGGACGGCTATAGCCGCTCCCCTGGGGGACTCGAGAGCCTCCCGCCAATCTTCTTCCTCCAGCTCACCCACATCTTTCACCCAGCGATCTCTAAGGGGCTGCAGATCCGAAGAACAATGTGTAACTAGTGTCTGATATATCCGGGATATCTTCCTGTCTACCAGGTCCCCCATAAACACTTTCGCCTCTATCGGACTAAATTCGGGCAAAGTTTCTAAGCCCGCGAGTGCGGGTGTAAGGGCGTGTCTTAGCTGCAGGTATCGAAAGAACTGTGTGCGGGGCATATCAAATTCTGTGCTAAGTTCCTGAAAAGATTTAAGCGTGGTACCCTGTAGGACGTGGCCCAGTGCTGAAATTCCTATTGAGTCCCAGCCTCTGAAACCCCGGAGTGACATCAGTGCCGGCAGCTGCCCATTATGCCAGAGTGGGGTCTCCCTCGTTAATTTTCCCCACCATCCCATACGACGCAGCGATTGTCGCCAAATCTGAAAGACTACTTGTGTTGCTTTAGGTAGTCTCTTACGTAGCTGCGCCGAGTATAAGACCGTGTGCAGGGTGTCCGGTTCCATTAGGTATCTTTCAAGAGCATATGCCGGATCCCCCCTGTCTCCGTACCACCAATCATTCAGGACTACAAGGTGGGATGCTTGGTAATATGGCAGGACATCTGATGTCGCCAGTCCCCCACAGTATGTGGATAGAAAGCAGGTTCTTGGGGCTACTCGCGACGCACCACCGGCCCATAGGAATTGTCCCAAAGCCGAGTTGACCTGTCGGAACCATTGCGGCGGGATTGGGTACGGGTGATTCTGTAATTGGTATAGCATGCGGGGGAGGGCAACCATCTTAAATATAGCAGACCTGCCATATATATTAAGGGGCATACGGGACCAGCATTTCATCTCCTGCTGCACTTTATCCCACACTGGGACTACATTGCGCTCCCAGGCAATTGCCGGCAAGGTAGTCAAAAACACTCCCAGGTACTTAAGACCCCCCCGCCGCCCTTTGTAGTGTCGAGGCCCACGGCCCGATCTCAAAGTGATTACCCAGTGTCCAAAGTGTGGATTTCTGCGGTTTAAGGTAAAGTCCCGAAACTTCTCCAAAGATTCTCATTATTTCTAGGACCCGCAGCCCGGACCGGTTCACGTTCGTAAGAAAGAACAGGACGTCATCCGCATATAGTGCAATTCTGTCCGAGGGTCCTGCCTCCCATTCAAAACCCCTCAGCTGCGCATCAATCCGGACCCATGCCACCAGCGGTTCCATAGCTAGGGCAAACAGGTAAGGCGAGAGGGGGCACCCCTGCCTAGTGCCTCGCCCAATCGGGAAGGCTTCTGAGGCTTCCCCCGCCACCCTCACCGAGGCCGTCAAATCGGTATACAAGAGCCGAATATAGGACATAGAGTGCGGCCCTAGATTGAGGCGAGGGAGGAGGGCAAATAAAACGTCCAGCTCAGGGAGTCAAAGGCCCTGTCGATGTCCGCCAACAATAGCGCCGCTTGATCTCCAGTTTTGCTCATCGCCTCCACCGCCACATGTGCGCATCTAATATTGTGCCGTGTCGCTATGTGGGGCATAAATCCGGCCTGGTCCGGGTGGACCAGGTCGGTTATATACGGGAGCAGGCGGTTCGCAAGCGCTTTGGCTAGTATTTTGGCCTCGATGTTTAAAAGGGAAATTGGCCGATAGGACTCATGGCGGTCCGGGGGCCGACCGGGTTTACAAAACACAACTATTTCTGCATGCCTCAAGTCTGCCGGCAGGAGGCCCTCCTCTCTCGCTGCATCCAGGGCAGCTTTATAATGCGGCCCCAGTTGGAGATGATAGCGCTTCAAAAACTCACTTGGAAAACCGTTGGGTCCTGGGGCCTTACCAGTATTGAGCTCCCCCAGAGCCGTACCCAGTTCCTCAGCTGACAGCGGGCCCTCAAGGCGTTCACGCACATCGTCCGGGAGCACACGGGGCGGAAGATCAGTTATAAATTTGTCAATGTCAAGTGCCGAGAGGGAGTCCCGTGGGGCATACTGGGCCGCAAGGTAGCGGGCGAAACTGTCCGCCAGCTACCTCGGGGCTGAAATGGAGGTTCCGGTATCGTCCCTGAGGCCCGGTAGTTCCTGTGCCTGAAACACTTTTTGACAGAGCCTATGGAGCATCGTGCTGGATTTGTCGCCCAATCGATATATCCTACTTCTCGTCGCCAGCCAGACCTGCCGAGCCTCGTCTAACAGAAGAGATGCATATGTTTGTTGTGCCAGTAGCAGCTGCCCTACATCTTCCTGGTGACTCGCTACCCCACACTGAGTCTCCAGTAGTTCCACTGTCGCTGCGGCCCGCACCAGCTCTTCCTGTCATTTGCGGCGCGCTGCTGCACACCAGGCTAAATCTACCCCACGAAGCGTGGGTTTCAGAGCTTCCCAGTCGGTATGTCAGACACAGTGCCCAGATTCTCCTCCCAGTATCGGGCGATGGCTACTTCTAAATGTTGCTGATATGCTTCCTGTTGCAGGTTCCAGGTGGAGAGGCGCCACCGGAATGGCTGTCTCCCCCTATCAAGGGTAACTTCAACCACCACCGGAGAGTGATCCGACAATCCACGCGGCAGGATGGATGCCGAAACTACTCTGTTCACAACCGTGGTAGGGACAAAAACATAGTCCAGTCTCAAAAACGAGTTGTGGAGTATTCTCGTTCATGTGTGTGAAGGTAGCGCCATGTGTCCACCCAATTCATGCCTCACACCATGTCATTCAATTTAGTGGGGGTATCTGTTATGGGGTCGCCCCTAAGTCTGAGGCGGTCGAGCCGACAATGCATGACATCATTCCAGTCCCCCCCGATCACCGCCAGGCCCTCAGGGATTTCGGCCCATAATGTGAACAGTTTTTCAATCAGTGCCCATTGCAGTGGGGGCGGGGCGTATACACTTCCGAAGAATATTGGCTCTGTACCCACCATCCCCTGTACAAAGACATAGCGGCCCTGGGGGTCTGTCCATTGTTTCATATGAGTGTAAGACAGTCTGCGATGCAGCAGTATCACCACCCCCCGAGATCCTCTCCCAAAGCCGGCGTGATAGACCTGGTCGTAGCCATATCTCTGTAGGCTCAGTGCTTTATTACCTAGAAGGTGTGTTTCTTGTAACGTCAAGACATCCACTTTCTCTCTCTTCCCCTGTCTCAGCACAGCACTTCTCTTAATTTGATCAACCATACCCCTCACATTCCAACTCATCACTTTCATCAAGGCTCTAACAGGTGGCTACTCAGCGTTTTCAGCCCCATCTAAGCGTAGACGCAATTGTACACCAAGCAGTGGGTGCATTGGACTCGGGCACCTCAACAGCATCTCTCGAGACAACCATGTGCAAAACAACCCCCTCCCCCCCATCCCTCAGTTCCCAAACATACCTCCAGCCCCCATCCCCTCTCCCCCAACCCCAAGTTCAACCAACAGTCCCACAGATCATCCCCACCACCCCCTCCCCATACCTCAGCAATGTTGAAGTACCTGTCGCGGTATAAAGCATCCCCAGCCCCCAACGGGAGACTCGAGACTGCCTATGCCAATGGATCCCCACCAATAAACCCAGAACGTCCCAACTATCCCCTTAGAAAGCAAACTACCCCAACCCCGAGGCGCGTGTCCGCCTATTAGATCATCCCCCCCCAACCCGATCCACATCCCGTAGACGCGCTGGATAATGCAGGGCATATTGAATCTTGAGAGTTCGCAGGCGGGCTTTAGCCGCCGTGAAGGATATCCGCTGTTGCTGCACCTGTTTCGTATAGTCTGGGAATATCAAGATCCGCTGGTTATCCCACATGAGAGGCTCTTTCAATCGGGCTTGCTTCAGGATCGTGTCCCGGTCGTGATAATTGAGCAGCTTGGCTATGACCGGCCGCGGGCGCTCACCGACCGGTGGCTTTTGAGTTAGTGCTCTGTGGGCCCGTTCGATAACAAAGCAGCAGGAGAGGGACTCTGGTGGGAGCCAGCCCTCCAGCCACTCAGTGAGAAAGGCTTCCATGTTGCCCTTTTCTCAGTCCTCCGGAAGACCGACAAAGCGTAGATTGTTGCGCTGAGCCCGTCCTTCAGCGTCCTCGGCCCGGAGCGCCAGGCCCTTCAGTATACCCTCCATGTGAGTCACCTTCCTCTTTAAAATCACCACATCGTCTTCAACTCTGGAGATCCGGGCTTCCGCTTCAGTAATGCGGGCTACCGCATTTCGCAGGTCTTGGCGCAGCAGGGTAACATCGGCTCCAACTGCCCCTATTTTGGCATCCAGCGTGTCCCTGGATTGGGTGATTGCCGCCAGGAGAGCTGCATTGTCCGGCCCCTCGAAGCCCCAGAGTGTCCACTTGGGCCAGTAAATTTGTCTATGGTCCCCTGTTTCGAGGTTGTGCCGCCACTCCAACCTCTGGTCATGGTCCGAGCTGGATAGAGCAGTTGGAGGCCCGGGCCCCGCACGCCGGTCGTGACTCGCAGTATCTGCCCCTTGCGTCGTTCCTCCGAGGTCACCTCAGCGCACTGTACGCAGTGCTCCGCTGTGGGGTCGGCAACCTCAGTCAAATTGGGCCCGGGTTTATTTATTTATGGCTGTGGGGGCAGGAAGGCTGATTTCGCCACATGGTGAGGGGTTAAGTCGGGGCTCAGGCATCCCCGCCGCCCCCAGGCTGCTGCAACCCCAAGATGGCCGATTCAGGGGCCCGACCCAGGGCGCTCGTCGCCGTCCCTCGCCACTAGAAGAGGCGTACTTGTCGATATCGGGGTCTGCCGCTTGTAGTCCAATGCGACTTCCAGGGTACTAGTGCGCCCCTCCGTCTGTAGTCAGCGTGGCAGACGCTCCCGAGCTCCGGCGATCCCTCCGGTCGTCCGCCAGCATCTCCAGTCGACGTGTCACCAATGTGCTAGCCTGTGGCAGCACGGCACCCACTCGGATCACCGTGGCAAGGGAACGGCCGACATCAGCGGGTCAGAGCCAGCGCCGCTGCCGCCAGCCGTCCACCCATCCGGGCGTCGCCAAACTCGAGGTCCCCGGCTCCGCTGCTCGCTGTAGGCCGCGCCGGTCTCGAGCTCCGTGCGGCGTCTCTCGATGCCCTGAATCGGCCCAAAGTAGCACCACGGCTGCGATCACCTTCCGCTGCACCACACCACACCGGGATATCGTCAGGTGCGGGGGGAGGAAGGATAAATTGGCGGACGGAGCTCAGTTAAGCTGCGTCCGCCATGATGGCCTCCTTAGCCACGCCCCCAGATTATATTTTTGTTACCGGATATTTTTGTGTTTTTATATTGTACGCATTAATATTATGTCAGTGATCCGCAGTGAAGGCTAAGCTTACGGAGAGGATGAGGTGAAGAAGGACAAGATCGAGGTGAAGAGAGGGGGAGGTGGAGCAGAGAGACAGAGGGTAATAGGTAGGAGGCTGAGGCAGATGGAGGATAGGGAGAAGAAAGTAGGATGATGAGGGGGAGAGCGGGAGTAAAGTCAGAAACACAGGAGGATGAGTGGAGGAGTGAGAGGAGGGCACGGATCAGAGATAAGGGTGAGGAAGAGAGAGAAGGGTTGGAAAGAGAGAGAAGGGTGAGGGGGAGAAAGAAGGGTGGGGTGGAAATAGAAGGATAAAGTCAAGTGAGAGTAAATTGACACAGTGAGAGGATGTCAAGGTAAGCAGAGATTAGTATAAGGCAGTGTTAACCTGTGTAAAAAATTACAAAATGGTTGGAGAAAATTCTCTTTTATCTAATGAAATAATTATTTTAGAACAACGACTTTCCCAGGGAATTGAAAACGCTAAAAGATCTTCGCTGGGCTATATAGCTAATGCTAAAACTCCTGAAAGGTGTGTGGGTTCCCCTGTTGCTCCTTCAAATAAAGTGATCATAACTAACCCTGGGCAGAGCACTTCGCTCCGGCCACGGAGTGCACGTAGTGTTGCCTACTACGCGATTCGCAAAGTAGGCGTAATAGGCAACACTACGCACACCCGTGGACGGAGCGAAGTTGCCCGCCACCCGCCTCCCTCCCGCCCTCTTCTACATCCCTAATTTAGTTTTAAAATAGTATAAAAGTAAAATAGAAGCACTTACCTGATAAGCGGCGTCCCGGGGCTCCATCTTCTATTTCACGCTGACTTCTTCCAACCAAATGCGCATGCGTGGGCGCCCGCGCATGCGCATTCCTTGCAAGAAATGCGCATGCGCGGGCGCCCGCGCATGCGCATTTGGTTGGAAGAAGTCAGCTTGAAATAGAAGATGGAGCCCCGGGACGCCGCTTATCATGTAAGTGCTTCTATTTTACTTTTATACTATTTTTAAACTAAATTAGGGGTGTAGAAGAGGGCGGGAGTGGGGCGGGAGGGAGGCGGCCTGCGCGTAGTGGGGCTACGCGAAGCGCGTGGGTGGGAGTAGTTTCCTGCCCACTTCACGAAGCTTCGCGAAGCCCCACTACGCCCACTACGACCACCCTTAATCATAACGCATTGATTTTGGACTTTTTATCCCCCGGCACCCCCAAAGACGCCTGTAAGTCAGATAGTGGCCTAGATGACAGGGCGCTTTTATCCAACAACAGGCGCAGGGTTAGATGGGACAAACTTGTAACACACCCAGAGCTAGTGGCGGAGCTATACGCGCGGGCAATTCCGGTATTGGAAGCGGTTGGCGCTTTAATTCCGCAGTATCCCTCACTTGAAGAATATCTAAAACTAGGGGATCTTAACAAGGAATTAACTAATACCCTGGCAGAGGTCCTTAACCCCCCAGGGCCAAGAGGGAGAAGGGCTGGCAATAGACCCACTTGGTACAATACTGCCTGTAGAAAGGCGAAAGTAGAACTCCTCCGGGTCCTGAAGCAAAATAATAATAGGGCACTGATAAAAGAAAGGAGGTTAGAATATAGGCAGTTAATACACCATGCTAAGGTCGAGTGGGATAACGATAATTTGGCCAATTTAACGTCTGCTCTCAAAAGAAGAGATGCACGGAAGTTCTGGCTAATTGTTAATACGGGGTCGGCCGACCCGGTACCGGCAGTAGCACCTAACATTGCAGCGGATGTGTGGGAAGATCACTTTCGCACCCTCTATGGAGGGGAGAATTTTACCAATGACATGGAACCAGGGGGATTATTGCCCAGCTCTATTGTGCAAATTAATGAGGTTGAGTTTACTGATGGAGAGGTCCGTGCTGCTATTTCCAAACTTGCAGTCGGCAAAGCGCCAGGGCTGGATAAACTCCCAGGCGACCTCTTCAAGCATGAACCCATGGTCTGGGCCCCTTATTTAATGGTTTTATTTAATGCAATCCAAAGGGGTATGGCGGTCCCTAGTACTTGGCTGGGAGCTGAGATAGTCCCTATCTTCAAGAAGGGTTCTCCTCTACTCCCAGTCAACTACAGGCCTATCAGCTCCATTGATGTGCCGCAAAAGATCTTCGCGAGGCTGATTTTAGACCGCCTTTTAGAATGGGCGGAGGAGTTTTCTATCTTAAGCCCTTATCAGGCAGGGTTCAAGAAAAATGTATCCACTACGGAACAGATTTTTCGCCTGACCCTGTTTTTTTGGAAAACCGTTAAGATTGAGGGCGGCTCACTATATACTGTCTTTGTGGACCTCCGTGCGGCCTTCGATCTGGAGCCGAGCGGGAAATTATGGACTGTGCTTTTAGAACTGGGCATTCCTTTCCCCCTTTTGAACATGATAATCCGACTCCATAGGGAGAATTTTGCACAGGTCAGGTGTGGGAAAAATTGTGCTTTGTCATCTAGATTCCCCGTTGGCAGAGGGGTGAGACAGGGGCGTGTCTTGGCACCCACCCTGTTTTGCCTATATGTCAACGGGGTAATCACACACCTGAATGCGGTACCCAACAGCGACGCTCCAAAACTCGCTGGTTATCGGATTTCTGCGATCATGTTCGCAGACGATACCTTATTGCTCTCAAAGTCTCCCATGGGCATCCAACGAGTGCTGGATGGCTTTGAGTCATTTTGTTTGGAACAGGGTCTGGAAATAAACACCCTTAAAACAAATTTCATGATTTTTAATCCACCAGCAACAACTCGCCCAAACTGGATGATAGGTGGAGTGCGGTTAGAAAGGGTTCAGACCTTTGAGTATTTGGGGCTCATTTTAAATGAAACTATGACCTGGGTCCCCCATCAAATAAAATTCCAACTTAAGTTGGCTCAATTAGCGGGGGGTATCCTTAAGATTCTAAATAAATCCTCTGTCAAAGCAATTGGCCCACCTCTTGAAATATATAAACTACAGGCAAGGGGGGCAGTGATCTACGGCGGCGAACTCTGGGGTCATCAGTGTGGATCCGCGATTGCCGTTGTGGAAAATAAATTTTTAAGACAGTTGGTGGCTTTGCCCCCAGTACACCCCTATTGCCGCTGAGGCTCGTTTTGGGCCTCAGGCCTATAGATGGGGAATTGGGCCTCAAACCGCTAACTTTTTGGTGGAGACTCTGGACCACCCCGGAGCTCAACAATTATAGGCAAGAGCTCTCGGACGTTTTAAGGCTCCCGAATGCGGGGAAATTTCCCTGGCTGAAGAATTTGAGAGAGGAATTTGGGAGAATAGGTCTCCCGTTAATGTGGTCTGACCTGGAGTCCGCCTGCACTAGGGTCCCTCGCAAGTACCTGGTCAAATTGTACTATGAAAGTAAACTATCTGCTCTCACATCGAATGCACAAATCGGCACCTTATCTGGTACTTTTTTAATGATTAAAGACTTTTACCAATTTGAGCCTGTTTTAAATGATGTTAGTCCTGCTGTTTCGAGAAAGTTGTACCTTCAATGGAGACATGGCACTCTACATATTAGAGCCCTTACGAGCAAGTGGTGTCCGTCCTCCCCTAAAAATTGCCCTAGTTTTACTTTGGAGCAGGAAAATGAAATGCATGTCTTGTTTTTTTGCCCCGCCTATCAAAAATCTAGGAGGTGTTGGATCATTTATTTATGTAAAAATCTGGGGATCACGCTGTATGCGAGCCTATAGAATACTTAAAACGGATCTCTCAACTGTGATTGTATTTGCTGTAACGAAATTTTTGGCAGCTATGTGGAACAAAAGAAGGATGTATGTAAATACTGTCTGAATTTGGATCCAGCTTCCACAGTTGTATAGATGCTTTGGTGCTTGCACTCAAACTTTAGACTGCAAAGGAGGAATATATGGACATTTATTTTTCTTCCTTTTTTCATTGACTGCTATGTAGTGATAAACTGTATGGGCACTTGCACTTTCTTTTTATTTTTACTGCTCTACTTACATGTATTGTATCAATTTGTAATTGCTCAAATATTTGATTTCTTTTATGACAATATTGTCGAAATAAAGATGAAATGATGATGATGATGAGAAAGGGCAGAGGTTGAGGTGAGAGAAATATGAGGGTGACATGGAGAAAGAGAATGGCACAGCACGGAAACCGGTGGATAAGGTGGTGAGAGAATAGGATGAGGTAAAGAGAATGAGGTGGGAAGAAGTAGAGGACCAGGTGAGTAGGACAGCAGGCTGAAAGGTAGAGAAAGGAGGCTGCAGTTAGGGAAGAGAAGAAGACAGAGAGAAAAAAGGGAGAGGTGGGGAAAGCAGAAGAGATCAAAACCATAGTTTTCAACCTCTAGAAATACACAATTGAAGCTAGCAGACAGAGGCCATCAGTAGGTATGGTTTGCAGCTCACATCTGTACAAGACCGTCCAGCATGTCCATACCCAGCTCTCAGACACCTGGGAAACTCTGGACGCCCCAACTTATCTTTATGGCCCTCCCATGCTTTTTTTTGGCCCTTTTGGAGTGAACTCTGTGTTTTTCACCTGGGTGCATTTCGCCAGGTGCGCGTTTGTGGTGGGTTCAGGAACAGGGGCATAACACCAGCCCCTGCAGCCCTTGAAGGGCAGGGGCCCCCAACTCTTCAGAGGACTTCTCAACCTGTGCAAAATTCCAACCCATTCATAATTACGACAGTGCAAACAGTTTACACAGGTGTTGCGATATAACCCAGCACTTTTAATTGAGGCCCAAGTGTCATTGAGCTATCTAATCATGGACGCTCTCTGTCTCAGGTAGTCCTGCAACAGGCATCGTTAGAATCCCATGCAAAATGTGATACAACATCCTGTATTAGTAATTCTGCTGTAGCTTATTAGTTTTTCCAGATTTTCATTTCACACAAATTAATGGGGCACAACATGTGGTAACTGTATTTAAAGCATGTTTTGTACAAGGCTGTCATGCTGTGGAATGTTAGTAAAGTAACTGTGTCATGTGCAGGATTATTTCATATCTCCAAATGTGTGTAAATGTTGAAATTGTGCTGGTGTCTAGTTGACATACATCTCTCCTATTATCACCCGTCTGTCAGTGAGCACCAGCTTTTTTCCTTGCTACCATTCTCTGTCTTCTTCAGGACACCCTCTAATCTCAATGTGTTCTCTGTGCCAGTGACTGTTATCTGCAGGTTGAGAGCCATCTTCACAGATATCTCCTTAGGAACTCAATTCTTGTGATTGTTCAGCAACCTATGTTGTGGAATACGTTGTCTGTACCATTGGATTCATGGGGGAATTGATGTTTCAGTGGCACTTGTTCTCCTCAGCATGGTCTCATTATGTTCTCATGGGTGATGGTGATAAGAGGAGGTGCAGTTGAGAATTGAGGACTTGGACCATTCGCAAACACAACAAGATGACGGACGGAGTGCTGAAACCTTTCACCCCCTCCTCGGCCAGAGATCTGGGTTACATCCATTGTTTTTCTGCTAACCAGGCCTCCCCAATTTGAACGCAGCCATCTGCATGTGCAAATCAGTCTTGACGCTGCATCCCTTGAGAACAGTCCAGCAGGAACTGTCAAACCCTCCCTGGACCCGAAACAAGCATCCTGGGACCGGTTGTGGGGTAACACCCCTCATCAGCCAGTCTAGCTTGAATCCAGTGGCATAGCGAGCAAGGGACCCACATCTAGGCATACCCTTGGCCACTTAGTGCGACGATCATAGCAAACACAGCAAGATGATGGACGGAGTGCTGAAACATATGCTACTGGACTGCCATAGGCCAGGACTTAAGATGGTGGCGTTCCGTGAAATCTGAGCGTGGATACCAATCGCGCAGTACCTGGGCCATATCAGGTGACAGAGGAGGACAGCAGCACACACTAATGGGACCCCGAGGCTGCGTCGGCAATATGTGAGAAGCGGAGACCAGAGGGTATCCTGAGGATGAGACGAGGCGCCAAGCTTTGTCATCCGCCTAGAGGGGTGCACCGGTAGGAGACAGCTGAGGGAGGCGATTGGGGATTCCCATTAACGCCGAGTCCCCCCCCTTGATATTGATAGTGTGTGCCCCTTGAGATACCCTTATTATGGGAGAGGCAGCATGGGCCGACTAGATCCTAGCTGCCTGACCGTAAGATGGCGGCCGTCGTGACCAGGCAGTGCATGGGAAATAAGCATGGATGATGGGTGCACAACCGGAGATAAGAGACTCGTCGCCCTGCTAGAGATGCACAGGAGGGAATGAAGTAGGGGCCCTGACACACAGAAAGACACCGCCCAGAGTAGTGGCTGTGCAGAAGCCCTCACTGCGCCTGAAGACCTGTGCAGTACCCAGGACTTAAACATGGCGTCCGCTGCTTACAATGCCTATACGCGGTTTTGGCGCGCTGGGCCTGCCGGGGCCTCACTGCGGGTGCTTGAGCCAGGCGGGAGACCTGACTTCGTGGCACAGTTCCGCCTGCCCTTGAGCACCCTCCTCTCTCCACAAGATGGAGCTCGAAATGACCTCAAGATCAGCACGGGGATCCAGCATGCTGCTTCCCCCACCACCATCTGGCCTTCTACCCCTATGGACATCTCCAACTCGGGGATCCCTCCAGACCCAAGACCACCACCCTTGAGTGCAACACCACCTGAACACCTGGCTGAAGTATGGCAAGAATTTCCTGCTATGTAAATATGTAATATATATTTGTCCAAGCCTAATCACTGTTAAAATGTAATCCTGAGTGAATTTGCAATTTGTATATATATATATATAACTCTAACCACTAGTATATGTAGTAGACCTTTGTACTTACTACCATTCCTATGTGATTTTAGAGTTTATCTGTTTGTATCTCTTCCTTGAGTGACTTTACAACTTGTACATTTTCATTTTTTTCTGTTTGTATCTCTTATGTAACTCATGTAATCCAAAGTCGTTATGTAACTCAACTGGTTCTTTTGTATAGTGCTCTGACACCTTCGGCTAATGTTCACGCTATAGAAAATCGCATTAAATAAATAAATTTTAAAAAAAAACTTGCAGGTGGCCTCCATTCAGCACAATGCCAGATTTGATATGGGAGATATGGGAGACTCAGGAGCCACTTGACATATTCTGCGCAGGGGGGCATCATTTTGCATTACGCCACTGTACACGAAGTTCTTGTGTTCCGGATAGAGGAGTTTGATACCAATAGAGGGTGAATTTCTTGTCAGAAATGTGCATGAGCGGGCACGCGCGCATGCGCAGTATTCGCAATGATCACCAGAGACGGTGAAGAAGAGGAGAAGGGCAGCCCGGGGACGCCCCAGTACAGGTGAATGTTTTTGGTTTTTGTTTTAAATAATCTCTAATTAATATTTAATTGGGGTTGGAGGCGGGGCTGGCCAACTCTGCTCCCGCTGCGGAGTGTACGGAGATTTGCCTACTCCACGTTTTGCAGAGAACGCGGAGTAGGCAAATCTCTGCACACTCCGCTGGCGGAGCGGAGTTCTCCGCCGGTGCCTAGTTGAAAATACCCTGGTTGCCCTATATAGATGGGCTCTATAGATTGCTGTTTGATTTACCCATTTCGACCAACCCTGCTAGTGTTTCCTCATTAGAAAAAGCATTATTAAGGGCACCTTCATCAATTACAGAAAATAGTGTAGAACACTTGAAGAATACAAGAAACATACTGTCATTTTATATGCATCTAATGAGTTGTTGGAGGGATGTCAGCATTATCTGACTTGGGTGACTAACATCCAACATCTTTTTGTGTTAACCAGATTACGATGGGGAATTGTCCACCATATGGTTGCCTTTCCCGAAATGAAAAAGTATCCATCAGCCACTACATCTTGTCTTTGCGACAGTGTTTCAGCTCAAAGCACACATCACTTTATGCTCTTTTGTGGTTTTTTGTGAGGGTTTTATTTATTTATTTATTTTAAAGGTTTTATATAGCGCTGGCTAGACCCGGAGGTATCAGAGCGTTTTACATGAGTATCATACCATAGTTGCTGGTTACATCGTTATAAAGGTTACACAGTTGTTAGAGCATGGCAACATAGTTACATGTAAGGGCGAGATGGATATATGACGTTATAAGGCATACTTTTACAACGCATACCTTTACAACAAATTTTTTACAACGCAAATACTATTACAATGCATGTATTTACAACGCATGTTTTTACAACGCAGGTACCTTTACAACGCATACCATTACAACGTAAGTATTGGTAAGTATATATTAATTTTTTAATTGTAAATTAATTGAAATTAATATAATTTAATTAATTTAATTTAAATTTAATTTTACTTTATTTTTACCCTGTACCCCTGTACCCCAAAAACCCAAAACTGACCCTGAACCCTAAAAATACCCCTTTACCCAAAAACCCAAAACTGACCCTGAACCCTAAAAATACCCCTTTACCCAAAAACCCAAAACTTACCCTGAACCCTAAAAATACCCCTTTACCCAAAAACTCAAAACTGACCCTGAACCCTAAAAATACCCCTTTACCCAAAAACCCAAAACTAACCCTGAACCCTAAAAATACCCCTTTACCCCAAAACCCAAAACTGACCCTAAACCCTAAAAATACCCTTTTACCCAAAAACCCCAAACTGACCCTGAACCCTAAAAATACCCCTTTACCCAAAAACCCAAAACTGACCCTGAACCCTAAAAATACCCCTTTACCCAAAAACCCAAAACTGACCCTGAACCCTAAAAATACCCCTTTACCAAAAAACCTAAAACTGACCCTGAACCCTAAAAATACCCCTTTACCCAAAAACCCAAAACTGACCCTGAACCCTAAAAATACCCCTTTACCGAAAAACCCAAAACTGACCCTGAACCCTAAAAATACCCCTTTACCGAAAAACCCAAAACTGACCCTGAACCCTAAAAATACCCCTTTACCAAAAAACCTAAAACTGACCCTGAACCCTAAAAATACCCCTTTACCCAAAAACCCAAAACTGACCCTGAACCCTAAAAATACCCCTTTACCCAAAAACCCAAAACTGACCTGAACCCTAAAAATACCCCTTTACCCAAAAACCCAAAACTGACCCTGAACCCTAAAAATACCCCTTTACCCAAAAACCCAAAACTGACCCTGAACCCTAAAAATACCCCTTTACTCAAAAACCCCAAACTTACCCTGAACCCTAAAAATACCCCTTTACCCAAAAACCCAAAACTGACCCTGAACCCTAAAAATACCCCTTAAAAAAACCCAAACATATAACATTTTAATTATAATTATATACTTACCAATACTTACGTTGTAATGGTATGCGTTGTAAAGGTACCTACGTTGTAAAAACATGCGTTGTAAATACATGCGTTGTAATAGTTTTTGCGTTGTAAAAGTTTCGTTGTAATGGTAGTGCGTTGTAAAAGTTGCGTTATAAAGGTTGTATACCGGCGAGATAGACAATAATGACATATACATAAGGGAAAAAGCAGGCAAGGGGAGAGATTCAGGGGAGGGGGGTAGGAGCAGGGGAGGTAGACACAAGGTGAAGGAGGGAAAGAGGAGGGGAGGGTGAGAGACACAGCATGGAAAGAGGAGGGGGAGGGTGACGGGGACACAAACTGGTAGACGAGTCAAAGCTGCGTCCAAAGTCCAGTAAGTTGTGATCCCAGGGGAAGTGGTATCATTTCCCCATCTCTGTTGCGAGAGGTTCCCTTTACGCAGTGGACTCTCTCAGAGGGGTCTCTGAGACTCCAAGGCCTACATACTGGAACCTTCCCCAAAAAGGGGAGAGGAAGTGCTTTTGGCAAGAGGTGCCATACAAAGATAAAGGGAACTATCCCAGACCTCCGCTAAGTGAAGAATCCCTTAACACTGTGGACGCTCTCAGAGGGGTATCTGAGATTCCAGGACTGGAATGCTAGGATCCTTCCCCAACAAGGGGAGAGGGAGTGCTTTGGCAAGGGACACATTGCTTCTGTACCTCGCATCAACAAAACCACCATGGGAGGAAGATCCTTCTCCTGCCTGGCGGCAAAAACATGGAACTCACTTCCCATTCTTCTTCGCCTCACTCAGAACCACCTAACATTCAGAAAGCAACTTAAAACCTGGATATTCGACAAATAATTCCCCACCCTTCTCCAAGCGCCTTGAGACCCTCTGGGTATGTAGCGCGCTATACAAATTAACTGAATTGAATTGAATTGACATTCAAGGAGGCCAATTAAGGCCTACTTCCATTATGTGTGAGATCCCTAACACAGTGGACTCTCTCAGAGGGGACTCTGAGACTCCAAGGCAATACTGCTGGAACCCTACCCAACAAGGGGAGAGGGAGTGCTTTGGCAAGGGGCACAATCATGGAGGCGGATAAGGGACGGTTGGGATAGGGGGGCCTGTACAGCGGACGGGGGGAGTGCTAAACATAAGGTTCAACATAAATAACAAAATTACATCAGTTACAAGATTACATCAAATACTAGAAGAACATTTCAGGAGGATAGAAGATGAAGTAAATGGATCTAAGAAGGGTAAGAGGGTATAGATTTATATATGCAACAAATTGAAGAGCGAGAGGGTAGAGAAATAGAGCGGATAGGAGCAAAGGGGTATTGAGAAGGGAGAGGAAGAGGGAGTTGACAGTATGAAGAGACGAAGGGAAAATCTGCTCAATGGTCGACTTGGTAGGTGATGGTCGAGGAGAGAGTCCACAGCCAGTCTCCCCTTTAGCTCACAGGGTAGCTCCATCGGGCATCAGTCAGATGGCTAGGTCTCTAGATTAGGTCAGGTACGGGTTACATTGGTAGTTCGACACATTTAACTAGCTTATAAGACAAGATTAATGGCGCATGGGAGGGTAAGGAGAGTAAGGGTAAAAGGGACACGAGGAGTGAGAAATGGCAGGGGGCTGAAGGAAATTGACTGTCCAATGTCCAGGGGGGTAGGTGACGGTTGAGGGGGAGATCCATAGCCCATCTCCTCTGCATCAATTGAGGTAGCTACATCCGCCAAAGTGCTTGGTCTCCACTATCAGTGGCAAGTTCACAGAATAAATGTAAGAAGGGTGAACCGGATGGGGTGGTGGGATGGGAGAAATGCACGAAGTCAGGTCGATGACCACTCGACTTGTTGTAGTATTTGTACCCTCTGTGCGGCATGGGCATCATCCGTCACTACTCATCTCTCGTCCTGACTTAAAGCTGATGACTCTCATTTGGAAATCGGCACCTGGCGTCATCCTGAAGTCAGGCAGGTTTGGCTGCTCCCTAAGGCCTGAACAGCAGTGAGAGGCCGGTATCCAAAGGCCATGTACAAGATCAGAGGTTCCTGTTGCACCACATTGTTTTGCTGGAGTTGTCGGCTATTATTGATCAAAAGCGGTCGCCATGTTGGAGTCAGGTTACCCGCTCTGGAGAGGTTTCTTTCAGTGGGACGCTTTGGAGTAGAGGTGCCCCGTTTTGAAGGCTGAAGTATGGGTCAGTGAATGCTGCCCCCGTGGCGCACCTAAGCTCCCCGTCGCTCACCTAGGCGAAAGTTGTGACGTTCGCTGTATCCCGTTGCCTTTGCCAGCCGGCCTGGATGTTGCCCAACAGTGCTCCTCACTCTTGTTGTGTCACATTGGTGCCAGGTTCTCTGTTATTTTGCACCGCAAGGAGCAAGGGGGCACCCCTTTCCTATAGTGGATTAACTGACTCGCGTGGTGCCTTGGTGGCTTTGCTAGGCCTTTTGTCCCCCGCGGGCGCCATATTGGAGTCAGGCGCCGCTTTCTCCTTGAAAGTAATATCAGGGATTATAGAGTGGCCTTGAAATTCGTATTTGCACTAATGAACCCTTTGATCTGTATTAGAATTGTATTTTATATATTTGGGCTGCCATACAACTCAGTAAAAGTATAGTATTTGTAGGAGAGTAGGGTCTGCAATCCTATGATCACCCAGATTTTTGCTTTTTGCTGCACTGGTTTACGACTTTCCCTGGCTGTGGGCCTGCTAATCAGACCCACAGCCTAGCTGTTCTCTCTATCCAAATTGTACTCAGGTACTGAATTGGCACTGGGCCCTCTCCAAGTCCCTGTACCCAGGGCTGAGGTGCACCCAGAAGTCTCCCAGGGGCTGAAGCATGTATTGTGCCACCCCTGGATTGACTAACTAAAACTGACACAACTGGCTGCACGACAGCTGGGGCAAGGTGGTGTACTCACCCTTTGCTTTAGATATAGTATACCTATATCTAACCCTAAAATGGACACACAGATCTCCTATCAGTCACTCCTATGGCAGGCCTTAACAATCCTGAAGGCAGAGTGCTTGGAATCGTGTGAGATGGTGCTCTGGCATGAGCTGAGCCTGTCTGCGGCTTTCGGGATACATCCCTTAGCCGTTTCCATGATATCGCATACCATATACTCTTAAGTGCATTATAATCCTCGCGGTTATATGCCAACTCTGGTATCGCTTTATCAAAACATGTCGAGTAAGGTGTCATACGAATTGGAATACTAACCCCTCGCCAATTCTGGCGACGGGGTTAGCATTCCACCCTTCTAGAGGGACACGACATGTATGTAACCCCTAACCCCGGTTAAAGTCAAACAGAGCCTCAGCTCCACAAAATGGATGCTGCCACCGAGACACAAGTCTGCCCTCCTGCTGCTGGGAGTCCTCCCAGAGCAGGAGATAAGGACAAAGGGTTTCCTGCCAGGGGCGGTGCCAGCACCGTCCCAGACAGGGTTTTGTGTATTGTAGGTAGGCAGGGCTTTAGAGGAAGGTGACTGCAAGTGGCACCCCGGTGCTCACTGTGCATAGGCCGGCTGGGACCAGTTCCAGGGTCACTCCAGACCCTGTGCTGGGGAAAAGCCCGCCAAGGAAGTGGGTGTAACCACCCCCCTCCTAGTCCCACCCATAGGGCAGGACTTAGTCACGTGCCAGCCCCTTTTTACAGGATAAAGGTAGAGACTGGCCCCCTTCCAAATCAGATCATCTTTGAATCCTGAAACTACTTTCCACGAAAGGAACTCAAGACTTCTTCCTAAGATTTCTCCCTTGTGACTAAGGAGTAGTCACCCTGCATCCGCAGGCACCATCTTAAGAACACTGCGGTCTGCTGCAAGTCTCTCCTCCGGATCAAGACTGCCCAGCTCGACGAGAACCGGCTTCCCTGGCACCTCTGACCTCTACCTGCATCATCAGTCACGCTGAGATTCGTGGGTGTGACGAGACCTCGAGGGACCGGCCATCTTCAAGACTGCACGACTTCTTTCCAGCAAGCCCGCCGAGTGAAATCCTGGTGAGTGCTTTGGGGTCCGAGAAGCCCCCACCCTGAGCAGCTCCAGCACCGAAGAGCAGCCCCCCAGCATCTCCACGATCTGCGTGGGGCCCTTCTGCTTTTTGCTGCTCACCGCGTTGTTTGGCTACTAGCCCGCTGGCTTGTGGCCTTCCTGACGACGCCCGACGACATTTCTGCTGCTGGTCTGGTTGCTCCAGACTGGCCCTTGCTTCCCTCCATTGGAGAAGTACCCTGGACCCTCCTGGTCCACCCAAGACGCCATTTTAGGTCCACCGCGTGGGCCTTGCATTTGCCAAGACTTGTTGCCCAATCCTGGGTCCAGCGACGTCGACAGCAAGAACCTTCGTGGGACAGCTCGCACCTCCATCCTGGTCGCCGACAACGCCTCCTGGTCCGAGAGACTGCAGAGCCCAGCAGCGCCCACTCACCTGACTGCGGTGACTTCGCCCGGTGCCATCCTGGTGCCCACTTAATCACTGGCTAGTGATTCAAGAACTTGGTCCCCTCTGCTTTCAGGTTTTCTTCTTCCTTGATCCAGGCTTGGATCCATCGAACTTTTCTTCACTGGTCGCCTGCCAGCAACTTCTTCCTTCCAGGCTCCTGGTCCGGCAACGAGATCCCCGACGTCTTTTCAGACCTATGCAGCTGCAGCCCCTGGGCTAGGTAACTTCGGCACTTCGGTGTCCCAGCATAGCCTCACTATCCTAGGGTCAGGATCCACTGTCGTTTTCTTCCTACCAGGTCGGGTTCGCCCGTGAACACTAACTTTGCCTTTACTAGCCTCCATAGACTTTGTCCCGCATCCCGCGTGAGAGTGCACACTCTGCACCCGAGTCCCCTGGGCCTCCTAGTAGTAATCTAACGATTCTCTAGTCCAGTCCTAGCGATTCCAAAGCCTATTAGAACTGTTACTTACCTGCTAGTAATTCGCATTCCACTTTTTAAGTATATGGTTTTTCGTGCCCCTCGGGCATTTGTGTATAACGTGCTAACTTAAGTATTTTCGTAAGAGTTTTGTTGTGTGCCTAGCACCCTGTCCTCATAAAGAGTACAGGGTTGTTGTGATTCTAATAAATACACTGTTTATTTTCATAACACTTGTGTGGTGTCCTTTCACTGGGTGTTCAAGGGGTAATGTGATGGTAAAACAGCTGGCTTAACACGCCCTCTAGAGTCTTAGCCTTAGACTGCTCGTATCCATGCTACTAGGATAGCTGGTCTATAAGGTTGACTTACAACCAATCATCAATAAGGGTTGTTTGGACTGATATATAGTGATCACTAGAATAGTGAGCACTGCACATCAGGCCAACTTCTCACATTGGTGAGCAGCGGTTGGGATTTGAGCTTGCTGTTGTTTTACCACACATGCCCTAAGAATATCTTGTGAAAGATCACATAAGTACTAAAGGTACATATAACTTAGCTTAGAATACTCTGAGTTCTACTGAACCAGCTGGTGTAGCTCCTAGGGCCTAGCACACCCTAAACTACAACTCTAGCAAGGGATCAGTAGGCAAACATATAGTGTAGGTAAGTGCACCACTTACACCTCACTAGAAAAGCATGTCTACCCAGGGAGATTCTACTGAGACTCCCCTGGTCAGTGTTGACCCTCCACAGGTCACTTCAAGATATGCAGCTCTCAGTTTCCAGGAGATGAGACAGATCTGTGTCTCCAGAAAACTGAAGCAGGGGTCTAACCCCACCATTCCCTTTCTGATAGGTCTCTTAGAGACATATGATGCCAGAAAGCTTTCTCAGTTACATGAGAACATGCCAGCCTTAGAGGGAACCTCTGGGGATCCAGACCTCCCCAACACTGCTACTGCAGTTGAGGAGGAGGAGGATCAGGAGGAACTCTCTGGGGATGAGGTAGACAAAGGTCTTGAGGTAGTCAGAAGGCTAACTAGGACCAACTTAGACTTACTTGGGCTAGGATCTGGGGGCCCCCCCAGTACTAACCCGAAGTGGGCCTAACCTTGGAGTTAGGAGAGATAGATCTCTTTCTAGGGACTCCAATAGATCTCTGCACTCTAATGCCTCTTCTCAGGGGAGAAGGAATCCTCCACAGAGGAGATTTACTTCCCCTCAGAGAAAAGAGCATGAAGCTAGGATGAGACAAGCTGAACTGAGGATTGAAAGGGAAGAACTTGCCCTGGCCAAAGAAAAGCTTGCCTTTGCTAGAGAGCAGCAGATGAGTGGGCTAGCTCCCACTGGTGGCAGCAATCTCCCAAGAGATAGAGAGAAGGGTTTAGATACTAAACACCTGACTAAAATAGTGCCCCCCTTTAAGCAAGGGGATGATATCCAGAAATGGATGGCTGCTCTGGAGAGGGCCTGCACTGTGCAGGGCATTCCCCAGAGTCAGTGGGCAGCTATACTGTGGCTCTCCTTTGATGGTAAAGGTAGAGACAAGCTCCTCACTACAAGAGTAGAGGATGCTAACAATTACCAGGTCCTGAAGAATACACTGGTTGATGGGTTTGGTTTAACCACTGAGCAGTACAGGTTGCTGTTCAGAGACACCCAGAAAACTCAGTCTCAGGACTGGTCTGATTTTGTGGATTGTGCCACTAAGGCTTTGGAGGGCTGGTTGCTGGGTAGCAAGGTTACAGATTACACAGGATTGTATAATCTAATGATGAGAGAACAAATTTTAAACAATTGTCAGAACCAGTTGCTGCACCAGCACCTTGTTGATTCAGATCTGACCTCTCCCCAAGAATTGGGAAAGAAGGCAGACAAATGGGTCAGGACAAGGATCAAGCAGAACCAGAACCAGAACCAGGGTGGTCAGAAGAAATCAGACCAGAAGGGTAATGTTAAGAATGAGCAAAATGACCAGAAGTCTTCACCAGGTCCCCAACAAACCAAAGAGGGTGGGGGTCAGGCTTCCCAGAAGAAGAAGACTCAAGAAGGCCAGTCAAAAAGGTGGTGCCAGTACTGTAAAAGTAAATCTCACTGGTTTAGTGAGTGCACCAAAAGAGGAGGACAAACTCCTGCCACTACAGCTCCTAAAGCAACTGCACCCCCTAGTACAGTCAGTAGTGGTAGTGTACCTCCCAAGGCATTAGTTGGGTTAACCTTGGGTACTGAGGGGTCTGACAACTTAGTTGGCACACTCACTCAGGCTGTCCTTGTCTGTACAGGGGATATGGATATGTCCCCTGAAATAAGTCCCAATACTTTGGGCAAATACAGGCAGACACCTTTGATTAATGGCAAAATGGCTCAGGCCTATAGGGACACTTGTGCCAGTGTCACCATGGTGACACCTAACTTTGTGGACCCTGGACAGATCATGCCAGGTACTGATTTCCTGGTGACCAATGCCAGCAATGTCACTACTAGTCATAGTGTGGCAATTGTAGCTTTCTCCTGGGGTGGAGTGAAGGGACAAAAGAAAGTTGTAGTCAGTTCAGACCTCCCAGTTGATTGTTTGTTGGGCAATGATTTGGAGTCATCACAATGGTCAGAAGTGGAGCAGAGGACTCACATGGAGATGTTAGGCTTGCTAGCACATGTGCTTGCTGTGACTAGGTCACAGGCCAGAAGATGCCCCACTGAACAGGTGCTGGATCCTGAAATTATGGACCAGACACCTTCCAAGAAGAAGAGCAGTAAGGGTAAGGCTTTGCCTTCCCCCTTGCCCCAGGTTGAGGATCAAGTCTCTGAGGAGGCTGATCTAGAAGAGCTGAGGGAAACTGAGCCTAAAGAGCTTGAACTTGATCAAGTTGAGTTTCTGGGCTCAGGGGGACCCTCCAGAGCAGACCTGGGGAAGGAACAGTTGAGCTGCCCTTCCCTTGAACCCCTCAGACAGCAGGCTGCTGCTGAGGCTGCAGGGAATGCCACAGGTGCCCACAGGGTATACTGGGAAGATGGACTCCTGTACTCTGAGTCAAGAGACCCCAAGCCTGGTGCAACCAGGAGGCTGGTCATCCCCTTGTCTCTGAGAGGTTTCCTTCTCACCTTGGCCCATGAGATTCCCCTTGCAGGTCACTTAGGTCAGACAAAGACTTGGGACAGGCTTGTCTCACACTTTCACTGGCCCCATATGAATGAGAATACCAAGGAGTTTTGTCGCTCCTGTGTCACTTGCCAAGCCAGTGGTAAGTCAGGTGGCACAACAAAGGCCCCCCTCATACCACTACCTGTGGTGGGGGTTCCCTTTGAAAGAGTGGGGATTGACATTGTTGGTCCAATGGAACCCCAGACAGCATCAGGGCACAAGTTTATACTGGTGGTGGTGGACCATGCCACCAGGTATCCTGAAGCTATTCCCCTGAGGACCACCACAGCTCCTGTGGTAGCAAGAGCCCTAGTTGGAGTGTTCTCCAGAGTGGGTTTTCCAAAGGAGGTCGTTTCTGACAGAGGTACAAACTTCATGTCAGGATATCTGACTGCCATGTGGAAAGAGTGTGGTGTGAACTACAAGTTCACCACACCCTATCATCCACAATGCAATGGGCTTGTTGAGAGATTCAACAGGACCCTCAAAGGGATGATTCATGGACTACCTGAAACTCTTAGGAGAAGATGGGATGTCCTGATCCCCTGCCTCTTGTTTGCTTACAGAGAGGTCCCACAGAAGGGGGTTGGCTACAGCCCTTTTGAGCTTCTGTATGGGCATCCTGTAAGAGGACCCCTGTGTTTGGTGAAGGAAGGATGGGAGAGACCTCTCAAAAAGCCTGCAACCAACATAGTGGACTATGTACTTGGTCTCCGCTCCAGGATGGCTGAGTATATGGAGAAGGCATCCAAAAACCTTGAGGCCAGCCAAGAACTTCAAAAAGCTTGGCATGACCAAAAGGCTGTTCTGACTGTGTACCAGCCAGGACAGAAGGTGTGGGTGCTGGAGCCAGTGGCCCCAGCAGCTCTGAAAGACAAATGGTCTGGGCCCCACACCATCATTGAGCAAAAGGGAGAGGTTACCTACTTGGTGGACCTTGGAACTCCCAGGAGCCCTCTCAGAGTGCTCCATGTTAACAGGCTCAAGGCATATGTTGACAGGAAGGACATGAGCTTGCTCATGGCCACAGATGAGGGACAGGAGGTAGAGAGTGACCCTCTCCCAGACCTGCTCACTCAGAATCCTGATGATGGATCAGTTGATGGTGTTGTCTTTTGTGGCAGCCTCACTGAACATCAGCAACAGGATTGCAGGCAAGTCTTGCAATCCTTCAGGCATATGTTCTCTCTGACACCCAGCCAAACTGATTGGTGTACCCATGATGTTGACACTGGAGACAGTCTGCCTGTCAAGAGTAAAATCTACAGACAGCCTGATCATGTTAGAGACTGCATCAAAACTGAAGTGCAGAAAATGTTGGAGCTGGGAGTCATTGAGCCCTCAGATAGCCCTTGGGCTAGCCCAGTAGTTCTAGTGCCAAAGCCTCACACCCAGGGTGGTAAGAGAGAGATGAGGTTTTGCGTAGACTACAGAGGCCTCAATGCAGTCACTAAGACTGATGCCCACCCAATACCAACAGCAGATGAGCTTATAGATAGATTGGCTTCTGCCAACTTCTTAAGCACATTTGATTTGACAGCTGGGTATTGGCAAATCAGGTTAGCTGAGGAAGCCAAACCCAAGACAGCATTTTCTACCCCTGGAGGGCATTATCAATTTGTGGTAATGCCCTTTGGACTGAAAAATGCACCTGCCACCTTCCAAAGGTTGGTGAATCAAGTCCTCACTGGGCTGGATGACTTCTGTGCAGCATATCTGGACGATATTGCTGTCTTTAGCTCCACCTGGGAGGATCACCTGGTCCACCTGAGGAAAGTGTTAGAGGCCCTGCAAAAGGCAGGCCTCACTATCAAGGCCACAAAGTGCCAGATAGGGCAGTCACAGGTTGTATACCTGGGCCACCTTGTAGGTGGAGGCCAGGTTCAGCCACTGGAGAGTAAGATACAGGCCATCAAGGACTGGACTCCTCCAATCACCCAGACTCAGGTTCTAGCTTTCTTGGGCCTGACTGGGTACTATAGGAAGTTTGTCAGAAATTATGGGTCCATAGTGACCCCCCTTAATGACCTGACAAGCAAGAAGATGCCAAAGAAAGTTCAGTGGACAGCAAGCTGTCAGAAAGCATTCAATGACCTAAAGCAGGCCATGTGCACAGCACCTATCCTCAAGAGTCCAGATTACTCCAAGCCATTCATTGTCCAAACAGATGCTTCTGAGTTGGGTGTGGGAGCTGTTCTGTCTCAACTGAATTTTGATGGTAATGATCAGCCTATTGCTTTCATTAGTAGAAGGTTGACACCCAGAGAGAAAAATTGGTCAGCTATCGAGAGGGAGGCCTTTGCTGTGGTCTGGGCCCTGAAGAAGCTGAGGGCCTACTTGTTTGGCACTCACTTCACCATTCAGACAGACCATAAGCCCCTCTTGTGGCTAAATCAGATGAAGGGTGAAAACCCCAAACTGCTTAGGTGGTCCATTTCCCTACAGGGGATGGATTTTACAGTGGAGCATAGACCTGGGACTGATCACAGCAATGCTGATGGGCTCTCCAGGTATTTCCACTTAGAGCAAGAAGACTCACCTGGTCAAGGTTAGTTTATTGTCCCAAAGTTTGGGGGGGGGTCATGTAGGAGAGTAGGGTCTGCAATCCTATGATCACCCAGATTTTTGCTTTTTGCTGCACTGGTTTACGACTTTCCCTGGCTGTGGGCCTGCTAATCAGACCCACAGCCTAGCTGTTCTCTCTATCCAAATTGTACTCAGGTACTGAATTGGCACTGGGCCCTCTCCAAGTCCCTGTACCCAGGGCTGAGGTGCACCCAGAAGTCTCCCAGGGGCTGAAGCATGTATTGTGCCACCCCTGGATTGACTAACTAAAACTGACACAACTGGCTGCACGACAGCTGGGGCAAGGTGGTGTACTCACCCTTTGCTTTAGATATAGTATACCTATATCTAACCCTAAAATGGACACACAGATCTCCTATCAGTCACTCCTATGGCAGGCCTTAACAATCCTGAAGGCAGAGTGCTTGGAATCGTGTGAGATGGTGCTCTGGCATGAGCTGAGCCTGTCTGCGGCTTTCGGGATCCATCCCTTAGCCGTTTCCATGATATCGCATACCATATACTCTTAAGTGCATTATAATCCTCGCGGTTATATGCCAACTCTGGTATCGCTTTATCAAAACATGTCGAGTAAGGTGTCATACGAATTGGAATACTAACCCCTCGCCAATTCTGGCGACGGGGTTAGCATTCCACCCTTCTAGAGGGACACGACATGTATGTAACCCCTAACCCCGGTTAAAGTCAAACAGAGCCTCAGCTCCACAAAATGGATGCTGCCACCGAGACACAAGTCTGCCCTCCTGCTGCTGGGAGTCCTCCCAGAGCAGGAGATAAGGACAAAGGGTTTCCTGCCAGGGGCGGTGCCAGCACCGTCCCAGACAGGGTTTTGTGTATTGTAGGTAGGCAGGGCTTTAGAGGAAGGTGACTGCAAGTGGCACCCCGGTGCTCACTGTGCATAGGCCGGCTGGGACCAGTTCCAGGGTCACTCCAGACCCTGTGCTGGGGAAAAGCCCGCCAAGGAAGTGGGTGTAACCACCCCCCTCCTAGTCCCACCCATAGGGCAGGACTTAGTCACGTGCCAGCCCCTTTTTACAGGATAAAGGTAGAGACTGGCCCCCTTCCAAATCAGATCATCTTTGAATCCTGAAACTACTTTCCACGAAAGGAACTCAAGACTTCTTCCTAAGATTTCTCCCTTGTGACTAAGGAGTAGTCACCCTGCATCCGCAGGCACCATCTTAAGAACACTGCGGTCTGCTGCAAGTCTCTCCTCCGGATCAAGACTGCCCAGCTCGACGAGAACCGGCTTCCCTGGCACCTCTGACCTCTACCTGCATCATCAGTCACGCTGAGATTCGTGGGTGTGACGAGACCTCGAGGGACCGGCCATCTTCAAGACTGCACGACTTCTTTCCAGCAAGCCCGCCGAGTGAAATCCTGGTGAGTGCTTTGGGGTCCGAGAAGCCCCCACCCTGAGCAGCTCCAGCACCGAAGAGCAGCCCCCCAGCATCTCCACGATCTGCGTGGGGCCCTTCTGCTTTTTGCTGCTCACCGCGTTGTTTGGCTACTAGCCCGCTGGCTTGTGCCCTTCCTGACGACGCCCGACGACATTTCTGCTGCTGGTCTGGTTGCTCCAGACTGGCCCTTGCTTCCCTCCATTGGAGAAGTACCCTGGACCCTCCTGGTCCACCCAAGACGCCATTTTAGGTCCACCGCGTGGGCCTTGCATTTGCCAAGACTTGTTGCCCAATCCTGGGTCCAGCGACGTCGACAGCAAGAACCTTCGTGGGACAGCTCGCACCTCCATCCTGGTCGCCGACAACGCCTCCTGGTCCGAGAGACTGCAGAGCCCAGCAGCGCCCACTCACCTGACTGCGGTGACTTCGCCCGGTGCCATCCTGGTGCCCACTTAATCACTGGCTAGTGATTCAAGAACTTGGTCCCCTCTGCTTTCAGGTTTTCTTCTTCCTTGATCCAGGCTTGGATCCATCGAACTTTTCTTCACTGGTCGCCTGCCAGCAACTTCTTCCTTCCAGGCTCCTGGTCCGGCAACGAGATCCCCGACGTCTTTTCAGACCTATGCAGCTGCAGCCCCTGGGCTAGGTAACTTCGGCACTTCGGTGTCCCAGCATAGCCTCACTATCCTAGGGTCAGGATCCACTGTCGTTTTCTTCCTACCAGGTCGGGTTCGCCCGTGAACACTAACTTTGCCTTTACTAGCCTCCATAGACTTTGTCCCGCATCCCGCGTGAGAGTGCACACTCTGCACCCGAGTCCCCTGGGCCTCCTAGTAGTAATCTAACGATTCTCTAGTCCAGTCCTAGCGATTCCAAAGCCTATTAGAACTGTTACTTACCTGCTAGTAATTCGCATTCCACTTTTTAAGTATATGGTTTTTCGTGCCCCTCGGGCATTTGTGTATAACGTGCTAACTTAAGTATTTTCGTAAGAGTTTTGTTGTGTGCCTAGCACCCTGTCCTCATAAAGAGTACAGGGTTGTTGTGATTCTAATAAATACACTGTTTATTTTCATAACACTTGTGTGGTGTCCTTTCACTGGGTGTTCAAGGGGTAATGTGATGGTAAAACAGCTGGCTTAACACGCCCTCTAGAGTCTTAGCCTTAGACTGCTCGTATCCATGCTACTAGGATAGCTGGTCTATAAGGTTGACTTACAACCAATCATCAATAAGGGTTGTTTGGACTGATATATAGTGATCACTAGAATAGTGAGCACTGCACATCAGGCCAACTTCTCACAGTATTGTAATGAGTTTTATGTGGGGGTTTCAAGCTGGTTTTATCTTTATTTTAATATATTGCTGTATATTTATGAATCTGTATGATGATGCTTTTTTATGTACTTTTATGGACTTTTATTTCTGAGCCAAATAAAGTTTTAAATCAAATCAAGTTATTCTTGAAACTAGTCTCCCACTCTGGATTGTGTCTCAGATTCAGTTGGGACAGCACTAAGATTTTCTTTCAGTGTCTGGAAACTGATCGTTTAAGAGACCCGAGTCTTGAAGATTGTTCTACAGGGATACATGACTGAATTATCTGTGCTGCCACCAGCGTATGTCACCTCCTTGTACTAATTCCTTGGTCCTATTCCCTGAAGAAACAAGAAGCCTTGCTGTTTTGGAATCAATCCCTTTAGAACAAAAGACCCATTGCTCCTCCTGTTCCTGCAGAGGAGCAGAGAAGAAGGGGTTGACTTGCATGTTTATCCAGTGCCAAAGGCTTCAGGGAGATTTCTCATCATAAAGCTGACAGTGTCAATATGTTTGTGAGGGTGATGCATTTCAAGATGGACACTCGTCATAACATACCTCTCTAATCCTGCCAGTGGAATATCTTGTGACTTTGGACTTGGAGTATGCATGTCGGCATGTTCCAATCTGGCCTCCTCATCGCAAATGTCTTCGTTTTGCAATCTAGTCCACTTATTTCCAATTACAGCCCTTTGACCTTAATTCCTATCTGAGAGTCCTTTCTGAACTATTTGCTCCAGTGTTGGTGTTCCTTCACAATACGAGAATAGCTCTTCTGCTCTGCCTAGATGACTGGCTACCTCATACTCCTCCAAAGAGTCAGCACATAATGGATTTACGTACTGTGCGCAATCACCTCACCTTTCTGGGGTTCATGATCAAAATACAGAAGTCAAGTTTGGAACCAACTGAGGACATTCAGAAGCATATTTATTGTACAATTGCGTTGCTCTTGCTCCACACAGTGGGGCGCAAGAGCGACACAACTCTTAAGTTAGATTCATCAAGCCAAGCAAGACCACCTTGCGTGGCCTTGTGTGACTTGATAAATCTAGAGAAAGGCAACGTAGCACAAATCACTGCTATACATTACCCGGTCCCAGGGAGGCATTCCATGGGTGGAGCATGGGTGTTCCCACACATCCACCCATGGATTTCGGCACATTCCAGTTTTACCATTACTGGTAGGCCTGGAATGCCTCAAAATGCTACGCCTCCTGAGGAGAAATATATTTATTTCTCCTTGTTACTTCCTCCTGTGTTGCATTCTGCAACACACATAGAAAGAGGAAAATGCCTCTCAGGATTATTTTTGTGCAGGGTACCTGCATTGGTGCAAGGGTGCCTGCATTGGTGCTAGGCAGTACATTGTACGCCAGCGCAGGGAAAAAACAGGAATGTGCCATATTATGTTAAATACGACTCATTTCTGCCCTTTGCCTAAAGTGCAGTGCAGCAAGGTGTTGTAAATCAATCTAGGACCCTAGTGTAATTTTCCTGATTCATGCCCTTATATAGGTATAGTTTATTTGATCCTTATATTGGCATAAAAATCATCTCCATATTTAGTCTGAGTCTATGCAGCCCAAATACGGCATGGCTACTTCCCCTAAGTTCTAAGAATTTACAACGATTTCTTAGAGAAACCCGCCTTCAGCAGCTCGAGACTTCCCCTTGCCTGTATGCTAATTTATCTAGGAAATCAAGGAGTTTTCTAGGGATTGAGTCCCTATATGACGTTATTAAGTCCAATCACACGTCAATCTCGGCACCTTCATAGTATAAATATGCCCAGATTTGCCCAGACAAACACACGGTGGTTTGGAGCAGATCGACTTACTACTTGTCCGAAGCCCTGCAGCAGCAAGTGCCGAAGGAAGCCGACCCTCCAGCTGACGCACTGAGAGACGAGGTCTTTTCTCCAGCCGAAAAATCCATCTCCAGTGTTTCCGGTTTACCCTTGCGGGTTGCTGGGAAATCGAGTTCCGAGAGAGAGAGATACAAGACCTCCTTCATTCTAAACCAAAGGTGCGGAGCTGATTAAACTCTTAGAGAATTCCTTATCAGACTCTTGGCAGAGAATTACTAAACTTAAGCTACTCCTTACTTACTCCCTCCCTCATACTGGACTTAGGTTAGGTACACCAGGGTAGGCGTATTTTAGAAGCCCCAGTTGAGTACTATTAGCCATCTTTTATCATTGTATGTATTTTATACGTTTTAAGCAACTTATGGCTTAGAAACCATATCATGCTTTTACAGTACTACTTTATAATACTGTTCGTATTATACGCCTTGTACTTTATAACCAGTATTACGATTGTAGCAGTACATTTCTTATGCTTGAGAGATAAGACTGTTCAATAAATACTTTTATTGAAAACGCCCGTCTTTTCCTTCTCTCAGCAACTCTGGTGAAACGAAGCATGCACGAATGACTGAGTGAAATAACTATCTATTGTTTCCGCGACTCTAGAGATACGTTTCATTCTGGGGAAACAAAGTTGTCATGTTATACGGTTGTCAGAAACTAATCCCTTCTTGTTTGTTCGAGAAAGTTTCTAGTGACCTCTGAGCTAGCTGGCACTCACAATTAAGTTTAATAGACTCGGTAGAGACCTAGTTGACCTCAGTCCTACGTCTAATCTACAGGGTTTATTATTCCAATGCGCAGAGCCTATTGGGAATATAGGAACTACACTACAAAGGCACTCGCTGTGCCTCAAGATTTTTTCATAAATATGTCCCGCAATTTATTACACCAGGTTCCAAACAGATGTAAAACTAGTTTACTCAACATCTCCCCAATGATCTCCCACTCGACTTGGATGCAGATTCAAGGGAAGATGCCTTCCACAGTCTTTGTGTTCCATGGGCACGTCTCCACCAAGGCTCAGTGTTGAAACATATTTTCTATTAGGGATGGGGCCACTCAACTGTACGACCACATGATTTCAGTAACAGAGAAGATAGTGCTGGAACTTCGATGGTGGATTCTTCAAGTTAATCTCAAGAGGCCTTTCCCCTGTTGCCACTATATTCAATAATCCTTACCAGAGAAGTTTTAGGGAGGAGCTCTGGAGGAACGCTAGACTCTCCCTATTTCTGATCAGTGCTTCTGGAAAAACAGAACTCTGGTCCATTCCTCCAAGTAGAAGGAGTTGACTACCATACTTCTGGCTCTGAAATTCATAGCCAAACTTGTTCAGAGTAAGTCTGTGATGTTAAGGATTAACATTAGGTCAACAGTCTTTGTGAATCATCAGGGGCACACATTGCCAGGATCTGGCAGAGATTGCAGTTCAGATCTGTATTTGGGCTGAGGCCAATCTGCTCTCTTTATAAGCAGCTGACATCAGTTGGGTGGACAACTTGAGAGCAGATTCCCTGAGTTGAGAGCTCCAATCATCTTTGAAGGTCTGTTTTTCGCTAACTGCATTTCAGACCTTCTACTTAAGATTTGGCAAACACGCGGTGGATCTCGTTGCCTGTGAAGACAATGCTCGTCTTCCTCTTTTGCTCGAGATTTCAGGTGCCGGGATGTTGGGGAGTAAATGCCTTGATTTATCTTTGCCCAGGGGTCTTTTCTTTTCCTGCCTACCAAGTCATTCTAAGGCTAGTAGCTCACCTCCTGAGGATCCGTCTCCCAGTTTTTCATACTAATCTCTTGAACCCAGAGCAGTGGCATAACGAAACTAGAGGGGGGCCCCCTTCAAGGTACATGAAGGGGCCCCCTGGACTCAACCAGAAGCTCTCAGGCCAGGGCACTATGCTGATGGGGCCCCCTGAGGCTGTCCATCAATTGTGTGTCTTTTGCTTTCTCGCCCTAAGGGCGCCAGGTATGCCCAGACTTGGGTCCTGGGCTCACTGTGCCACTGGAATCAAGCTATCCTGGCTGATATGGGGTGAAACCCTGAAACCGGTCCTAGGATGCTTGTTTCTGGTCCAGGGAAGACCTGGCTTGGCAGTTTAGGCTGGACAGTTCCCATGAGGTACAGGGTCACGACTGATTTGAAAATGGCCAGGTCTAAACTGGGGTGGCATGGTGAGCAAAAGAATGATGGATTTAACCCAGATCTCTTGACTGGGGGTGAATGTTTTGATTTGTTCTGTATTCCGTCCATCAATTGTGTGTCTTTTGCTTTCTCACCCTAAATGCCCCATGTATGCCCAGATGTGGGTCCTGGGCTCACTGTGCCACTGGAATCAAGCTATCTTAGCTGAAGAGGGGTGAAACTCCGAAACCGGTCCTAGGATGCTTGTTTCTGGTCCAGAGAGGACCTGGTCTGCCAGTTCGGGCTGGGCTGTTCCCATGAAGCACATGGTCAGGACTGATTTGCATATGGCCAGGTCTGAACTGGGGTGGCATGGTGAGCAAAAGAATGATGTATTTAACCCAGATCTCTTGACTGGGGGTGAATGTTTTGTTTTGCTCTGCATTTCGTCCATCAATTGTATGTCTTTCGCTTTCTCGCCCTAAGTGCACCAGGTATGCCCAGACGTGGGTCCTGGGCTCACTGTGCCACTGGAATCAAGCTATCCTGGCTGAAGAGTGGTGAAAGCCCGAAACCGGTCCTAGGATGCTTGTTTTCGGTCCAGGGAGGACCTGGCTTGGCAGTTCGGGCTGGACTGTTTCCATGAGACACAGGGTCCCGACTGATTTGTATATGGCCAGGTCAAAACTGGGGTTGCATGGTAAGCAAAAGTATGATGGATTTAACCTGGATCTCTTGACTGGGGGTGAATGTTTTGATTTGTTCTGCATTCCGTCCATCAATTGTGTGTCTATTGCTTTCTCACCTTAAGTGCGCCAGGTATGCCCAGACGGGGGTCCTGGGCTCACTGTGCCCTGGAATCAAGCTATCCTGGCTGAAGAGGGGTGAAACCCCGAAACCGGTCCTATGATGCTTGTTTCCGGTCCAGGGAGGACCTGGCTTGGCAGTTCCGGGCTGGACTGTTCCAATGAGGGACAGGGTCACAACTCATTTGCATGTGGCCAGGTCTAAACTGGGGTGGCATGGTGAGCAAAAGAATGATGGATTTAACCCAGATCTCTTGACTGGGGGTGAACTTTTTGATTTGTTCTGCATTCCGTCCATCAATTGTGTGTCTTTTGCAGATCTGTAATTAGGCTGAGGCCAATCTGCTCTCTTTATAAGCAATTGACATCAGTTTGGGGGATAACTTGAGAGCAGATTCCCTGAGTTGAGAGCTCCAATCATCTTAGAAGGTCTGTTTTCGCTAACTGCATTTCAGGCCTTCTACTTAAGATTTGGCAAACATGCGGTGGATCTCTTTGCCCATGGAGACTATGCTCGACTTTAACTTTTGCTCGAGATTTCAGGTGCCGGGATGCCAGGGAGTAAATGCCTTGATATTCTTTGGCTAGGGCTCTTTTCTTTTCCTGCCTACCAAGTCATTCTAAGGCTAGTAGCTCACCTCCTGAGGATCTGTCTCTCAGTTTTTCATCCTAATTTCTTGAATCCAGAGCAGTGGCATAACGAAACTAAAGGGGGCCCCACCTGCAAGGTACATGAAGGGCTCTCCTCCGGACTCAAACAGAAGCTCTCAGGCCAGGGCATTATGCTGAGGGGGCCCTCGGAGGCTCGGGTCCCCCCACACCGCGGGGGCCTGTTTTATGCCACTGATCCAGAGCAGGCAGCCTTGTGTTCCTTGCACATTTACAGCACTGTTTCTATCTATTCAGAGAGGCTCTCTTTCTTTTGTTAGTACCCCTTCCTCTACAATGTTTTGCAGTGGGTAAGTGTCACTATTTCTATTACATTGAGGGTCAGATGTCTTAGGGAAAGGTTTGCAATTACCACATTTTTGTGATTTGCTATCCGGTAATCGTAAACACCAATGTACGAAAGTGGGCTTTACACTTTCTGCAATTCCTAGTGGCTCGCAAATAGTTCTACCTCATTAATATTCATGAGGTAGGTCTCGGGTTGCGACCCAGTGGGAGTCGCTTTCTCACAGGCGTGGTGGCCTGTTGGGGTCAGCAGACCACCATGTCCGTGACTGCTTTTCAATAAAGCAATGGCTCTTTTTTTTAATACAGCCTGTTTTCCTGAAGGAAAAACAGGATGCATCTCAAGAAGAAAAATGAAAAGTTTTCTTTTAATTTTTTAAGAGTAGGCAGAGGTGCGTGGAACCACTGCCTGCTCTAGAAAAGTGTTTTTACAAACATTCACAAAAAATGAAAGGGGTCCCTTTGCGACCCCTTCTCGTTGGCGAATGGGTTACCCCCTACTTCAAGTAGGTGGTAAAATGCGAATGATTTGCATCCGCATTTCAGTTGCAAAAAGTTTATACATACCAGTGCGACTCGGTATTAGGAAGTGACACCCTAAACATGCCCCTACCTAATACCAAATTGCGAACCCAATTTGGGAATTAGCAAAAGGTAACCGAATTGCAAATTTGGCCTTTGTATGTTAAAAATGTTTTTTTTACGTTCGCAAACAACCAGATTCTGCACATTGGGCCGTTTGTGACGTCAAAAAAACTTTGTTCATCTGGCCCATAGTCACTCAGGAGAGGAGTGACCTGGTTGCATTCAGGGTCGCTCTACTAGGGGCATGGTTGTTTCATGGGCTGAAGCACAATGTGCCCCAATCACAGACATTTGTCAAGAGGCTTTGTGGGCTCTTCCTTCGACCTTTGCATCTCATTACAGACTACAAGTCAGCACTCAAGGCCTCCTATCCTTTGCCAAGTAGGTTTTATCTGCTGTCTCAAGATGATTTGTTCATATTTTTGCCAATAAACGGACAGGGTGTCTCAGACTTATGACTGGTCACTCTTGTGTTGTTCTTTATCTCATTTCCACAGCTGCTGTGTGGCCTGGGTGTGACCTTACACACAAGGACGGGGATGACGAACGGAAACGAGGAGGCCATGTTTGGAATACTTGTTGATAATCACATCACTCTGACTTTTCGTTTCTCGTCCCAGGGCTTCCTCCCTCCCTTCCTCCCTCCTGTTCGCAGCTTCAACCTTAGGCTGGGTTAGTTGCATCAGGAAGGTGGTCTGATATGGACCCTTGTATGGGTATTGTGAGAGGAACAGGCTCTTTTGGTTTTAATGATTCACTTAAAAGGATGCCTGCATGGAGGCGGACTTCCTCTCGTGTAAGGCTTGGAATAAAGAAGGAAATTCGGAGTAAAGTGATTGCCAACAACTAATTCAAACATTATTACAACTGTTAATTCATTTAATTGTATTACTCTTTACGCAGTTCCCAATTCAAGCAGGGATTTAAGCGCCACATATTTAATTCTGTAGGTTGACTCCTACTCTTTAATTGATTTCCAGACTTGAATGGGATTCACAAAAATCCTAGTAGTCCTTTACATATACGATAGGTTAAAATTAACCCGTGCAGGTTTTTGACTAGGTGAAAATGTCATGTAAGAAAATAGAACACAATTATACGTTTTCAAAACCATTTTTATTTCTTTTGGTGAAAATCCAGTAAATATAAGGATATTCCCTTTGATTGCCTGAATGGACCACATTGAGCAGGGAGATAGCTTTGGGGGATGTTTGGGTGTCACCCCCCCCCCCATAATAAATCTATTATTTAATCAATAATTGGGTCCAGGAGAATTCAGTCAGGTACGGTAAGATGGCTGTTCGATTTCAAATGAGATTTTTAAATACTCAGACAAAAACACACATACTCATCTCTGTTTTGGAGGACTTAAAACATGGTTATTTTAGAAAATACTGGGTCATATTATCAATAATGGCGATAACATTATCGCCAGGAAACTACAGCTAAAGCGGCGATCAGGGGCTTGATAATATGTCCTTGTGAAGCCCAGGTTTGATGTTCTGCACACCAGAACCTGGGCTTCTATGGGAATTCACAAGGGCATATTATCAAGACCCTTATCGTCGCTTAAGCTACAGTTTCCTGCCGCTAAAGCGGCGATAATATTATCGCCGTTCTTGATAATATGACCCCCTGTGTTTTAAGTCACCCTCAGCATCCACACTCCTTTCCCTTTCCACGAACCCTCAAGCCCCCTTCAGGTCATCTGCTCCTGCTTTTTTCTCTGCTACTCTCTCCACAGCGCGGGGATACGCCGGGATGGCGTCACCAGGCGCTTTATAAACCCCTTTATTATTATTATTATTATGTGCTGCTTCTCACATGATGATTAACATGATATGCCGGCCTGATTGTCGAAAAATCGGAAGCTGACACCCCCCCAGTCGTACTGACAAAGCTACACCCCTGACTTTGAGACCACACCTGTCCTGCCACTAAATCAAAATGCATGAAAACTGAAAATTGACCATTTTTATAAGTCACTTCATTATTCCTATATTTCTATAATTATAACTGTAATGGCCCAGTTCACACTTTGGCAGACGGCGTAAAAGCAGTCAGGGTGGTGAAGGACTTTACATCCGTCACTCTGCCTTGTGGTGAACTCTGTGGGTTCGTATGAACCTCCATCATGGCAATTCATACAAAGACATTTGAAAGCCTCATGTGTTTCCGTCATTTGTGATAGACACATAAATCTTTTTTATTTTTTTATTTCAAATAGTTTTTATTTTATACTTAAGAATTACCTACTAATTACTATGAAGCAAAATCCATCAAAATAGAGCACAATGCATCAGAGGTTAATCACAAAATATCTACTTGGGTCGAAAAACATATACTAAAATATATGTTGGCTGGTCTGATAAATTGATTATTTTCTATGCATTTATACATTGTTGGGAAAAGAGAAGAGAGAGAGAAGAAGGGAAGATATAAAAGAAATGTAAAGAGTAAAGAAAAGGAGATGAGGTGGTTTGCATATGTTTATTCATTAATAATTCATGACAAAGTATATTCAGGGAGGATTCATTTTCTGTAGGTAAAGGTAGTAGGCGAGCAGTTTTAGAGCTAAAAGTATTATTATGTAATAAATTAACAGCACTTCTAATTAACCAAACCCATGCCCACCATATATGCTATGAGATGTTATTGTAGTTCTTCCAGTTGGAAAGTATAATTTTAATCCCTATAGCCAATAAAAGGTTGATAAGCATGTTATCCCACAGTTAACGAATTGACATGTTTGGTAAGAGCAGAGGCAGGTATACCCAAGGATAAAAGAGGATGAGTTAAGGACAGTTTAGCATTGAAGATATTGCGCTTTCGATGACTTTCGAGAAAGGGTATATGTAGTTGAAGTAAAATAGTAGATGATCCAGGTCATCTACAAACTGATTGCAAAGCCAACTAGCATGTGAAGGCAAGGGCCCTGGTTACAGAAGCATACAGGAGTCCAGTATGATCTATAAGTAGTCTAGAATTAGCATTGCGACAGTAAGGGAAGGACTTTATATTGCGGCAAACATTTCCATATTGTATTCCAATTATTTGGAGGGATGCATTTGGTATTTTACTAGAGTCATCCCATTTTCTTTGAATCTTTTCTGTCTCAGGTTTGGATATTTTTGTGGGGTTTTATATATTGCTGAAGCTGTATGGGACTTTGAGATACGTTTCTGAAGAAAATTTAAACAGTCAGATTTATGTATCCTTTTAAAGTCCCTGAGTGCTACCTTTAATATTAGAAAATGGTAAAAGGCCAAAGGCTGAAGACAAAATTGTTTAGATAACATATAAAGGAAACAGGGTTTTCGGGTTGAATAATATCTTTGAGAAAACTAATTCCTGGAGATGATCATTGTTTCCTAAAGGTAGGGTTAGGGTCTAGTTTAATAGTTTTGTTAAACCACAAGGACGCAAACTCTGATCCCTTAAGTTTATAAGGGAAGCATATGTCTAGATGTTCAATAGCTAAAACAGAATCATTAGCAAAGCGGAAGGAGGTAAATACTTGAAGTTGTTTGGTTGTTAGGATGCTAAGGAGAGAGATTGTGTGGACCAACTCTGATTCAATATCAACCCAGGCCGGTTGGTCTACAGCTGTTGGGTGAAGCCACTATAGTGTTTGCCTAACCAAGAAGGCTATTTAATAGTTCTTTAAATTTGGAAAATTAGATCTATACTCTTGGCAGTTTGAAGTTTAAGAAGAGAGATTCTTGCTCGTTTACCTATGAAATGAAATGAAAAGGCTAGCTGGAAACATGCCTAAGAAAAAACTATTTGTTGTGCAAGTATCATTTTAACAGATTTTACCCGTCCCCACCATTTTATGAATTTTGGTGACCATGCTTCTGTTAATTTCTTGACTTTAGACAGTAATGAATCTTCGATATGGGCCTGGCTATCCGCAACAGTACCTTCAAATTCAATACCCAAATATTTTAGTTTCTTCGGTTGCCATTACGAATTGAAAGCAATCGCTATGTGCGGAAGACAACGTTTATTTAGGTGGAAAATTTCGGTCTTTCCCTTATTCAGAGTGTATCCTGATATACTTGTAAAGGATGCTATGATCTTGAGTATTGGTCCACATCCTTGGAAGAGATCAGCTCATCATCAGCGCACAACGACAAATTTTGTGAGCCATTCTTGAAGGGGATACCTTGGAATCTGTCATTAGTTCTAATGGAGTGTCAGAAAGGTTCAATTGACAGACAGAAGGAAAAGGAGAGGGGACAATGGACATCCTTGTCAGGTACCTTGATATCAGCTAAACCTATCTGACAGCTGGCCATTGATTTTATTACAAGCTGAGGGTTTTTGATAAATAGCAATGGCCATATTAATAAAACAAAGGGCTAAGTTAAATTTTTCAAAAGTTGATCTTAAAAAAAGTCCATGAGACTTTATTAAAGGCCTTCTCTGCATTTACGGCCATAGCCATAGAGGGGAAAGGGGTGTATTTTGTCTTCTCTGTTACAATGCAGAAAGTTTGAATCTTTTTACCTGCTAGGCGTCCCTTGACAAAGCCAGTTTGTGAGGGATGAATGAGAGATTGGAGGACCTGTTCCAATCTTAGGGCTTGGACCTTGGTATATATTTTATAATTGGTGGTAAGTGGGGAAATGGGACAGAAGCTCTTCATTTCTAAGGGGTCCTTGCTTTTCTTAGGGATTACTACTATATGTGCTTCAGCAGTAGAGCCCGAGAGCGCACCTTTCAAATAGAATTAACAAACAGTGCTAAAGATGAGATGCTAAGATATGTTGAAAGGTCTGATAGAAGGAAGCTGGCAATCCATCTGGAACCAGGGCTGTTTGGTTCAAGAGAGTTGATGGCTGTAAGAATTTCTCCCTGATACATTGGATTATTAAGAAATTTCAGATCAATATCTGAAGGGGTGGGAAGTTGAATAGGATCAAGGAACTTTTTACATGCTTCCATATTAGATGTATTACCTATTTGGGAGGGATTATATAATTTTGAATACAAAACTTGGAATGTTTCAAGTATTTCAGCTGTATCTGTTCATAACCTACAGTTTTTATCTTTAATAGCTGCTTTGTGAGCAGATGTCTTTCAGGGGCGTCTCCTCCATTAGGATAGAGGAGCATCGCACCACTGCTTTCTCGCAGTGCGAGAAGCAGAAACATGAAATGGTATTTCTAATACCATTTTATGTTTCTGCTTCTCATGCTGCGAGAAAGCAAAAACAGTATGCCTGGTTGGGCGCGGGGGGGGGGGGGGTTGGTGAGAAGTGGCTTGCCCAACGCTGTGGGCCCTGACTGTTCGGTCGACCAAACCAGTCATGCGCACTCTGAATTTTCTCCAGGTAGGTTGCATGCAGTATACATAGAAAAAATATCCCACCTACAGCTGCCCGGCTGGGCGCCGTCCGCACCAATCACAATACTGACATTGCAGCATTGTGATTGGTTTAGGGGAGGGGAGGGAGGATGCCTGCTTCCTGTTCCTGCTGGAGGCAGGAGAGCAGGAAATCAGCTAGGAAACACCGTACTGGGCAATCAGCGGAGGCGGCGCGTGACCCGGTAAGGTACGTTTTTTTTTTTACTTTTTAAATTCCCTCACCCCCGCATAAACCCCCCATCTGCCCCCCACTTGCAGGTCATGCTGGTTCCGACAGATTTCTTTGTGCCCTTGGGGGTTATTGCAAGCATTTTTCCTGATTTGTTGCATTCAAGAAGATTAGTAGCTTTAAAATTGGTAGACCATACATGTGCTCTATCGCTTAAAAGTGTATTAAATTCGCATTTAAGCTGTCTAATTTAAAAGGTTATTGATTGATCAAGGGTTGAGATTCTAAATTTTTCTAGTGAACCTATTTGTTTCTCCAGGAGGCTTAGTTTTGCATTGAGCCATTTTTTTATTTGATATTATGGCAATCATGTTGACTCTATTACTGGGTTTCATGGCATCCCATATTGTTTCCATATCCTTCTACGAGGTAACATTCTCGACAAAAAAATGAGTTAAGGATTGGGCGATGTGATCTCTTAAGTCCGTGTCCACTAACGCCTCATCGTTCATTCTCCATGAGGCATATTTAGCTTGCTGTAAAGATACATTTTAGGTTATTATAATACAGGCATGGTTGAAAGATAGCTCCATGGACAATTGGATTAGGTTTTTGCTAATGAAAAAATATTCAATTCTAGACAGGTATTATGAGTCTGTGAATAAAAAGTCAAGTCACTACCCTCAGGTTGTGTAGCCTCCAAATTTCAATTAAGTTGTTATCGTCTGTCAGTTTATGAAGTTGACTATAAGAGCGGTTAGGGCTGTACGTGTATCTGGAGAGTCTAAAGTCGTGTCAAATGGGAGTTTAAAGTCACCCGCTAGCATAATCTTAGTGTCTTGAGGAAGTACTGGTAGCTTTTGATTCAGAGAGGACCAAAAAGATGGATCATCGGCAGTTGGAGCGTAGATATTGACTTTAAAAAATGTAAAGCCATTTTTTGTGAGTTGAGAGAGCAGTCATCTGCCCTGATTATTGAGAGTTAACATGCCAACTGAACATCTGGCTTGTTTTGTAATCAAGGTAAGCACCCCATTGTTTTTATTAGTAGCTGCCGAAAATATGGGGTTCGAAATCCATGAATGATGCATGCTATGAACTTCCGTCAAACCAGCTCTGGTCTTCTGAAGAAATATACTGCCAGCTTTTAATTTATGACAGTAATATAGTACATTTTCAGTTTGATTGGATAGATTAAGATTTTAAGTATTTAGAAAAATGATTTTGAGTGATGCCTGAGCCATCATAGGAGAGTTACGTTAGATCAGTATAAGTGTCATAATAAATTGTCTAAAGATGAGGAGAAGAGATGAAATAAATAGAGGACAGAGAAAAAGAAATGCAGAGAACAAGAAGATTCCAAAAGAAACACTGTCAGTAATGACAATTCACTGTAGGCCAAAGGAAGAAGCTCCATCCCCATCTAAAAAATTATTATTGTGTCCTAGTTAATGAAGAGTAACCAAAACTCTAAAGAAGAACTTAAAACGCTCCCCTTGATCCTCCCACCCAGCCCTCCCTCCTCCTCTAAAGTGACTGAAGGAGCCATGTAGACCTCAGCATGGAGGGTGGCCCCTGACAAGAGGTCTGGACCTGAGCGGGAACGTGATAAGAGGAACATCAGTAATACACATCCACTTAAGATAGGATCAATAACGGACTCCTAAAATGGTGGCGATCAGTCTCTGTCTGTCGGGCTCGAACCGAGCAGTTTTGCTGAGGAAAGATCGGTGGGTAGCCACCACTTATGCTCTGGCCGACCGCTGTCTGTCGTTTTCTCCGCCCGCTGACCGTCTCACTCCACACATGGCAGGGGGGAGCCTGTGATGCTGGTGAACTCCGCACATTGCTTGGATCGGCTATGGAATCATGCATGAGGAGGGACTGACTAAAAAGGGGATCGCATATATGGACCTTACTACTTTGGTTGTTTAATCGCTGCGCATTGCCGCAATCCTGCCCCGGAGCCTTGCTGGGGGCGGGAGCAGTAGGAGGGCGAATCGTGCATATTGCCCTGCTAATATCCGACGTCGGAACACTGCGCACTGCCTCATATCTGCTACGGAGCCTTCCAGGAGGCGTAAGCAGCAGGAGGTTGAATTGCGCACTTCGTCTGATCCTCTGGATAACCGTATGAGGTGAGAAGTTAGGTTAGGGGAAGTGGGTTGCATTCTGGCATAAAAGTACTCTGAATTAGGCATAGAGCCGGATGCCGGATGCACCTGCTCGCGACACATCCTCACTGGTAATAAACATGGAAACAGGACTACAATCAACCTGACTGGCTTTAAAATGGTGCCTGTTCAAGACTTCAATTAAATCTGATCTCTCTTCACACTGTTATTAACAGTGAAACAGGTCCAAGTGCCTAGACTACGTTATGGATATATTAAGGGTTAGGAAATAAGTAGGTCTTCAATGCAGTGTTTAGTGAGGGAGTAATTTTTGAATGGCTATTAGAAGATATATATGCTGAAGATCTGACACCCCTTCTCTTCTTCTTACTATACTCCCTGATTTATCCTCTATTATCCGGGTAAAACACATTTTAACTTTTATTAATTTAAATCTTCTGAATTATATAATCTTCCGAATTATATATTAAAAAAAAAAATGGCCATAGACCTGGAACTCGCAAGCCACAATGCGTACACCATTCTTTACCCACCTAACCTCTCTAAAAATGCAACTAAGAAACTCAAACACCGGCTTATGATAAAAAATACGGAGACTCTTGTTTTAGACACTTACTTCTTCACTAACAAGGGCATTATTGCTAACGACCTTATCTTCCACACGAATAAACGTGCCCAATGGAAAAATACCTTCTACGCTATGCTACAAATTTCCACAATGAAGAAATACCCTTATGCCATCACATTGACGGTTATTGCCTCGGACCATTACCATTGAATGCCACAATTACTATTTACAATAATGGTAATATTCTTATACAATCCTCTAACGAGAATCTAGATATCTTTGACATGCTCTTCCCTACTCTCAAGAAAGCAGTAAACAATAATAATAACACATTCACGGCACCCTTGCATCGCCAGGACTTGGAGGTCTCCCTAACGCCTCCCTTTCAATATACCTTTTCAGACTCTCCCAATTTGGCAAATGTCGCTCCTGTCTTTGTGTCCAGCTCCTCAGACACGTCTGTTACAGATACACATGGGTCTCCTGGCCCAGGCGTGTTTGGTTTGCACTCAGCCACTATCATCAGTAGTTCTGAAACCACCAGTAATCCCTACCACCTAGTCCATTTGGTTGAATCCACTCCTGGATTCCCCAGACCAGAAGAGACAAGGTTAGTCTTTGATACTGATCACATCGCTGGATGGGACCAAACTGGATGTCTCCAACACTGCCCTCCTCTCATTCTCACATAGTAGATCGCTTAGACTCCACTCAACTACCATCCGCCACGGTATCTGAGGGAACCCTTACTACTGCTACACTCATCTCGCCTATCCAATCACAGAACTCAGTGACCCTTCCCCAACCTCACGGTGAAGACCCTAGCAGGTTGCCTAGCCTCTATACCACTCCTCCAATGAACGTGGATCTCACATTAATCCTCCCAGTTCAGCTTCCCGCATTGACCCTTATGGAAGTTATCCCCAAGCAAATGGAAAATGTGATCCTGCCTACAAAACATATTTGCGGTTATCCCTCCAAAAGGGATCACACACATATTCCTATTGTAGATATCCCCAAGCAATTGGAGACCATGCATAATAACACTACGGGCAATTTGCCCTCCCAAACCGATCATACGCCAACACTTACTACATACTCTCCCTTCTCCGTCTTGATCACTCAAATCAATGAGTTAGCTACTGGCCTATCCCATCTTAAGGATGATATGCATAACCTTTCTAATCTTGGTAGTTTATCCTCCCTCTCAGGGCCTAAGAGGTCAAGCAATGAACTTTCAGACAGCGAAATAAACGACCTCCTTACATCCTATGCCCTGGATTGTGACAATAGTAAGGCCCATTGCGACGCTATTCAAACCATTGTAACCAACCCCCACAGAGAACCTACACTCAATAACAGATCTGTAAATAGAGATAACCTCACAAATATCAATTTAGAACAGACTACCTTAATCCCCTCGATTAACAAACTGAAGTGTGGGCTCATAAACTGCAGATCTGCTGGCAAACATGCTTCTGATATATTCAATCTCATTTTAGAGTATGATTTAGACATTATGGTCCTCACAGAAACTTGGTTAAATAGCTCCTCATCTCCCATTCTCGACTTACTGGTTCCTCCTTCCCATGATCTAATCCGACTCGATAGAATCAGGAAACTAGGTGGTATCGTAACTCAATATCAGTCAAGCAAGCGAACTCCATTGAGCTATCATCGTGTGATTATCTATGCATTAATATATCAGATGCTAAGCGCATCACCAGCAAGTTACACATATTTTACCACCCCCCAGGTGATAATTTGACTTGTATCGACGAGATTATGGAGATCATGGCATCCAATGCCAACTCTCTAGTTCCTCATATTTTCTTGGGTGACTTCAACCTCCATTGGAATAACGCAAATGATCATATTGTAGGCTGTTTTATAGAATTTCTGTCAGAACAGGAGCTATCCCAATTCTGTGACAGCCCAACGCATAACAAGGGAGAGACATTGGACCTCATCATTGCAAATTGGTCTGATCATTACTGCATCCTTTTCTCCATCAATATCTAAGCTATTCATAAAAGGGGACAACCCTCAAAATCAAGGCAATGGAAACGGAATTTACAAAATATCAATCCCATCTCCTTGGTAAACCAGTGCAACTCCGCTCTGACCCTCATGACAGACATAACTGATGTACATGACCTTACAACCTTCTACAATGACACGATACTCGAAACTCTGGACTCCACAGCGCCTCTACCGGAAAAAATGTCTCATCTAAGATTTCCAAGCATTGGTTCAATGAGGGTCTGAACTTGGAGCGTAGATATCTAAGAGCTGCTAAACCTCTTTGGAAATCGGCTCCTAACACTGATAACCTTGAGCACCTTAGAAGGTTAAGGAATTCTCACAATAGGAAGATTCTTAAGGCAAAGGCAGACTTTTTTCGAACTCACTTGAACCAAGCTAGCAACCGAACCAAAAAACTCTTTGAAATCGTCAAGCAAAAATCATGCAATACAACTAACTATAGTGAGTTAAATGACCTGGCCACTCATACATGTGATGTGCTTGCCAATTTCTTCCATGAAAAGACTAGGACCATTGAGCTGGACATCTAATCAAAGTTGGCCCTCCCGCAATCTATGGTCCAAGAACCCAAATCGGTCTCTTTATTCGAAGTACATTATAATAACCCAAGTCATAAAAAATGATGCCTCTTGGCACACCTTCTCGCCAATCTCTCAACAAACTATCGACAACATTCTTCAAGCAATCAACCCTCCAATCATTTCACGGACGCCTTGCCTCCTGCCCTGTTCAAGATTTTAAAAACATCTATACTACCATTATGGGCTAAAATTGTAAACGCCTCCCTGAGTCAAGGTGTAATTCCGGACTGTCTTAAAATAGGACAGGTCACTCCTATACTAAAGAAAGCTGACGCCTCTCCATCTGATCTTAACAACTACCGTCCTTTAACCAACATCCCCACCTTGGAGAAACTATTGGAGAAATGTGTTCAAATTCAATTATGCAATCACATTGAGAACTACAACCTCTTAGACAGTCACCAATCGGGCTTCAGAAGAGGACACAGCACAGAATCTGCACTCACACACATTATGGATGATATAATAATAATGCTTGACCGAAATTAATCATGCCTTTTGATACTTCTTGATCTGTCCTCTGCCTTCGATGCGGTCAAGCATGACAACCTCCTGTCCCTATTAGAAAGAAGGATGGGCCTCTCGGGCACTGTGCTGCAGTGGTTCTCCTCCTTCCTGAATAACAGATCTCAAAGAATCAAGATGAAGAATTCACTCTCGCAATCATCCATGGTCACACTTGGTGTGCCTCAGAGATATGCCCTTTCACCCATTCCTTTCAATCTCCTAATGGAGCCTCTGGTGAATGCATTGAAATCAGCCAACATTCTATATCACCTGTACGCGGACGACACCCAGTTATTATGTCTGAAAAGCACCTTGCCAGATGACTTCATTGCCCTTAACACTACTCTACTGAACACGCAAAGTTGGCTCACTAACAACCACCTGATGTTGAATACCAAAAAAACGGAATTCATTCTCATCTCACCTCCAAACCACACTCCAAAGATAGACCTCTGTTTAAAACACCTAACCTCCTTTGACTGTGTCCCCCTCATCATTGACTCGGCAAAATCCCTAGGAATCTCCATTGACAAACATTTGAATATGCAGTCGCACATCTCTATTGACACCAAGGGAGCTAATCACAAGAAAAAACAAGAAACTCAAACCCTTCCTCCCTCCGGCAGATCTAACAATTACAGTGCAAGCCCTAGTACTTCCAAGATTAGAATACGGAAGCAGCACCCTCTGTGGTCTCCCTAAATACAAGTTGGTACCGCTGAGAGCAACACTGAATCCTGCGGCTAGACTGGGATCACATCTCACCAACCTTGAAAGCAGTGAATTGGTTGCCTTATGAGGCAAGGATACACCTTAAAGTGGCATGCATTACGCACAAAGCAATTCACAACAATACACCCAGTTACTTGGCGCTAAAGATGGAAAAATCTGGTGGTTGTAGACAACTACGAAGTGCGAGAACTTTCCTTCCGGTATTAGGATGCTTGTTTCCAGTCCAAGGAGGACCTGGCCTGGCAGTTTGGGCTGGACTGTTTCCACTGGGTGCAGAGTCAAGACTGATTTGCATATGGATGGGTTCAAACTGGAATGGCATGGGGAGCAAAAAAACAATGAATTTAGGCCCAGATCTCTGTACTGGGGTTAATGTATGACATTGTTCTGCATTCTGTCCATCAATTGTTCTTTTTGCATTTGTCACCATGAGTAGGACAGGTGTGCCCAGGCGTGGGTCCAGTGCTCTCCATGCCACTGGAGTCAAGCTATCCTGGGCGATGAGGGGTGACACCCCAAAACTGGTCCTAGGATGCTTGTTTCCAGTCCAGGGAGGACCTGGCCTGGCAGTTCGGGCTGGACTGTTTCCATGGGGCACAGGGTCAAGACTGATTTGCATATGGCTGGGATCAAACTGGAATGTCATGGGGAGCAAAAAAACGATGAATTTAGGCCTAGATCTCCGTCCTGGGGTGAATGTATGACGTTGTTCTGCATTCTATCCATCAATTTTTCTGTTTGCATTTATCACCCTGGGTGGGACGGGTATGCCCAGGCGAGGGTCACGTGCTCTCCAGGCCACTGGAGTCAAGCTACCCTTGCTGATGAGGGGTGAAACCCCAAAACCGGTCCTAGGATGCTTGTTTTCAGTCCAGGGAGGACCTGGCTTGGCAGTTCGTGCTGGACTGTTCCCATGAGGCACAGGGTCAGGACTGATTTGCATATGGCCAGGTCTAAACTGGGGTGGAATGGTGAGCAAAAGAATGATGGATTTAACCCAGATCTCTTGACTGGGGGTGAAGATTTAGATTTGTTCTGCATTCCGTCCATCAATTGTGTGTCTTTTGGACGAGGCTAATGGCGGACGCGTGAGCCGAGAGCTCTGCATCAGCCTGTAATTAATCCTTCAGAACTGTACAGCCGGGGCCAATTTCCATAGTCCTGTAACCCTCCGAGGCCTGAGTGATGAGAGGGACGCTTGGGCGAGAATTGTGGATCACTGCTGACGGAGGCCGGGAGCTGGGACTGGTGGACTGAACTGCGTAGCGACGTCCGTAGCAATGGCGGCGAAGGCGCACATCACAAAACTGAAGACCTGCCCCAACAGCGGAGGTTCATATTAAGTAGACGACTAATGCTCCCCCCTGGAGATCTGCATGGAGGTGAGCACTGGGAGGGCACAACAGCGACGAGGGCCCTTATGATCTGCTCCTGCGATTCCGGCGCTGCAGCTGAGAGCAAGACCCAGGTGTGAATGGGATCCGCTGGGTGAGCCCCCCTCCCCTCTCAGGCGTGTGTACTTAGAGACGCACTGTAAAGGACTCTAAAGTGCCGCCTGGTTACCGGGAGTGTGGAAGAGAGCCCCCGTGTTCTGTCCCCCTGACTTACACAGCTAATGGTGGAATTGAGAGGACATGTTCAGGACCCGGCCGGAGTGCGAGATATGGCTGCCTGAGGTGTGCAACGAGGCCCGGTGCCACAAGACACGCTACCAGACTGGATCAGTCTATCCCAATGAATATAGTTCTGCCTCCAAGGCCCCTGATCAGATCGACCACCTAGAGGGGAGCAGAGCAGCGTGGGAGGCCTGAAAGAGGCTGACTACCACGGTGCCACAAGCACTGTGGGGGTGGCTGGCACAGCGAGCGGCGGCGGCGGGACCTGGGACCTTTGGGCAGAGGTTATTCAACCCCTGGTGGATGAGTGCAATTTGGGCCCAGTGACGAACAATTGATGTTGGAAGATAGTGGAGCACCCTCTGATTGTTGCCTAACCTCAATGACTGAGGCAGACAGAGTGATGACCGCTGCGCCACGTGACATAAGTGGTGGAGCCTCAGTAGGATTAGAGCTATCCCCCATGATCTGTCCAGTCTCTATGTTTTGCGGTGAGCTTATGCCTATACCAACCTGAGGGGTTACGGCGAGACCCTCTCGATGGAGCCGAACATTTGAGAGAGGCTTAGGAGCCCAATTAGTGCAGCAGTTGTGCTCTGTGAAGACCTACCTCGGTGGAACTGGGCCGCGGCAAAGAGGCGACTGTCTGGGGACTGCACCGCTTTGGCATAGTGCAACACTTTCACCATGGGCAAGGCTAGGGGCCGCCAGACCGGGGCCCTACAGTACCCTGAAGAGAGCGCCCAGGAGCAGTCGCAGACAGCCCCGGACGACCCGGCGCAGCAACAACTTACTAAGATCCTCGAGGCCATAGCGGACACAAAGGCTAGCCTCCACCAGGACATCAGCAGTGTTGCATATGGCCTGCTATGAGAGGAACATAAAAAGCTATCGGAGAAGATTAAAGGGACCGAACATAGGATAGCAGAACTGGCTCCGGCGCAAAAGACACTGGATCAAAAGGCACTGGACCTTATGGACTGGGTGAGCTTCATAGAACGCAGGGCTGGAGATGCGGAAGGGTGCAACCGATGAAACAATGTCAGGGTCGTAGGTCTTCCGGAGGGGACAGAAGGAAGCGATATGGTCTCTTTCTTGGAGACCTGGTTTAAGACTGTGGTAGCACCCAACTGTTTGTTCGCCTTCTATATGCTGGAGAGAGCCCATAGAGTACCTACCAAACGATTTGCTCCGGGGAGACCTCCAAGACCCGTGGTGGCTCGCCTACTTCACTTCCATGTTGCGGACCTTCTTCTGCAAAGGGCGAGAGCTGGGGGCCCCTTCACGGTGGACAACAGCAGGGTCAACCTTTTCCCAGATTACACGATTACACGATGGAGGTGCAGAGGAGATGGGCCTCCTACTTGGAGGTCAAGAGGGCCTCCAATACTCCTTGATGTTTCCAGCTTGCCTGCGTGTTATCTTGTAGAGAAACACACACTACTTTGATTCCCCGGGGACGCTTAGAGGCTTATAAAGATGAGACGCCACAGGCACGGGGTCCTGGAACTGCTGAACTCCCGACTGTGGACACAGCGAAGCGAGCCAGCTGGCAACCCCATAAGAGAACTCAGAAGAAACCGTCCTCATCACAGATGGAAAAAGAGAGAGCTGAAGCTTTGCAAGCAGTGGTGGCACTGGGGCAGGGTCGTTGCTCTACCTCGGAGAAGGAAGCTTGCTCTTCTGGAGGGTCAGCAGTCAATGATACGGACACCTCCCAAACCGACAGCGTGAAGATGCCAGTGGTCCCTCCAAATACAGCTGACAATATTATTTTAACTCATGTGGTGAGATGGGGCGGCTATGATGCTTGGAGGGGCATTAGACTCTCAGTGGCTGTTATAAGCCCCGGGTTAATATGTTTTCTTTAAGGCTGATGCACTATGGTTAGAGGACACACGTCGGAACTGCTGCACTCCCCTGTGCCTCTACAACTGACAGAGGATTTTGTGTATTCTACTATGGTTTGGATGGGTACTAGTTTTACAGTAACTGTCCTGGGGAGAGGAAGTAGCAGGTTTAGCTTATTTAGAGGGTTTGTTGGGAACAGTCATGTCACTGGGGATGTTCTAGTTAGGAAATTTTTTGACCCACTGGGATGGCTACCTCAGGTGACTTGAAATGTATATCATGGAATGTGCAGGGAATGCATTCGATGTTGCGGCGCCATAAAATACATGCATATTTAGTTCGCAGGGGGTTCAGATTGCACTACTTCAGGAGACTCATATGCAGACGCAGGAAGGATTGGCCTTACAGCACCACTGGCAAGGCAAGTGTTTTATACTAACTACTCAGCATTGGCCAGGGAAGTACTAATTTGGGTGCGGGCAGGTGTACCATTCAAATGCATGCATCAAATTACAGATCCAGAAGGCAGCTATGTGCTGGTCACCGGGACACTAGATGGCAGAGACATTGTTTTGGGAAACCTATGCTTCTAACACGGAGCAACCTGCCTTCTTGTCACAGCTTTCTGGGAAACTGGCATCGATTCTCAGAGGCTCAGTACTGATTGGGGGGATTTTAATTGCATTTCTGACATTGTCCTAGATCGCTCTCACCCTCCACTACCAAACGCACCCATTCATTAGATACCGGAAATCAGACGCAAATGGCAGGAATGATGGGGGTTGGTAGATACTTAGAGGGCTCAACATCCTGGGACCCGGGACTATTCATTTCTCTCTGCGCTGCATGAAATCCATGTTAGTCTAGATATGATTTTTTGTTCACCAGATGTACATGCCAGAGTGCAGAGTAGTGAATACCTCACCAGAACACTGTCAGATCATAATCCTCTCCTACTTGCGAGTGCAGTGTTCTTGTATGAGGCCTTAGATTCCTACCTGGCGCCTTTGTCCTGCAGTTTCAGAAGATCAAGGGGGATATTTACAAGGACTTGACTCCAATTTATCTCCACTTTAACGAATCAAAAGTGGAGATAGATTTAACACCCTATTCATAAGCTGCAGACATCGCCTGTATTTCCGCGATAACTGCCCCAAAATTTATCTCCACAGTGGACACCATCAACTAACCCTAATGAGATGCAGGGTAGGCGTGCAAAAACACACGAAATAACCACAACACCACTTTCACAATGAACTGCCAGATCTGTGAAGCGAAACAAAAACATGCGACAAGCCGCAGTAGCAGCAGGGAATTAACACCTGCCTACTGCTGATGTTAAGCAGGACAACTACCTGCAGCATGAAAGGGAGCCCAGCCAAGAGCCACACCAGAAGACCCACAGATGGCATGGTGACAATGATCTTTATTGAGAATAACAAACTGCTGCATGACTCCCAATCTGGCTTCCGTGCCAATTATAGCACGGAGACAGCTCTTGTGGAGGTGACCGACGCCATCAGGGAGACGCTTGATCTTGGGGGAAAGGCTATGTTGGTCTTGCTGGACCTGTCGGCGGCATTCGATACCGTCCCACACGCAGGCCTCCTTTTAAGACTCAAGGAGGTAGGACTGCGGGGGACGGTGTTGGATTGGTTCCAATCGTTCTTAGCCGACCGTCGACAGGTGATCTGGGCTCCACCGTTCTCCGCGGAAATGCCTTCGCTAGAGGTGGGGGTGCCTCAAGGTTCTATCCTGAGCCCCACCATTTTTAACATTTATATGGCCCCTTTGGCGAAGGTCGCGGAGGCATTTGGAGCCCGGGTCATTTCATATGCTGACGACACCCAGCTCCTGTTTACCTGCAGGAAGGGAGAGGTTTTTGACGGCGGCAGAATCAGAGACTGTTTGAGTGCAGTCTTTGCATGGTTTCAGCACCAGAGCCTGAAATGCAACTCGGATAAGTCCGAGCTGCTCTTTTTCGGCTGTGCCCCTGACCCTGGCTGGAAGTCGTGGTGGCCCCCTGACATGTTTCCTCCCGAGAAACCTTCCTCCCAAGTAAAAAATCTGGGAGTTGTGTTTGACGACAGTCTTTCTTTTCGTCCACACATTACGGGTTTAGCGGGGAAATGCTTCGGCATTCTTAAAATGGTGAGAACATTTCTCCCACTGCTTTCCCTACAATACCGCAAGAATGTTGTTCAAGCGCTTGTGGGATCGCGTTTAGATTATGCTAACGCACTTTTTGCCGGACTGCCTAAATATCTGGTGTCCAGATTACAAACTGTCCAAAATTCAGCGGCCAGGGCAATTTTTGGCCTCCCATGGAGAGTCAGCGCCTCTCTGCTGCGTGGCAGGCTGCATTGGCTATCAATGCCTTGCAGAATCAGGTTTAAAATCCTCACGCTGGTGTTTAAAGCCCTCCACTTGACGGGCCCGGCTTACCTCAGGAAGCGTATTGCTTTCTACATTCCCCGGAGGAAATTGAGATCTGCCGACCTGGCTAAAGTGGAGGTGCCAGTGATCAAACGAGTGCGGATGGGTGGCCGGTCTTTCCAGTTTATGGCAGCCCGTTTCTGGAATGAGCTCCCTCTCTCACTTCGCAAGGCTAACAATCTTCTGGCCTTTAGGAAGGAGCTGAAGACCGTCCTTTTCTCTGCATAACCTGTGCGTCGATAGTGTATCCGCTTCTGGGTTTTCTTGGTTATGTTTTCAGGCCTCTTTGCTAAAGCGCCGGGACACCCGTCCTGGGTAGCCGTGCGCTCAAAAAGAGCAGTATTAACATAACATAACATAACATCATGCAACGCGGATACCCATGAGGTCCACAACACCCCCTGCCACCACCCAACCCACCGTCCACGGCCCTTCCCCCAGACATACAAATACCGTGCACGCCACAAGAGCCACAACAAACGCATGATGATGCACAGTGCCAACATAAATACACACATGTGTGGCCAGAAGAACGAGAAACAGTCACACAGCACTGAAGTAACAACCAAAAACTTTATTGAAACACAACACAAAACAGCAATGTGGGTCCGCCAGGGACAATCTCAATGACACAGCCTGGAAGACAAAGCACAAAATCAGGACGTGTGTCATGCACACATCAAAAGGAGCAAGACACAGAGAAACAGAGAAGGAAAGTGAGCCAGAGAGAGAAAGGGAGGGAAGGAAATGAAGGCAGAGAGAGAGAGAGAGGAAAGGGAGGAGCGAGAGAGAGAGAGGGAAGGGAGACACAGAGAGAGAGGGAAGGGAGAGAGAGAGAGAGAGAGAGAGAGAGAGAGAGAGAGAAGGGCGATAGAGAGAGAGAGAGAGGGGGAAGGGAGATAGAGAGAGAGAGAGCGAGAGAGAGGGGAAGGGAGAGAGAGTGAGAGAGAGAGAAGGGATAGAGAGAGAAACCGCCGCCGCTGCGCACAAAGGCCCCACTGCTCACCTGCTGCCACTGGTGTGTTCATCAGTAGGCACACCGCATGCCCGTGCAAGCTCCAGGCCCCTCTCACGCCACCATGGCATGGTCCACATCATGCGGGTCCGCCCCGTGTCCCAGCAGGTCCCACACACGATGCTGAGTCCTGAGTCATCGATGGCGGAGACCACATCAGTGCGCACATCATCATCGCAGGCTGCACACCCGCTCAGAAATTACGTGTGTCACCAACCCTGTGCAACGCCAGTCAGCGCCACGTGGTGGTAGGCCTGTGACGGCCGCAAGGCATCGGTGCCACCAACCCTGTGTGTAGCAAATCATGGGCCCTTTATGATTGAGCACCGTGGAGCGTCCATCATCCAGTCACCACCGGCAGAGGGGAATGTGACGTTGTCGGCCCCTTATATTAACGGGGTCACATGGCCTGTGACTCCTGTGCCAGATGGGTGTGGTGTGTGTTTCTGACCTGCACTCAGGGAGTGGCCGTGACATGCTGACAACTAGACCAGTGACCTGCACAGCACCAGCGAGTACGCCTGTGACAGGTAGCTATGTGGGCCTGTGGGCCCCCCTCGGCACGTCAGTGGAGTGATCTGGCCTGGCGTACGGCGGACCAGCACAGGGCTTGCAACAATGACTCAGGGGCTCTGGGAGTGGTTCAGTCCATGTCCGGACAAGGAAGTGACTAATGCGTGTGTCCCAGTTGTAGTTCCCACGGCACCCGGGATACAATAGGCAATGTAGCACACGGTGACAGGCATCACACTAGATGAGCATCATTGACATAAGGGAAATCACTGTCCCCACTTCCATCCACACATTCATGCAGGAATGATGAAAGACATGACACAGCAGTGCGTTACTGGATGTTTATTGCTCATCCAGTGGAGTGTTGCAGCTGGAGCGGTACAGGGCCATGCCAAGCACACCACACAATATGGGCCAGTGGAGGGCCTGCCAGAGTCCATCCGGGAATGACAGGTGCTGTGGAATTGGAAGGGAACAGTCCACAGTCTGGTCACCATGTCATTGGTCATCAAATAGGATATGGCAGTCCATGTCGTGGTCCAAGGTGAGTGAAGCGGAGTGTATTGGGGGTCAGTGGGAGGTCATGAGTCCATGTGCGACACCAAGCAGAAACACGCCACGTGGCGGAGATGAATGCTACTGCCTCCTTTTGACAACAATCCCAACCACGTCCTCATCCCCGTATGTGTGGTCTGCCTCACCTGTGGGTGTTGCAGTACTGGCTGCGGAACTATGTGCCACCGACATATCAGGGGCCAGAGGTGGATTATCAGCCGCACTGTGTGGCAGTGGCACATCAGGTGCCAGAGTGGGTACGCCAGCCACACTGGGAGGCACTGACACACCAGGGGGCAGAGATGTGGACGGTGTAGGGGCAGCAGCATTCATCAGCGCCACACCTTGTGGCAGCAATGCCATGATGAGGATCTGCAGGGCATGGTAGATCCCAGCTACATCTCGCTGATGTGCAGCGTTGGCTGCCATCCTTTCCGCTGAGGAATCAGAATTCGATCTGGACCTAGTAACACATGTAAGTTAGTATTAGTAATTAGCGTGGTGTAGCTATAATAAAGATATGAGGCTTCGAGCACCGATATACTAACATGCAAAGACTGTTTTAAAAACTCACCTACACTTTATTATACGTTATTTTAACTAACACGTAATGCACAGGTTGACCCGACAAGCGCCATTTTGTGGCCTAGTCGCTTTCTGCATCAGCCCGACCCCTTTCCAATATTCATGCACGAGCTCCATTCCCTTGGGAACTAGTACAACTGTAGCAACCTGCTGTTTCTGCACGTTAGGCCTGTCAAGGTTATAGGTGGGGGAAGCTTGGGCAAGCACATTCCCGGGGAGCGCTGTTCCGACTCTCTCGAAACTAGCAGAAGGGAGTCACCCGCTCGACCTTGCTATAACGAGCTGAGCTATATCTGAGGGTTTTTTTGTGTTCCATATATGGGCTTTCCTTTGCACCAACCTGTACCAGCCTGTATTTTTCCATCTTAGGTAACAACTTCGAAATGTAACAGTATATATGTGATGCGCTAACAATGTGCCAGCAGTCTTCTTGGCGGACCTCGTGGGGTTAGGTCGCAAGGAGCTCCTCTGGCAGAGTTTTGTCTATTTGTAATAAACGATTGGACCTTCTACACTGCCAACTGACTGATTATTGGTAATTGGTACATGGGCTGTTTGTAAGTATGGCTCTATTTGGGATGTGATTATTTTTTTGGTACTTCACCGCCTCCATCCGCACCATGTCCTCAATGACCCTCCGCATGTGTGCCAGCTCATGGCTGGAATCGCTGAAGCCAGTCTGAGCAGACAGGTGTTCTTTCCTCCGCGTAATGACTCCAGTGATGTCATTCAGGGCTCCTTGGAGTGCATGGAGTGGGCCATGGGTGTCCATTAGGGACTGCAGCTGGTCCCTGATGGGACCTAGACACCCATGGATGGCGTCCATTTTGGCAGCCAAAAGGCCGAACCCCATCCGCACCTGCTCAGCCGTCTCCCTCTGGCCCTCAAGCACACGGCGTTGGAAGGCCATGGTTTGTCCCTGGGGGTCTTGGGGAACTGCCGGGGCTGTGGGTACCTCTTGCTGGGTGCTTTGGGTAGTGGATGGGTTCTCCTCAATGTAGCTGGGCTGCCCTGATCCGGGAGGTGAGTTGCGGAAGATGTCCATGATGTTTTGGAGGGTTTGGGTGTCGATGCTGGCGTTGTCCTCCTCATCATCAGTGAAGAGTGGCTGGGACTGCTCTGCAGGGGGTGTTGATGGTGCCCCTGCAATGTGAAGGGGAGGTGGTGTATTATAATGTGTCCACATGTATTTAGCCGCATGGTACATGTTGACATTCAGACAGCATGGCATTGTACATTGTGACAGTGTGTGGATCAGGGCCATGACCCAGAGTCATTGTGGGTGTGCACTGCTTGATTGTGCATGTGTGCCATTGTGGCCCACACACTCGTCCCCCCAGTAGCTGGTGGTCACTCACCTTGTTGTGGTTGTGTTGTGTCCTGTCGAGCAGTGTCCGGTTCCCCGATTCCAGCCACAGTCTCCACACTGATGACTGTAGACACCAGCTCCTCCATGTCATCCAGCACGAGCTGTGGCGCTGGGCGCCAACCTCCAGTTTGCATTGCTGCCTTCTGGTTGGCCGCGAGTTTCTCCATGGTCTTTGGCTTGATGTCAATCCATAGCCTCTTGGCCTCGTCCATTGACCTCCTGTCCTCTCCAACAGCATTCACCTTGTCCACAATGTTCTGCCATATCCCATTTTTTTATCCCAATGACACGTTGGAGGTGACGAACAGTTGTTGATGGTGTTCCATCACCTTCGTGACTACGATCCTGTTTTCCTGCGGACTGAACTTCGCCTTCCTCTTCTTCTTGTCCTTGCCCTTCCCTGTCCCCGAGGTCCCAGGCTGGACGTCCGGGGTGCTTGTGGGATTGCACTCATCCTCTATGCCTGCTCCGACTGCCTCCATGGTGCTTGGGTGTTGGTCAGTTTGCGTTTGGGTGTTTTTCCTACTTTTATTTTGATTTTTCCCGCCTGCCATGTGTGTATTGCAGGCCTGGCGCTGCTTATTTCCTCCTCGCGCTTTAACCCACCGCATATTTATTTGTGTTGGGGTTTGTGTTTTTATCGCCGTCGAGGTGGTTGTATCGCGGACATCGGCCGTGGTTTCGGCAGACCATCGCATGCTACCGCCTTGTTGTGAATTCCACATTGACACTGGGTTATTTTCCCACGATAGGCTGCGATGTGTTAAGGTGCGTTAGCATTTTTTGGTGATGTTTAGCACACGTTCTTGTGAATATAAGTCTTTTGTGAAACAGTGGGTACCACCAGAGCTCAGTATTTCCAAGAAAATGCTGGTACAGCTTCGTCTTCCTCAGTAGAATGTGATGCTTTTAAACCAGTTATTAGGGGTCGCTGTATCTCGGAAGTGGTGGGGTGCGCAAAGTACTCTTGCGAGAAGTGCAGGAGGCTGACCAGCGCCTTAGGGAGGTGGAGCGAGACCGACCTGAGAGGCCAGACAGGCAAGAGGAGCTAATGGAAGCGAAAGAGGCTGCAGCAGCACAAATAGAACGACTGCGCTGCTTTGATTACAAAAAATATATTACACGGGCCCATGCAAAAAGGGACAAATCAGGGGCCTAGCTGGTGAGGCTGGCTGCTCGGAGGGGTACCCTGATTTTAGAACTCAGGCCCGGGACGGAGTGGTTAGTTACACTCAACAGGGTATTAATGAGTTATTCCTTGCGTACTATGCAGACTTGTACAAAAGTAAAACGACCCTGATACACGATGATATGGATAGATTCTTGCATCTAGTTGACCTGCCACATCTAACTAGGGAACAGGTGGAGGTGCTGGGTCGCGATATTGTATTTGGGGTTGTGAGAGGTGCTTTCAAACATATGGCTAGGAACAGGACACCAGGGATAGATGGGTTACCGATTGAATTTTATCTTACGTACGATGAAAAGTTGGCCCCTAGATTAATCACACTCTATAATGATGTGAGACAGTTGGGTCAGCTCCCTGCCACGACTCGGGAGGCAGTTATTGTTCCATTGCTGACACCGGGGAAACTTGCTTGGGATAGAACAGCCTATCACCCGCTTACTATGCTTAACACGGATTATAAGATCTTGAGTCGTCTTCTACCCTATATGACAACATTAGTGCATAAAGATCAATCTGGGTTCATCCCGACCAGAAATACGGCTATTAATATTCAGCGCTTAGTGCGGATCCTAGAGGCTGATTCCTATTCGAAGGACATGCCCACTGTCTTTGCTGTAGACACTAAAAAAGCATTTGACAGCCTTGAATGGCCCTATTTGTTCCAGGTGATGAATGCATTTCATCTTGGGGATACATTTATAGCATGAACAGCCCTGCTATACAAATGCTCCACAGCGAGGGTTAGAACAGGTGGTCTGATATCTGAAGTCTGTGAGGTACACCACTGAACGCGGCAGGGGTGTCCGCTGTCACCCCTTCTATTTGCGTTGTCAATTGAGCCACTGGCGGTCAAGGCTAGGACAGGCCAATATTATCAAAGTCTGCAGGTACACGGACAGATTCACAAAATTGCCCTCTATGCGGATGCTCCGTTATCTTTCCTGGCGAACTCGAATGAAACGATCCGTGGGGCAAAAGGTTTGCTCTGTGACCATGGCAGGGTGGTGGGGCTCCGAGTAAATTGGACGAAGTCCTGTCTTTTCCCGACCATTAGTGATAAAGATTGCCCGCAGGAGACTGACAGGGTGAAATGGCAGTACAGATTTCTGACATATCTAGGGACGCAAATATATCATGCGCAGGGAGACTTGTTGGAGGGCAATATAGGTAGCGCGATAAGGAGAATGAAGGGCAGCTTAGATTGTTGGGGGGCGCTCCCTCTATCAGTAGCTGGACGAGTCGCTTTACTTAAAATGGTGACCCTCCCACGACTACTGTATTACTTCAGGACATTACGGTTTGGATACTGGCACGATTCTATGATCAACTTAAGACCATGATCACGGACTTTCTATGGGGTACCGATAGAAGGAGTGTGGCGTTGAGAATTCTAATGAGATCACGCTCAGATGGGGGCCTAGCGGTGCCCAATTTTGAGGCCTATTACCTGGCAGCTCAATTGCAGTGGCTCACGCAGATGGTTGCAGCTTGGCTCCGATGGGCGGGAGACATGAGGGATAATGCCTCGGCACTCGGGGTTCTGTCCCAAATTGTCCGAAACTTGTCTGTTCGAGCTCAAGATCTCCCAGGGGATCTCAAAGTAACGAGGCATTGTTGGAATAGGAGTCTGAAACGAGCACGGATTGAGATTCCATACGCGCCAGACATCCCTCTGGTCATGTGTGAGGCACTACCTCATGGAGGTACCTGGTGGGGACTGGCAAATTGGAAGGAGAAGGGTCCGGCCACTGTAGGGAGCCTTTATGACATTGGCACTATGCTCCCCTTTTGCGAATTGCAGGACCGCTATGACTTACTTGGGGGGGTCTTCCTACTGCACTCCGCACTCATTGCGGCACTCCGTAATCATTGGAAAGGAGGCCTCATGGAGCCGCAGACATTGTTGGGGTATTAATACATAGTGACAGCGGCAGGAACTTTTAAGGCGGTCACATGCCTATATAGACGTATGACTCAGGTACTGTTGACGCCACTACATGAGCTAATATAACAAAACAAAATGCCTACACTGATAGATGGATCAAAACTCTTACTATGACTCAAACAGAAGAACGGATAATTTCCACTGGAGTTTTTGCTATTTAATATCTCTTTTACTCAGTTAAATAGAAACACGAAAATACAAATGTTTATACACTTTTCATTGAGAAAACATTGGACACAACATATTTAAAAAAAATAATAATAATAAAAGCACAGTCACTCTATTCAAACATATCACAGTCATTCAAAACATATGAACCCACTCATACAGCACACTCAAAAGTCCCAGTGTGTCAGTGAAAAGAAAAAGGGGGAAAAGATTCGAAATTGCTCTGTGAATCAACACATTAAATTATCAATCAGTATAGCATGAAAAAAATATATATTCAATATACTTTTCTGTTTTTCTACACAATTTAAACACAAGTATATACAATATCATGAAATTTAGAGTGAAAAAAATTCACTCCACATGTGGAACTTCATAACAGAGCAATTCCTGGGGCCTACGCGTTTCGAATCCCAGCAGCTCAAAAGGGAGGGATTCTCTTCAGGGCCAGCAAGTATCTAAAAAGACAGAGAAATGAATGCCACTTGTCAACCTGAACCATCTTAATTACACGAACACAAGTGAGTGATGGCCACCATCAAAACACTCAGCTTACCTTACTCAAATATGAGACGTGTTTCAGATGTGGTGGAAGGGGGAGGATTCTGTGGAAGTAGGACAAACGGAGGGCAGGGTGATTTTTAGTACCAGGTTATTCAAGAGGGGTCAATCACCAAAACGCAGGAGGAAAATTGCGTGGATAATTACCTTTCCGTGGCGACAAAATTGACACGGCGCAGTTATTCACTCACAGGGAGCCGAAGGTTCTTTTTAATGCCCAAGCACGTTTGAATTCTAGCTGAAAGGAGCAGAGACAGACAGATAAGAAAGGTCTTTTCTTCCAGGAGGGGATGGATCAGTCCATTTTGATAACACATGGGCTTTAGAACAAACAGTGCAAGCACTGGATTGACAAAACTCCAGCGTCTACCTGGAGTCTCAGTCCACATTTTAGTAAAGGGGACAAAGTCATTTGGGGAAAACAATAAGGGTCAAATTATCAGAAAGGTACCTGTTTGGCGAAAAACAGGGGGCTTCTCTAGAAGACTTGCATGATCAGCGGTTTTATTTTAGGGAAGCTTGACTTCTCACAGCGGTAAAGTCGGATCTAAAAATGACAAAAACCGTGGAGCAAGGGTCATTAGAAACCAGGGTGAAGCGCATCTAATCTCTACAGATAAGGGGCAGTTATGCGCAGCTTGAATAAAGTTGGTTCTCACCTCGTACTGAGTAGAGAATGAATCACAAAGTCCAGCTCGGAGTCTGCCGGCGGCGTCCACGGAGCACTACTCACTCACGCATGCGCCGTGTAGAGGTGCAGCGTTGTGGGTGAAGTGTCTTAAATAGATGTAACTGGATGTGAAATGTCCGCCCACAGTTACAGAAAATCACTGGGAGGCACTGCTCCCTCGCGCACGCGCTGTAATGGAGTGCAACAGTGTGGATGAAATATACTGGTGGGGTGTAACTGAATCAGATAAATCTGCCCACAAATACAGCAGATAACGAAAAAGGGGCTTGTCTGGCGATTATGACGAGAAGGTGGACTGCTTGATAGCAAAAAGGATTATGACACAGCTAGTCAGGGGTGGAGCAAAGAACTACAATTTATAAATCTCAGACAGCTCATTTAAACCTATGACAGCTGTATTAAATTTTACAATAAGGAATGCTTCTCGTTTCGACAGTTTAGAATCCCAGTCTCCCCCCCTGGAATCCCGTTCCACTTTAGAGATGATAGTCCACTTCAGATCTTTAATTTGGTGGTTGAGTCTGTTCCAATGATTAACCAGGGGTGCTGATTCTACTCGATTTTTTAGCCTGGATTTATGTTGGGAGATTCTCTGGCGGGCCTCTTGGTTCGTTTTTCCAATGTAGAGGAGTCCGCAGGGGCATAAAATCCCGTAGATGACATATTTAGACTTACAGTTACTAAATGTTTCATGTTTCCATGAAACACCTCTATGCTGAAACAATGCTCCCTCGATAGTGGTGTCACAACACAGACATGTCCCATATTTGTGGTGACCTGTAATGGGATTCAAGCCCAACATTTGGCGAATCGATGGAACGGTTTCTTTTGAAATGGCTGCCTTCACTACATAATTGGCAATACTGTTCTCTTTTTTAAAAGCAAACAGGGGAGGCTGGTTAAGGGTCTCATCAAGATTTTTTACCAGATGCCAATTTTGGCCTATAACTTTCTTTAGCTGGTTTGCATTGGGGCAAAATGTAGTAACACAAACCTGGCGCTTTAGCTGTGGCTTGTGACGCCGTTCTAGGAGGGTTTCCCTAGGTGTCCAGCGTGCTCTTTTCATTGAGTTTCTTACCAATTTTTTTGGGTAGCCTCTGTCACATAGTTTAGACATTAGGTTCGTGGCATGGGTCTTAAAATCTTCGTTAGATGTACAATTTCTACGTACTCGAAGAAATTGGCCATATGGCAGGTTCTCTCTAAGGCATCTTGGATGGTTGCTCGAGTAGAGCAGTGCTTTGTTCCGGTCAGTTGGTTTGACAAAAAGTGATGTAACTAATTTGTCTTCACAGGGGAACACTTCCACATCGAGAAAAGATATTCTTTTTTGGGAGGAAGCCATGCTAAACTTAATGTCCGCAGTTCGTGCATTGAGCCAGTTGTAAAATAGTTTGAGGTCATCTTCCCCTCCCTTCCAAACCATAAAAACGTCATCTATGAAGCGTAGCCATACCCCTATATGATTTTTAAAGGGATTGTTGTTATGAACATATGTGTCTTCATAGAGGGACATGAAAAGGACTGCCAATTCCGGTGCGAATGGGCAGCCCATCGCCACTCCTTTTACTTGAAAGTAAAAGTCCTCCCCAAAACAGAAATAGTTTTTTTTCAAGGCGAAGGCGGCCAAGGTAGCCAAAAATTGTGTTGGCACTTGTACCGGTCTCGGTCTCAGATCCAGGAAGTGAGCATTAAACAAGCCGATAAAGGCGGGGCCATTGTTGTTTGGGACACTGTGGATTACACTACAGAAGTCCTCAGACAACTTAATGATCCAGTTTGCTATCGCTATCGCAAAATTAATAAGGACCCGACACTGGAACTACAGAACCAGCTGTTTCCCATCATCAAAGAGGGTTTTGATCAAGGCTACGTAGGCCCGAAAGAATTTGAATTCCTGCTTAACAAACACCCAAAAGTGCCTTTGTTTTATATTCTACCAAAGGTCCACAAAGATCAAAGTAAGCCCCCTGGTCGACCAATTGTGGCTGGATGCGACTCCCTGCTGGAACCGGTCGCAAAATATGTTGATTGCTTCCTGAAACAGTTTATGCCACAGGTTTTATCATACTTACAGGACACGACGGATTTTATTAACAAACTGGAATCAATTGAGTTTGTTGAAGGAAAAGATATATTGGTTACGCTAGACGTTACCTCCCTGTATACGCAGATCCCCCAGGATGAGGCAGTGGCAGTGCTCACTCACTTCCTGGATCTATTTTGGGAAGGACTTTTACTTTCAAGTAAAAGGAGTGGCGATGGGCTGCCCATTCGCACCGGAATTGGCAGTCCTTTTCATGTCCCTCTATGAAGACACATATGTTCATAACAACAATCCCTTTAAAAATCATATAGGGGTATGGCTATGCTTCATAGATGACGTTTTTATGGTTTGGAAGGGAGGGGAAGATGACCTCAAACTATTTTACAACTGGCTCAAAGCACGAACTGCGGACATTAAGTTTAGCATGGCTTCCTCCCAAAAAAGAATATCTTTTCTCGATGTGGAAGTGTTCCCCTGTGAAGACAAATTAGTTACATCACTTTTTGTCAAACCAACTGACCGGAACAAAGCACTGCTCTACTCGAGCAACCATCCAAGAAGCCTTAGAGAGAACCTGCCATATGGCCAATTTCTTCGAGTACGTAGAAATTGTACATCTAACGAAGATTTTAAGACCCATGCCACGAACCTAATGTCTAAACTATGTGACAGAGGCTACCCAAAAAAATTGGTAAGAAACTCAATGAAAAGAGCACGCTGGACACCTAGGGAAACCCTCCTAGAACGGCGTCACAAGCCACAGCTAAAGCGCCAGGTTTGTGTTACTACATTTTGCCCCAATGCAAACCAGCTAAAGAAAGTTATAGGCCAAAATTGGCATCTGGTAAAAAATCTTGATGAGACCCTTAACCAGCCTCCCCTGTTTGCTTTTAAAAAAGAGAACAGTATTGCCAATTATGTAGTGAAGGCAGCCATTTCAAAAGAAACCGTTCCATCGATTCGCCAAATGTTGGGCTTGAATCCCATTACAGGTCACCACAAATGTGGGACATGTCTGTGTTGTGACACCACTATCGAGGGAGCATTTTTTCAGCATAGAGGTGTTTCATGGAAACATGAAACATTTAGTAACTGTAAGTCTAAATATGTCATCTACGGGATTTTATGCCCCTGCGGACTCCTCTACATTGGAAAAACGAACCAAGAGGCCCGCCAGAGAATCTCCCAACATAAATTCAGGCTAAAAAATCGAGTAGAATCAGCACCCCTGGTTAATCATTGGAACAGACTCAACCACCAAATTAAAGATCTGAAGTGGACTATCATCTCTAAAGTGGAACGGAATTCCAGGGGGGGAGACTGGGATTCTAAACTGTCGAAACGAGAAGCATTCCTTATTGTAAAATTTAATACAGCTGTCATAGGTTTAAATGAGCTGTCTGAGATTTATAAATTGTAGTTCTTTGCTCCACCCCTGACTAGCTGTGTCATAATCCTTTTTGCTATCAAGCAGTCCACCTTCTCGTCATAATCGCCAGACAAGCCCCTTTTTCGTTATCTGCTGTATTTGTGGGCGGATTTATCTGATTCAGTTACACCCCACCAGTATATTTCATCCACACTGTTGCACTCCATTACAGCGCGTGCGCGAGGGAGCAGTGCCTCCCAGTGATTTTCTGTAACTGTGGGCGGACATTTCACATCCAGTTACATCTATTTAAGACACTTCACCCACAACGCTGCACCTCTACACGGCGCATGCGTGAGTGAGTAGTGCTCCGTGGACGCCGCCGGCAGACTTCGAGCTGGACTTTGTGATTCATTCTCTACTCAGTACGAGGTGAGAACCAACTTTATTCAAGCTGCGCATAACTGCCCCTTATCTGTAGAGATTAGATGCGCTTCACCCTGGTTTCTAATGACCCTTGCTCCACGTTTTTTGTCATTTTTAGATCCGACTTTACCGCTGTGAGAAGTCAAGCTTCCCTAAAATAAAACCGCTGATCATGCAAGTCTTCTAGAGAAGCCCCCTGTTTTTCGCCAAACAGGTACCTTTTTTGATAATTTGACCCTTATTGTTTTCCCCAAATGACTTTGTCCCCTTTACTAAAATGTGGACTGAGACTCCAGGTAGACGCTGGAGTTTTGTCAATCCAGTGCTTGCACTGTTTGTTCTAAAGCCCATGTGTTATTAAAATGGACTGATCCATCCCCTCCTGGAAGAAAAGACCTTTCTTATCTGTCTGTCTCTGCTCCTTTCAGCTAGAATTCAAACGTGCTTGGGCATTAAAAAGAACCTTCGGCTCCCTGTGAGTGAATAACTGCGCCGTGTCAATTTTGTCGCCACGGAAAGGTAATTATCCACGCAATTTTCCTCCTGCGTTTTGGTGATTGACCCCTCTTGAATAACCTGGTACTAAAAATCACCCTGCCCTCCGTTTGTCCTACTTCCACAGAATCCTCCCCCTTCCACCACATCTGAAACACGTCTCATATTTGAGTAAGGTAAGCTGAGTGTTTTGATGGTGGCCATCACTCACTTGTGTTCGTGTAATTAAGATGGTTTAGGTTGACAAGTGGCATTCATTTCTCTGTCTTTTTAGATACTTGCAGGCCCTGAAGAGAATCCCTCCCTTTTGAGCTGCTGGGATTCGAAACGCGTAGGCCCCAGGAATTGCTCTGTTATGAAGTTCCACATGTGGAGTGAATTTTTTTCACTCTAAATTTCATGATATTGTATATACTTGTGTTTAAATAGTGTAGAAAAACAGAAAAGTATATTGAATATATTTTTTTTTCATGCTATACTGATTGATAATTTAATGTGTTGATTCACAGAGCAATTTCGAATCTTTTCCCCCTTTTTCTTTTCACTGACACACTGGGACTTTTGAGTGTGCTGTATGAGTGGGTTCATATGTTTTGAATGACTGTGATATGTTTGAATAGAGTGACTGTGCTTTTATTATTATTATTTTTTTTTAAATATGTTGTGTCCAATGTTTTCTCAATGAAAAGTGTATAAACTTTTGTATTTTCGTGTTTCTATTTAACTGAGTAAAAGAGCTATTAAATAGCAAAAACTGCAGTGGAAATTATCCGTTCTTCTGTTTGAGTCATAGTAAGAGTTTTGATCCATCTATCAGTGTAGGCATTTTGTTTTGTTATATTGGTACTAGTGCTCAGCCTCACTGATTAGAGCCAGCTCTTGTTTGTTATTAAACTACATGAGCTAAGACTTAAATGGGAGAGTGATATGGAGGTGTAAATCCTGGAAAAGACTTGGCCGATCTTGTGGAGAGGGTATGGAAGAGCTCCAGGAATGCCCGATATTAACTAGCGCACTTTTACATATTGCATAGAGCCTACCTTACCCCAGCGAAAATTAATATATACTTTGAAACCCACGCAGCAGCATGTCCGCGCTGTAATCAAGAGGGAGCGGATTTTCACCATATATTTTGGGGTTGCTCGCAATTCGATACTTATTGGATTGACGTAGTGACTTCACTGACTGAGATCACAGATAGAGAGTTGGTGCCGACTATAGTGCCTTGTCTGCTGCATTGGTTTCCCCACACAACAAAAAATAATATTATTAGCAGATTCATAGACATGGGCCTCTTGTTAGCTAAGCGAGAAATCACTAGGCATTGGAAGGCACAGAGGGGCCTTACCATAACCAGATGGAAGAAGGAATTCATTAAATGGGCGGAGTGTGAGGGAATAGTTAGGCTGCAATTGGCAAAAAGGACGGGAAGTGAGAAAGCGCTAGACATGGCAAAGGCATGGGAAACCTTGGTGGTGCTCCTAAAGATTCCGTACAGCAATTATGATAACACTCCCATGATGGCCACTCCTGAGGTGGCAGATTAGATAGTCTGCCCTAGTGCTCTGAGACACATGGGGGCATTATGTGTAGTATGCAGGGCGACCCCGCCTCTTTAGTGGAATAGTTCTTGAAATATTATTCTTGGCACATTCATGAAACTAAAGCACAGGAGACCCGACCCAATCTCTAGTGCTGACTGCAAGTGACATGCCTTGGGGGTGGGATGGGTGGGGCGTAGTTTTGAAGGGTTAGAATAGGTTCACGGTCAATGCCAGTACAGACCAGACAACCAACGACCCTAGCACACAGTGGGATCACTAGATGGTGGGAGGTGGAGGATAACTAAATGAATGGGTTAGTTACTATCACTGAGTCATCCAGGATGGCGATCTTGCTCATCTCATTGTATGTATTTTACTATGAACCTATTGCAGAATACATGTATACAGGTCTGTAAACTTCAATATAATTCTGTTTAAAAAATGACAACCTCATTCCTCCCCCCTTTGTTGTGCATGAATCTATGGTCTTTTTTGCATCACCTCAATCCCTCCCAGCTTGGACTGCACCAACTTCACGGTACCCCTACTGCACTTTATTGTTACTATCTATTCAGTCTGCACAGAACGCATTGTGCCATGCAGTGCCTCGTTGCCCTTCCATCCGATCTGCATTGGACACATGGACAGATCTTCAGCGCCTCTTTCTCTCTCCCGAATGTGTGCACCAACCTCAGGGTACCTCTGCACCACTTCATTCTCACTGTCCTTTCAGTTTGCACCGACCTCATTGAGGCCCTTCAGCACCTCATTGTCTCTCCCCAAAGTCTGCACTGACCTCAGGGTATCCTTGCACCGCTTCATTTTCCCTATCCTCTTAGTTTGCATAGACCTCATTGAGATCCTTCAGTGCTTTTTCCCTCTCCTCAAAGTCTGCACAAGCCTCAAAGTACCCTCCATCAGTTAATTTTGAATCTTCTCAGTTTGCACAGATGTAACTGTGGCCATGCAGCACCCCATTCCCGCTCCCCAAGGTCTGTGCAACATCACGTTCCACCTACATCATCCCTCCCAGTTTGCACAGACATCATCATGACCAGTAGGTGCTGCTACTGATCGGGAGTGGCAGGGCGGGTGTGAGAGCGGGGGGTGGGGGTGCGGGACAGAATGAAATAACAACAAAAAACACTTACCTGGGCCAGCCGCCCGCCGCCTCTTCTACGTCCTGTTCCTCCTGTCTCCACCGGCTTCAGGAAGGAGCAGGAAACACCTGGGCTCCAAGGCTCCCATAGCCAATCATAACGCTGCAATGTAGCATTGTGATTAGTCTGAGCACCGCACCATGTGCTCAGACAGGGACTGGGAGGCTCTGCATGTTCCTCACCAGGCTGTGAAAAGCAAGCCTGATGGGGAATATACAAAGTGCGCAGGACTGTTTGGCCGGCCCGAGAGGGCCAAGCAGTCATGCGCACATAAGGAGTGGAAAGAAAACCTCTCCCTGCTCTGGCCAGCCCCGCCCCAAGAGCCACTCACTTCAATAGGGGGAAAAATTATAATAACAATGCTTGAAGTCAGTGGGTCGACACTCCGCCACCTTAGCAGAGGAGCCGCCAGTGATCGTGACCATGCAGCACCTCATTCCATCTCTCATAAATGTGAACTGGCATCCTTCCCCCTCCTTTTGATCTCCATAGACCTCATTTCAGCAGAGCATCACCTCATCTCGTCTCCCCTAAGTTTACATAGCCCTGAAGATGCCCTTGTATTCCTTCATTTCATCCGCCAATGGCTCTGCAAAGGCCTCATTTTGGCAACATAGGAATTTGAGCTGTTTGTCATTCCTCATAGGAAGTGAATAAATGTTGCCCAGGAATGAGTGCCCCTGCACCCAGCTGCTGGGATCTCCCTGGTGATAAATGAGTCTGAAAGAAGTCAGTGTTGTGCAAGATAATGGGCTCCCACGGGCATTCCTAGATGTCAGAAATACTGACAGGGCCCATAAAATTCCCTGGATGCGGGAGGTAAAGGCAACTTACTCTGCCATGGGCTTAGTCAGTTTATGGGAAGACCCAACCGCCAATACCTTTCTACCTAGAAAAACCCTCAGAGAACTTTATTGGAGCATGGTTTCAATGAAAAGATTTGGTACAACTATTGGTCTGTCATTGACGGCGGACTTTTTGGAACTCAAACATTCAACTGCTTTTGAGGGTTATTGGGATTGTATTACTGTTCCTGAGGCCAGAAAGAGATATCACCAATTTAGGGTGGGAACTCTACCAATTAATTCCTTCGTTTGCAAATGGAGAGAAGGGCTTGATCCCAGTTGTCCTTTCTGCCCTACACAAAAGGAAAGTATCGGGCATATCCTTTTTATTTGCCCAGATTACAAAAACCCTAGGCAATCTTGAATGAAACCTTTTTGTCTACAGTTGGGTCTTCAAACAGGCTGCGAGGCTCTTAGGATTCTTAAAACAAATACATCTCAGCCTGTGGTTATTGCAGTTGCAAAGTTTCTACACTGGATGTGGATTATCCGCACCCGTAAATTATGCTTAACTTGATTATTTTAGATTCCTTCTGTATTCTCCTTTTAGCCGTAGCTTTTTAAAAATAACTTTTTAGTTCTAGTGGAATATGTATACAACTGAAGTTAAAATGTATGATACACTCTAATTCATGAATTTAAATTATATTTTTATCGTGTGGGTCGGTTGCTAACTTGCTATAATGTCCTGTTGTGATTCACTAAATTGTATTATGAAATCAACTATATCATATGCTACCTTATTGTTGTTTTTTTTAAAAACTGTTAAATATTTTAATGTTGTCTTTTATGATGTATTAATCGAAATAAAGACCTTTGAACAGAACAGGGCTCCCACGGACCTTCAGAGACAGGCTGGTGCCCTTAGCAGATGATTGAGGGGCGAGCTGAGAAAATTTGCAGGGGAGAAACAGTTTCTTTGAGTATCAGTACCCAAAACCTCACTGCAGAAAGGAGGAGGGAGACATTTCTACTCAGTGCATGGACATATATAGTATATGAGGAATAAAGATCTCACTAATGAGGCAGCCCTCTCTAATGAAGTTATGGCAAGAAGTTTAGCATTGTTATCGTCTGACACAGGATGCCTTTATAAAAACTCAAGAAATTCTTACCACTAAAAATGCATGAAGAGGAAAGGAAAAAAGTCAGAAAAGTAGTAGGAGCTTAACTTGGAGGTTGGTGGACAGGATACGGTTTAAAAACTGTGCTGTAGACTGTACTGCACTTGTAATACGTGGACAGGACATCTGCCATGTTTGTGACAGAATATCCCATCCGCTAAACTCTTATTTATGAGAAGTGTTGCATCGCTGCGAAAAAACAGAGATGCTACACTTCTCAGTGTGCCATCCTTGCGACACCATTGATGCGCCGTATTTACAGTACCGAGCATCATGTCGGAAGGAGTTACAGGTACGTCAGTATGAGTAATGCATCTGTATGTGCAAAAGTGGCGCATTGCTGGAGTTGTATCACAAGCATGACAAAAGTCCAGCAATGCGTGGGGGAGACCTTCATTTAATGCACTGTGTCACCCTTACGCCTGCCATGAGGTAGGCCTAAGGTATTGACACAATGGTGTCCTAGCAGTGGTGCATTGAAATTTTATAGATATCAATGTGACACTTCTATGAGGATTTGATGTGGGGGAACGCCCACCCTGCGTAGATTATACCTGGCACAGGTAAAATGTAGCGCAGGGCTTCACAGAGTGACGTATCTCCAGTGCTTACTTTGAGCAGGAGCTTTCAGATGCTCAGCCCCGGCACTTTTTTAACAGGGCCCGGGCTACGTTTTCTGGTTCTGCAGGTTGTGGTCTCAATATTAATTGCCCAATTTAAAATAAAAAGAACTACATACCTATCATGGTGACAGGTTGGTATGTTTTCATAGGCAGGCATACATCTGTTCAGGCAGGCATGATTGTGTATCATTACTTTAGTGATGACGTTGTCACCCCTGTCATGAATCCAAGAAGTCATCATTAACGAATGGCTTGCATTCTATTCCCCGAGTCTGCTGCACCCTGCCACTGCCTGTGCGTAAGCCTCCCTTTGGATAATTGTAGTGGGGGCCTGCAGCCCTGCATTGCTACTATCTTCAACATGCTTGATGTGGCTGTGGCCCACCGCAACTTTTGCGCGCTATGGAGTCACCTGCAATTTCCGTGCACGGCCTCCAGGCATGCTAATTGCTGAGTGTACTTGAGCCCAGTAGGTGCAACAGCCATACTCACATCTCACAGGCATTGCAACATTGCGGCTGGGGACAGTGCTTGTGCTGTGGCAGGCAGGGTCACAGCAAGCTGAGCAGTGGATGCCTGTGCCATCGTCATAACTGGACCAAACTAATTACAGGCAGCACTAGCAGTGACATGACCTGCTGTGCTCAAGCAGCTTCCTGACCTGCAACAACCCCAGTCAGACCACACTGATTAATATGTTAAAAAAACGCATTGTCATTTGATGCGCATTTTTGTTTTCGCACTCATCTGTCGGTGTAGGTAAAGAAGTGAAAAGCATGTCTTAGGGGACAGACAGTAGATCATGGTTACATGATAGAGACTATGCGTGTGTTGAAAGTTGGGAACACCGGAGGTAAAAGTGGGATGTAGCCTCCTTGGCAGCATTTTCCGCCCCAGCACTTCATTTTTTTTACAAATTAAGCACTGCATCTGCCTAGATGCGTCACTACGTAAATATGGTGCAACGTGGCACAATATTTACACTGCCGCAGCTTCACAAAATGTGACACAACAGCAGCGTAAATGTGAAGCAAGGCCTCATAAATGAGGCCCTATATAAGGCCCGAGGCCTTGCTCAATAGGCGACTATATTGAAGAAGTTGGAAACGGACAAGTGGTTAATAAGAAACCCAGCACTTTAAAAATGTTGAAAGTCACCTAAGTAGAGGAAGGAGAGGAAAAAATGGGGGTAAGCGTGTATAAGTGGGAGAAGGAAAGCCGTCATTGCCTAAGGATTAGACCATGTGGCGGAGCCACGTAGGAAAGGATTATAGTAAACAATTTGACAAATGTAGTTTGGATGGAGTAAAAAGTGCGCTGATTAACAAAAGGTTATAACAAATTGGCTAATCAAGACCACTATTGTGTGCCATCCACTTCAAAATCGTTCATACACTGGGCCATGCACGAAATAACCACAAGTAACAAAATGGCAGACACTGTAATCGCAGATGACAGTGCATCACCAGGGGTGGTTTAAAATTGTCTATTTTGGAGTTTGATAGTGAATGAAATAAAACATTCAAGGCAGGATAGTAAAACTACTGGAGCACCTACAGAAATCAAGACATATATGGAACAGCTGGGCCAGAGTGTGCGCCCCATAGAGGACTGTCGATCGAACCACTAGGGCACCCCACCCTGGATGGGAAAAATACTGGCTTTAGCCTTGTTGGGCCTCATCAGTGAGGTGCAGCTGGAGTTCAGTGACACAGCAAGCTGGAGATATAGGCTTGTGCATACCCCTCTCACTGAGGAAGACTCACTTAGTGCAAAAAATGATAAAATACTTGTTACGCCACTGTTAATTACATGGGCCACATTTCATTCCATTTTTTTTGCTTGTTTGTGCCATTATAAATAAGTACCAAACATGCAAATTATTATTGCCCTTGTTCAAAAAGAAGAAGTCCAGCAAGAACGTCTAGGCCATGTCCTCTCTGAATGTGCACACTGCAGTGCTTAATTTGAGCTGGTGTTTACAGGTGATCAGCACCAGCACTTAACTATCCACACTGGCGTTCATGACAGTCTGCCACAAGGTGGAGCTGTATGGCCAATTTGGAGATGACCACAACAACCGTTAATTATTAATTTAATATACATTAAAAATGGCTTTTACGGCGCCATTTCTGGCATGAGGGAGTCAATAGGCCAACAATACGAGACCTTGACCCACAAAATTGACACCGTGGCAATCGATTGGAATCTAATCCGAGCCGATCTCTCCAAAACGAACGAAAAGGTGAAGTCGTTGGATATCAAATCATCTAGTCTCACGGCGGACGTCTCTGAGGTACAGACGGAGATTGGCAATCTCCGTAGGGTGAACGAGTTCATGACCCGGCGCTTGGAAGATTTTGAGAACAGGGCACGTCGCTGTAATGTTCGCGTGGTTGGTGTCCCGGAGAACCCAGAACCCCACTCGGTTGATCTCCTGGTTGAAGACCTCGTCCAGAACCACCTTTCTCCGTCTGGCCTTAGTAAATTCTTTACAGTGGAGCGCGCACATCGTGTTCCGGGGGGCCAGGGTAAGCCAGGTGCCCCGCCGAGACCTATTGTTGCCAAGCTTTTCCACTATAGAGATCGGGACGCTATCCTGCAGGCGTCGCGGGTGAAGGGCCCGGTGGCCTTTGAGAATGCCACGGTGAACTTTTATCCGGACTTTTCCCAACAGGTCCAGAAGCAGCGGATGGGATTTCGTGGTGCCAAGAAGCGTCTTAGGGACATGGGGATGCGCTACGCTATGCTCTTTCCGACCAGGCTGCGGGTTGAGTATAATGACCGGACATTCTTCTTTGATCGGCCGGATGCTGTGAATGACTGGCTGGACTCCTTGCCTAACCGACCTCCTGAGACTGAGTCCGATGCCCACCCGGGCGGTGCTGAAGGTGGTGTAGAGAGCTGAACATTTCGTCTATGCCGGATGCCTTGTTTTGAGTAACTCTTCCAGGAATGTGTGCCTTTGTTCCTCTACCGCTTATGTGATTTGATGTATGTTCTTTTTCTCGTCATTGGTCTTGATCGGGGTGGCGGTTGGGACGGAGCCTTTCCTCCTCCGGGGTCTTTGTGTAGAATAGGGGTTCTTGGGCGACAGGCACACTGCAGGTTGGGGTGGCTTTTTAGCTTTTTGCAGGGGTGCAGGGTGGGGGGTGTTTTCTTGTTATTTTGGGGGTGGGTGGTTGGGAAGTTCGTTGTTTGTGTGTTTTGTTTTCGAGGCGACTTTATCCTGTATTTGAAGATGTTTCTGGTGTCATGCTCATTGGTGGGGGGTTTTGGCTTTGTTGGGTGGGATGGGGGGTAGCGGGTTGAGATTTGTTTCGTGGAACGTTAACGGTCTGGGAGATCGTATCAAAAGAAGTGTGGTGTTGAAATGTATACGACGCTTATCTCCTGATATTGTTTTCCTGCAGGAGACTCATTTGGTAGGCAATGTTTGTCATGCAATGAATAGGTGGGGCTATCGCCTCGTAGCACATTCTGGGTTTACCTCGGGTTCTAGGGGTGTGGGTATCCTTGTTCGGGCTTCCCTCCCCCTAGCTATTGATGATGTGATTCAGGATGATCGGGGGCGATATGCTGTCCTTGTGGGTCGCTATGAGGGTCGTGCCCTCTCCTTATTTACTGTTTATGTGCCCCCCGGCTTGCAGACTTCTACCTTTTCAGATTTGGGCCGCGTGTTGTTGGACCTCCCTGATAGTACTCTCTTTTTGGCTGGTGATTTTAATTCGGTGTTCTCCGGTCTTCACGATCGCCACCCCCCTAGAGATACTCCTGCGGCCCAACGGTGGTTGGGTGGATTTTTGGATACCTTTGGCTTGGTGGATTGCTGGAGGCTTTTGCATCCTACGCAGCTTCAATACACTTTTCATTCTGGGGCCCATGGGAGTCTGTCCAGGCTGGATTATTTCCTGATGCCTGCGGCTCAGTCGCCAGCGGTTCGTGAGATTGTACACCTACCCAGGGGTATTTCTGACCACTCTCCGCTCTGGCTTCGTTTTGAGGTTGGAGTGGAGGCGGTGGGCAGAGTAGCTCCCATCAATCCGTGGTACCTTACCTCCCCCGAGACCCGCAGCCTTTTGCTTAAGTCTTTGGACACGTATTTTCTGGATAACGAGGGGTCGGTCTCCTCAGCTGTGTCCCTATGGGAGGCCTTTAAGACGGTGATTCGTGGGCAGGCCCTCTCCCTTATTGTTGAAGCTAAGCGGGCGAGAAATAGGGAGGTGGTGGACCTTGAGGGAGAGATTTCTGCATTGGAGGATGCTTTGGAATCTGGTGTCACGTCTGCGAAACTCCACGCCCTGGGTCTGAAACAATTTGCATATAAATCTGTGGTCACGGATGCTGCTAAAGTGATGTTTCGGGAGCAACAGGGTCGTTTGTATGATGTGGGTGACAAAGCGGGTAAATTGCTGGCATGGCTGGATAAGAAGGAGAGAGTTAATCGTGTGGTACCCGTGATTCAGTCTTCGAGTGGTGTGAGTGTGACGGACCCGATTGGAATAGTTGACCGTTTTGCTGAGTACTTCCGTGTGGTGTATACCCCTGTGTCTGTGAGAGATGTGGCTGACTCTCTCCTTCTATTGCGTGATATAGCTCTGCCCAGTGTCACTGATTTGGATCGTGTAGCGTTGGACTCCCCCTTTACGGTTGATGAGATAGCCACTGCCATCCGTTCACTCCGTTCGGGCAAAGCATTGGGCCCGAACGGGTTGCCAATTGAACTGTACAAGTTACGTCCCGACAGAGTGGCGCCATATCTTCGCGCCATGTTTCTGGAGTCCCGGGAACGGGGTGTTCTCCCTTATGATCAGCGACTGGCCACGATAGTTGTCATCCCCAAGGATGGCAAACCGCGAGACCTTTGTTCATCCTATAGGCCCATATCCCTCCTAAATGTTGAACCCAAGGTGTTGGCGAAACTCCTGGCGTCCCGCCTCCTGACGGTCATTAGTGGCTTGGTCCATCCAGATCAATCCGGATTTATCCCGCATCGCAACACGGCTCTGAACCTGCGTCGTCTCCACGGCGCGATTGCGAGGGCGGGGCTTCTGACGGAGCCGGCCATTTTGGCGTCGTTGGATGCCTCAATGGCTTTTGACACTGTGGAGTGGCCTTATCTTTGGGCGGCTCTTGAGAAATTTGGTTTCGGGCCTGAGTTCATTGGTTGGATCAAGTTATTATATGCGGAACCTCTGGCACAAGTAGTGGTAAATGGTAGAGTTTCGGCCCCTTTCACCCTTGGTAGAGGTACCCGTCAGGGATGCCCCTTGTCTCCGTTGCTTTTTGCGCTCGCCTTGGAGCCATTGGCTGCTTGGCTTCGGTGGGAGCCTTCGCTCAAGGGGATTTGCTGGTCTCCGGACTTTGAGGACCGCGTTTCGCTTTATGCGGACGACATTCTTTTATATCTCACCTCCCCGCGTAAATCTCTGACAGTTTTGTTTGACGTTCTCACTTCCTTTGGTGCCAACTCGGGCCTCGTTATTAACTGGGCCAAGTCCTGCGTGTATGTTCTTTCGGGTGTTTTCGTTTCTAAATACTCAACCAGAAGCAAGGCCATCAAAAACATCATTCTCAAGAGTTGGGACATGATCCGTTTTGAACCAGATTTCCAGGGCATTTTCAACACCAGACCACTGTTCGCATATCAGAGAGCCAAGAATTTAAAGAACATTCTTGAGAACAAACCCATTGAAACTCCTATCAACTACGGTGGCACCATACCGTGCCACAATTGTAGCCATTGTCACAATATAATTCCGGGTAACACCTTCAACCATCCATCATCAGGAAAAGCCATCAAACTGAGAACCAACGCCACTTGTGATTCTATGAATCTGGTATACCTACTCAAATGTCCTTGTGGACTGCCTTATGTAGGCAAAACAGAACGAAAGATCAAAGTTCGGTTAACCGAACATAAGAGTACCATCAGGAACAAATCAACCAAAGCCCCACTAGCCGCTCACTTCATCACACACCAGCACAACGTGAGCCAACTGAAGTTCCTTGTTTTGGAGGTTGTCCCACTGAAAGCAGGCGTTGACAACAAGAAACTACTACTCCAAAGGGAGACAATGTGGATCAAAAAACTGGATGCCTGCCAGCCCAAGGGGCTCAATGAAAGACTTGAATATAGTTGTTTCTTATAGAGATGTGTTGTCTCAACTTCACTTCAACTTAATCATTCTCCGCTTGAAATTATATGTTCCTTTCTGTTTTTCCATGGTTTTTACTTTTTCCACTACCATCTTTTCTTAAACCCAACCGGTCGTCTCATAGCAAATCCTCTACTATGTCACATCCGAGTTTATGCCCTCTGCTTTATATCTTCTTTTACACTGTCATCACTTTCCCTTTTTACCTATTGTCATCACCTTTTCATATTTTATTAATCTCAGGTTTTTTGCATTTACTATCGTTTGGTTTCCTACCTTGCTTCCTTTTACCCTCTAATCACTTACACTCTGGTCACCTTTATCATTCTTTGTTATGTATACCATGCTATCATTGTGTATGTACATGATTCTGAACCCATTCCAAGATGGCTGCCATTTTTTGAATGTAGATGTCGCGTTAGTTCACGCACCACATCGGTACCAATCTCTGTTTGATTCGCTGTTCTATTACACCTTTCTGTGCATGTTTGGCTGTTCCCAACCCCTCGGGGTATTTCTAGATATGAGTGTTCCATCTATGTTTAGTTACGGGAGTCCGTTTTTTCTTTCGAGGCACCTTATTTACTTCCGCATTTCCGCTGGCCACTCACAAACCTTCGGCTGCACGGCGTTTGGCGCGTCGCGTTTTTCACCCATCGGTAAGCTTTTTCTCTACCCCACTTTCACTCGCAAGTTGGTTCTGTCACTGGTCACACTCCTTTTTAAACTAAACCTCACCAGTCGAATCTTGAGTTTTTTGGTTGTTATTTATCTCACATACTTACCAGGGGTCTCGGATCTCTTTGGCACTAGTTCGGGTTCCGTTTTTATCTTGCACACGAGGATTCTGTTTTCTACTCACCCCGACTGCATGATTTTCAACTTTTAACAGAAAGACATGGGTTACTTTGCGCACATTTCCCTCGTTCCGCATGGCGTTTTTTTTCTGAATTGCATGTATTCATTTCACCGTTATACCATGTTTATTTAGCTTGTGGCTGCGAGCTCCCCTTCCTGACTTCGATTTATTTACTTACAGATGCATTGCTATCCCCTGAAGAAGGGCCTCGCCCGAAATGCATAGGGATTATGCATAGATTCATGGATGTTATGTAAACGTGTTCTCTAACGTCTAGTTTCACAAAGGAGTCACTATGATGATGTAATATGTGACCCTTTAAATAAATTTTCTCAAGAAAGATTACTTGGATTACGCTTGTTTGAACTACATAAAACGCACTTTGGAAATTGCTATTTAGGAGTTTTATCTCCATTTGGAGTGCCCTTGGAAACAGTGCAAGCCCTTCTTGCACTCCTTCGTTTGTTGCTCAAATCCCCGTCCCTACCGGCCGGAAGGGATTATTTCCAGGCACCCGAAAATACCTACCATTGGTTTACTTTATATTTGATGAACATTACACATTCAGCGTGCCGCCACCTCCTATTCATTTTGTATACTTTCGGGTGTTTTACCCCCTTTGCCGAGCAGACTTCCCATCCAGTGGGCCAGTCTGGCTTCAAATATTTAGGGATTTTTATTACGTTGGACTCCTCGCTCCGATTTGAGCGTAACCTCCTCCCCCCGTTGCTTCGATTGCGACTGGACGTGGCCCGCTGGTGTAAGCTTCCTTTGTCTCCTCTGGGCAGGGCGGCCCTGTTTAAAATGATGTCCTTGCCGCGGTTCCTCTACGCGCTCCAGAACTCCTATGACGCTATCCCCAAGACCTATTTCCGAGAGATCGAGAGTCTTCAAAGGCAATTGATTTGGGATGGGCGTCCACGTATTGCCCTCGCGAAACTCACCATCCCTTGGTACGACGGGGGCATGGCGCTCCCCCATATCAAGCGATATTATTGGGCTTCCCAGCTATCTGCTATTAATCACGTGATGTTTTCACCGGGTCGAAATCCTGCATTCGAGATGGATAGACTCCAGCTGCCGGGTGGGGACTTTAATAGAGCGCTTTATTCCCGATCAGCCGGGCGCCATCTTGTGGGCCCGTCCAGGAGTGCAGTAACTGTGTGGCGAGCCGCGAATGTGAGTTTGGGATGGGAAGATCGAATGACGCTGGCGACGCCTCTTTATGCCTCGGAACGTTTGGGGTGTCTCTGGTCTACTAAGGGCTTCGACCGCTGGGATATGATTGGTATAAGTAAGGTGGGTGATGTATGTTCGAAAGGTAGTGTGAAATCGTTCCAGGCCCTCCAGGAGGAATATGGTTTGAATGGTAGGGAATTTTTTCGTTATCTGCAGGTCCGGCACGCCCTCACCTCAGTCTTGACTCCTGATATGGCCCTGCCTGAGTCTTCCCCCCCTCGAAGATCGTGTCCTTGATGGGCACCTGCCTGATAGCACTATTTCCCTGATCTATAAGAAGCTGATCAATAATCGGGCGGACTTATTGGTCCGACTTCGGGAGGCTTGGGTCGGCGATGGGTTGGAACTGGACGACGAGGATTGGCAGTCGGCACTCTCTTCTCCCAAGGAGGTAGCCATTCCTGCCCGTCTCCGTTTGGTTCAACTTAAAATCCTTCATCGAGTGTATGTCACTGGTCCGCGTCTGGTAACGATGGGCTTTTCTTTGGATGGGTTATGTAAGCGTGGTTGTGGGTTGAGTGCTACTTTTTTACATATTCTTTGGGAATGCCCGGTTGTGGTGGCTTACTGGACTGCTGTGCATGAGGTGATGACTGAGGTGACTGGGGTTGCCCTGCGGCCTGAGCCTCGACGATGTCTGTTGAATGTGTGGGAGCCCACTGACTATTCTGTGGCCCAGACCAGGTGGGCTACCTTGGGCTACATGATTGCGAAACGTGATATTGCGCAACTCTGGGGCGCATCCAGGCCCCCTGAGGTCTCGAAATGGGAGGACAACATGGACTGGTCCATGTTTCGGGAAAAGACGGTTTATGTGGCCAGGGGCGGACCCAGGGCGTGGACGAGGATTTGGGGCCAGTGGAATGAATATCGTGGAGATATCTGCACACCTCCCCTTGTGGGCACTACTGATGTTGTCCTATCTCCCTAGGCGAGCGTTCCCGGAACCCTTTCATACTGTTTTTTTTTAATTTCCGATTCTCCCCGCTGCTCCCCCCCCCCCCCCGACCTTGTTGGGGCCTCAGGGCTCTTGGTAGGTTCTCCTGACTGTAGACCATCCCCTCCGTTCTTTGGGCTGACCTTGATCACCGTGCATTCGCCTCTTTAGTGTTTGTTTTTCTTTTTGTATAAATAAAAATTCAATATGCTCTGTGACATGTTGGGAGTAATGCTTTGTGCTGGATTTGTGCCTGACCACGGGTGTACACTTCTGATTTGTGCCTTGTGCCTTATTATTAGCGGCCAGCCCGTGAGGTTGTAGGCCCATTCTTGTATTTTTCTATGCTTGCTCAAATAAAGGTTTTTGAACAAAAAAAAAAAAAAAAATGGCTTTTACCTGCAACCCAAGACATTAATTGGGTGCCTGGAATAGTCCGATTTTTCACACTTGTGTTTGATGTTTAGTAATTGTGTTGTTTCTATCCTTGGCAGTACGGCAAGGGCAATGTGTGGTGCAAGCTGCAGTGGTCTCCTGACAAGAGCCATGGCTCTTATATTTCTTTACAAATTAAGCACTGGCACACAGGACACCTTCTGGACATCATCTATGAAGTAAAGCTTCAATCATGTTGCACAGTAAACTCAGAACCCACCTTCCTAAAGAGCGGCATGACTGGATGCAAACATCTGGTCACCTTTGACCTGCACTGGGACTAGTTGAAAAGAAGCTACTTTTGAGGTCAAAGATGTGAAGTGTCATTATCCATTACCCTGAAAGTACCAATTCATTTGTTGGTGGAAGTCTGATTTATGAATGACCAGTCCCAGGGATGCAGAAATAAGTTTCATGAATGCCTCAAAGTGAAGAGAAAGGACCAATGGTCGCTGCAAAGAGGAAACGCTTTGACTTTGGTCCATCTGAGATAAAATACACCCAAATACACACTGCACAGCAACCCTTCCTTGCCCATTTATAGCTACAAAAATCTATGGGGCATATTACCAAGGGCCATTATCGCCGCCTTAGCGGGACTTTTTCCCTCTAAAGCGGCGATAATTTTATCGCCCTATTACCTAGCTGTCACTAACACCAGTTAGCGACAGCTAGTAGTAGATAGCGAGCATCTGGGGGCCCACTTTGCATGTCAGCGATATATATCGCTAATGACATGCAAAGTAGGCGTGCCAAGATGTTAGCGACTGGAAACAGTCGCTAATATCGCTATCTCCAATTATCAACAAAGCCTTACTTTTGGAAATATTCACGCTAAGCGCGAATATCTCCAAAAGCTAACGCCTGCCCAGAGCAGTTCTTAGCCATGTTATCCAATGGAAGGTGGATAACATGGCTAAGAGCATTGTCACGAGAATGCATGAATATCGCTGATTTTTCAGCGATATTCATGCATTTCGCAGGATTTTTACCGCTTTTGAGATAAACCTTGATAATATCAAGGTATCTCAGCGGTAAAAATTGTCGGAGCGCGGCAATATAATTTTAGCCGCTAACCATGCATAGTGATAATTATCGCTATTGCTTGATAATATGCCCCTATGACTTTACCAGAGCGCCTCAAACACCGCCATATAAGGACCCACAACCCCAAATGAAACATGTCAGACCGCCACTGAACGTGCACAACCTTCAATTAATTTGCACCCCCCTGCTTTGATAAAATACTTCACATTTATTCCCTCGCAGCTCTCTAGCGCCAGACTTCACATCGGATTTCTTAAAAATGGGTGTTGACTGGTGGTATAAAAGGTTTTTAGAAAACTGTATTTTATTGCTTTAAACAAGACAAGGTGGTAGCCCTCTGATGAAGTTTTCGTCTGAACTGAATAGGGAGCACCAGTTAACTAACCACTTAGAAAACCAAACCACCTAAGAAAGGACAGCAGATATTGAATATCCATCCCATAGCACATTAGCAGGACCTTTGGAATTATGCATCAGGATATGACCAAATAATGCGGCAGGTTTGACTAAATTATACAGCAACAAAAGGAAAACTATGCCGCAAAAATACAACACATTTTGTGATAGAATTACTTTAATCTTTTGTGATTTGTACACATGGTAACACTGGCTGGGCAAAGAATTCACCTCATTATTGCAAGTTTAACAATCAACTGCAGGAATAAGTAACTGAAAGATGTCTAGTCAGCCTCCGAGAAGCGCCTTCCACTGTGCGTGCGTGGCAACATATGTTGCCATGTTTATAGTAACTTTTGATCCGTTTGAACAAGAAGCCTTTTTTCTCGTAAAAAAATCTGCAGATTATGCAGCAGATGATGGGTTATGTGGAAAATCCATAATAATGCGGAAAACGCCGCACAATCGCGTACTTCCATTCACCCTGCGGATAAGAAATTGGAATTACTGCTCAAGGTTGACTACCCCCTTATTCAGTAATTTCCACTGTTGCAAGCATCCCTGTTACAGAGCAGATACCCTGTTCCTGGTTATGTAATCTGAGGAGTATCTTGATAGAACAATGACTTGTGTCTACACATCATCTATGCATGATGTGAACCTGATGTTCCAGGTTCCTGACCTCTCTAGTCCCAACCAATCAGCTTCTGGTCTCCATAATAAGTGCTGGTAAAATAATGTGTCACTCTAGGGCTTCCTAGACTTCCACCCCAGAACTATCAGCACCTTAACCTGTATCAATAGATCTTTGGCCACAGTCAAATGTTTATTTTTCTTACCTGTCTGAAGCATCCCCTGCAACCAGACCTGAGATGTAGTTTCTATCCTTCAGCTAGTGATTACACATTACGATCTCCCAGAATCCCCTTATTCCAGGTACAACCAAACCACGTGTGAATTCAGTACCTTTTGTGCTACACGTAGGTATCTCACATCTGAATCTGGATTTATCCCACAGACCACCCTGGGTGTTATGTTTGCATGTTGTGCATTCATGCACATCCATGATTTAATGTGTGAATTTTGCGACTCTTCCTTATTGTGCAGGTGCAAACTCCCACAAAGCCTCCTCCCCAATCTCCTCAACCAGCAATGTTGGCTAGTGATGCTTCGAAGCACTAGCATGTTAACACCTGCCCCAAATTTACCAAGTGAAGACAGCAAGCCTGGCTTCCTCCAAAGAAATTCAGGGACTATTTTTCCCATAAGGTATTTTGAGGCTAAAATAGTGTTTATATGACACAATTTTCACATAAACTTGCAAATAAAATGAGCTCTATAGAGGCACTCATGAAATGTTCTAATATTTGTGGCAGATGTGCAACTAGCCCAAACCTTGGCTGGGGTGGGGGCACAATTTGAATAGCAAGGACGAAGACATATGGATACGCTAAATCGAAATTACTCATTGGAGCTCCCTTCACTGTTCAATCTTTCAATTTAATGCAAATTGGGCACCTGCCAGGATGTGGAATTGCTGGTTCTAAATTCTAGGACAATCAGTGGCAAACGGTGTATTCTAAAACACGTTAAGGCTTAAAAATAACTTACAAGTTATTTGGGCAAACTTCTCTGACTGTGCTTTAGCACATGGATGGTCAGTTGTGACGCGTAAGGACAATTATTTAGTTATTTTTCTGTTTATATAGCATTAACAGCATCCATTATTTTTGTAATGTTTACAGGATAGGATGTTGGTACATGAGACATCTTTCTTGCTTATCTTATCTTAAGGGGGATTTATATAGCGCTCTGACACCATAAGTTTCCTGGCGCTGATTGGGTGTTGAGAGGTGCGAAGGAGGGAATCTAGCCAGACTGTGTGAACAGACTAGTTTTCAGGAGTTTTCTGAATTCGAGAAGGGAGTTGGAAGATTTGAGCAAGGGGTGCAACGGATTCCAAAGTGTGGGGGCCAGATGAGCAAATCTACGAATTTTTTGAGCTTGATTGGGGGTGCGACTAAAAGCTGGCGATAAGAAGACCGTAGGTTGCGTACCGGACAATTGAGAGAAATCAGGGATTTAAGGAAGGCGGGAGAGGTCCCGGACATAGCTTTAAATGTCAGACAGCCGATCTTAAAGGCAGCCCTCTGTTCAACCGGCAGGCAGTGGAGTTTGCGAAGTAGCGGTTTCGCAGACTGCCACTTCGGGATGTTATAGGCCAGTCTAGCCGCCTGCTGCTGTTATAGGCCAGTCTTGCTGCCATGGGGAGTATTCCTTATGCCCAGGCACAGTAATGCATGGGATACTAAATATGTACTCGCTGGTAATATATAGTAACACTGAGACCCTTACCATCAAAAAATCTTGGCATTGATAGGCTTGGGTTCTCCCATAGCTGGAAATGCAACACACATTTGGAAAGATGTTGGGGCAAATTTATAACAGAATGGCGAAGCGTGGTGTTAAGCAAAAATTGCTAACGCCACGCATTGCAATTCTGAAAATGCAGGGAACCTGTGTTTCCTCTAGTGCTGGTGCTAAATCTAGCTGCCTAGCGCCAGCGCAGATATCCATGCACCATGGTGCATGGATGTCGACATTGGGGGTATGATTGTTTATTTGCAGGAAGGTGTCCCTTCCTGCACGTAAACAATCCAGAATGCCGATTAAAACTCCTATGTGTAATTGTGCAGCACACATAGAAGTTGCAAATCGCCATTTGTTCAATGATTGTTTATGTGCAGAAAGAGAAACCTTCCTACTCATACACAGTCATTCATGGCTATCTGCTGTTTCTATGTGTGCTGCACAATTGTTCATCACACATAGAAACAGCAAAAACAAGGAGAGATTACCCATTTCCGCCATGTTAAGGCCAGGTTTCCCCTGGTCTTTATTTTGGCGCTGCCTCCTATTTACGCCACCCTTGTAAATAGGGATCACAATCAAAATCAATGGGTGTGATGGCGGAACACCCAACGCAACACCCATTGCCCACCCTTCCACTCTAAGTGTAGCATGAAAGGGGGCTTTATTTACAACTGGTTTAACACTGCCATGTAAATAGGGTGAAGGGATTATCGCCACAGGTGCGTCGCAAAAAGGTGACGTTCCTGTGGCGATAGGAGCTTGTAAATATGCCCTGTTGACTATAAAAGAACACAAAACACAGGAACAAAGAACAAAGTGAGAGTATCTGTGGTACAGCCACAGCAAAGAACAGATATTGCATTACCTAACACACCCATGATCACCGGTAGCCCTAGCCTATAAATAGTAACAGCCTTTGTGAAATAATCTGCCAGCAGTGTATAAAGAAAATCCGAGCTATAACCTAAGCCTCTGGAGTTTTTTCACCAATGGCATTGTGGGTGAATTTCAGTCGGGTTATTGTGCAATCATGCACAAAGCCTTCTTGGGGAACACTCGCCAGTGCATGACAAAACTCTTGCAGGACAAATGGTAATTGTACACAAAGGGCTTCTAATAGGAGTGGTGTGGCTTAATAGAAAACTAACTGAAAAGGATTTGAATAAGCAGGAGTAATCAATGTGAGAAAAATACCGAGTTATAGCCAAACTCAGGTCTAATCAGTTTCAGCATGCATGGAAAAACTCAGCAATCAGATTTGCTTTTCAAGGGGAGGATGGCTCTTCTCAACCGGAAATACATCAGTTTCGTTTTCAAGCACTTCCGTCCTGTTAACCCCATGTTTCCTCTAATCTCTAACCTCGATGATCCATGTCCTTCCAGGTCCAAGCTCTCCCTCCCTACCTACCCTCTTCAGCCATGGTCATATAGAGAGAATCATGAGATCACTGTGGATAGTACTGAACTGACTGGCAGTCTCCTCCTTCTTAGGTGCTCTCTCTGCCTGCCCTAGTATTTCATGAGCAATGAATCCATTTCTCTCCCTCTCATCTACCTCTTTCCCTCTGCTGCTTCCTCCTGCCCTCTCCTGTTCCACATTATAGCTCTTTTTTCTTCCTTCCATACCAGTTGGCATCTCCAGAGTGGGAACCAAAACAGGACCTGGCAAACAGCGCGGCTGGTTCCCGGGAGGAGGGGGGAGTGAGCAGTTTGGAAGGCCCGGTTTTACCCGCTTTTGTTACAGGGGGCCGATATTGCAGCTATGCTGCAAAACCGTGCCTCGGTAACAAAAAACAGACACTCAGGGGTCCAAAACCGGCCCCCACCTGGGAAACGCCTGTTGCCCGCTCAGCCATGGCCCGTGGAGGGAGTTGCGGTGGGGCAGAAAGGCGGGGCGGGGGAGGCGCAAGGTGGGGGGGGAGTGCTAAAAACTGGAATATGGATAATTGGAGGTAGGTAAACAATTGAATAACTAAAACGAATTTCGTAATGCGCCCTGCATCGCAAAATGCGATGCAGCCTGCGCTACAAAATTTGTTTTATTAAGTAAATTGTTTACTTACCTCCAATTATCCATATTCCGTTTTTTAGCAAGCCCCAACCCTGCCCCTCCCCCGCCTCACCTTTCTGCCCCACCGCAACTCCCTCCACGGGCCGCGGCTGTGCCCGCTACATCCAGCCCTTTCTCTGCCATCTTCCACCTTTGGTCAACAATTCCCCTTCCCATTTTCTCTCCAAAGTTGCTCCAGCTTACTTCGTCAAAGAGAGAGAGGAAAACAGCACCATTTCTACTAAGATAGGGCACTGTTATTCTGTCCCTCAAAACTGCTGCCCTTTAGGCAGCCATTCACTAACGCATACGCCCTTGCACCGTGTTGCAGATATGTGTGCATTCTGTCGCACTGGAGAGCCTTCCTGTACAAAATCTGTTTCCCATTTTGTGTGTGTTCTACAATGCTGAATACATGGAAAGTTTGAAAGTATGGACACATTAAAACATTTCCCCTCTGTTATGTGTTCCTCGAGGAGGCATAAGGTTTTGGCACAAATCACAGTCTGCAATTATTAGTAGATAGGGATTTGCATCAAAACCTATGGGTACCTGCATTGGAATGCCCATGTACCACCTATTGAACACCCCATTGACACAAAGTAGCACAAAATAATAATAATAGCTCTGGTATACATTGGGAAACAACCTTTACAAGGCAGTCATCACATCGCACTACATTTACAACACAGTCATTACATCGCAACATCCTTTACAACGCATGTCACTACAAGGCAACCATTACATTGCATGTCACTACAACGCATGTCACTACAGTGCATGACACTACAATGCAGGCATTACATCGCATGTCATTACAACGCATACCATTACAACTCATAGTACCCCTACACTATCCAACACTTACCCTACTGGTGAACCCCCTGGAGTTAGAATAGTAATTTTTACCCCTACACTATCCAACACTTACCCTACTGTTGCACCCCCTGGAGTTAGAATAGTAATTTTTACCCCCACACTATCCAACACTTACCCTGCTGTTGCACCCCCTGGAGTTAGAATAGTAATTTTAACCCCCACATTATCCAACACTTACCCTACTGTTGCACCCCCTGGAGTTAGAATAGTAATTTTTACCCCCACACTATCCAACACTTACCCTACTTTTGCACCCCCTGGAGTTAGAATAGTAATTTTTACCCCCACACTATCCAACACTTACCCTACTGTTGCACCCCCTGGAGTTAGAATAGTAATTTTTACCCCCACACTATCCAATACTTACCCTACTGTTGCACCCCCTGGAGTTAGAATAGTAATTTTTACCCCCACACTATCCAACACTTACCCTACTGTTGCACCCCCTGGAGTTAGAATAGTAATTTTTACCCCCACACTATCCAACACTTACCCTACTGTTGCACCCCCTGGAGTTAGAATAGTAATTTTTACCCCTCCACTATCCAACACTTACCCTAAATGCAATGTAATGGTATGCATTGTAATGGTATGCGTTGTACAGGTATAATGCGATGTAATGGAATGTGTTGTAAATGCAGTTTTAAAATATTTGTTGTAATGGCATGCAATGTAAATGTATGCGTTGTAAGGGATGTTGCGGTGTAAAAACGGTGTTGTAAAGGCATGCGTCGTAAATGTATGCGTTGTAACTTCATACATTCGTATGCATTATGTTAGCTAACTTTACAACCAAATCCTGATTTGTGCTAGAAAGTAAATGCCACCACAACATTTGCACTGAGTTTGTATTACGTAAACCCGGCACAAAGTGTTAGTAAATGTGGGTCTAAATTACAGCAGCAAGGACAAGCCACACTAATGTCTCTATGTGCTTGGCTTGGCCCATTAAGGACACAGTTTAATTAGTCTTTAGTTACTCTGCAACCTCATTGTGGTGGAGGTAGAACCGCGAGGACTGACTGATGACCCGCAAATGTCAACACCTGCAAATATCAAACTATCAAACAATACAAGTAGAGAAGGAAGTGCGAGCAGCGGGACTGAACTCCTTAGGGCTTCTTGCCTGATTCCTCAAGGGGCATTCCTAAAGGTTCACCACTATTTAGTTCAGGGGCTGTGTATGTCACGAGACACCTTATCTGTGACAGCATCTCATCAGCAGGTGGCCGTCAGTGGCTCATCTGTCATGACCGTGCAGGTGAGTGAAGGCGCCTCAAAACGCTTCACCTTTGGTCAATCACCAATCTATTCTCAGTTTGATACCTAAGTAAGCCTGGTGAATTAAGTGCCTCTTTTTTTCTATTTGCTCTGATTATATTTGCATAATTGTGCATCAAATACCCCAATATCATTCCAACACATGTTTAAGTTAATGTGTAGAAATGTAGATGTTAAATCTCGCAATTTAGGAATCGCAAATACCAACAATGATGCATGTGGCCGAATAGTCTTATATAGAGGAGATTTTAGTCAATGGGCTTTATCACTGGTCTGTTAAATTATCGTTCATATTTTGCTTTCATCCACCAAAGCATACTGCATGGGGCAAGGGGTCAGCCGACTATACCCACTGACTCCCATCACTTTGAGTGGCTGCACACAGCCTGTGCACATTGGTCACATCAACCTAAAAATATTTCCATCTCTTAAGTTGCAAAGCTGGATCAAAGCGGGGCTTTTTATTTAATTCATTTTTTATATTGGTTTCTAATTTCAGCTTTTTTATTTGAGCATTCCCAACTTTTTAAAGTTTGTGCTATAAGGTGCTCAAGTGGCAATGTAACACTGTAGGTGCTTGTAGTTTGAGTGTTTGGTTAGGTGGAGATGTACTCTTGTCTCCTTCACAAATAATAATGTTAATAAAATACACTGAACTTGTTTAAAAAATATTCCCAGTAAAACTGAACCAGTGAATCTTTTTTAATTTAAATTTAATGAGCAAACATAAGGCAGTCACCTTTTTGAGAAGGCATCTTTTGTTTTTAATTTATCTGGCATATACTTGCAATAACATTTTTTTTAAAACACCGCTCACCACACCTGCCTAGTCCAGCTCTATTGGCTTTGTCAATGTTTGTTTAAAAAACAGGGATTGTTTGCATGATGTGTATTTACTAGCAACAGCATTAGAAACAAAGTGTATTTTTTACACATGGGCCAGATGTATCCTGGACTCTGATGGCGGTGTAATTTAATCGCAGAACTGGATTGTAACCAGTTCATTAATCCGACATTGGCAGAAAGTCATGCACACGGATCATCCAATGTGGACATTCACCTTCATGCTTGTACCCTACGACATATAGCCGGTGTTAAAGACCAGGCAGAGCAGTGCTTAAAAGTGTGGATAGGTAATCGAGGAAGACAGCATTACTGATTATGCGGCTAGTTGGCCTACAATCATAGATCATATTGTGTAGTGACCACAGCTTCCTGGCCACTGCTACCTGTCTATGTATCTAGGCTCATGTGCTGTGCTGTATCTTGGGTGTGCAAGTAGCCAAAAGGCTATAGTGAGTCAGAGCTACAGTTTTTGCTTTATTCATCTTCACTTACCATCAACCCACCTCCAGATAACTACCCTGCACTGTTTAATTTGAGCTGGTGGTTACTGGTTTTGGGGTCCCGATCTTATTTTTCATCATTAGACTTTATCCCAGAGCAAAAAAATGGAAAGATTGGGGGCCATATTATCAAGTAATTGCGATAATGATCACAAAGCACGCATAGCGCGTTTTTGTCTATTGCCGTCTATCACTGAATGACATCGCAGTGTTAGCGGCGTATTAGCAACACTTTGCTGACAGGCGATGTTCAAACCAACGATAGACGGCGATAAACATTATTAGCGTGTGAAATCAAGCGATGATTTCACAGCGCTAATGAAAAGCTTGTAGATATGGGAGTGTGGACTTAATCTGTCAATCCACCTCCCATTAAAAAGATAGCTAAATCAGGATTTTACCTGACGTTAGATTCCTGTGATAACCACGGTTAGCACTGCTATTTTTATCGCATCGCTTGTCGGGGTCTGGCTTGTTAATAGCGCGATATTGTCTTTGCGACTATTTTGCTGTTGTTATGTGAAGGAACACCTACTTTGCATTTAATTAGCGAGGCGTTAGTAAAACTGCTGCTAACATGCACTAATGCATGTTAGCGGTACATTGATGATATGGAGATAAATATATTGCTGCTTTTCGGCCGAAAACGGCCCCTAAAGCGGCGACGTTGGGCTTGATATTATGCCCCAGAAACTTCAGAAAAATGAGGTAGAGAAGTATGAAAAACAGAGGATATTTTTTTACCAGGGGCAGCTCCTCTGTGATAGTGGAGGAGCATCACCCCACCAAGTAAAATGCCCCCAAAAGCCCCAGAGATGAAAAATAAAATGATAATAAATTTAATTTATTACCATTTTATTTTTCATTAACCCACCCTAACAGAGGGTAAGGACGGGGTGGGTCTTGCTGAGTGGCAACAGCAGGGATGAGGGTGGGCTGCCTGGGCACTACAGTTCAAAGTGAGCATGTCCCTTTGGCCAGGTCATCTTGCGATGGCCAGGCAGACAGCCGCACTTTGAAAGGGTTAGAGCAAGTGCAGGCCTCCAATGCCCTCAGGAGCTCAGAGAGTGGTTACGCCATCCATTCCTGTCACAGGATTGGTTAAGACAAAGAGAGAATACCTGGAAGTGTATCCAGGTTGACCCAGTGCACTACTAATGTGTCACCTAATAGTGTACAACCATATTCTTCAGAACACCAACAATGAATATGCACAGTAATCAAGAAAACAGTATACATAGAATCCAAAAATTCAAGAAATGTTCTTCAAAATCAGAAACAGTTTGAGATCTGCGTTGCTTATTCGAAAGTCCTGGCAGATCAAAATCAGAATAAAATAAATGATGCAGCTTAAATTCAGCATGCAGAAACAAGCTTTAAAGTTCCCAATGCATTTTGGGCTATAAGCATTAGACCTTCATCAGGGGAATCTGTAACAAGCAAATCAATCATGATCATAAAAATCAAAGCAATTATATACATACATTTTATAAATTGTAACTGACATTTAGGCACAAAAACAAGTGGCTAAAGAGCACTATTCCCCGATTCCATGTCAACAAATGTCCAAAAGTGACAATGAAAACAAGCGTGAAAACAGAACCAACGTCCAAGAGTGCTAAGTGCGGAGAAGAAACAAAATGATAGAAAGAAAATGATAGAAACCACACCCGAAAACAACACAAACTAAATACCTGAAAGCAGAACTGTGAACACAGTCTGCCACAAAGCAAAACCAGCCTCCAAAGATTGAAACTGTCGAGACAACCAGAAGTTGATTAAAATCATGTTGCCCAAAGGTATTCTCTCAGTGGTAAAACAAACAAGAAAAATGGGCCTCAACCTCTGATACACGATGCCACTGTGATAATGGAGAGACATACGAAGAAGAAACACGAGAGCAGATCGATGGAAAAACGAGCACCTGTAAATCAAAGTACCCGCAGAAAAAACTGAATTAAATGCTACACGGAAGGTAGTGAAACTGCAGCATTGAAACATAAGCTTACCGATGACCGCAGTAGCAGCTCCTAGATTGGACTCACTCTGAAGAACACCGGCAGCAATGAACGCGCCGCGTTCGTAACCAGCGTATAAACTTCCAGAGAGTAATTGTGGAGGTTCCCCTTTTCAATAATTACAGGAGCCGGGAACTTGTTTAGTTATCTTTAATTTCCCCGGAGCGCCGGGAACACCGCTGCCATGGATGCGGTCGGCGCCGATAATCAAAATGGCCGCCTTCCGCTTCCTGTAACTCCCTTCCGGTTCTGGCCAGATAAGCTAGACCGTCACCACATATCTCCCTCCTTTATGTAACCCTTAAACAAAACAGTCTTACTAGTAGTCCATTTCGAAGTCCTTAAATCTCTCCGACTTCCTCACTGTTCTTCCTGCTCTTGTCGTGTTGGCGCGATCATGCTGTTCTCTTCTTTGTCCTTCTGTCATCTTACTTGTCCCTGCTTTCTCACCTTCTTCGCTCGTGTTCATCTCTTCCTTTCCTTCGCTCTTCACTTCCTTAAGTCCTCCAGTTTCTTCTCTTCCTCTCTCCGCTCTCTTCCCCATATCAACTTGCTGCATGCCTTCTTCTACTTGCTCATTCCTTCTTTCTCCACTTGCTTCCTCTCTTTCCTCTACATTCTCCTCCTCCTCACACATCTCGTTGCCCCAATTTAGTATCTTACTGCACTTCGCCATCCTGTCTTGCGACCATATTTTCCCGTCGCTGAGGAGTGCTGATCTAGCATATGGTTCCAGTACTTGAAGGGGTGGTGTGAACTTACTGTCCCCTTTTCTTTTGAGTGTGGCTACTTTCACTCTTACCCAATCACCTTTCTCTAATGTTACTCCTTGTACATTGTGTCTTTTGTTAAAGTGTTCAGTGTATGTCTCCTGCGCCCTTTCCACGTTTCTCCTGACAACTGCTGGGGACCATTTGCTCTGCACGACCATCTTCCTCCACACGGCATTGTCCTTGGTAAAAGGGTCTCTCCCTCTCAGAACTTTGAACGGGCTGTACCCTGTGCTACCCGGAGTGATGCGGTAGGCCCACAACATTTTTGGCAACTCTTTCTCCCAGTCCAATCCGTCACTGATGGCTGCTTGAATCGTTCCCATGATCACCCTGTTGAAGCGTTCAACCTGCCCGTTTCCAGATGGGTGATATACTGGAGTGTGTTTGACCTCTATTCCGTTTCTTGATACAAACGCTTCCCATTTCGCTGAGGTAAATTGAGGGCCATTGTCACTGATGATTACTTTTGGAATACCTTCTTTGAGAAAGATGTTTCTTAGAAACGTTATCACTGCGTCCGTGTCCATGCTCTCTTGTACGTCGACCTCTGGCCATTTGGAGTACTTATCAATCAATACCACTGCGTACTTTTGTGTACCTTCTGTGTTTAGAATGGGTCCCATGATGTCGACGGAGACTACTTCCCAAGGGTCTTCTGGAATCGGAAACCTCCCTAGTTGTGGCCTTAGGACGCACTGAGATTTGTCTGCCTTGGCACAAGACTCACACTGTCTTACATAACGCTCCACTTGGGAATCTATGGCTGGCCACCAGTACATTTGCCTCGCCAGAGCTTTTGTCTTAGTTATACCTTGATGACACTCGTGCAGCAAGTGCAGTAAGTGTTGAGTCACCCCTTGGGGGGGCACTACTTTGTCACCCCTGAGTAGGAAAAGGGGGTTTTCTCCCAGTGACATTTCTTCACGCACTTCCCAATATCTCCTTAATGTCTATTTGAGATGTCTCTTCTCCGGCCATCCATGGATCACGTAACCTTTGACCGTTTCCAGATCTTCGTCCATTTTGTATGCCTCTTCCCATTCCTGGGCACTGATCACTCCTTCCATGTCCTGAATGGTAGCAACCACATAACTTTCCCATTTAGGAGTCACTTGCACCTCGGGGCCTTTTTGCGCAGCTGCTCGACTCAGAAAGTCAGCCACCTTATTTTGTGGTCCTGGTATATGTTCTACTTCCTATACAAAGTCCAACAGCCTGAGTGTCATTTTTGCTATTCGGGGCGTGGCGTGGGCATGACCACTCAAAGTCAACACTTTCACTAGCGGCTTGTGGTCTGTCCTTACCAGAAACTTTGCTCCCCACAGATATTGCCGAAATCGTTCCATTCCCAAGGATCTCGAAGCGAAGCTGATTGTGGACATCTCACCCCTAGATCACTGGCATTGATAGTGAGGACCGAAGTCGCTTCCGGATCGAATCCTTTCAAAGGTATCGTCGCGCCAAGTTCCTGTTTGAGCACGGCAAATTCTTCCTGCTCTTCCTCCTTCCATTGGAATCCGTTTTTTTCCTTAAGTAGTTGGCGCATGCAATGTGTTTTAGTAGCAAAGTTGGGAATAAATTTGCTATAGTACTCTGCCATCCCCAGGAACGACCTGACATCTTCTTTCTTTCCTGGGGTGGGGGCATCCAAAATTGCTTGCATGTTGGCTCTCTTTGGCTCTATGCCTTTCTCACTTACTTCATGCCCAAGGTATGTCACGGACTGAACCCCAAACTTGCACTTGGACCACTCTGCTGTCAATCCATTGGCTTGCAACGTGCGTAGTACCTGGTGCAGCTTCTCGTTGTGTTCCTGTCTGGATGCACCCATGACCAGGATGTCATCTTGGAAGAACTGAACACCCTCCATCTTCCTGAAGAGTCTGTGCATGAGGTTCTGGAACACGGCAGCTGCCGATGCCAACCCAAAGGGCATCCTGACAAATTTGTAACACCCAAATGGCGTAATAAACGACGTGAGATGGCTGCAGGAGGGATGGAGCTTCACCTGATGGTAGGCGGAGGACAGATCCAATGTGGAGAACCACTTCACGCCTTTCGTCTTGGCCAACATCTCGTTGACGCGGGGAAGAGGGAATTTGTCAACCAAGATATTTTTGTTCAGTTCTCTAAGGTCGACGCATAGCCTCACCTTCCCATTGGGCTTCTGTGCTACCACCAATGGCGATAACCATTCTGAACTGTCTATGGCCTGTATCACCCCACTTTTCTCTAGTCTGTCCAGTTCAGCCTGGACCGCCTCCCGGCACCTGAGCGGAATGTTCCTCACTTTGTGTACCACGGGTTGGGCACCCTCCTTCATCTTGATGAGGTGTTGGTATTTAACCAGCTCTCCTATTTGACCATTGAACACCTTGGGGTACTCTCTGCGCCAAGCTTCGGTGTCGCAGTCCTGTTCCATGTCCATCAATAAGATTTTCTCCACTCCTCCCGGGTTCAATTGTATGCCAAGGGCACCCTGGTCCTTCCAGCTGAGTACCGATGGGCCTTTCTCGGCAACGTACAGTTTGCACCTGGCTTGTTGTCCCCGAAATTCAAATAGGAGTGGACAGTAACCCAGCATGGGTATCCTCTGTCCTGTATATGTGACAGGTCGTAAGTCCATCGGATGTAGCTTCTCCTTTATCCTTGTCTCAAACTCTCTTTCTCATACCTGCTTCTGAATTATGGTGATGGGGGCTCCACTGTCCGCTATCATTTCTATGGGTACGCCTCCTATATGCATGTCCAACCTTGGCTTGTCCGATTCCGTGCACCCCACATCCAATATCTGTGCATCAATGTATAGAAACTCTTGCAGATCTTCTTCCTCTGCGGGGTTCTCTTCCTCTTCATGTTGTTCTTGGTCCACGTATCTAACGGTGGCACCTTTGGGTTTGCGACGGCACACCTTCTCATAGTGACCGAAAATATTGCAATATGCACATTTCGCCCGGAACGCCGGACATACCTTGTCGTTTCCCAAATGTGTTGTGCTTCCACACCTGTAACAACTCGGTTTACCTCCTCGGCCTGTCCTTTGGGCTGTACCTCCTGCCTGTTGCGGGCCTTTTCTGTTGTCTGTGTTTCTCATTGAGTCTTTCTGTTTGTTCTTCTCACCTTTGTAATTCGTCATGACTCTGCAGACCGTCTGTGTGTTTCCCGTGTCCTTCCTGGCTGCTTGTGCACACCTCTTTGACATCTCCGCCTTCTTCACCATGGCCCATACCTCTTTCAAGGAGGCATCGCCGTTGACCCACAATTTCTCCTGGACGTGCGTACTCGTAGTGTGCATTATTATTTGATCTCGGATGAGGTCATCGTGGAGAGGACCAAACTTGCATGTGAGGGCCAGTTTCTGAAGCGCAGACACATATTCATCCACTGTCTCACTTCCCGCTTGCTTTCTGTGGAGAAAACTGTGTCTATCTATAGCCACGCACACCACGGGTCTGTAGTGCGCATCTAGGTCTGCTATGGCATGGCTGAACACGTCGTCATCAGTGTCATCCTGTTGGCCTTTCACAATGGTGTCGAACACTCTGATGCCTTCAGGGCCCAAATTGTGCAGCAAGATCTTCAATCTCCACTTGCTGGAATATGCCGCCCCACTCTCTTCTTCCAACGCCTCTAGATAATTCTGGAAGTACCTCTTCCAATCCTCCCAGGGCATCACCGGTTCACCCCTGGCCGGGAGAAAAGGCACCATTTGCGTGAGTGTTGTGGATTGCACCGCCATCCTCCTGACGACGGTGGAATTAGCTGGAGCCGCAACGTCTCGGTTGGGAGGGCTGCCAGGAGTCTGTCTGGTGTCAGTGTCCGCTACACTTCCACTGCTCCCAGTCGCGCTACTCGCCGTCGCTGCCGTCGTGTGTAGGGAACGCTGTCCCTCTCTGCCGACCGCCGCCGACTTTCCGCCTTGGCCTGCCTCCTCCGCCAGTTTGGCGCGGGAACTGCGCCACGTGGTTTGTGCCTCCTGTCTGCTTCACGAGTGCTGGTTCAACCTTCTCCTCCTCGTGGCCCCTGAGACAGGAGAGGTCTAGTATGCACCTTGTGAGCTGGGCTCGGCTCTCCTCCTGGTGATTGCCGCGTGTTTATGGTGGAGACCTTCAGCTGCACTTCATGCAGCAGCCGCTCAGCTGCACCACCAAAGTTCTGTGCGCTCCCTCGACCTGCTGGCAACGGTAGCGTAGGTGGGGTCGGAAGGAGCCGTGAGCGCCGTGCGCTCTGTCCACTGCCGCGCTCCGGGTAGTGGGCGTGTCTATACCTTCGGCGGGAACTGTCGCCTCGGTTGGAGAGGTCGCCGTGCGTCGTCTGCCTCACTGGGCACACTGCGGGTAAGTACGCCTCGTCGCCATTGTGGAGGTTCCCCTTTTCAATAATTACAGGAGCCGGGAACTTGTTTAGTTATCTTTAATTTCCCCGGAGCGCCGGGAACACCGCTGCCTTGGATGCGGTCGGCGCCGATAATCAAAATGGCCGCCTTCCGCTTCCTGTAACTCCCTTCCGGTTCCGGCCAGATAAGCTAGACCGTCACCACAGTAATACGCATAGAAAGAGGACTAACAATCACATTCGAGCTTACACGAATAGAATCCAGAAACCACACAAGCGAAGCATTGAAGTAAATACATTAAACACCACAACAGAATAATATGTCAAAAAATCTGCTAAAACCAGCAAAACAAAAAGTACCTGACGCTAATCAGTACACCAAACAGGGTGAAAAAGTAAGTTACTACATACAATGAACAAAAAAATGAAAAAAATTATAAAGAAGAAATAAAAAAATAAGGAGGTAAAAACAACAAAGGTGTCAACATGAATTGGAATTGCTCCAAAGCCCAAGCATAAAGGAGAATATCCATAGGTACAGATAAACCTATTCTAATACAATAATCCACTGTCTATAAAATGCACATATGGAGAAAAACAAGCAAAACAATAATTTACAGATAACATGACAATTCAAATTTGTCGTTTAGCCCCTTCGGGGACAATGTTTGCATGTACCAAATCCAGTGTGATTCCCGTTGAGAGAGTAACTTAGACATATCCCTATCAACTTGCTCGTCCACTTTTTCCAGTACCCCGAATCTAAACTGTGCTAAGGAGTGGTTTTCACGCTACCAATGTTGTGCTAAAGGTGAACTCATGGTCTTGGTGCGAAGTCTACTTTTGTGCTCAGTGATCCTAGTACGAAGGATCCTCTCTGTCTTCCCTACATACAACAAGTCACATGGACATCTGATAACATAAATCACATGATGACTGTTGCAATTAGCATTGAAATTCAGGGGGATCTTTTTACCGGTACGGGGATGACATGTACGGTTGCCAACAATGACATTATTGCAGTGTGAGCAATTCATACATCTAATCATTCCTCTGAACGGAACCTTGAAGATATCAGGATGTTTATTCAAAATCTCTTTAAGGTTGCATGATCTTTTATATGCAAATAAAGGAGGACTAGAGAACATTCCCTTAAAATCCGGTTCAGACTGGAGTAAATCCCATCTTTGTAAAATGCTTTTTTTACAAGGATGGAATGAGTAGAAAAAGTAGGGACAAATACTTCTCTGGACTGAGAAGAAGGTACTATGCTTTTTTTTAATAAGTACTCACGATTTAGAGCAGATGCTCCTTTCTCAGCTTGATCAACAACTTGTTGGGGATATCCCCTATTTAGAAATTTCTGTTTTGCTTCTCTTATGGTCTGCAAGCCTAAATCTGAATCCAAAGTTATCCGTTTAATTCTCAAAAACTGAGAAAAAGGCAGATGGCGTTTCAAAGGCCAGTGGTGGAAGCTCTGGTAGAGAAGATAGTTATTACGATCAGGGGCTTCTTAAAAACAGTAGTCTCAATGATAGTGCCAGAACGTTTAAGCATGACATCCAAAAAAGCAATGCTGTGCAATTCAATCTGAGATGTAAATTGGATGCAAGGATTAATGTGGTTCAGTTTAAGAATCTGTGTTTCAAGCAGGCTGTGTGACCCTTGTCAAATGATGAGTATGTCATCTATAAAACGTCTATACATGATCAAATTCGAAATCCAGGCGTAATCAGAAAGGATATTCTCAGTTTCGAATTTCAACATAAAAATGTTAGCATAGCTGGGGGCTCCAGAAAAGCCCATCGAAGTGCCATTAGCTTGAAGGAAAAACTGTTTTTGCCAGTGAAAGTAACTATGAAACAAACAAAAATGAAGGATTTCCAGGAGAAATACCTTACTGGCTCTCATGTTGTCTTGTTTCAACAAAGCCCATTCAATGGCTTCAATGCCCTCAGTATGAGGTATGGAGGTGTACAAAGACACCACATCTATAGTACACAACCAGATTTGTTCACTTTCAGGAACATTGATCGTACATAAAATGTTAAGCAAATGAGTAGTGTCTTGAAGGTATGACGGACTGGCTTGAACAATGGGCTATAGAAACACATCCAGATAATGCCTAAGTGGCCCATGTAAAGATCTGCAACCGGATACTATGGGCCTCAAAGGGGGATCCCTCAAATTTTTGTGAGTTTTTGTGAGCATATATAAACCTGGTCTCCGCGGGAAACGGGTAAACAAATACTCTCTTGTTTTGGAATTGATCCACTTCATCTCAATGGCATGTGTTAAAATGGAATCCAACAAAGTAAGAAAAGTGTTTGTGGGATCTTCAGGGAGCGGTAAATATTTCTAAGAATCCTGCAACATCAAACCAATCTTGTTGTCATATTGAGTACGATTCATCACTACCAGAGCTCCACCCTTGTCTGCTTTGGTAAAATGTAATGATTTGTTCAAATGGTTAAGGCATTTGGCTGAGGCCCGCTGAACATCGGACTGCAGCAGCAGGAGGAGGATGTGCAGCGAGGAGGAAGACATGTTGAAGGTAAGTGGGTTTTTATTATTTTATGTTTTCCTAGCACCCATTTGCCCATCTCACCACTCCCCATAGATGCCAGCCGTCACTGTTGTTTACAAGCTCATCACTGCTGCCATGGCTCTTCACCTGTCTACATAAAGTTGAGTGAACAATGCTGGATACACTTTGGGGCATATGTACAGGTAAATGTCGGAGCTTGAAGCTGCACTAAATTTGGCAGCGTCACACTGTGACATTTCCAAAATAAAGGGATGTGACATATTTACAACAATGCGGCGCACCTCTGTTTTTTCCCTATGTTGGCGCTAAAATTAGCTGCCTAGCGCCAATGCAGGCACCCTTGCACCATAGTGTAATGATACCTGCATTGCAGGGAATGATTGTTTTTGTGCAGGAAGGAGTCCCTTCTTGCACATAAACAATCAATAATGGTGATTTGTTACTTCTATGTGTGCTAAATTCTGGTGCACACAGAGAAGTAGCAAATTATCATTATTTAGTGATTGTTTTTGTGCAGGAAGGGACACCTTCTTGCACATAAACAATCATTAATGGCATGTTGCTCTTTCTATGTGTGCTGCATTCTGCAGCACATATAGAAAAAGCAAAAACAAGGAGAAATAAAAGTATTTTTTCTCGTTGCTCCATGCTTGGCATTGGTTTTTGACACTGCCTCAGATTTTCAGATCCTTGTTATTCTGGGGCAATGGCAAAAAGCAATTGGGGACACTTATGGCAAAGTCTAGAGAAGGAGGAAAGATCTCCTTTAATGGTGCCTCGATGTTGCTGTTTCAAGATATGTCACCAATCACTTTGGCCAAACGCAGGTCCTTCAAACCAGTCACTGACTTTTTGGGGTCCAAAAGTAGCACCTACCGGTGGGGCCATCCATTTCGACTCCTCTTCCAGTGAGAGAGCATGTTGATGTCCCTTACTTCTTTAGAGGTGGCTTGGGAGCTCCTGGGCATTCCATCACTGCAGGACTCACTAGGACTCCAGGGCACACTAAAGGAGTGCCAAAGGAGGGAAGCTGGACCGCGGTGGTCCGGGGCCACTGGGCTCAGAAGCCCAACAACAAGGAGATAGAGGTTAGTAAGGAGAGACTCCTCACACACCAGTGATGACCTACTGGAGAAAGCACTGGGAGGAGGTGAGTGATGAGATCCTGTCACAGCACACCACTGAGGCACCTTGAAAACTGCCCCGACACCAGCTCTGCTCTAGAGCATTCCTAGAGCAGAGCTGGACACAACGAAATATGAAAGATGACAGGTACTGACTGATGACTAGTGGGGATGGCAATAGGAAGGTACCCCGATAACGATCAGTATCATTCACTGTCCCAACATGGGGCAAGAAGCCTTTTTGATACCCCATAGCTGAAACATTCACCGGAGTTCCTGGACATCCCCTTTTAATCGGTGGAGACTTCAATAGCATCATGCATGCAGCACTAGAAAAGTTCCAACAGAAAGTGGAGGCCGATGCTCTGTCTGCCGTGGGCAAGGCAGCCCTTGATGAGCTGGGCCTGACTGACTCATGATGCTTTTGCCACCCAGTAGCGACTGATTATTCTCACTTCTCGGCAGTGCATACCATCTACGCCAAAATTAACTACATCCTTTCGGACCACATCTTGCTGGCCTAGGTGTAGGAGGTATCTCAAGAGCCGATGACCATCTGGGATAATGTCATGGTTAACCTGACAAGGAGCCCCTTTTGCACCACACAAGGGGACCCATGGTGACGCAAAACCTAGAATAAGATTTCAGTCAGTCAGTCAAAACTCTTTATTTCGATTAATTAAAATCATAAAAAGCAGAATAAAAGCATACAGAATAAAAATGTAAAACATTTGAATAAATATATATAAAAAAGTTACCACGAATGTACAGACAAATTATAATCCAAAAATTCATAGTTGGTTTGATCAAGTTCCTGTAAAATCAATTAAACAAATTATCCTAGTGTGGGACCTACCGAATGTTTATGCACAAACAGACTTTCTATTATTAATCCTAGCCGCAGCCACCAAGAAGCTAGCAACACTATAAATATCGCGTGGGCTACTGAGCATTTGCAAATAGAGTAGGGCAGGCCTTACTCGTACAAAACCAGCCTCCCGCAATAATGGGATTAAAAACTTTTTCCTAATCTCAGCATAAAAGTCACAAAACATAATAAAGTGCAGGGTGTCTTGTGTCAGGAAATTGTCACATGTGCAAGGTGCAGAAATTTCTGGTTTTCCCCAATTTGGAAAGGCACCTAGGGTGAGGTGAATTAAATTGAACCGGAATCTAACCAGCAAGTAGCGATGGAATGGCTTAGTTACGATTTTTAAGTATGGTTCAATGGAGGGGGAAGTTGACAAAAGATAATTGGCTCTAACACACGGTTTTGTTAACTCCCTCTCCTCCCGTTCCATTTCTAGCATGTTCAGGAAATGTTCCCTAATCCAACCTATATCCTCCGTTTTTAAAGTTTCTGGTGATGTGTACAATTCCGGTCGTCCCAACTTGATGAACGCCTCTCTAACGTACATCAGCCAGGGGACCCTATGGGGCATATTATCAAGGGGGTTTATCTCCGCTTTTTTGGCTTTAAAAGCCAAGAAAGCGGAGATAAAATTATCTCCCTATTACCTAGCTGTCGCTAACACCAGTTAGCGACAGCTAGTAGGAGATAGCGAGCATCTTGGGCCCCACTTTGCATGTCAGTGATATTTATCACTAATGACATGCAAAGTGGGCGTGCCAAGATGTTAGCGACTGGAAACAGTCGCTAACATCTCTATCTCCTATTACCTACTTTTGGAGATATTCGCGCTAAGCGCGAATATCTCCAAAAGCTAACACCTGCCCTGAACAGTTCTTAACCATGTTATCTAATGGGAGGTGGATAACATGGCTAAGAGCATTAGCTCGGTAATGCATGAATATCGCTGACTTTTCAGCGATATTCATGCATTGCGGCCGTTTTTTATCGCATTTGCGATAAACCTTGGTAATACCAAGGTTTATCTGCGATAAAAATCGCCGCAGCTCAGCGGTAAATTTTTGTCTCTAACCAAGCAATAGCGATAATTATCGCTATTGCTTGGTAATATGCCCCTATGTGCCTTATCTAAAGCTACACAATCACTTAGGATCTGGAGATTCAGGGTAATTTCCTCGTCGAGCCACATTTTCACCCAACAGATCAATGGTGCCATTTTTAATTGATCTGTAATATAGCCCAATCCTAGTTCTGTATGTAAAGAATATGTTGGCGTCGACTGGAGAACAGTCAGAAGTGATCTCAAGAACCTATTTTCTGCAACTTGTATCCTGCTTTGAGATGTATATCCCCATATAGGTGCACCATAAGAGGCAATCGCCAAACATTTAAATTTGTAAATCTTGAGTATTGCCTCAATAGGTCTTGCACCCAACCTCTTATTAAAATCCAGGAGAGCGGTTGTCGATCTTGCTACCGCATTGCTCTTGAGCATTTGTTGTGGTCCCCAATTTCCCTTTTCATCGAAAAGGACCCCGAGGTAGGTAAAAACCGGGACCTTTGACAGTGCCACACCATTACAAGAAAATGATTTTATCTTAATATTCCTGCCTCTTGTCCCTGCCACCATGACGTGCAACTTTTTGCTGTTTACCTTTAGGTCCAGGGAATCCATAAACCTGCCGAAATGATCCAGCAGCCTCTGGAGGCCTAATCCTGTGCGTGCAAGTAACACTGCGTCATCCGCATATAGGAGAACCGGAACGACCGATTCTCCTATACGCGGGACATCCAGGGTGGCCGTTCCCAGGGTCTTCTCCAAGGCGTTAATGTAAATAGTAAAAAGGAGGGGTGCCAGGATGCATCCCTGCCTGACCCCCCTCTTTGAGCTAAAATGGCTGGTACACCGTCCTTCCTGGATAACCCTCACTGCTGCCGAAAGGTCCTGGTGCTGGTCACACCAGAATAAGATTTATCAAGCCACGCAAGGCCGCCTTGTAGGGCCCTGCATGCTTGGTAAATCCGTAATAACGCAAGGCAGCGCAAGCTGCTGGCTTGTGTTACTCTGTCATAAGGAGGTGCTCAATAGGTGGAGTGTGGATGTTCCCACTCATCACCCGTGATTGTTGCCGCATTGCCAGATTTATCATTAGTGGTAGACCTGGGAATGCGTCAAAATTCAACGTTTTCCCAGAGGAGGAATAATGAGGAGAAATATATTTATTTCTCCTTTATTTTCTTTCTCTTTCTTCGTGTGCTGCATTCTGCGGCACACGTAGAAAGAGGAAAAAGCCTCAAAGTATTGTTTTTGTGCAAGAAGGCATTCCTTCCTGCACAAAAACAATGCTTCCTGCAAAGCAGGCAGCCTTGCACCATGGTGCAAGAGTGCCTGTATTTGCACCAGGCAGCACATAGTGAACCAGCGCAAGGAGCAGACAAGAACGTGTCAAATGATGTTAAATATGGAGCATTCCTGCCCTCTCCTTGTCACGCAATGCAGCACAGCAAGTTGTGTTGCTACACTGCGTTGCAGGACATTTTGATAGATCTTCCCCTAAATGATTCCCTATTGCAGGACCAGGTAGTGCGACATGAGATAATGACTGCAGTGTACGAATACCTCCAAATTAATCACACTGGAGAGGCGAGCCGTCAGATAGTATGGGACGTTCTTAAGGCGGTGGTCTTTGGGGGTATTTATTAAAGAGGTGAGTCATCTACAGCAGATGAGGGAGATCAAATTGCTTCAGCTCCGGGTTGCCCTCCTTCGAGCTGAACACGTCCATAAAACTCACCTCTCCAAGAAACCCTTGAGGAACCTTACAGCACTCTGTGGACAGATCCACACCCTGGAATATGACACAGCCAAATATATCCTAGCCTGCTCCCAAATCCACGCAGAAAAAAAGTGGTCTCGCTTCTAGCAAATAAATTAGGAGCCCAGCGAACTGAGGGGCATATTAGCAAGAACCTCGTTAAAATTATTGCCATTTTAGCGGCAGGAAACTCCTGCACATCTAACCTGGGCTTCTATTGGAATTCTATAACTCATTTTAGCAGGTTTCCTGCCGCTAAAACGGCGATAATTTTAACGAGGTTCTTGCTAATATGCCCCTGAAGGATTTAGAACTGAGGGATATATTCAGAAAGTGAAAAACATTGCCGAAGTCCTCTGCTCTTCAGGAGGAGAAACCCGAGGCATTTTGTGAATTTTATTGCATGCTCTACGCAGCCAACAGCTCGGAAATAGTGGCCCAACGCACCTCCTATACAGTCCCTTCTCCTCCCTTCACTCACCCAGTCAGAGCAGGACACTGTAGATGAGCCAATCACATAGAGGGAGTTATTAGTGGCCATCAAACATCTAAAAAGGGGAAAGACCCTGGGGCCTGACAGCTTCTCAGGCGTTGTTCTATAAACATCATGTGCACCAAATAGCCCATCTGCTGGTGGAAGTCTAAAACAAACTGTCCCAGTCCTACAACCTGTAATCAGTAATAGCTGTGGCCACGATAACTCTTATAGCCAAACTGGATACGGACCCAACTCTATGCCAATCCTATTGCCCCATCTCCCTCTTAAACATTGATAGCAAAATATCTGCTAAAATTCTTGCGACCCACCTTGAAAGGTATCTCCCCAATCCAATACACGCTGATCAGTTAGGATTTGTTCCATCCTGATCCATGAGTGGCAGTTCCAAACATGTCCTCCATGTCATAAACCTAGTACAGAAGCGCTATAGGGAGGCGATTCTGCTTTCCCTCGATGCAGAGATGGCTTTTGACTGGGTTGACTGGTCAATGCTTAAGGTCATTCTGAGCAGGGCAGGCTTTGTGGCCCACTTCCGCGGATGGAATGAGGAGCTGTATGCCGCCCCCTGGGCCAGGATCAACATCAATGGCCTCAAATTGCAGGGACTCCAGATCAAAAGGGGCACCCGACAGGAATGTCCCCATCTCCCCTATGCTATTTGTGCTATACTGAGGTTCCGTGAATTCTGAACCCGTTCTATAAAGGTCATGGTTTCATTATGAATTTGATATTAGCAAACCGTAACTAGTTAGTGCGGCAAGTATGAGTGTTTTCGTCATGTTAGACTGATGGATTCACTACGTATTTAGGGATTTCGTTCTGAACCCTTGGGTTCCATTTTGTGTATGGCAGCCATTTTGTGGTTGCCCTCACATAGGCCGGTGACTGTGGCTGAACAAGTCTTTTAAGTACATGTACACCTTAACTCCAGTTCGTGCTGACTCCTGTTTAACCTGAGTGAACTGACCCTGTTGCCTGAAGCTGACCTTGTTAAACCAGTTCCTGCCCTTTAGCTGATCAAGATTAAGGATCAGAGCACAGGACATCGTAAAAGTTTTATTGCACACAAATATGCCTTATCCTACTCTCACCTGTTTCTGCTCCTTTCTTTATGGTCTATTTACGATTGGGTTGTGGCCTTTTTTATTATGGGTCCGTTTGACCTGTCTAAAGAAGAATGTTGGGTTTGACCGATGATTGATCATGGGCTGGGCAACTGAAAAGTGGGTTTGTCGTCATGCGATACTTTAGTTGTGGAAACATGTGATTGGTTAAACTGTAAACAAGGAATGTTTGCCTGAAGCATAAGGTTTGGCATAAAAAGGGATGACTTGCTGTGTAAAATTGAGCAGTCTCCTGAGAACTCATACCGTGATGATTTCTAGGACTTCTGTTACTGGCTGCAGCCAATAAATTTGATCTTTGACGCCACCAAGAAGAGTCCCGTGTCTCTGTATTCTAAGACAGGTGGAACCCAAAGATTTTGGCCGTGCCCCTGGCACCGCTGGGTATTAAATAACCCGGTTCTTCAATACTTAAAACCCCTTTTTCAAAAGATTCGGGGCATGGGGAAGATCCGGGGAGTTCCCTTTCATCAGGATACTTTCAAGGTCTCAGCCTTCATAGGCAATGTTTTGCTTTCATTATTAAACCCGGTCCAATTATTAAACCACCTAATTCCTCTCTTGGAGAAATATGGAGTCCTGGCAAGCCTCACGATCAACTGGGGGAAATCAGCGGGTTTTGTCGCATCTGCGGGAAGATACTTCTCCGCAAGCTTCAGTCAGTGACCCTCTTTAGGTTGACAATTGACTCCTTAACATATCTGGGGCTGAGCCTAGACCCCAATTTGTAGACATGCAGCAGACGCAATTTAAAGAAGCTGGCATGGTCGCGCAAATTAATGATCCTTTGCTGGTGCCTGCACGGCACGCTCATTCATGGGTAGGGAAATGGCCTCCTTTAAATTGACTGCCCTTCCAAAGATTCTCTATATGTTTCAGGGTCTACCACTCTCCTCTGTGAAACTCCAAGCTGGCGCAGCTGACGGACATCTGCAAATATTTTATCCGGGCCAGGAATCATCTTGCACTTAGATATCAGATTAGCACATGGCATCTGGATCCCCAATATTCGTCTCTACTACCTGCGACTCAGGTGCCATACATGGTGGAGTGGCTCCTGGTCCTTTATTGACCAGAACATGATGGCCAAGCCACTCACCAAGGCCCTCTGGTTCACTAGGGGGCAAATATGCCACAATTTCTTTACCTCCTCAGTCACAAGGGACTCTTTTGAGGCCTGAGACTAACTTGTTTGTTATAATGTGGTAACTACATTGCCATTATTTGCAAACTTGGTATTGGGTCCTTCACCCCCTCTGAAGGCAGCGGCCACAAAATCTCTCACATATCTGAAGAAATTCCTGCCAGAGCCTGTTGACAACCCGCCACTTCCTCTTTATAAGAGGGCTTGGGAAGAGGACCTGGGCGTGGCATTGGAGGATAAGCAGTGGGAGCCCATGCACATCCGCACAACCAACTTCGCTAAGCATGCACAAGGGAGGGAAGCACTTTGCAAGATTATCTGCAGATGGCAATATACCCCAGCACAGCTTCACATAAGGGATGATAGTAGATCCAGGAAATGCTGGAGAGGATGTGGAGGGACGGGGACCATTTTTCATATCCTGGGGGCTTGCCCACTGTTAAACATTTCTGGAGGGAGGTCCAGGCCGACATTGCCTAGAAATCCATCGCTAGTGACCCTGCATCAATCTTATTGGGGCTACCTCATTAGAATACATATCCCGAAAGGGAAGAGAATATCCCATCACCTCCTTGCAGCAAAACAGTCCATTCTAGGCCTCTGGGGTAAAGATCTCATCCCTAATACTACAATTTGGTTGTGCAGGGTGTGACAGTTACTAGCCTACAAAAAATTACATAGGATCTAGACAACTCATTGAAGAACTTTAGGAGAATGTGGGATCCCATTCTGGAGTATCTCAGCAAGAGCGATAGAAGCCTCACATGCCCTAATGGGCTGAGGGCATAGACCGGTTGTCTCACAGCCGATTTATAACCGATAAGGTCACATGATCCCGGTGAAGCTCATCGGCCATATCCTTACTTGATTCCGCCCCGATCCCCGCTTTGGTGGTGCCAGAGGGAGAGGGATGGTGGGTCATTAGGGGCTGAGGGCAGGAATAGTTTCTTTGTTGAAACAGTTCCTGTCACATAAGTGGGAATGCCCGCAGAGTTGCTGTATGTATCTTATAAAACAATAAAAAGCACCTGAAACTAAAAGAGAAATTGCTCAGTAAGTATCGCTCCATTTCGCCCATAGAAATTGTCTGTGGCAAACATCCAGATTCTTATTCTCCTGGTTAATGTAACTGCCCAAAATTTGAAAAATTGAATCGCTCCAAGGTGAGAGTTTTCCAGGTCTGGGGGCCAAAACACTACATGATCTCAGTAGAGACCAGGCCTGCTTAAAGAGAGACTCTAAAATCATCTTATCTTAGTGTTCTCTCAGGCTTGAATAGTGTCACTGTGTGTGTTAAGAACATAGGCACAGTTTGGTGGCAAGTCTCTTGTACCATCTAGAGTATTCTTTTTAATGAGGTCTCTCTTTGACTGAGAGGTAGTGTCAGACCCTCCCTGCTGTTAGAACATAAGTGAAGGCCACATACAAACCTTTACTATGAGATTATGCACCGTTGAGGTTTGTCGAAGGGCTTGCTTGGGAGGATAAAGTCCATTGAATTGCATTGACTGAGCTGAGAAAGCAGTCACGCCCACACTACTTGCAAGAAATGTCTGAGTTTTTTAAGTTGTAGGTAACCTGCAATTCATACCTTTTGTACCTGGGTGTTGAATGCGAGATCAAAGTCAATCAGCCAAGGCTTTTGGTGCTCTGACCTGCAAGTGACCGGCCAACACATAGAGTTATCACCGCCCACTAAAACATCTTTGTTATCCTCATTGAATTTCAGGACATTCTCTGTCAGCCAAGTCAGGATTGTAGAAAGACAGTTCTCAATTCCCGCCTCAATGGTGTCTGCCTGTGATCTGTGTATGGGAAGGTTTTGAAACAAAATGACGGCATCACCTCCATCAATGGCTATACAAACAGATTAAACTAAATGCACCAGAGAGCCTATCCTTGGATAACTCCACATTTCAGAGGCGTGATAGCTGATATGAAGGAAAAAGTGCCACTGTATGGGTCCAATCTGAGACAAAGGACTGGAAGAAATGGATGGGAGATCCCCTGATCCCCACCGCAGTCACCCGTATGGTCACTACCTTGGTACTGACTATATCAAATGCAGCAGAGAGATCCAGCAGCATGAGCCCCCCCTCCTTTCCCCTTCATACATGATGGTTTGGGATTCATCAAGGATTGTGCTAACGATTGTTGGGACAGAAAAGGTTTCTACATAACACTGTAGAGTGTTCCCCACTACCTTGAGGTCCCCATTAGCAGCTTCTGTTGGTTTTTGCCTCACCATACACAACAGTCATGTGCACGCACCCAGAGCTCCATGAGTCACAGATTGTTTCTCAGAGCTCTGCTCTGTGGTTCGGAGGGGCACATCATGTATGCCTCCTTGCTGATTGTCAGCTTATCGGGTCGTAGAGGACTGACAGTAGTGTCAGACGCAAATTATAGTGGCAGAGCAGGACATTTTGTCTGTTGCTTGCCAAGGGGTGTTGCTTACGGACCTCTCCTGAGTATTTAAATTGATATACCAGTCCACAGCAACTGGTCCTTCACTCCATTCACATGCACCATGTGTGAAGCACATGTGGGAATGCTTGACCCTATAATCCAGGGAAAGATCTGCCGTGCCAGGCCATGAGGTGAGGATTGGAGACCCTGAGGCCCCTGTGGCATGCTCAAAAGTAAAATACCTAGAGAAAGTTGGCACTGCTGGACATCACAATGACATCCACCATGAACAGAGTAAATGCCTGTGACAGCATTGTGTCTAAAGAACCAACACCATACTTTGGCAGTCATGTCAACCAAAGCCAAAACATCTAGAGAAGGTTGGTGATACATGGAATTCACATATAGCAATCAGCAGTTCCTCTGACCTCTGTTGCATCACCTCTGTGATTCATGGTGGATTAGTTGCTATGACTGGTTGATGGGTGCATGTTTGGGTCAAAGGAAGAACCACCTCTGAAGATTCATCCAATCGAGATTTCCACGTGCAGAGCACAGACTCCGTCTTTCCTTAGTTTGTGCCTCCTTGGCTCCCTCCTCAGACCAAGCATATGTCAGAGAACAAAAAGCACGCCAATGACATTGGCAGCACTGGCTGTTTCACGGCTCAGTAAGTGCAACTGTTTCTGGCAGAAGCACCAGACTTGTCCTCAAGTGGCAGACGCGGGCTTATCTGCCACAGACTGAGTAATAAAGGTGCACTGTGGTAATGTGGCAGAGTGTGGAGTACTTTAAACTTTGGAAACATTTAGTGTGTTTCCAAGAACATGATTCTAACTCTCTAATTGTGGCTAGATAGGTGGGAGCCCAGAGGGACATCTATAGAACTATAACTACCCATTCACCCCTTAATGCCCTAAATTGCCCTGCTTGAATTGTGATACTTTGCATTAAATATGGAAGAAGCTTATCCAAATACCGTCCGATTTCTCTTGCCCAGTGATTAATACCTTCACTTTTGTGTCCCATATTTCTGATCCTCTGAATTTTGAGGGTACTATATAAAGTTGTTTAGTAGTGGTAAAGTACTTTTTCCTTTATGTAAAAGTATTGACTGGTCATTGATCAATTACTATTATGTGTTTCATGTAGAGTTTCTGCCCCACATCATGCTCACCGAGAAAGCCTTGGACTGCTCTACTTCACTATCCTGAGAGTCAAGAGCTAAAGGAGTATACTTGGTGCTCAATTTTGAGTGCTCAACATTAAGCTAACTTTCAATGACACCACTGGGTTAAAGGCTGCCCTGGAACTCCTGAAAAACTTATTGCAACCACCACTTCAGAGCTATGCTGAGGACAAAATCCTGCCTGAGCCCAAACTCAGAGACCCTCATCATTGAAATGGTTAGAAAATCATTTGGCTAGATATTTCTGTATCACTTTAGCTATTGATGGTAGGACAGTGTTGGGCTGCTATTTAGGACTATCTGCATCCAAGCATGCTTTTTTTTAAGTACTGGAGTGACAGACCACTTTTTCCACCCTTCTAGTACTCTGCCCAAAGAGAGGGAAGCAATGATTGGCTTTTGGATCTGTGCCCTTATAATTGGGATCAAGGCTTGGAGTATGCCCTCTTGGTGTGTGAGATGGTCCCTCAGAATACCTTGGTTGAAGTGCAGTTGGACTATAGGATGCATGTATCAAAGTTGTTCATTAGACAGGTATGTTTTTTCAGATTATAGGCCTAATTAGCATATTGTGGTGTTTGCATTTGACTTGCCAAATGTCTGTATGAATGTGTATGCTTTTGCTCAGGGCACCTTCTCAGGTCCATCAGTTTTGCAGAGTGTTGTACTGAATGTTTGGGGTGGAGGTCACAGAAAGCTGTGGAGGATAATTCTTTTGAGGAGAGACTGGGATTTAGTAAAGTCTGAAGAAAAGTGTTCACATAGGGGCAGATTTATGAAAAAGTTGGGCATTGCAACGCAGCAAAACAACTAGCTGTACTGCGCTGCGTGCCAGGGAGAAAGCAGGAATATGCCATATCTACTAAGATGTGATGCATTCCTGCCCTCTCCCTACACTGGCGTACTGAATGCTGTCTAGCACCAACGCAGAGACCCTTGTCCCATGGTGCAAGGGTACCTATGCCACTGGCAGGATTTTTTCTGTGCAGGAAGGGACATCTCCCAGCACAAAACAACCCTTAGAGGCATTTTCCCCTTTCTATGTGTGCTCTAGTATGCAGTACATGTAGAAAGAAGAAATAATGAGGAGAAATAAAGATAGTTCTCCTTGGTATGTCTCTTTTGGGAAGGCAGGGCGTGTTAACGCATTCCAAGGTTTATAAGTCTTTGAAAATCTGGGAATGTGTCAAAATCCATGGGTGGCTGCTTGGGAACGTCCATGCTCCACCAATGGAACGACTTCCTAAAGCAGAGTAATGCAAGTAACGCATTTTGTGTTACTTCGAATTTACTAAGCCACGCAGAGCCACACAAGGTGGCTTTGCGTCACTATTTAAATCTTACTTAAGTCCTTGCATTGCCTTGCGTTGCCTTGGATGGCGCAAAGGCTCAACAGGGCTTTGTAAATTTTGCCTGAATCTCTTGAATAGGTTTCATGTGTGGTGACTCCATTGTAGAGTTTTATATTTAAACCTTCTTGGGCCCGCTCTAATGTCATATGAGAGAGGTCTCAGACGCCCAAATGTTGGCCCAAACATGCTTGAACTACCATCTAACTTTAATATAGTGCTGTCAAGTGAGTGAGAGTTAGATCTGCTAATTACAGGATTATTGGCGAACCACCTGGATCCCAAATAAAGCAACCTTAAATAAAGATTTAACTCTGGTGGTGACAGCATGAGGCAACCGGTAGAAGGGGAATTGTGTGTTCCTACTGAGATCTAATAATGCTTATTACCACAGTTAGGAGTTAGGTAGGAGCCCTGATTTGATCTCAGTTAAATAATGCCCAAAGATAGTTTCGTTTACCAAGGATAGATATTTGGTGATTTACCCTCAGTTTGGTATTTCTGTTGTTGTAGGGGGATATAATGACAAGACAACTTTAGTATTGCAAAAGTTAACCAAACAAGGAATGCCCCATAAACCTGAGCAGCAGATAGCTGGCTATTCATCTACTCATGATATGTTTTCATACGTTCATTTCTGAAAATTGCCAAATGCAAACTGGGATTTAGGATAAAGAATCCTACAAAAGTTTGAGTTTCAATTTTTCTCTTATCTTGACTAAAGCAAATGTAGGTGTCTGCTTTTAGGTGACATTAAATGGGCAGCAGGTATTCAGAAAACCAAAATGTACAACCCATGTACTAGCATGGGTAGAAGTAGGTGGGTTAGTGGGCATAGAAGGAGCACAGTGCCGTCTACCCATGATTGTGCAAAGATAAACCACACTCTTTAATCTTTCGATGCTGATGTTCACACTGTGTTTGTAGAGTTATGGACTTAAATAACTCGATATCAATGCAAATATACAACAAACGCATTTGTGGATATGCTGTCCAATCATGAGGTTTCCCCATTTATATAAAACTAGTCAAGACAATCTCATATTTTAAAATCTGTTGTTTGTATATAGTACAGTTGAAATAGAATGCTTTACACCAAGACAACACAGTGTTTTTGCTATCAATTGTTAGAGGATTGCAACATAGCTCCGTCCATCCCATCTGCACAGTATACTTAGGTGCTTAAATGACAAAGAGGAGTCACGATGCTTAGTAGTAGGCTTGTTGACAAGCAGTTATTAACCTGTTGACTATGTCACACTAGAGCACAAATGGAATGTTTGTGCTCACAAGAATTTAGATTGATTTAAACTCAAGAAACTGACAGAGTGACACCACCCACTCCTGTTATTTCTTTATGGCCATAGGAGTTTGTATGCACCACTCCAAGGGATGCAAGTAATATTTTTGTTACACAAAGACCAACGAGACAGAGATACTTCTACTACTTGTTTGCAACTAGCCAATGAGCTGGGGTAGCTGGGCCTGAAACAAACAGTGAAAGACTCCACACATAAACACGGGCATACATTGGACCAGATGTTGTTTAAGTCAATTGAGGTTGTGGATAGGATTTACATCATCCCTCTCTCCTGGGCAAAACAACTATTGATCAACTTCTTAGTAGTTCTATCCCCCAGTAAACTAGGAGTTGCACATGAGGAGAGGCTGATTTGACAGGAAAGAGGGGGCATTTTATTATGGAGGAAGCCTGCTCTCTACAAAGAGCTATACATAGCTTCAGGTTACATGCAGCCGTCTACACTACTCTTGGAAGCAGTTTAAATGGCCATTACTCGAATGTGAGAAGACATGGCTCCTTCGATAAACAGTTGGCGTAAACTAGCAAAGCTGTGTAATAGAAGGTTCACTGTAGAGCTGAGAACTAAGGGCCATATTACCAAGCAATAGCGATAATTATCGCTATTGCTTGGTTAGAGACAAAATTTTACTGCTGAGCTGCGGCAATTTTTACCGCAGATAAACCTTGGTATTACCAAGGTTTATCGCAAATGCGATAAAAAACGGCCGCAATGCATGAATATCGCTGAAAAGTCAGCGATATTCATGTATTACCGAGCTAATGCTCTTAGCCATGTTATCCACCTCCCATTGGATAACATGGCTAAGAACTGCTCAGTAATCGCCACTGGGTATGGGTTCCCACGCAGTAAGGCCAAACCCTGCCTTAACTATTGTTATCACACAAAATGCCAATACTGCCAAATAAATTCAACATACTATTTTGTTTCCTGCATCTGAACTTAAACTGAATGCAACGGAGACTTTTATCATTGAGTTAATCCATATAGATTTGCATTTTATTTGCAAATATTCCTCTTTTTCATATTTTTCAAACGTTTTTTTGTTTACAAAACATTTTTTTGAAGCACATTACAAACAAAACGAAACATAAACATTAATTGTGAAAAACTTAACTTTCATACTTCATTCATACTGGGGGACATGATCCATCATACTCAACACACACTCAGCCAATTGTCAGTCTAAAAGGTCATACAATTTTTACAATTTATATACACTTTGTTTTATGAAGCCATAGATTCTCATTTGTAATTTAACTTTATATTTTCAGAGAAAATGCATTCAAATATCTTGTGGCTTCCACGTGTAAAACGTTATCTGTAAGGGTCTACGCGTTTCGAACTCCTAAATTCTGGAGTTCTCGTCAGGACCGTGGGCTGTGAATGACAAACAGGGGACCTGTGTTAATGTGGGTTCTATAAAAACTGCCTTTAGTTCAACACCCACTTCTTTATCTCTTACCTCTCTAAGTCGCAGCTAGTTGTGCCTCAGTGTTTTCATCATAATCCGCGAAGCGGGATCACCTATATAACATGTATATGAACTTTGTTTAATCCGATACTTTTATGCACCTCTCAGGTTCAAGGAAACATGCGTGAAGTCATACTCACTGTTTAAAATGTATCTTGTTTTTCTGATTCTGAAAAAGATTATATATCAGCTGTTAGCGCTACTTTCAATGGGTTTTGGACTCGCGCTACTCTCAATTGGTTGTCGACTGGCTGATGGAGCTGTGGGAATTCTTACCGGTTGTTTAGTTTATGCTCGCCGTCAAAATCAATTTCTGTGTGGCGATCTGCGGGCGGTTCACAGCGCGTCTGTGAAATCAAATGGGGATGTCTCAGTGTTGTTGTACTCAGTTAGGATGACATTTCATGAGCTCCTTGGAGTATCTATTGGCACATACCTTAGTCTCACGGTGTGTTCCACTGGGGACCCGTCTCTCGGTGTAAAAGCCGACTTGGGGAATATGTTTACTTCCTGATTGAAGGTCACATGGTGCTCCTATATTTCATGGCGGCCATCTTAGCCTAGTCATTCGGTGCAAGTTGGTTCTGTATTATGATGTGTGTATCATTTTTTAGTTAGCTGGTCCTTGGGGATGGTCATGTAATTATCATGTTATTCCAAAAATGTGGTCCCACGGTTGTGATCATTTCGCGAGAAGTGCACTCTGTGATGCTTCAATTTTTTGAGTGGGGATGTTGTGCCTAAGGGGCTTTATTTGTCATAATGCTTGATAATTAAAGTTTAAACATTTCTGAAAGTTCATTTAATCCGTCAATCGCTGTATTGAATCTGACGATCATTGAAGCCTCTGTTTTCGACAGCTTTGCATCTATATCGCCCCCTCTGGGGTCTTGTTCCACTTTTGTTATAATTGTCCATCGCAAGTCTCTTTCTTCATGGTTGTTTAATTGCCAATGATTGACTAAAGGGGCATTTGGTACTTTCCGTTTTATCCTGGATTTATGTTGTTGGATTCTGGCGCGAACCTCTTGGTTTGTTTTGCCGATGTACAGGAGGTTACATGGACACCTTATGCCATAAATAACGCATTTTGTCTTACAATTTGTAAATGACTCGTGTTTCCATGATATTCCACTGTGTGTGAAAATCGGTCCTTCTTCTGTCGAATCGCAGCAATTGCATCCTCCACATTTATGGTGTCCTATGATAGGAGGGAGGCCCATCACTCTACACAAAAAAGAAACCGATCGGAACAGACTGTTGCATTTTAAAAGCAACCACCCCCGCAGCCTCAAGGAGAATTTGCCATATGGGCAGTACCTGAGGATTAGGAGAAATTGCCAAGACAGACAAGAATATGAAAAACATGCAGACAAACTCACTAGCAACCTAATCGAACGCGGATACCCTAAAAAATTGTTGCGCCGCTCTAAAAAAAGAGCGTGGTGGACACCTCGAGAACACCTATTGGCCAAAAAGACTAAAAAGAAACTAGACCGAATAGTCCTAGTAACCACCTTCTGTCCAAATTCAAATCTTCTAAAGAAAGCAGTAAACAACAACTGGCACTTAGTTAAAAATCTGTGCAAAGAACTGGAAAAACCGCCATTATTCGCCTTCAAAAAAGAATCAAATCTGGCCAACAAATTAGTAAGAGCGGCACTCCCCTTGAAACCATCTACCAATCTGAGAAGTATGATGGGCCTCCCTCCTATCATAGGACACCATAAATGTGGAGGATGCAATTGCTGCGATTCGACAGAAGAAGGACCGATTTTTACACACAGTGGAATATCATGGAAACACGAGTCATTTACAAATTGTAAGACAAAATGCGTTATTTATGGCATAAGGTGTCCATGTAACCTCCTGTACATCGGCAAAACAAACCAAGAGGTTCGCGCCAGAATCCAACAACATAAATCCAGGATAAAACGGAAAGTACCAAATGCCCCTTTAGTCAATCATTGGCAATTAAACAACCATGAAGAAAGAGACTTGCGATGGACAATTATAACAAAAGTGGAACAAGACCCCAGAGGGGGCGATATAGATGCAAAGCTGTCGAAAACAGAGGGTTCAATGATCGTCAGATTCAATACAGCGATTGACGGATTAAATGAACTTTCAGAAATGTTTAAACTTGAATTATCAAGCATTATGACAAATAAAGCCCCTTAGGCACAACATCCCCACTCAAAAAATTGAAGCATCACAGAGTGCACTTCTCGCGAAATGATCACAACCGTGGGACCACATTTTTGGAATAACATGATAATTACATGACCATCCCCAAGGACCAGCTAACTAAAAAATGATACACACATCATAATACAGAACCAACTTGCACCGAATGACTAGGCTAAGATGGCCGCCATGAAATATAGGAGCACCATGTGACCTTCAATCAGGAAGTAAACATATTCCCCAAGTCGGCTTTTACACCGAGAGACGGGACCCCAGTGGAACACACCGTGAGACTAAGGTATGTGCCAATAGATACTCCAAGGAGCTCATGAAATGTCATCCTAACTGAGTACAACAACACTGAGACATCCCCATTTGATTTCACAGACGCGCTGTGAACCGCCCGCCGATCGCCACACAGAAATTGATTTTGACGGCGAGCATAAACTAAACAACCGGTAAGAATTCCCACAGCTCCATCAGCCAGTCGACAACCAATTGAGAGTAGCGCGAGTCCAAAACCCATTGAAAGTAGCACTAACAGCTGATATATAATCTTTTTCAGAATCAGAAAAACAAGATACATTTTAAACAGTGAGTATGACTTCACGCATGTTTCCTTGAACCTGAGAGGTGCATAAAAGTATCGGATTAAACAAAGTTCATATACATGTTATATAGGTGGTCCCGCTTCGCGGATTATGATGAAAACACTGAGGCACAACTAGCTGCGACTTAGAGAGGTAAGAGATAAAGAAGTGGGTGTTGAACTAAAGGCAGTTTTTATAGAACCCACATTAACACAGGTCCCCTGTTTGTCATTCACAGCCCACGGTCCTGACGAGAACTCCAGAATTTAGGAGTTCGAAACGCGTAGACCCTTACAGATCACGTTTTACACGTGGAAGCCACAAGATATTTGAATGCATTTTCTCTGAAAATATAAAGTCAAATTACAAATGAGAATCTATGGCTTCATAAAACAAAGTGTATATAAATTGTAAAAATTGTATGACCTTTTAGACTGACAATTGGCTGAGTGTGTGTTGAGTATGATGGATCATGTCCCCCAGTATGAATGAAGTATGAAAGTTAAGTTTTTCACAATTAATGTTTATGTTTCGTTTTGTTTGTAATGTGCTTCAAAAAAATGTTTTGTAAACAAAAAAACGTTTGAAAAATATGAAAAAGAGGAATATTTGCAAATAAAATGCAAATCTATATGGATTAACTCAATGATAAAAGTCTCCGTTGCATTCAGTTTAAATTCAGATGCAGGAAACAAAATAGTATGTTGAATTTATTTGGCAGTATTGGCATTTTGTGTGATAACAATAGTTAAGGCAGGGTTTGGCCTTACTGCGTGGGAACCCATACCCAGTGGCGATTACAGATTGTGATAGCAGGCAGTTGCCTGTGTGGTAGCCCCTTCGCGAGAAGTTAGGCAACTTGGCACGTACGAATTGATTATTCTCAGTGGAGAATCAGGGACCCATTGTCCTGCGTCGGTTTATTTGTTTATTGTGGAAAGAACGTCAGAGTGTGATTGAGCGAGTGAGCACAGAAAAGTATGTCAGAAAATGAAACCTTTGCGTACAGCGAAGACCATATAAAAAAACTGCTAGCGGATCCACCCCTCTTTGCTTCAGCCGCTTTAAGTGTACCTGCACAAAATCAAAATGAAACGGACAAACTCCTAAGATTAAAGAAAAAACAAATTAGGACGGACCTACACGGTCACTTCTTACTCCAACACCTGAGAGCAGGCACTATCCCAGGAGGCCTACAGATAAAGAACATACCGGTCGTCTTCACGGAGGACCCTATCTATAAGAAGGGATATAGTTTCATCGAAACGAAATGTAGCCGGGACCTGATGGTCCTGACAATTGAAACGGCCCAAAGACTATCCAAAGCCCAATTGGAAGAAATTGAGAAATTACAACTAAGTATTACTACTAACGATCTTATATCAGACGCCAAAGGACTTTTGGAAAAAGTTGAAAAAGAAATTAGTGAATTTAAAGACTACACCGTCAATCAAAAAACAAATCAATTCGAAAAAGACCAAAAGAACTTCAATATAGAAAAGGTGTACCCCTATCTCCAACAGGATATTTACTCACGGCCAGACTCCCGAAGATACCTACAAGATAACCAAGGAAGATCATCCCAAAAATATCTCACCTTCTCTGACACTTCCTCATCAAGTAGCAATAGTGAAGGAGATAACACAGAGCCAAGAAGAACAAATAACAGAAGAGGCTCCTTTCAACAAAATCAACAGGGTCCTCCTTCTTTTTTAGGGAGAGGCCAAACAAAACAAAGAGGCAAACCGAGATATACTCAACCCTGGGAGATGTCAACACGACGCCAGAACTACAAAAACTGACGCCATCATTAATTTTCAACATTTCCAATAAAGTCCTGACAAAGGAAGAAGAAAACATACTACAAAAGGGACTCACCTTTGTTCCATCAAAAAAGACTGATTTTGTAAAATTAAAAACCGAAACTATAGAGTTTTTTCGCAAAATCAGACTAAAACCTATTTCTCTGAGAACCCCACCAATACCAATATGGAAATCACTGGATTGCACAAAAAATCTACATTCTGTCCCCCAAATTTCAAAACACCCAAGGAAGTGTTAACCTTCGAAAGAACTATACTCTCAGCAATTGGAGAAATGGAGAAAAAGACCAAGTGGGTGAAGTATAACACCACAAAATCGGAATCCATAGCATTAACAAATCTAGCAAAGGACACATCCGTAATAATTAAACAAGCAGATAAAGGGGGCTCAATTGTCATATGGGACCGCCAACTATACATCGACGAAGTCAAAAAACAACTAAATGACACCAATTGTTATCGCAAACTAAAAAAAGACCCCACAATGGAATTAAAACAACAGTTATACTCTATCATTGATGAAGCCTTTGAAAATGGTTTCCTTGGTAAGAAAGAATTTGAATACCTAAGAATTAAACATCCCAGAATTCCGCTTTTCTATGTACTACCAAAAGTACATAAAGATGCCAACTCCCCTCCCGGACGACCGATAGTATCCGGTTGTGAGTCCTTGATGGAACCAATCTCCAAATTCGTGGACTTCTTCTTGAAGCCTTTCATCCCTGATGTAAAATCTTACATCCGAGACACAACGGATTTCATTAATAAATTACAGGATGTGAAATTCAATGACAAAAACGACTGGCTGGTTACAATGGATATAACTTCTTTGTATACCCAAATACCCCAAGACGAAGGATTACAGGTTCTAAAATATTACCTAGAAACACGAGACAAACCAGAACAAGTTCCAACAGATTTCATCCTACAGTTAGCGAAATTCGCTTTGAAAAACAACTACTTCTTGTTTGATGGTGATTTCTATCTACAAATAGGCGGAGTGGCGATGGGTTGTCCCTTCGCTCCGGAATTAGCTGTACTATTCATGTCCATCTATGAAGACAAATTCATCTACCAGGATAACCCTTTCAAACATGCAATAAATTATTGGAGCCGTTTTATTGACGACGTGTTCTTTGTATGGTCTGGCCCTGAAGAGGAATTAAAAACGTTCAACCAATGGCTCAATAATAGAACACAAGAAATCAAGTTCAGCCTCGTATACTCAAAAAAGAAAATTCCATTTTTGGATGTGGAGATATACCCTTCGGTCGAAGGAGAATTGAAAACTACTCTACACAAAAAAGAAACCGATCGGAACAGACTGTTGCATTTTAAAAGCAACCTCCCCCGCAGCCTCAAGGAGAATTTGCCATATGGGCAGTACCTGAGGATTAGGAGAAATTGCCAAGACAGACAAGAATATGAAAAACATGCAGACAAACTCACTAGCAACCTAATCGAACGCGGATACCCTAAAAAATTGTTGCGCCGCTCTAAAAAAAGAGCGTGGTGGACACCTCGAGAACACCTATTGGCCAAAAAGACTAAAAAGAAACTGGACCGAATAGTCCTAGTAACCACCTTCTGTCCAAATTCAAATCTTCTAAAGAAAGCAGTAAACAACAACTGGCACTTAGTTAAAAATCTGTGCAAAGAACTGGAAAAACCGCCATTATTCGCCTTAAAAAAAGAATCAAATCTGGCCAACAAATTAGTAAGAGCGGCACTCCCCTTAAAACCATCTACCAATCTGAGAAGTATGATGGGCCTCCCTCCTATCATAGGACACCATAAATGTGGAGGATGCAATTGCTGCGATTCGACAGAAGAAGGACCGATTTTCACACACAGTGGAATATCATGGAAACACGAGTCATTTACAAATTGTAAGACAAAATGCGTTATTTATGGCATAAGGTGTCCATGTAACCTCCTGTACATCGGCAAAACAAACCAAGAGGTTCGCGCCAGAATCCAACAACATAAATCCAGGATAAAACGGAAAGTACCAAATGCCCCTTTAGTCAATCATTGGCAATTAAACAACCATGAAGAAAGAGACTTGCGATGGACAATTATAACAAAAGTGGAACAAGACCCCAGAGGGGGCGATATAGATGCAAAGCTGTCGAAAACAGAGGCTTCAATGATCGTCAGATTCAATACAGCGATTGACGGATTAAATGAACTTTCAGAAATGTTTAAACTTTAATTATCAAGCATTATGACAAATAAAGCCCCTTAGGCACAACATCCCCACTCAAAAAATTGAAGCATCACAGAGTGCACTTCTCGCGAAATGATCACAACCGTGGGACCACATTTTTGGAATAACATGATAATTACATGACCATCCCCAAGGACCAGCTAACTAAAAAATGATACACACATCATAATACAGAACCAACTTGCACCGAATGACTAGGCTAAGATGGCCGCCATGAAATATAGGAGCACCATGTGACCTTCAATCAGGAAGTAAACATATTCCCCAAGTCGGCTTTTACACCGAGAGACGGGACCCCAGTGGAACACACCGTGAGACTAAGGTATGTGCCAATAGATACTCCAAGGAGCTCATGAAATGTCATCCTAACTGAGTACAACAACACTGAGACATCCCCATTTGATTTCACAGACGCGCTGTGAACCGCCCGCCGATCGCCACACAGAAATTGATGTTGACGGCGAGCATAAACTAAACAACCGGTAAGAATTCCCACAGCTCCATCAGCCAGTCGACAACCAATTGAGCGCGAGTCCAAAACCCATTGAAAGTAGCGCTAACAGCTGATATATAATCTTTTTCAGAATCAGAAAAACAAGATACATTTTAAACAGTGAGTATGACTTCACGCATGTTTCCTTGAACCTGAGAGGTGCATAAAAGTATCGGATTAAACAAAGTTCATATACATGTTATATAGGTGGTCCCGCTTCGCGGATTATGATGAAAACACTGAGGCACAACTAGCTGCGACTTAGAGAGGTAAGAGATAAAGAAGTGGGTGTTGAACTAAAGGCAGTTTTTATAGAACCCACATTAACACAGGTCCCCTGTTTGTCATTCACAGCCCACGGTCCTGACGAGAACTCCAGAATTTAGGAGTTCGAAACGCGTAGACCCTTACAGATCACGTTTTACACGTGGAAGCCACAAGATATTTGAATGCATTTTCTCTGAAAATATAAAGTCAAATTACAAATGAGAATCTATGGCTTCATAAAACAAAGTGTATATAAATTGTAAAAATTGTATGACCTTTTAGACTGACAATTGGCTGAGTGTGTGTTGAGTATGATGGATCATGTCCCCCAGTATGAATGAAGTATGAAAGTTAAGTTTTTCACAATTAATGTTTATGTTTCGTTTTGTTTGTAATGTGCTTCAAAAAAATGTTTTGTAAACAAAAAAACTTTGAAAAATATGAAAAAGAGGAATATTTGCAAATAAAATGCAAATCTATATGGATTAACTCAATGATAAAAGTCTCCGTTGCATTCAGTTTAAATTCAGATGCAGGAAACAAAATAGTATGTTGAATTTATTTGGCAGTATTGGCATTTTGTGTGATAACAATAAGAACTGCTCAGGGCAGGTGTTAGCTTTTGGAGATATTCGCGCTTAGTGCGAATATCTCCAGAAGTTGGTAATAGGAGATAGCGATGTTAGCGACTGTTTCCAGTCGCTAACATCTTGGCACGCCCACTTTGCATGTCATTAGTGATAAATATCACTGACATGCAAAGTGGGGCCCAAGATGGTCGCTATCTCCTACTAGCTGTCGCTAACTGGTGTTAGCGACAGCTAGGTAATAGGGAGATCATTTTATCTCCGCTTTCTTGGCTTTTAAAGCCAAAAAAAGCGGAGATAAACCCCCTTGATAATATGCCCCTAAATACCTCAGGCAATGTGAGCACAAATGGAAGAATGGCTATTACCCTCTCCAAGAAGAATATAGAGAAAAAAATTGAAAGATACAAGATCCTCATGAAGGGAGCAAATACAGCTCCTATACTAGAGGAGCAACAAAAAAACACCAAACGAACCAGTTTTGTTTACATTTATTAAGGGCTTTTAGTCTCATGACACAGTTTTCCCCATCTCATGACAATCCGGCAGAACTGTTTCCAACAAAGATTAGCAAACTTCATGGTGGTTTAAAAACTCAAGGATCGTAGCCTCTCTAAAGGGTGGGGAAATTCCGTTTGGAGACTGAGGGCCACATGCATCAACCTAAAAACTGGTCGCAAACGGGCAGATTCGCAGAATCTGCCCCTTCGCGACTCGTATTTTTGCATTAGAGATGAATCATCCCAAATGTAAAAATCGTAATTTAAGGAATCGCAAAATATGCGATTAATCAAATTGCGATTGCATTTAAGGAATCTCAAATTGTGATTCATTAAATGCAATGCATTAAACAAAAGAAAATTGTGATTTCGCAAATATGAATCGCAAATTACCGTCAATCTGAAGTTGATGGTAATTTATGATTTCTTTGAAAAATGCACTAAAGTGCATTTTTCAAAGTCCCATGTTACACACCCACATAAAAGGGCATGTGTGTGCGCAACATGTGGATAAATTGTAATTTCACAGGTGCAACAGGGTGTCGTTTTGGCACCCTTGAAATTGCATGTGCAATTTGCGAGTACCTATTCGGTATGCAATTCCCATTCATTCCTATGGGCCCATAGGAATGAATAGGAAGCCATTGCTTATTTGCGACTCACAATTTGCGAGTTGCAAATAAGGAATGTGTAGGAATCACAATTTTTTGGGCGGTTTCTACATGCATAGGCAATTGTGATTCCTTAATAATCGCAATTAAGGAATCACAATTGCCTGTGTTGATGCATGTGCACCTGAATGCCAACTGTCCCCCCAATGAAACCTATTGCTATTTGCAAGTACGACATATTCTGACAAAGGGAGAGGATTTCCCCGAATCGTCCCACTGGAAGACAGACTACTGACTACTTATATGCCCAGACAGGCAATTTTCCTCACTTACCGTAAATTGATTAATAATTCCCCTGATACCCTGACAAGGCTGAGGGAGTGCTGGTAGCGACACCTAGAAGGTCTGGAAGACGATGAGTGGCCAGAGGTCTTAGCACCCCCCTGTGAACTCCTTATAAGATCTAGGTTCCGAATGGTCCAACTAAAAGTCTTACAAAGGTGTTGTTATGCATGCACCACTATGGTACAGATGTGAAGATTATCCTCAGCATTGTGTCATAGAAACTGTGGCCAGACAGGTACGTTTTTTATCATTATCTGGAGCTGCACACCAATTTAGCAATTGTGGGAATCTGTGATTCAATAAAGGAATACAATATGCGGGAGTACCGTGGGTGCTACTGCGAAGAAGTGCTTATTAAATGTTTGGGAGGAGACTCACCTTCCCTGAATGGATCAAATATGGATGAAGTTGGGATTTATGGTGACTAAGTGAATATTGCGCGGCTGTGGAGGGTGGGCCTTGCACCACAAGTTATTGATTTATTGATTAAAGGGGTGGTTAAAACTCTGTTAAAAACTGGGATTGAGTGCTAATTAACCCCTAAAATGTCAGTATAATCACCTTGCTACCATTAATGACCAAGGTGGTAGAATAGCATTTTTCCGCCAGGCTGACACCATTCTGAAAAGACCAAATTACCCTGGACATGCATCAATTAGGCTTTTGGCCTAGGTAAGGTGCAGAGGGGCTCTTGGTAGATGTTCTCCATCAATTAAGGACTTGGCAAGATTAGGGGCATTGCTGAGAAAATCTAACTTTATATCTCTCTGCTTCTTTTGAGACTGTCAATCAAGAACTGTTAGGTTAACTTTAAGAAAGTAGGGTTTAAAGAGGAGATTAACAGGACCAGCTGCTTGAAAGTGGTGAGCCTCTGAGATTAAATGCCCACAGGTTCTACCAGTAGAGATCAAGAGAGATCCTCTGTACATAGAGAGAACCTCTCTGTGTGGAATGATCTGCCACATAAGCATCTATTTTTCCATCACTTTGTGGTAAGAAGGTTATGAGTGGCTGACCTCTGACCCCTGGAAAGTTACTAAGACTAGAAAACCATAGTAAGGTACCCAAGTGTGCGGCTATGCAACACCTTGCGGATGTGACAACTGAGACCATCATCAATCCTGGGAACAAATTAGGACATGTCTGCATCTCTTTCCACTTTCTGTCTGGGCCTTGGCAAAGATAGAAAGCAGACTACTTCTCCTTGTGCATGTGCTTTTTTAATGGTTGCCCAAAACTCTCACATTCACTTAAAAAAATAATTAACTTACAATTCCTGTCTAATAAGTATCATCAGTGGGGTTCATTTTTTCGTTTTTTTCCAGATTTGAAATTTGTTTGCGGATCCAGTGTTCCTTTTTTTCCATAAATACGTTACTAATTTCATCTAAAAAAATAATTTTTGCTCATTTTAGGAATGCACCAAAATGGAGATTCACTGGTCTTGGGTTTTTAGGCTGGAGTTCTCCATTTTGTTTTTTCTCTTAAATGAAGCAGAGCCAATGAAGTGATGACAGTTTTTTGCTCAGTTTTCTTTTTATTATCAAAGCTCTTTATTCTGTATGTGTCACAACGGAAGATTTTCAACAGCACACATTTCAAATTCCAGTTTGTCACTGCAGTGACAACACAGTAGTAAAAAACACAACTAAGGGGCGTATTTATGACTTTGTTACATTGTGCAGTGAAGCGCAGCGCGTCACCTCGCTGCTCTGCATTGCCTGACAGGGAATAGGCAGGAATGTGCTGTATAAAAGGAATGCGGTGTGTTCCTTCCTTTCCCCTGCACTGTTGCCATTTTGGCTGCCTAGCGCCAACGCAGGCACCCTTTGGTTTTGAGCAGGTAGGGACACCTTCCGGCACAAAAACAATCCTGAGAGGCATAATCCTCCATCTATGTGTGCTGCAGTGCTACTCTACCTATTGCTCTGGGTGTCATTAAGGGGCAGTCAGACGTAGCAGATGCTACCCTTTAATTGCCCTTTGGTTGTTGCTGGAATCGCCTCTGCCACCTCTTGCCTCCCAGGCAATGGAGCTAATGCCAGAAACAGGAAGTAAACAGTGCTCTGAAATCTGTGTGCAATTTCTGCTCCTTGGCCTTCCCATAGCCCTCAAATGTGTTGTAGCATTCATATAGTGCTTTTTGCTGCTTGCACTGGTAGCATGCTACAAAGTGTGGGGGGTGTGATCAAAAGAGTTTTGTCTTTGTTGTGAGCCTACGTTGGAAGTGTTTTCGTGTTGCATGTGATTGACAAGAAAGGTAGCCATATCTTGTCTTGGGATGCATTGATTAGCAAAGTGATGAATAATAGGTGCAAGCAACAGACATCCACCTTGAAATTGTGGTGGCACTGATTAGATCTGCGGGTCCGTTGAATCTATTGGGCCCTTTTGGACACTGGTTTTACCTACGGGACATCTTAGTAAAAGATGGTGGCGAAATGGTGCTTCCAGTGAAGCCGGCGGTGAGTAATGTATGGGACCAATAATCCCTGATGTGTGGCTGTACCCACCCAGAGCTGCTGGTGTTGAGTGGTGCTCAGGGGTAGTGCAGATACGCTGGTGTTGAGTGGTGCTGAGGGGTAGTGCCAGAGAAGCTGGTGTTGAGTGGTGCTCAGGAGTAGTGCCAGAAAAGCTGGTGTTGAGTGGTGCTCAGGAGTAGTTCCAGAAAAGCTGGTGTTTGGTGGTGCTCAGGAGTAATGCCAGAAAAGCTGGTATTGAGTGGTGCCGAGGAGTAGTGCCAGAAAAGCTGGTGCTTGGCGGTGCCTGGGAGTAGTGCCAGAGAAGCTGGTATTGAGTGGTGCTCAGGAGTAGTTCCAGAAAAGCTGGTGTTTGGTGGTGCTCAGGAGTAGTTCTAGAAAAGCTGGTGTTTGGCGGTGCCCGGGAGTAGTGCCAGAGAAGCTGGTGTGTGGTGGTGCCCAGGAGCAGTGCCAGAGAAGCTGGTGTTTGGTGGTACCTGGGAGTAGTGCCAGAGAAGCTGGTGTTTGGTGCTGCCCGGGAGTAGTGTCAGAGAAGCTGGTGTTTGGTGGTGCCCAGGAGTAATGCCAGAGAAGCTGGTGTTTGGTGGTGCCTAGGAGTAGTACCAGTGAAGCTGGTGTTTGGTGGTGCCTAGGAGTAGTGCCAGTGAAGGTGGTGTTTGGTGGTGCCCGGGAGTAATACCAGTGAAGCTGGTGTTTGGCGGTGCCCAGGAGTAGTGCCAAAGTTGCTGGTGTTGAGTGGTACCCGCTAGTAGTACCGGTGATGCTGGTTTTTAGAGGTGCCCAGGAGTAGTGCCAGAGAAGCTGGTGGTTGGTGGTGCCCAGGAGTAGTGCAGGAGACGCTGGTGTTGAGTGGTGCCGAGGAGTAGTGTCAGAGAAGCTGGTGTTTGGTGGTGCCCAGGAAAAGTGTCAGAAAAGCTGGAGTTTGGTGGTGCTGATGAGTGGTGCCAGAGAAGCTGGAGTTTGGTGGTGCCCAGTAGTAGTTCCAGTGAAGCTGGAGTTTGGTGGTGCCCAGGAGTAGTGCCAGAGAAGCTGGAGTTTGGTGGTGCCCAAGAGTAGTACCAGTGAAGCTGGAGTTTGGTGGTGCCCAGTAGTAGTACCAGTGAAGCTGGAGTTTAGTGGTGCCCAGGAGTAGTGCCAGAGAAGCTGGAGTTTGGTGGTGCCCCTGAGTAGTACCAGTGAAGCTGGAGTTTTGTGGTGCCCAGGAGTAGTGCCAGTGAAGCTGGAGTTTGGTGGTGCCCAGGTGTAGTGCCAGTGAAGCTAGTGTTTGGTGGTGCCCTGGAGTAGTGCCAGAGAAGCTGGAGTTTGGTGGTGCCCAGGAGTAGTACGAGTGAAGCTGGAGTTTGGTGGTACCCAGGAGTAGTACCAGTGAAGCTGGAGTTTGGTGGTGCCCAGGAGTAGTACCAGTGAAGCTGGAGTTTGGTGGTGCCCAGGAGTAGTACCAGTGAAGCTGGTGCTGATTAAAGTGTGGGAGCTGTTATTCCTGAAGTCCAGGGGTGTCTCTAGCTACCCTGTGGTGCTTGGCAGTGAGTTTACCCCAGACCGAGGGTACCAAGAAGCTGGTAGCTCTTTTGGGAGCATAACGGCGGAGCACGTGGCCAACAATGATATTGTTTGAGGTGTCAAAGGCTCGCAATATTCCGTCCGCCACCAATGGCTTTTTAGTGAATTAGCATCCCTGCATATTGCTGGTAAAAACATGGCGTCTGTTTCATCCCAGTGTGTTCAAATGTGTGACAGGGGGTCGGGGATGGCCTTTGACCCTCGTTGGGCCTTTCACACCTCATTAACTCTGCAACTATATTGGTAAACAGGTGTGTGATTACGAGGTTCAACTGTGGGTCAGCGTAAACGCCTCAGGATGAGGAGGACGAGTGGGGTTAGAGATAAGACTCTCACCTTTAACCTGGAGGGCCAGGTACCCAGCCCAATTACAGAATTAAAACACAATGTGCCATAAATAATTACACGTGCTGCTTTGTACATAGCAAATAGCAGCTCCTGATTTAGAACTAAAGAATTAAGTCCTGGTCCCAAAGAAGATGGCCTTCGATATCAGGACGCGGGGGCAAGGGTCAGTGCAAGGCCAAGGGATGTAGCTTAACGGCTAGAGCAGCCTACTTTGAAGCTGGGGAACCAGGTTCGAGTCTGGCTGGAGGCTCAAGCATCCTGTGAGCCTTGGTAAATCACTTAATCTCCCTGTGCCTTAAAATTATTATGTCCATCTGTAATGCAACTCTTGCTCATGTAAAGCCTCTGATACCTTCAGGTCAAGTTCTCGCTATATAAAACAGCAAAAAAAAATAAAAAAAGCATCTTATGCCAAACGGTCCTGTACTACATTATTTAAAGTAGATTTCACTTCCCTAAGGTGAGCTCCCCCGGTGGTTCTGTTCTAGCTAGATTTGTGGGTGATGGCGCTTTCCAGTGCTTAATTTGTAAAAAAATAATTAAGTGCCAGGCCCTCATCAGGATGCCACTGCAGCCTACATCACCCATTGCCCCTGCCAGTGCGGCCCATGGCAGTACCAAACCATATACTAACCCTCACACTCCTACAAGTGTGACAATTCAGACTGTTCCAGCCACTCAAAGCTGTAAGATTAGCATGGGAAACAGGTTATAGTCATTTTGAACGTGTATTGAATTAGTAAACAACTGTTGTTGTGCTCACTCTAAATCAGTCAAGAAACCCACCATGTGGCAGTCTGTCATAAGTGTCGGTGCTGCCAATTAAGTGCTGGTGCAGAGCACCGGAAACCACCGGCTCAAATTAAGTAGTGTCTTTAACTCATTGTGTTCTCAAGCACAGGCACCATAACAGTGTCTGACTTATACCTACATTAATTAATACATGAAAATAGGCTTACAAAGTGATCACATGTTTTCCCTGAAAAATAAAGTTGAAGGGACGTTATGGGTGACCAATTCGATAACATTAGTTCTTCCAAAACACATAAAAGTCAAGGCTCTCCCTCACTTTCATCTCTAAAAGTAGGGCTGGCTTTAGGGAAGTGTGTGCGACTGGTGCAGCCGCACTGGGCGCTAACCTGGGAAGTGGGCACTGACCACAGGGAAGGGGTGCTGTGATTAGCAATAACTTGCGATTTAAAAACATCTGCAGCTGAGTTCCTTGTGCGTCCAGTTTTCAGGCAGTAACATAAATTTCAAGATAACTCTTGTGATTAATGTTCCTTTTAGAGACAGAGATAAGAGATTTGCCTAGGGGCAGTTTTGACTCGCCGTAAAGTTGCACATACGGCTAATATGCCTACTGTAGAGAACTCGTACATTGCAGATCAAAGATTTGTATTTCATGTGGTTAGCTGAGTGGATTGCTGCTTTTGTCACAGAGATCCGTTTGTTACCACAGTGCAGTGACTGTTACGAACTGTCATCAAAGAGCTGCCTGCAAACTGCATAAAATAGGTTAGGACATTCTGTTTTTTTCCCCAGTCTTTCATTAACTATTACTAATGTTACTTAAAAGGGTTTGTTTGATTAAATATACCTTCTTATTAGTAAAGCCAGCTTTTACCAGTGCTTTAAAACGAATGGAATGTATGTGAGAGAGGGGCTATGGAGAGATGAGAGGCGCTTTGGCCAAGTCGTCATGAGGGAATCAGGGGAGGTGGTCATGGGGCGGGGTCACCAAAAATGATTGTCACACCGGGCGCCAACAGCTTTAAAGCCACCCTGGTCATAAGTGACATAATGACTTAACCTTAACTTTCACTAAGCACTGTTTTTACTAACTCCATCCTGCCCAAGATGGGGGGTAGTATGTATCTCATTCCCCACTTTATCCCCTATGAAAGGTGTGGGAGGTATCATGTAAAATACCACCTCTGACCTTCGACAAGGATGGAGTCGGGAAATGAACAAAATCCTCTGCCCTTCCACAAGGATGGAGTGAGGAAATGACTGAAATCCTCTGCACTTCCACAAGGATGGAGTGGGGAAATTACCGAAATCCTCTGCACTTCCACAAGGATGGAGTGGGGAAATGACCGAAATCCTCTGACCTTCCACAAGGATGAAGTGGGGAAATGACCGAAATCCTCTGACCTTCCACAAGGATGAAGTGGGGAAATTACCGAAATCCTCTGCCCTTCCACCAGGATGGAGTGGGGAAATGACCGAAATCCTCTGCACTTCCACAAGGATGGAGTGGGGAAATGACCGAAATCCTCTGACCTTCCACAAGGATGAAGTGGGGAAATGACCGAAATCCTCTGCCCTTCCACAAGGATGGAGTGGGGAAATGACTGAAATCCTCTGCTCTTCCACAATGATGGAGTGGGGAAATTACCGAAATCCTCTGCCCTTAGACAAGGATGGAGTGGTTAAATGTCCGAAATCCTCTGTCCTTCGCCAAGGATGGAGTTGGGAAATGACCAAAATCCTCTGTCCTTCGCAAGGATGGAGTTTGGAAATGACCGAAATCCGCTGTCCTTCGCCAAGGATGGAGCGGGGAAATGGCCGAAATCCTCTGTCCTTCGCAAGGATGGAGTTTGGAAATGACCGAAATCCTTTGTCCTTCGCCAAGGATGGAGCGGGGAAAAGACCGAAATCCTCTGTCCTTCGCAAGGATGGAGTTTGGAAATGACCGAAATCCTCTGTCCTTCGACAAGGATGGAGTGGGGAAATGACCAGAATCCTGACCCTTCACATTTGCCCAGTGCAGTTGAGCTTACTGAATAATTAGCACTCAAACACCCTTAGCAATGAAGGAGGGTTAAGGGTGTAAAGGCCTGTGATATCGTTCCCCTTCACAAACCAGGAATGTGCAATTTACACACCGACCGCTTTACGAATGGGAATGCAATTTGCAATGCGACCTATGTACTAACAAGTCCCATTCAAAACTGTCTGTTGACAGGGTACGCAAAACAACCTGCCTATTAGGCAGGTTGCAATTTGAATAGTGGTCAATGCAGGGATGGGGGACTGAAATGGATAGTAGAGCTCCATCTAGTCATTAGCCTTCCTAAATGGGAAACGTGTGTTTAAAGCAGCCCATGTCCATTAAAAGCACAGGTGCTCCTTTAAGAAACATATGCTCACCATTTGGAAAGCCATGGAGGGAGTAGGCAGTTTTCACTGTCTGCTCCCCTAAAGGAATCTTGTATGATACAAAAAGGGGAAGGAATTATAAGGGGGCCGTTCTTGTCACCCAACTTGGGGTATCTCATCAAGGGTGTGTGATACATTGCTTTCTGAATCGCAAATAGGAGGGAGACACCCATCCCAAAAACCCTTTTATGAGTCAGATAGAATTTTCCAACTTGCTTTTTGTGCATTAAGAAAATACCTTTTGCTGTCACAAGCCCTGTGATTTTGTGAAACGTGGAGGTTGTGATTGCAAAAGGGATTTGAAACATGGGGCCTTTGTGTAAGAAGGGAAGTGATCACATTTCCTCTGGTCAGGGTAATGCGCTGGTGGGTAGGGATTAATTAGGAACGCTACACACTTGGACAAGGCGAGGGTACGGGGAATATCATCACACTCTTGGGCAAGCTGAGGGGTGCAAAATGCCTCCTGCACTTGGACATCACTTGGCCATAGCAGTGTTGGGTGTTACAGGGAATAATGACACAAAGAAAGTTAAGAGCTCCCTGGTGCTGATTTTTAGGTTTCGCCTGGCCCGTAGCACTGCGCAGCAGTGCTCGCGCAGGCGAAATCTTTTGAGATCTACAGTATGGGGCTTTGTCCCGCCTCTCTCTTCCATTGGCTAGCTCCATAAATAGAGGCTAGCCATTGGAAGAGATTGGTTGTCAATCACTCTTTCCCCGTCACGACGCGATTCGGGGGCGTTTCTGTGTCTTTTTTTAAGTCCCGCCCCCACACCCTCCCTCTCGCCGAGGAGTTATTGTGCCTTGTTTATCCCCCGCCCTCCCTCCTGTTGTCCGTGCCTTCGCCAGGAGTTAATTTGAATGAATTGGACGTGGAGGCCGGCTGACAATGGTTAGCGCCGCGGGGGCGCCGGAATTCATGGGGCTCGGCTGCCTTGCAGCACCGCTGATCATCGCACCTGCTGCAAGGTCGGGCCATCCGCGTTGTGGGGCAGAATCATTTTATGGCTTCCAGTGAATACTTATTTCCGAGCGGGAGCTGCTTGGCCGGGCCGAGTGTAAGGGCTGCAGCCTGAGCCAATGTGGCCTTCACAGCACGGAGTTAAGGAACACCAATTTTGCCCCTTTTTGTGGACGTCTGACGGGTGCCCACCCCACCAGAGCCGAGGTGCTCGAGGAAGCATTGCCGGGAAGCTGCAGCGCGGGGCCGCGCTGTGATTGGCCCCGGGAGTCCCGTCTCGTCATCGCCAGGCCCCACAGCCATTGGTCGGGCCGCGAGGGCTTCCCCCAGATCGGAGGACGTCGACAGAGGCCGGGGGAAGGCAGGGAACGACGCTGGCTCCGCCGCAAGGCTCTCCCCAGAGTGAGGGAGCCCCGCCGCCGTTATGGAAGCAGAAACCCAGAGCCCGGTAAGGTGAGGGCCCGGGGTTGTCCCTGTGAGAAGAGGGGGGCGTTGGGACACATTGCCGGTGTCCGCCCCCCTCCCAGTAGCGCGGTCTTTGTCCGGGGGCCGTTGTGTTGGTTTCGAGTCCCCCCCGCGAGGGACTTCGGCGAAGGGGCCATCTTCTGTTGAGCCACGAGGGCTCCGTGGGCAGTTTGCTTGTTTCGAGTCCTCCGAGAGGGACTCCAACGAAGGGGGGCCATCTTTGTGTAGAGCCCATGAGGCTCAGAGGGGGCAGTGTTTCTCTCGAGTCCCCAGAGGGGGGACTCTACCGAAGGCGCCAGCATTCCTTAAGAGCCCACGAGAGGCTCAGGGCATATTAGTTGACGAGCCCTGAGAGGCTCTTGGTACCATAATTACATTTCGAGTCCCCCTAGAGGGACTCCGACGATTTGGGGCATTTTGGGTGGTAGAGCGGCCCCCACGGTCATTTAGGATTGCCACAAGGCAGACATTCCAGCCCCTCACCATAAATGTAAACTAAGTCTTGCTTCAGCACTCAGCTCACACAGTTACCCCTAGTTATGATGGAAAACCCGGAATCCACTACTCGTAGCTTACCCTTCTCACCAGGTCCCTCTGCCACTCTCCCCTCAGGGTTGTCTCATTCCCCGTCTTGTCAGACACAAGTCTCTTCTCTTCTGCTCTCTTCTTCTCTCTCACTCTTTCTTCTCTCCCCTCTCTCTTCTGCCTGAGCTCGTCCAGTAGGGTACAATAGGTCTCACATTTGCGAGAGATTAAGCTATTTGCAATGTAAATGACTATGCCATTTATTTACCTGTTTTCAAAACCAACACATAAATAAAAATGTTGTCATTTACAATGCCAATAGCTCTAACTTTTGCAAAGGCGAAACCGTTGCATTGTAAATGCTTGTTTGTACTTCTCTCCCCCTCCTCTTTGAACAAGGCATGTGGGGCGTATTTACCTCCCTTGCCTTTAGACAAGCCCGGGAAGGTCTTAAAAATGAACCTTCTCTGTGCAAACCCGTTGGTTTTGTTAAGAAGCATTGGTATAGCCAAAAGGTCTTGCCTATGGGTGAGCTATTAGCTTTGTCATTTTGTTACGAAGCTTTGGCATAACCGAAAGGTCTTGCCTATGTGTGAGCAATTGGCTTAGTCAATTTATTTCATCCATGCTAACAGCAGCACGGCTGCTGCGCAGCATGCTGAAAGTAAGAAAAAAAGGAACTATGGTGCAGCCAGCGCTGAGCGCGAGGGGCAGTGTTCTGTTTATTAGGATAGGATTATTCTCTGCCTTAAAAAAATGTTTCATTATTTTACATCCAAGCTGAAATTGTCAGTTTTGGCCCGCATGAAGACAGCACCAAAGTGCCATGCAGAGCAGAAAGCACAGTGATGTTTTATTTGGTGGGAGAGGAGGTAGCAAGCAACACAGAGGGAGGGGGTGGGAGGTGGATGGGGCAAGCAACAGCAGGATATGGATGGAAAGGACAAGCAACAACACAGGAGGAGGGTGGGGACAGGGCTAGTAGCAATGCAGGAGGGCAGAGGGAGGAAGGGGTTGCAAGTAAAGGGAAAAAAGTGACTCTGAAAGCAGAAAGCAGTGTTGGGACACTGGGAAGGGAAGCACAACTTGGGGTCATGTTCCATGGTAAGGATAAACACACAAAGAGGAGTAAACCTGGCACTTGCTGACCAAAGAGAAGCAAGGAAATGTCAGTAACGATGAAGCTAACAATAAGCAATGGGTGGGCTCTAAGACTCCTAAGTAAACAAAAGTTCTCACAAGTGGTCAGGGAGTGTGCCGTCATAGGAGAGAACTAACATATGGGTTGAGGGGTGAGGACATGGGCAAACTGTCAAAGGCAAAGGCGCCCACCAAACATACTGAAGTGCATGAAACAACCAACAGTGTCCCCAAAACATTTGTGTCCTTCCTGATGGAAAACAGTCTTTACCGCACAGCCTTTACCATTCATGACTTTTACCACACAGTCTTTACTACGCAGGTAAGTACCACACAGAAAAGTATTTATACCTTTACCACGCATTACTTTAACACACAGATATTTTTCTAAACTAAGATATTTTTTATGCCATTTAAAAAAGTGATTGTATTTTTTAGGGATGGGTAGAGGTAAAGGGAGGTAAGGGTGTTTTTCTGACACTGCAGCCACCACCACACCCACATGCATCACCCCCCACCACCAGCACATCCACAGACTTCACAGCAACTGCCACACCCACATGCACATCCCCACTACCAGCACAACCACAGACATCGCACCCACCAGCATATACACATGCACTACGCACACCACCAGCAAACTCACAGACACCGCAGCCACCACCACACCCACATGCACCACAACCACACCCAGCACCTCCAGAGCACACCTATCCTCACACACATACACACACACATTAGAATTCACACCCACAAAAATCAAACACCCACACTCACCAAACAACAGACACCTATGACGCATGACACACCCAAACGTGCACATCATACACTAGACCCAAAGGCACCTGTACCCCAAGCAGACACATGCACAACAGACACTGACACTCCCTCTACCTCCCAAACCCTACTCCCTGCGGAACACTCTAACCATTTTCCCATACAAGATGCCCTTTTTACCCTTGCCCTAACCCCTTCCAAACCCCAACACCCCCCTAGCAAACACAAATCTACCCCTTCCACACCACAACCCACCCCTTCCACATCCTAACCCACCCCTCCCAATACAGAAACCACCCCAACTAAAACCAAAATGGCCCCTGCCAAAACTAACCCCCTCCCAAACCCATGAGCACTCCTCCCAAAACCAACACCCCCTCCCAAACCCAAGGACACCCCTCCCAAACCCTCCTCCCAATTAAGATCTTTGAGGTGCCTGCTATGCCCACTAGATGCCTCTTTCTGAAGAGGTTCCCTTTGGCAGTGAATTAGGAGGCAAGCTTTGTGCCACTGCACAACAGGACACAATTTGGGACTTTGTGGACCGCCAATTGGCTATAATATTATTTTTAAAGCCATATCTTATTTAGTTGAGCAAATCCATACTTTTGAGTTCAACAAATTAGTCCTGGCATTAATTTTCCTCAGCAATTGTTTGATTCCTAGCAATGTTTGTGAGTAAAATGTGATGTCATTATTTTCCTTTACCATCGTGGCAGTTAATACAACAGATTTCTTTAATGTCTACTTTGTCAAGTGCATACACTGGTTAACATAGTATGTAATGGTCATTTGAAAGTAGGTGAAGGCATTCAACATAGAAAAAGACCCTTGCACCAACTAATTGATGTTGCAAAATATCTGTGGATGCGTTAATACAGGTGTGTCTGTTTCACCCTGATTACTAATCAGTATGAGCACATATGCATTACACCATAGAAATATATTGTGATTATTGAAATTGGAGACAGTAAATGACTTGCACTAGACAAGGGGAAATGTTACATGGATGTATATGTTGAATACTTCTAATTTGTGACTTACATTGATTTTACTGTTAATTTCTACGATAATGGTTACTCCTTGTTTAGTGCAATTTCTACCTTAGATTGCACTTATCCCAATGATGTGTGCTGAATATGTTTTTAATGTGGGAAATTTAGAAATGTCTTTAAACACACCTGTACGGTGACTTTTGATTTTTATTTTGATATCCTTTTTTGTACAAGTGTCCATTTTGTGAAGGCAGCTTGAACCAAATTTCGACATACAATGTGATCATACAGGTTTGTTTCTTTACATTTCGTAAACATCAACATTACAGGCATATGCATTGCACATCGGCATGTTACTGGCTGTTAGAAAGATTTATAAATGCACGAGTCCTATGCAAATGTTAACAGACAAGTCAATAGGTAACAGGTAAAAGTGGAGCTTACCATCGATTGCGTCCATGATTGTGCCGGTTCTTTTCATCATCAATCAGCAGCGGTTGAACTTGAAAGAAGAGAATCATGGTGGAACAGGAAGTGTTAAAGTGAGAAAAGGTGAGTGTCTGCCTTATACTATTTCATTCCGCCGGCTCAGGTGTGGAGGTGTTACCGCCACAGTCATGTCAGTGGGAAGGCACATCATGATTGAACCAGCGGGGAAACTGGCAGTCCTCCCTCTTACAGCCGCTTTTGCCTATCCTGCTGTCGATGTGGTTGAGATTTCCTGGCTGGTGGTGACTTTGGGACTGCGCGGTCTTTTGTCAATGGACCCGCTAACTTCTGAAGAGGGCAGGTGGACCGCCAACCCAGCAGGCGGGAAGACCACCGAAAAAGCAATGGCAGGACTCGATATGCCAAGATCTAAATCAGGCCCTTTTTCTTTTTTTTGGTAATGATCTCATTTAACCTCCCTGCTATTTTTCCTTTTAGTATAGTGTCTAGAAGCTACACATTTTCTTTCAGCTTATATACACTCAAAGTTGTTTTTTTTAATTATACTTATATATAGTTCAACCTAATTAACATACCTGTAAAATCTCTTTTCTGTTGTCCAACTTTTATTTTAATATCTGTGGATATCAGTTTTATGCTGCAAATCTCAAGTCAGAAATTTGGCATTCTTCCCCCTCCACTCTCAGTACAAAAATACTATTAATGGCTACCCTTCCCACTGTGTTTTCATTCATACTCCTGTAAATCACAGACTTCCTTTCAACTTTTATTTTTGTTATAACACTTCTAAATGGTCATTATTTTTTAACCCTTTCCATGTTTCCTGTAAAGAATCCCAGTTTGATTGTTATTTTGTGGATCTGCAGATCCATCATGGGGTTCATTGAGGCCCTCCAGTGTGAATACGCTACAGATCCATGAAACCACATGAAAGCTCTCAAGAGCATTCAACAATCTGTTGTTCATGTTTTTAATTAATATTTTGTTTTGGAAAATATTGTCAATTCCAAGACTTACACTCCCTCCTGAGCAATGTTTGCACACAAGTCTGCTTTTCAATTTCACACTGCAGTCTCTTCTGTCTCTTCCCCTCACAATATTTACGTTCTGTTTTCACAGTAACAATGTTTCCAATAGTCTCTGCCTACCAGTCAGTCAAAGGTTCACAAGACTTTCAATACCATGCTAGATTCACATTATGAATCTAGCATTGTGGTTGACTGTTTGCAATACCAAGCATATCCCAAACAACACAACATGTTTTTTTTATTTTTCCAAAGCCAATCACAGTTATTTTTTCTTAAAGTCATTACCTAATTTTAGTTCCTTGCACATCTCCACCATCCAATCAAATATGTTCTTTTATGTTTTACTTGCTGCCCTCCATTGTAACTGCCTTTAATCTTAAAAACTGCTACATTCTGCTGTAGCCCTTTCCTGTGTGCCACCCCTGCATGTGTCCACAATTGTCAGAGTCTGGATTCTGGATCATAGTTTCGTGTTTTCGGCCAGAGAGAGTTCGAAAAATAGTGGCATTGACAGATGCATAGGTAAACCTACTGTAGACATTACTTGAGTTGGCCAGAGAGGGTTAAAGTGGCATCAATTGCTGCCTTTGGTTGAAAGCATTGTGGATTGCCAACATCCAGACCTCATGATTGTGCACTGTGCTAGCAATGACCTAAGCACAACTACTGGGGTAGGACTGTAAAGAACAAAGTGGCAGTGGTTGACCCAATTTTGTCCACGGATAGAGAAAGCCAGAAAACATGTCAGTAAAGCTGTTTCTGCATTTCTTTGAGACCACAACATGGGCTCCACATACCATAACAACATTCGCTTTGACATGGACGAAATATATCGAAAAAATGGAGTCCAGTTCACAGACACAGGCAACAGGATGTTCCTCCACATTAAAAGACGGCATCCTGTTCTATGTGTAATTATCATCCAAAGATCATAAATGCAAAGGCTCTTTTCAGAGCCACCTCTTTTTCCAAAGACTGGTTCTTTTTGTTTTCAAATTTGTCACTCATATCTGAGGATCCATCACAGACCTTCCCCTAAATAAGAGGATTGCCGGCTCCAACGTGGATCCAGTCCCAACCAAAATCACACATTCATTTCAAAACAGCAACATATTTAATACAAACATATCCTATTATAATTTATAAACTGCATTACTGCCTGTATGTGGGTGTGGAAGCAGGAATCTAAATAACTGTGTGGGTGTGGGAGTGGGTGTATTAGTGGCTGTGTGGGGGTGGAACTGGGTGTGAGAGTGACTGTGTGAGTGTGTGAATAGCTGTCTAGTGCCTGTGTGGGTGTGTGGGTGGTTTTCTGGATCCGTGAGTGGGTGTGCAACTGACTGTATGGGGTGTGAGTGGTTGTGTGAGTGTGTATGTGGTTCTAGGAGTCTGTGAGTGAGTGTGTGAGTTTGTGTGTGACTAGCAATATGAGTGGCTGCATGGGTGTGTGACTGGTTGTGTGGGTGTGTAACTGGGTGTATGAGTGTGTGTTAGTCTTGTGTTAGTCTGTGAATGGGTTTGTGAGTGGTTCTTTGGGTCTGTAAGTCATTGTGTGAGTACCTGTATGGGTATGTGAATTGGTGTGAAAGTGGTTTTCTAGGTATCTGAATGGGTGTGAGACTGTCTGTATGGATGTGTGAGTGGGTGCAAGAGAGGTTGTGTGAGTGTGTAAGTGAGTGTGTTGTGGGTGGGGGTGTGAAGGATGTATACGTGTGTATATAGGTATGTAAGTGGGTATGTGAGCACCTGTGTGGGTATATGAGTGGTTTTCTGTGTCTGTAAGTAGATGTGTAAGTGGCTGTATGGGTGTGTGAATGGGTGTGTGGCTGATTTTCTGGGTCTCTGAATGAGTGTGTGACTGGCTGCACGGATGAGTGAGTGGGGTGTGAGTAGTTATGTGAGTCTGTAAGTTTGTGTGTGTGGGTATGTGAGTGGGTGTGTAAGTGGCTATGTGGGTCCATGAGTAGGTGTGTAACTGGCTTATGTGTGTATGTTGGTGTGTGAGTGGGTGTGTGGGGCTGTGAGTGGATCCATGAGTAGTTCTCTAGGTCTGTAAGTGGGGGTGTCAGCAGGGGTCTCAGAATGGGTGTGTGATGGTCTGTATAGGTGGGTGAGTAGTTGTGCGAGTATGTAAGTGTGTGTGTGAGTATGTGCTGTGTGTGTGTGTGTGTAGATGTGTAAGTAGCTATGTAGGTCTGTGAGTGGGTGTGCCACTAGCTGTATGAGTATATATGTAGGTGTCTGAGTGGGTATGTGAGTGACTCTGTGGGTCTGTGAGTATATGTATGAATTATTCTCGGGGTCCGTAAGTGGGTGTGTGATTGGCTGTATAGGTAAGTAAATGGGTGTGTGAATGGTTTCTGGTCTCAGACTACTGGGTTTATGATTGGGCATGGATGTCTGAGTGGGTGTGTAAGTGGTTTTCTGGGTCTCTGTGAGGGTGTGTGAGTGGATCTATGGGTCTATGAGTGGGTGTGTGAGTGGTTGTGTGTGTGTGTGAGTGCGTGTGGGGAAATGTGTGAGTACCTGTGTGGATCTGCGAGTGGGTGTGTGAGTGGTACTCTGGGTCTCTGAGTAGATGTATCAGTGTATGTAGGGGTGTGTGAGTGGGTGTGTGAGTAGCTGTATGGATGTGTGACTGTGCGAATGGTTGTATGGGTATGTGAGAGAGTGTGTGAGAGTATCTGTGAGTGAGTGTATGTTTTATTTCATTGGGGTCTAGATCTTCGGATCCTTCATGGTTTCACATGGATGCCATGCTGATTACCACAGTGGATCCGCAGATCCTTGTGCACCAGAAAGATTTTTTTTAGATACTTTCTTTCCCATGAGGGGGTCCATCACAGACCCCTCAATCAGTCCGATGGGGTCAGGATACCTCTATCCTGACCCCTTATATCCCATTTACACTTTATTGCACCTTCCCCGGGAACCGTTTCCCAATTCACAAGATGGCAGCCACAACTTTTCTCTCAGGTAGTCACCAGCCAATCACAGCATTTCTGTTTGCGGTGGATCCACGGTTCCACCATGGTGGATCAGCATCTCCTTATATACATAAATCTGTTTTCTTTAATAACTCCAAAACTACTGAACTGATTTACACCAAGTTAAAACAAGCATTAAAAATGCAATAGGTCTCGCCTTTTGCTTTGCTATACGATACCATTAACAAAGCAAATGGCTTTAACTTAATCACAGGCGAGACCTATTGCATTTTCAATGCTTGTTATAGACACTAGTGAACTTCCCTGATGCATCGGATTGACGATTATTTGTGAACTCAATCTATTTATCGTTCTTTATTTCCTTAACTGTGAGTCTAGGCAAATCACTTAATCTACCTGTGCGTACACAAAATGAATGTCTGTGTATTGTAACTGGCAATCAGGTACAGAGTTCTAGTACCTTTAGGTCGAATTCAGCCCATATAAAACTGCAAACAAAAATGGGCCCAAGAGTACGCAGTGCGCCTTCAAGAGTATTTCTGAAACCATTATTAAGCCGTGATTTCCCCCTGAATTTTTGAGGTTTGGCGTAGCCATGGTTATCTAATGTGATTTTGGAATTTACATTTATTGTGTTTTAGCGCCCTGGGGGGATTGCTTGGCGTCACGGTTCCTGGAAAATGGATGGAATGTATTAAACCCTTTATGAAACCAACTGGCCAAAGCGGTCTCGTAATCCGAGCCCCATTGGCGTGTATTTGATCGGAGCCTAGCCACAAAAGGAAAAGCACGAGTGGTGTGGTGTGACGGTCAGAACTGTCTACTTTGGAAATACCGGGTTTGAGTCTCGGCGTCGGCATCATCCTGTGATTCTGGGCAAATCACTTAAATTACCTGTGCGACCACAAAATGAATGTCTGTGTATTGTAACTGTCGCTCAGGTACAGAGTTTCAGTACCTTTAGGTCAAATTCAGTCCATATAAAATGGCAAACAAAAATGGGCCCAAGAGTACGCAGTGCGCCTTCAAGAGTATTTCTGAAACCATTATTAAGCCGTGATTGCCCCCTGAATTCTTGAGGTTTGGCGTAGCCATGGTTAATCTAATGTGATTTTGAAATTTACATTTATTGTGTTTTAGCGCCCTGGGGGGATTGCTTGGCGTCACGGTTCCTGGAAAACAGATGGAATGTATTAAACCCTTTATGAAACCAACTGGCCAAAGCGGTCTCGTAATCGGAGCCCCATTGGCGTGTATTTGATCTGAGCCTAGCCACCAAAGGAAAAGCACGAGCGGTGTGGCGTGACGGTCAGAGCTGTCTACTCTGGAAATACTGGGTTCGAGTCTTGGCGTCGGCATCATCGTGTGATTCTGGACAAATCACTTAATCTACCTGTGCGACCACAAAATGAATGTCTGTGTCTTGTAACTGGCGCTCATGTACAGAGCTTCAGTTCCTTTAGGTCGAATTCAGCCTATATAAAACTGCAAAAAAAAATGTGCTCAAGAGTACGCAGTGCGCCTTCAATAGTATTTCTGAAACCATTATTAAGCCGTGATTTCCCCCTGAATTTTTAAGGTTTTGCATAGCCATGGTTAAGCTAATGTGATTTTGGAATTTACATTTATTGTGTTTTAGAGCCTGGGGGGATTGCTTGGCCTCAAGGTTCCTTGAAAACGGTTGGAACGTATTAAATCCTTTATGAAACCGACTGCACAAAGCGGTCTCGTAATCGGATTAACTATACCAGTCTCATTATTTTGAGCAACCCCGTCCTCGCCAATTTACTTTTAGTGTCATAGATGTTTCAAAACCAAGAGTTTCCAATGTCAGTGTATTTTATTGAAGAGTTTTCAGTTTTTGACATATTGATCTGTGCTCATGCTAAATTTTGGGGTGACCTGCTTCAATTTAAAAAGCTGTCGGCGTTGTGTGAAAAATATAGTGCGTCCTAGCTAATGAAAGAGAGTGTGTAACGCTGCCAGTAAGAGATCAAATCCCTCTGGGCGTGGCTAAAAGGAGACAGGGTGGCAACAAGGAGGGATTGACATGCCTTTGGTTCAATCATTGCACAGCCTTTGGCATAATTTGTGACGCCAAACGACGCGCACAAATTAAAACTGAAGGCGGAGCTGGGACACGGCTTCAGGAATCGTATCGAATCCAAGAAACCCTCGTATGACGAGAGCAGCGCATGCCCTGCCTACGTCAGGTCTAGACCTAAAAAGCACTCTTTCTGGACCAAGATTTAGCTTTCCACCAAATTTGGTGTAATTCTGTGCAGCGGTTTGGGATGTAGTTGTGTCTAAAATCCCTACGGGAAGTTGCATGGGGAAAACGTGTTTTAGGACCCCCCTTTTTCTAGGCCCCTACTCTATGAATCACCCCAAAATTTTCCAGACAGCAGCTGAAGTGACTGACATACTAGTTTTGCTAATTTTGAACATTTTGAGAAGATTCGTCAAACGACGCTAAAGTTATTAGCAAAACAAAAAATGTTTTTCATATGGAAATACTTGCGCACATACATTACCTCATGGCAGTCACCACTAGGTAGCTAATGTTAAGTCAGCTCTTCCATAGCTAAATAACTTTGGCACTGTTTGACAAATCTTCACAAAACGTTCAAAAATGGTGCTACTTTTTGACTAGTTTGTGCATGGAGAGTTTTGGGGTGTTCTGTCAAGTGGGGGCAGAGAAAAATGGGGGACCCAAAACACAAAATCCCCATGCATTTTCCATACACATCTTTAAGATGGGCTACAGCAAAAACTTCAAAATGGAATTACCCCAAATTTAGCAGGAAGCTAGATCATGGTCTGAAGATTATGTTTTTGCTATTTGGTGGTCTAAATCCGTTCAGCAGGTTTTGAGAAATGAAGGTTTAAAATAACTGCATATCTGGACAGTTGGCATCTGGATATGCTCTGATTGGCTAATTTAAAGGGAACTAGTCTATCCTGATTAGTTGGTTTCAACTGAACAATTTGTTTTGGCAGCCATTACAAGACTCAGGGACTTGGTTCCAGTGTCTTGTAAATGAATTAAAAATTATATGTGAGAGTGTACAGTGAGCACACCCAGAACCCAAAGGGCATGTGGGGGGTCCCAATGGGATCCCCGCTTTATTGGCTGGCCACCACATGGACAACATGTTGTGGCAGCTGGTATAGGACTCTGGACCTCCTTGAAATGCATTATAGTGCTTTTGAGGGACACAAAAAGGAGCACGTATAAAGGGTGATAAAAGATTTTAGATACAATATAGATCATTTGTTGGTGCTACCAAAATAATTTTAACAATTGTGGTGTGTTCCAAGGTGGTCTTACCCTGTGAAAAACGCAGACCTTCTGCTGGGATTTCATGAATCATGTTTGAGAGAAAACAGTTTTCTCGTGATATTCTCATAAAGGCTATGGAAGGTGCTCCTGGAGTTAAAATGAGAGCATATTTTCTGTAAATTCACACTATCTTTCTCAGACAATGTGAGAATAAAGCCTGACATCATGAGCAGCCTGTCAGTTGATTCTCCTGTGCTCTGCTGCAGCATCCCAGAGTGTTCTAAAGAACAAACAGAGTGCTATCAGTCTTACGTGTGACAAAGGTGGGGCAAACCTGAAGCCACCTTAATTGAATCAAATTGGTAAAACTTAAAACATTTCATATAGGAAGGAACAACATGAGGGGGTTCATTTTGTCATAGAAATTATGGCTTGTGCTGTGGAAAGGAAAATTGGGACACTTTTTAAATGAGTTCTCAATTATCTTACTCTTCAATTTCATTAAAATATTCTAGCATGCAGACTGAAACATGCACTTTCAACATCAGAAACAGACTGATCATTAACTCCCTGATGATCAGTACCTTTGCCAGGTGTTCTAATGAGCAACTAGAGTGCTACCATTCTGAATTTATGCCAAAGGTCTCGCACATCTTGTAGCATCATCCCATGCAAAGGATAACACCCCACATGGAGCTTAGTATTACACTTCTGTATTCCTCAGCTTGTAAGCATTAACTGAACATTCTACATCAAGACTTCTATCACCCACACATGTCACTGTTCTATTGAGTCCATCAGGAACTGAATGGGTCCCGTCATCTCTAACTCATAAGACACTCCGGGGCATATTCACAAGGGAATGGCGTAGCGTGGCGTTAAGCAAGCATGCTAACGCCATGCTTCGCAATTCTTAAAACGCATGGATGCACCGTGTTCACAAGAATGCGACGCACCCCTGCATTTCCCTTGCGTTAAATCTAGCTTCCTAGCAACAATGCAGGCACCCTTTCACTATAGTGCAAGGTTGTCTGCTTTGGGGGAATGATTGGTTATGTGCATGAAGGTGCCTCTTTCTGCCTTCCTGGACATAAACAATCCAGAATGGCGATTTGTAATACCTATGTGTGCTGCATTGTGCAGCACATATAGAATTTGCAAATCATCATTTTTTAAGTGATTGTTTATGTGCAGGAATGAGGTTTAAAAATTCAATTACTCTTGGAGAGCTTACATACAAATTGTCAACTCACACACCATGAAGAATTCCAACATTGCACTCCACCAGTCATGAAAGAGAAGGGCAAAATAGTTCTAACTGATCCAAATTTAATATGATCTCATCACAATTTTATCATACATATGTAAACAAAATCACAATAAAACAATTAAAAAACAATACATAAAAATATAGCATGAGTTGTTGAAAACATCCAAGCGAGACACAGTATAATACATATGCATTTGTCGTTGGTAACGGTTAATTGGATGGAATCAAGTAGAGTATTTGCATTATTACATTATCTACATGCAAAATAATATCCACATTTGTAAAGCGCACAATCACCCGTAAGGGTCTCTAGGCGCTGGGGGCCGTCGGGAAGATTAAGCAAGCTATTGCCCAGAGTCACATGGTGCTGGGCTGACCTGCCGCCGGAGCCGGGGATCGAACCGTGGTCCCCAGATTCCAGCGTCAGCCGCCCTGGCCGCGGCGCCACACCTCTTCCTACAACACCTCATTCCTCAAATTTAACCATAAATACGGAGCGTCAACCCGTTTTGGTGGTTCAAAGCAGGATCAAGCCACCTTCCTCAGGACAAAAAAATATCTATCCCTCTTAACGAATGATCTGGAAGATTCACCTAATCTATACGGGTGAGGCCAACATTCACAGTTTTTCCGAAAGCAGTCAATCCTGGTTAAAACCCTCTTATATATTCCCACAAGAGGTAAATTCCTGCGTATACCACCTAAGACGCTGTGGAAAGAAATTCTAAAATAGATGTACCCCTCTATTCAGTCAGGGTCTTCATGCACCAATCCTCTTTTGTAGAGATTTTTATATATTCATAACTGTAATAGTATATTTAGGAAGTTCCTCTATGCGGGCAATCAGTTTCAAAGTCACTGCTTAGTGAGGAAATTGAAAATCTTTGCTACGCGTGCCTTTGTCTTTGATCTCAATATGGATCACAATGACGTATCAACATCAATTGCTCCCTCTTTATATGGACCCTCACTCATATGTGCAGTAAGAGACACCTTCCTTCACATGAACAATCATTCATGGCGATTTGCTGTTTCTATGTGTGCTGCACAATGCAGCACACATAGAAACAGCAAAAATGAGGAGAAATTAAGCGTTTCTCCTCTTTTTGTCACGTTAAGACCAGGTTTTCCCTGTTCTTAATTTTGGCACTGCCTCCTATTTAAGCCACTCTTGTAAATAGGGGGCTGCATCAACATCAATAGATGTTGCAGCAGAATGCCCACCGCAACACTCAATGCATGTCTCTTTCAGTGTAGCATGAAAGGGGGCCTAATTTACAAGGTGGCTTTAAGCCACATTAACCCCTTCCACGCTCATGACGAGCTCAGCTCATTGCGGTAATTGTGAATCTTTAGCGCACGGCGGTAAAACTCTTAGCGCGGATGGGGTTAAGTGGCTTAACGCTGCCTTGTAAATAAGACAAAGGGTTTATCGCCACAGGAACATCATAAAAAGTGACGTTCCTGCGGAGATAGGGGCTTGTAAATATACCCCTACATCTCCCCCTTTTTAAATCAAAAGTACAAATAATACATATATGCATCACTACTCTTCAACAAGTTGTTTTGATGCTTCAATTAATCGCCCAGATCTGGTTATGTGAGGTTGAAAATATATCGGAGAAGTGTCCATGAATGGCAATGGTGACAGAGACATTGGTACAGTTGTTAGGCTCTCTGGATTTTCAGGTGGAGTCTCACTTCTGATATGTGGAGTTGGTGAATGTCGAGGCAGGTGCTTGAAATGTGAAGAGTTTTGTGTAACAGACTTTCCAGGATGGTGAGCAGTCACCCTGTGTCTTTTAATAATCACAACCCTCAGTGGGTCAGCATCAAAAGGAGCTTCAGATTTGCATTTCTGTTTCTCCCTGACAATAACTTGGTCTCCTCTTTTGAACACAGTGCTCCGAGCACAGCGGTCTCTGTCCGCATAGGTCTTCATTTTGAGTTTGTGAGATGAATCAGCGGTTTGAAATGCATAAATGTCAATAGATCTCTCAGTGGTCCATTGTGGCAATTTGGTTCCTAGGATTCTCTCAAACGTTAAGGTGGCAGGGCTTTCACCCATGGTAGAATGGGGAGTTGACCTGTATGCACAAAGCGTAGACTGAAGAACGGATTTGAGTTCAAACTTTTCCTCTGCAGGATGCTTAACTGTCTGCTTGAGGATGCTTATAAATCTCTCAACCACACCATTCGCCTGTGGCCAAAGAGGTGTGCTTTTCTGATGCTTGACATTTAGATGATTGAGAAAATCTTTAAATTCTCGACTATTGAAAGGCTGGCCAGTGTCAGATTTCAAAATCAAAGGAACATCCCATGTTTCAAAAATACTTTCTAATCTCTCAATGATTCTGTCATGAGCAGTTGAGGACAGGTCTTCAACAAGGGTAAAACAGAAATATTCATCAACAATCACAAGTAGATAATGTCCATTGTCAAGGGGTCTAATGAAATCAATTGCAATATTCTACCATGCATGCTCAGATGCAGGGTTGTTTTGGATGACAAGCAGTTGCACAAAAGACATGCTCTTTTTCAGCTCTTTTATCAAGGCGAGGGAACCACACTCGGTCCCGTAGAGCTTGTTTAGGAGCAACAACTCCATGATGTCCTTGATGGGCCAATTCAATAACTTGTCTTGGGGCCTGATTTAGATTTTGGCAAATGGGTTATTCCGTCACAGCGGTGGCAGATACACCGTCCTTCAAAATCAAAATGCCATTATTTCCTATGGGATTTAGATTTCGGCAGACAGGATATCCATCACTGTTGTGACAGAGTGACCTGTCCACCAAAATCTAAATATGGCCCTTAGACCATTGTAAGGTGATGCCTTCTGGGGAAACTGAAAGTTCTTCTTGAATATTTTCGAATTTCTGATATTTAAGGTCATCATGAAGAGGTCAAGTATGTTTTTGCCATGATTCATGTGAGTATTAGCAAATCTCTGTAAATGCTCATAGCAGCAATGATTTGTTCCACCGATATGGCAGCTGGGGTACTGGATTCCACTATGAAATTAACATAAGCATCAAACACATTAGAAGTAGTACCATGAAACTGAATTGGTGCCTGTGAGAAGTAGTGGTACAAAAGGGGTTGGTAATGGACGGAGCATCTGAACCAATCAAACACTCACACCCAGTCAACAGATCTGGGTTTAATCCATCACCGTTCTTTAGCCCACTCTGCCACCCCAGTTCAGACATGGCCATATGCAAATCAGTCTGACCCTGTGCCTCATGGGAACAGTCCAGCCCGAACTGCCAAGCCATGCCTTCCTTGGACCGGAAACAAGCTTCCGAGGACCGGTTTCTGGCATTTCAGCCGTCTTCAGTCCGGCTTGTTTGAATCCAGTGGCAAAGTGAGCAAGGGACTCACGTCTGAGCATACCCTGCCTACTTATGGCGAACAAAGTGGTACAAAAGGGGTTGGTAATGGACGGAGCATCTGAACCAATCAAACACTCACACCCAGTCAACAGATCTGGGTTTAATCCATCACCATTCTTTAGCCCACTCTGCCACCCCAGTTCAGACATGGCCATATGCAAATCAGTCTGACCCTGTGCCTCATGGGAACAGTCCAGCCCGAACTGCCAAGCCATGCCTTCCCTGGACCGGAAAGAAGCTTCCGAGGACCGGTTTATGGCATTTCAGCCATCTTCAGCCCAGCTTGCTTGAATCCAGTGGCAAAGTGAGCAAGGGACTCACGTCTGAGCATACCCTGCTAACTTATGGCGAACAAAGTGGTACAAAAGGGGTTGGTAATGAACGGAGCATCTGAACCAATCAAACCCTCATACCCAGTCAACAGATCTGGGTTTATTCCATCACCGTTCTTTAGCCCACTCTGCCACCCCAGTTCAGACATGGCCATATGCAAATCAGTCTGACCATGTGCCTCATGGGAACAGTCCAGTCCGAACTGCCAAGCCATGCCTTCCCTGGACCGGAAACAAGCTTCCGAGGACCAGTTTCTGGCATTTCAGCCGTCTTCAGCCCGGCTTGCTTGAATCCAGTGGCAAAGTGAGCAAGGGACTCACGTCTGAGCATACCCTGCCAACTTATGGCGAACAAAGTGGTACAAAAGGGGTTGGTAATGGACGGAGATGCTCCGTCCATCACCACCCCTTTTGTACCGCTGTGAGAAGTAGTCAGCAGGGTTTTGCTCTTTTCCTGGACGATGCACAATCATATATTCATACTCCTCCAATCACAACCCCCACCTTTCATTGCGAAGGGGCATCTTGGCTTTAGGTTTGCCGAAAATGGCAAGCAATTCTTGATGGTCAGTGACAACTGTGAAAGGCTGGATTGGGATGTAGCCCTGAGTGATAACCAGTGCCTGAGATTAATTCAACCATACCAGCCATCACTGTTTTGTATACTTATTGTGTCACCCTAAGTACCTAAGTAGGATGGATATGCCCAGATATAAGTCCCGTGCATACTGTGTCACGGGAACCAAGCTGTACCCAGCTAATGTGCTCATAACTAGGGTGAAAACGGTGTTGGGTTGCTTGTGTTCTGGTTCAGGGAGGACCTAGCTTGGCACTTAAGGGCTGGACTGTTCCTTTTGGAGGAGGGTCAAGACTGATTTGCACTGTGATGGGTTGAAACTGAGCTGTCATAGTGTGCAAAATACAGATGAATTGGGATACTGTCCGAGTGATTACCAGTGACTGAGATTAACTCAAGCATGCCATCCATCACTGTTTTGTATACTTATTATGCAGACGCAATGGGCACTGGAAGCACAACATACCATGGAGGGCAACAGGGAGACTATAATAACAAACAAGTAGACAATGAACAGAAGGTGGGGGAGGGTCAGGGCAGCAAGCTGATCACACTGGGCAGATGGTATAGGCAGTGGCAGTGCAAACGCCCATGCATGGCAAGCAGGAGGGTGAGCTACAGCCCAAAGTCCATGATGGGTAAGAGGGAGGGGGCAGGGGCATTCACAAAGGACCATCGAGGGCAGAAGTGAGGGGTAGGGGATGGGCACAGACAAGAGAGGGCAGGGGAAGGAGGCAGTGGCCTCACAACATGCCATGCAGGGTGGGCAGGAGAAGCAGTTTAACCACAACTGAGCATTGAGGACAGAAATGAGTGGCAGCAAAATCGACCATGGAGGACAGAAGGGAGGGCATAGAGGCATTGAACTCAGACAATGGAAGGCAGGGTGGAGGGGACAGGGGCAGGCGGCAGCCATCTGAGCCTGCTGGGCAGGAGGAAGGGGCAGCGGCAGCTCAGCAGAACAATCAAAGTAGGTAGGACGAGCAGTGGCAGGTCCATGGAACATGGAGGGCAAAAGGGAGGGTACAGGGGCATGCACACATACATTGGAGGTCAGGGGAAGGTCAGTAGGGGTAGCAAGCTAATCAGGGAGACTGTCAAGATGGCAAGGATAGGGGCATAGACTCGGGCAACACAGGGCAGGAGGTGTGGGCAGGGGTATCAAGCTAACAGGAGGGCAGTGGCAGCACATGGGATCATGCAGGCTAGGAGTGAGGCAGGTGCATGGACCCAGGCAACAGTGGGCAGGGAAGAGATGGGTAGTGGCAGCAAGCTAACTGTGCAGGGCAGGTGGAAAGGGCAGTGGCAAACCAACAGCCACACAGGGCTGGATGAGGTGGCAGGGGTATGGACTTGGAAAAGGGCGGGCAAAGAGGAGGGGGTGGGGCAGCAAGCTGGGACGGGGGAAGATCATGGGAAAAGGCCAATCCAGACACTGTATCCAAGCCCCCCACCATGCATTACAATGGACATTTTACTTTGGCTTTAAAAAAAAAACTGAAATACACTGAAAAACACAAAGATTAAAGTGGCATTATAGTTAGGAATTGTGAGAATATCTAATTTTACCTTAACAACAACTTATATATTCACTGAAAAAAGGTTAAAGGGATGTTATAGTTAGGTGAAAATGTCACGTGAAATATACCAATCGAAACTAACAAAACCACTGAAATTCACAAATTATAGTTATCTCAAGTAACTATAACTTGTATCCTAAAGTAACTATAACTTGCACCCTCGTCATGCACTGCTTTTACCCTTGCATTTTAAATCACTCATGACATATTCATTGACTATATAACAACAAGCCGTTTTGCAAACAGGAACAAGCTAGGTTAGCACACCACCTAATGTAAAAGTATTTTAGACTCTGTGTAGTCCTAGATCGTTGAAATCAATCAATTTCAGCTGACATTAGATAACTAGTTCACAATTGGATGAACATAATGTCCCATTCATTAACCGTAACAACGGATTCAGAAATCCAAAACAAGTAGTATTCTTAAATTCTTTATTTTAAAATTTCATATGTAGATTAGACTTCTCAGCTCACACCGCCGACACGTGTTTCGTCTCTTTGCAAGACTTTTTCAAGGCAGATAATGTAGACAAGTAAAAAAGTGATCCGCGATCGGCCAACCCCTCCACGTATTCCCTGTGTCCACAGGTTGAACCCTAGATGGTTCGTGTTGGTGTTTGGTGTCTGACACTTACGTGTCTTATTTGAGACTTATCATGGTCTTTTGCGTTCAATACACATAAGGGAGTGCTCATTGGCAACAACGTGTTTTTTGAACATAGCCAGATTATACTACGTGAGTGGCATCCCTAATAGTGACATGATGCCGTGCTAAGACGCGACATTATATTGTTGAACTGCACCTCGTGAAAAACTTTTAGAATTATTTTGTGATATTCGAAGTTGGATTAATAGTCCATGATTATTCAACCACATCAATACCTGACATCTCATTATTGAAGATATTTAGAAGTGGCACCCCTTTTTGAATAATCCCTTACCTTTTCTATATTATAAGAGAGGACTGTTGGGTGTTTATCTAATCATCACTACGAATCTTTGAGGGGTTCAACCTGTGGACACAGGGAATACGTGGAGGGGTTGGCCGATCACGGATCACTTTTTTACTTGTCTACATTATCTGCCTTGAAAAAGTCTCGCAAAGAGACGAAACACGTGTCGGCGGTGTGAGCTGAGAAGTCTAATCTACATATGGAATTTTAAATAAAGAATTTAAGAATACGACTTGTTTTGGATTTCTTAATCCGTTGTTACGGTTTATGAATGGGACATTATGTTCATCCAATTGTGAACTAGTTATCTAATGTCAGCTGAAATTGATTGATTTCAACGCTCTAGGACTACACAGAGTCTAAAATACTTTTACATTAGGTGGTGTGCTAACCTAGCTTGTTCCTGTTTGCAAAACGATTTGCACTTTTTTGTGCTATTCAACACTCTTGGTAGTGAGTGTGTATCAGGCTATAGAAGCACCCAGTATTTTGTTGAAACTAATTTATGAAAAGTTTATGATTTCACGTATAATTCTGTATCTGGAGACATAATTACTGTATGTGCGGACATTTTTCCTTGTATTAGGAGAACACTACTACCTACCCTTTTGTACTATATAACAACAAGCGGTAAGGACACGCACTACCAGTTGATCTAGAATTGCTGTTTGTGGCGTGCTACTGGGGCTTCACTTTCCATCCACAAAGTTTATACAAATGTAGTCAAACCAAGTTGTATCTCCTTCAGGGGAGATGTCTCCCTGTGCACAGCTCAAGTTCCACAACGTGGGTAACAATTAAATCTTATTGTGATTCCAAAGAATTAGATATGTTGTAAATTCGATGTTTTATTCACATCAAAATCTTAATTTGTAATGTTCTTCTCATAAAGGTCTCTAAATGTGCATTTTCTCATCAATTTCTCTTTCGAGTAAACAATCCATGAATAGTTTGGTTAGTCTTGACAGTCTACCTTGATTCACACGTCTTACTCTGTGTACATGGTTCAATATTATTGTTTATTATTACTTGTTTGATGGTCCTCCTGTATTAATTGTGCTTTCGGTTTCCATTTTTAGAGGTTCCCCTGACAAAGGGCACTTATGCTGCCCGAAATGCATCGGGGATTGATGTGAAGATGCATTAAACTATTCATGGAGACATTGATGAGAAAATGCACATTTAGAGACCGTTGTGAGAAGAACATTATAAATTAAGATTTTGATGTGAATAAAACGATGAATTTACAACATATCTAATTCTTTGGAATCACAATATAATTTAATTGTTAACCATGTTGTGGAACTTAAGCTGTGCACAGGGGGACATCTCCTCTGAAGGAGATGCAACTTGGTTTGACTATATTTATAACAACCTTAATCACATCTGAAATGCCATCATCATTCTTGATAATGCTGTGCATGGCAGGGGCCCAAGTTATTCTTACTTTAGGGTACGAGTTATAGTTACTTGAGATAAATATAACTAGTGAATTTCAGTGGGTTAGTTAGTTTCAAATGGTATGCTTTATGTGACATTTTCACCTAACTATAACAACCCTTTACATGTTCCTTCAGTGAATTTCGCAATTCCCAACTATAACGTCACTTTAATCTTTGTTGTTTTCAGTGAATAGATATATATATATACACTGGGCGGAAAAGGATTGCCGCTTCTGCCCCCGCTGTAATGATCGCTGGACCTGTGGGTTGGTGCGGTGTGGGGACCAAGGTGAGCGCCAAGATTCCAGCTGTACAACAGAAATTTGGCTACCCTAACATCACAGATTAGCCTGCTGCGGCCCAAAAACCACAGGGTATCACAAACACCCCCGCATCACCTACCTGAAATTGCTGTGCATTCTGGGACTTGGAGTTCACAAAGATGTCGTGAGCTCTTTGCGCTGAGCGAAAACATCATGGGTGGGGCCAGCCATGTCCAATCAGCATGGGGCAGGACATTATTTAATGTGATTGAATGGACAAGTCACCTGAACATTTATGGGCGCTGACGAAGGCCGTAATGCCCAAAATGCATTCGCCTCTGCAGCATTGAATAAAGGTGTTCACCAGCCGTCCCCCACTGTGGCCTCTGCTCTTTTTTCCAAAGAGTTTGGTGAGATAATTTACGCTCATGCCAGAGGCGCGTTAAAGAGGCCCCCGCACCACAAGCTGGCCTGGGTGTTTTTTGACAACTGCTACGGCATCTTCACAATCCGAGGGATCGGATTCACTCAGGCCCACCTGCAAGGCTCGGAGAGAGATGGAGCGGTGAGGAGGTTATTAACCTCACGCTGGGAGGAAAAGGATTGCCGCTTCTGCCCCCGCTGTAATGATCGCTGGATCTGTGGGTTGGTGCGGTGTGGGGACCAAGGTGAGCGTCAAGATTCCAGCTGTACAACAGAAATTTGACTACCCTAACATCACAGATTGTCCAGCTGCTGCCCAAAAACCACAAGGTATCACAAACACCCCCGCATCACCTACCTGAAATTGCTGTGCATTCTGGGACTTGGAGTTCACAAAGATTTCGTGAGCTCTTTGCGGTGAGCGAAAACATCATGGGTGGGGCCAGCCATGTCCAATCAGCATGGGGCAGGACATTATTTAATGTGATTGAATGGACAAGTCACCTGAACATTTATGGGCGCTGACGAAGGCCGTAATGGCCGAAATGCATTCGCCTCTGCAGCATTGAATAAAGGTGTTCACCAGCCAACCCCCACTGTGGCCTCTGCTCTTTTTTCCGAAGAGTTTGGTGCGAGCACCGTGTCAAACTTGCAAAGAGAGTGGCAGCTCGAAAAATGGAGTTTCCTAGCAGAGACAATGCGGCGCCCCCTCAAAGCGGTCAGAAGTGCTCACCTGGGATGCTGACTGCGATGGGGAGGAAGCATACGGCGGGCAACACTGGTCCGTTATTTGTAGCAGGCTCGGGGAATGAAAGTTCATCGGTCCCCCACCCCTGGGAACTTCGGAGTAAAAGGCCATCCAAAACCGAACTGTGTTTGGGCATCACTGGATGTAAGGCGTAACGGAAGACTATGTCCGTAGTCTGTTTGGGAGGTGACTAAACTCTGACCTGGATCTTGGAGTGGAGAGGAGGAACGCTGAGGGGGTGGGGCGAAGAGCAACACCAATTAGGAGAGACTCCAAAAGACTTTTTTAAAAATCGGGAGCCCCCACAGCATGTTCAATCAATCAATCAATCAAAGCATTTATATAGCGCACTACTCACCCGGAGGGTCTCAAGGCGCTTTGTTCGCTATTTGGCAGCGAAACGGGTACTGAAGAGGCCGCAAGGCTGAAACGCATCTGCCCCTGCGTTTCGCAAATTTATGAACTGAGCCCTGTCATTTAAATAAAATAACCTGAGCCAGCTAGCATGTGTCGGTTCCCGTTCTTATGGATGGGAAGTGGTGTGGATATATATATATGTATATATATATATATATATATATATATATATATATATATATGCCTCGAGCTGCACCGCCTGCGCTGAGCGCCGAATTTTTGCCCGAATTTGGACCCCACTTTGATGTCTGCGCAAGCAATCACAGGGTAAAAGGCTGCCGCCAAAGACCGAACTTTTGAAGGTCCCTATGCTGTCTCAGAGTGGCAGCAAAAGGGATTCCGGCGTATTTATCTGCAGCACAAACATCCAGCATCACCCGTCGAGTGCAGTGACACCTGAGGCACATACAGCACTACGCTTACCAACATGCACCTGGAGCAGCTACCAACCCTTTTGAGGTGACCACTAGAGGGCAGCAAGCTTCAAATAGCAAGAACGGCGAGTGCTCGGTGAAACTGTCTGGATGCTGGGCTCTACTCCCCCGAAGAAGGTCATAGTTCTGACCGAAATGCATCGGGAACTTTAAACGCCTAAAGCTGTAACAGAAAATAAATGTTTTAAATCACCGGAATGAGTGCTGCTCAATTTCGTCTCTGTGAGAGAAGAACTGGTTAATATATATATATATATATGGATTAACTTTGGCCCTGGTGGATGAATCTTTGCGAATTTCTCAGAGAAGATGGCTCGGTCCACTGCGCTCCTTCCCTGAAAATTTGGGGGGGATTGGTGAAGTGGGGGCTGAGATAAAAGGGGGGTCCCAAAACGTGTTTTCTCCATGTTATTTTCCATAGGACGTTTAGACACGGCTACAGGTCGAACTGTGGAAAATTAGTACGGTTTGGTAAACATTATCTGCGCCATCTTGCCTTTTCCTCTGATGCCACACTTTTTTATCGTGCGCACCCGCCATTTTAGGTGCCTCGATCAGAACCACCCTCTGCACGCCACTAACCCCCCCCAGCACAGCTCTCAACCTCGCAGGCACCCCCCCTGCACGCTGACAACCCCTCCCCCCCACTCTCACATGGCTTGGGTCGTAAACCCCTCTTCAGCGCAGCTCTGCCTCGGGATCCCATCCTGTTCCCAGCGCGACACCTCCCTTAGTTCCTTTCATGGTCCCAGGCCCTTTGATACAAACCCCCTTTTCCTGTGTGCCCGTTTGTCTTCCTCGTTCCCAGGCCGCCACTTGGCTCTGCGGATACTGTTTATTGCCCCCCCCCGTACAGTAGGAAGCCTCCTCCATTAAAGGACCCTCGAATTGATCAAAGCCCCTCCCTATGAGATCCGATCAACCCCACACATCCCGTGAATCGGCGGAATGTCCAGCTGCGCGATAATCATCACCTGTTGTGACCGGGGTGGGGACTTCAACTGTAAATGTGTGTGGGAACGGGCCTGAAGGGGAGATTCCGAGGATGTCCTTTCATACTTCAAAGCATTGCAAGAATGTGTTACCTGCAATAAAGATCATAAACCTGTGTATAAGAGGCCAGGCCTCAGAGATGCGGTTAGAGCACCTCGTGACGATACTTGCTGTCTGAACTGATGTGTTCTCCTCCGGAGAAAATAAATCCTTGTTTCCTGCCTTCCAGTCTCCAGCGCCTGCCTCTTCATTGATTAATTTTTTGTGGGTTCAAGTGGCGACACCGCCGGGCAATACTTAAGGATCTTTATTTATTGGTTGTCCCTGACCCTTTTTTACAATTGGCGTCCCAAACGTGGGGCCCATCAGCGACACGTGGATCCAGTGGGAGAGGTCCTGACGACAGAGTGAACGACTGCAACGATCGGGAGAGCTCCTGCCCAATAGACCCTCGTCTGGCAGCCGATCATCCGAACTTCACTAGTTCCGAACAGACCTCTCTCGAGTGATCTACGGTCCTGACTGGGAACCATCAGGAGTGCCGCGAGGAATACGAGGAAAAGAGGATGATCGGGCACTGGATTCGGAAGACAAGAAACTGTCCATACGGTCCGGGTAAGGTCGTGTAAACACGACGAATTGCGAAATGATTGTTTGATTGTTTGGAAAATACTAGTATTGCTCTTTGTTGATTTGTTTGGAGATTCGCTGTCTGCAAACGGAGAAACGACAGGCTCTCTCCCTTTGCAAGCAGTGAAGGATAGGTAACGCAGCCGTCATGCCTATCTTTCTCCCCCACTGATTGATTGTTTGAACCCGAACTACGGTTCGTGGATTGTTCTCGGGAGATTTCCCTCTCCCACACTGATTAATTGTTTTGACCCCGAACTACTGTTCGCGGATTGTTTTCTGGAGATTCTCTGTCTGCAAACAGGAAAGAACAGGTTCCTCTTTGCAGATAGTGAAAGGGTAGAGGACGCAGACCTTTGCGGGCCTACTTATTCTCCCCACTGATTGTTTGATTGACCGAACATTGACTGTTCGATATTGGTTCATGAGGTATTCACTGCCTGCAAACAACGTAGAATAGAAATATTCTGTCTAGTCTTTGCACACAGTGATAAGGTAGGTAGTGCTGACTTTTGGTCCCATTGTGATCCGTCATGCCTATCTTCTCCTCGCTGATTGGTAATTGGTTCAACCCGGACCGTTTATTAGAGGTGGACCATCTAGCTCCGCTGGAAGGCACCCCTAATAAAGACATGTTCACAAAGTATGGATTAGTTACCATAGCCTATAGTAAGCTGTGGCACAAGTATACCAAAGAAAATCAAGAGAAACAGTGGCCACTGATAGGATCCTTCGATCTTGATAAAATAGAAACGTTAGAAATAGCCCTTTGTAGTAGTAAGACAACGCCTATTATGCTCGACAGTCTCGGTATGTGGCGCAAAGAAGCAATGCAACGAAAGAAAAGAGACGAAGTCAGAGTAGGTAAAGAAACGCGACAGACAACCTTCCAAGCATCTGGTAGGCAAAAGGAAGGGATAGCGGCAACACGGTTCCAAGGAGTAAACGCAGGAAGGGAACGGTGTAAAGGGATATACCGACAGGACAACCCCAAGACACAACGACCCGAAAGTAATCCCCCGACACTACGCGCAGGATGACCAGACTTAGGGCAAAACCAATGTGCTTTTTGTAAATATAATCCGGGCACTGGAAAGCCCAATGCCCGACTCTACTGAACAAGGGTAAGAGCAGAGGGCCGACAGAAATAACAGGCCGGCAGAAAGGGAAAAGGCGTGAGACAAAGATGAATCAGACTGACACGGACAGGCCGGATAGAACCACCACGTTTGATTACGCCCGATGGCACAGATTTCGCCAGACCGATTTCAGCGACATGTTTGAATCCTCATAGATCGAACAACGCTAAGACGGGAAACCCAGTCTAGCTCTAAGTTACCCGGTGACGAACCCCGTACTACCGCTACTGTTCCCGAACACAAAAGCCACCCTTTCGGATAACATACAGAAACAATACACAGAGTAGTCTCGGACAGATTAGTATACATTCCATTAATGAACTCAAACTCCGAGTGCAATGGGACTGATTACTCTCTGTTGCCCCCCACTCTGTAAAAAAAAAAAAGGCAATTACAGGCCTGCATAGACAACCCCCCCATTACCCAGACATGCCTGTCCAAACAAAATACCTACCCCCACTCCGGAAGTTCCCGAAATGCAGCAGGTCACCGATCACGCCCATCCGGAAGGTGAAACACACAGCACGTGCGGGGCGGGGCCAACTGACAGCCATCGATCGAAAAGATCGCCAGTGGGATGTCCAGGAGGCACCACGGGCCCGGCTTGTAATGGCCTTCCCATCCTCTTCTTCCTGGGGCGGCGTCCCCCGGGCCACGAGTAGGGAGGGGGCGGATGCAGATGACCCCCTCCCTCGTATCTCCTGGTCCGGCCATCACAAATACCTCCGCTGAAGAATTGGTGCAGGGTGGGCTGGGACGGAGAGGCGGCGCGAACGAGCCTCTCCCACCTCCCCAGGTAGGAGGTTTCCCAGCCCCGGCCCGGCGCCGAAATCCTCCAGCCGGGCGGCGACCATACTTCCGCAGCACAGGACATAGAATGGTGGCGACCATACTTCCGCAGCACAGGACATAGGATGGCGGCGACCATACTTCCGCAGCACAGGACATAGAATGGCCAGCAACCATACTTGCGCAGCACAAGACATACGATGGCCCTCAAGTGTACTTGTGGAGCACGGGATGTGGGGTGGCCATCATGTATACCCATGAAAAGGGGCGGCGTGGGGTGCACTGGGAGAGGGAGGTGGCGCGAACGAGTCTCCCTCGCCTCCCCAGGTGGAGGCGCCACAGTTGCACCCTAGCGCCCCGAGCCGAATGTCCTGCTCCTACGGCATGGTGTTCCATTTTTTCGCCCCAAGAAGTGTCTTCCACTCTTGCAGACACGACGAAGGGCGGCTGCTGCGGGGTCTCAAAATGGCGTCTGGGCCCCCTGGAAGGCGGGTCTAGGCCGCTAGAGTAACTTTGACCAGCAATGTAACTCGGGCGCTTGCCCACCGGGGCACGAGCCCCCACCTCCGACAGCATCCCCACAGCCTGGAAGATTCTGCAAAAGTCCCAGGAGCCCTCGGCCCCTGCAGGCTTCCGGTGAGGAACAACTGCCTAGATCGCTAACGAAATAACCATGACATAGCCACCCCTCCTGTTAGCACAAGTCTTTTTGAACTGCCGAAAGGGACTCTGGTCCAACCGCCGGTTGTGGGAAACATTTTGTCCCTGATGCTACTTCCGGACTAACCCGGCCTCGCCCAAAATGGCGCCGGTGTCAATAGGAACTTACGAACACCTCGTGGTGTTTTTAGCTAATAAGACTTGATGTTCTGAGATATGTATATGATCCTTTGTACACTTGACGAAAAAGAGGGAGGGTTCACTTGACGAACATGTAAAAAGGATCCCGTTAAAATGTTGGTTTCAATGTACGATTTATTATGATATTATTGTAACTGATACATAACATCGCTTATGACACACGCCCACGGTATGCATCTAGGAAATTTGATTGCAACTAGTCCGACTGTGCTTCCAATTATGAAATGAATGCCCCTTGATCCCTCAACTATTGATAGACGTTTTTAAGTTTCCTGCAAATGACTAAATAAACCCTTTTAAAATGTTTTTAATGCCGAAAAATAGCCCCCCTACTGTACGCGCTTCAGCCATCGCCGTGTCCGGCCAAATACGATTGCACTCTCATATCTACATGCTGAACGATTGTGCAAATAAAGGTTTTCCAAACTATGAACAGGTATTGCATGCTTTTGTAAAATGTGGGATCAGCGGGAGAGTTTTTCTGTGCGCTCTGCTTTGTTCTCTTTTTAAGGTTATTAGAAGATGGTTGCTCAGCCCCGGATTGAGGATCGAGTCTAAGGCACGATACTCTGCCTCCAAATATGCGACTGGCTCAGGAACTAACGCATGGAGAAGGACCTCGACTTCTGAGGACGGGTAAAGTGAAGCGGTGTAAATGATAGAATGTTATAAAGGTATGGTACTCAAAGGTACTAGGGAACAGGGTTGGCCGAAGAGCTGATATGCCTTAGGACATCACAGCGTTGGAAAAGATTTAAGGACCCCGATAGCTAGATACATCTACAAACTAGATACCTCGCACTAAGCGCCTCTGATTTTTAACGTTTACCTACACACGGCCTATAATGCCACACTCGGACCGTCTCCCTCGTGAACAACCTATCGCTTGCCATCCTCACCACACTGCCCGCCCCCCTGGCTTCAGAAACCAAGACCCCAGGGATTATATCCCGAGGAGATAAGACGAGTATGTGGTAAGTAAAGGACTTTCGTGCCCAGGCATTTGATATGCTCGAATGTTGTCCCCCTCCCTTCCCCTCTTTTCCTCCCTCTACAGGTTACAATGGAATCACAACTGAGGTATGGTGAAGATCTGAAGCCTCGCCATGTGTGGTACATGAAGCGGACTAGCGCTGCAAGGTGGCACCTAAGGACACCCACAAACTACTCTTGTAACGAAAGAGCCAATAAGTTGTATGATATGATAAAACACGATCACCCCTAATCCTTGTTGCGTGAATGAGCACATGTCACGTATGTCTGAAACTATGAGAAAATGTTTTTTTTTTTTATGCGACTAAAGCATTGACTTAACTAGTCGAAGGACCGAGAGTGCGTGAAGTGCGACACAATGATGCCTTTTACTCAATGCATGTCCCTTTGTACCCGGCCTAATGCTCGTCCGTCCCAAACTGCATGCTTTCGAAATTCTAACACAGACCCATAATGTCTCAATGTTGTGTAATGCGCTGAATCGCCTATCTTAATACACGGCCACTCCCCATGTCGCACGTGTACTATTTAGCCTATTGTTGCACATCTCTCTCTCTCTCTCTCTCTCTCTCTCTCTCTCTCTCTCTCTCTCTCTCTCTCTCTCTCTCTCTCTCTCTCTCTCTCCTTCTCTCTCTCTCCTCCACACTCTCACTCTTCCTAACGACTGGCACCTAATTGGCAAACCACCACCCCTGGTGCACCACCCAATTGGCTCCAAATACCGCAAGTATTTGCACAAATTTGTCTTAAATAAAATCACCTTGATGCCATGTTACTACCGCTCCTTTCTGCTAAATATTGATGAAACCTAGAATTGGCCAAAAAGGAAAGGACAGGTAAGACGACTGAGGTTCCCTAATCTGACCCGTAATAAGGGAACTACATGTCAGTGGCTTCTATGATAAAAAAAAAAAAATGCCTCAGGTAACGCGACCTTCCCCGTCCCGAATTGTCTCAATACCCAAACAGTAAAAGTGATCGAAGCATCCCCGTCTTCCCAGAACGCCCCCAGTTTTGTATCAGATGCCCCGGACGAAAGTTTAAAAATATATCCCTCACCCCCGGTTGTAAGAGATGGGTCGACTTACAACTGACACAGGCCAGCCGTTGTTCCTAGAAATGATTTGCTGATGAGCAAGCTACAGAGTTTAGAATTCGAGAAATGTCACTGAACGCTTACCAACTGAACTGTGGCCTTCTGCTAGATAACGCCCTCATGACACAAAGCAAGACGATAGTCCCTCACCCCAGTTTACTATGTTCCTAGTTGTTTTCCATAAGACCCCGGTCACCCCAAGGATGAGTTGAATAGTTATCGCAAGCCCCCCGGTTTTTTAATGAAGTAGTCAGGTTGTAAGAGACTATGTAGAAATTAGAATGATGTTTGCGAAGTTAAGATTAGACCGAAATGAAGAAATTGTTGCAGTAAACCCTGTTGAAAGTAAAATGTTTAGCTGAAAGATAGGATGCATTGATATAATGGAAAATTGTTTAGCCTATGTTCATTCCTCAGAAAGATACCTATCAGACCATGGTGATAGCACGTTGCACTTTTTCGTAAAAATACAAAGCCCTGAAGAACGGTATAGCTTCGTAAGGCTCGTACTAGGAAAGTGGGTCTCTGCCAGAAGAACTGATGTGACTGTAATAAACAAATGCAATGAATAGGTATCAGATCTCGTACCACGACAATGAATGTAATACCAACAAACACCAAAGAAATAGTTACGAAGGAAAGTTATAGGAAATCCAGCAAACCCATCATCAATTATTTATATGTTGGTTGTAAACCCCAATGTAACGGATGTTTCTCAGTTGCTTGGAGTTGGGAGAGAAATAGACTTATGTGATTACCTTCCTCTGCCAATTCTCTAAAGACTGTCTTTTCAAACTCATTTAAGGGTACCACTGTCGGAGGAGCGAGAGACCGGATGTGGGAGCACGCGGCCTGACTGCAGATCGTGGAACATCTGCGACATTGGCCAAGGCGAGACCGCAACAGTAAGGAGTCGCAGGACGAGGCACTGTTTCCGAAAGGGCTGACCTGATGCCCCTGCTCGATGATCAACATGTGCCGGAAAGTCCCCGCCCTCTGAACTCGGTCATGGGCCCGCCTACCTGAAATTTTCCGTCCCCCTGGTCTGTTCCCGATCTGGCCCTGCTCCATCCCCTTTTCCTCCGACCTACCCTAAGGACTACTCACACACCCCCTTCTTCCACCTGAACTCTTTGACAATCGACTCGAAAAAGAAAAACTGCGGTCAGATAGGATAGGGTTTTGCTGCAAACTAAAATGAAACTTGGGTGCCCTGTCTAAGGTACCCATGAAAGAATAGTTAGGACACAGGGCGAAAAAGGACCTTTTTGACCAGGAAAGCGAGGAAAAGGTCAAGCCCTGCAACGCAGGACCTAGAATAGAGCTGGACACATAGCTCCACCGCCGGTGCTCAACAGTGCCAACAGAAGACGACAAAGAATGCTGAGAACTCACTAATGATGGTCCACGACAATAAGACTTCCCCTTCGAACAGTGACACCCCTGATTATCGTTTTTACTACGTCTCATTTCTCTCCCAGCCACCATTGTATTGATTATGCTCCAACCGAATACGAAATGAACTTACATATGTAATAACCTATCAGTTCATATTCCGAATGACTATAAGCATCTATGAAATGTACCCAACGCTCTCACTACAGAATCGTTTTTGTCCGATATTGCATTACTATGACTTTCCTGCAACGAGCTTAACGATGGGCCCGCCTCCTAGGATGAAAGATTTTAAATGTAATGTTTACAGCTCCTTCACCTGGGTTCCTACTTCTTTACTCATGATCGCCACAGTAGACATGGATAGGAAATAGGCCAGCAAGATGTCTTGGGAATGTTAAAGGGAGGACTGTGGAAAATTAGTACGGTTTGGTAAACATTATCTGCGCCATCTTGCCTTTTCCCCTGATGCCACACTTTTTTATCGTGCGCACCCGCCATTTTAGGTGCCTCGATCAGAACCACCCTCTGCACGCCACTAACCCCCACCAGCACAGCTCTCAACCTCGCAGGCACCCCCCCCCCACACGCTGACAACCCCCCCCCCCGCTCTCACATGGCTTGGGTCGTAAACCCCTCTTCAGCGCAGCTCTGCCTCGGAATCCCATCCTGTTCCCAGCGCGACACCTCCCTTCATTCCTTTCATGGTCCCAGGCCCTTTGATACAAACCCCCTTTTCCTGTGTGCCCGTTTGTCTTCCTCGTTCCCAGGCCGCCACTTGGCTCTGCGGATACTGTTTATTGCCCCCCCCCCCGTACAGTAGGAAGCCTCCTCCATTAAAGGACCCTCGAATTGATCAAAGCCCCTCCCTATGAGATCCGATCAACCCCACACATCCCGTGAATCGGCGGAATGTCCAGCAGCGCGATAATCATCACCTGTTGTGACCGGGGTGGGGACTTCAACTGTAAATGTGTGTGGGAACGGGCCTGAAGGGGAGATTCCGAGGATGTCCTTTCATACTTCAAAGCATTGCAAGAATGTGTTACCTGCAATAAAGATCATAAACCTGTGTATAAGAGGCCAGGCCTCAGAGATGCGGTTAGAGCACCTCGTGACGATACTTGCTGTCTGAACTGATGTGTTCTCCTCCGGAGAAAATAAATCCTTGTTTCCTGCCTTCCAGTCTCCAGCGCCTGCCTCTTCATTGATTAATATTTTGTGGGTTCAAGTGGCGACACCGCCGGGCAATACTTAAGGATCTTTATTTATTGGTTGTCCCTGACCCTTTTTTACAGAACGGCTGAATGGATTTATAAGAAATTTGGCAAAACTGTAGAGTCCGGCTCGCAGATTACGCTTTTTGTGGAATGGTGTAAATCCGTTCAGTAGTTGCTGAGAAAATTAAAGTTAAAGTCAATTATATATCTATAAGCGCGGACGGGTGCGGGCACTCAAGCGGCTGCGTGCGAGCGGAATTTTTGTTTTGCTGCGTGACGTCTGTTAACGTTCGATTCGAAGGAAATCAGGAAGTGTTGACCGCCATTTTGTCACTGCGAGTAAATATATTGTCATTTCAAAGCGTTGGAACATGGAAAGGGGAGAAGGTAGAGATTGTTTTGCTGCGTAGGTTTTCTCAGGGTGTGCAGTAAGGTCCTTAAAGGCGAAAATATATATATATTTTTTTTTCGAAAAAGTTGAGGGGTGCGCGCACTCGGACGCGCACACCTATTTACAAGAGTGTGAAAATGGAGATAAATCAGAAGTTTGAGTGCTTTGATATAAGGTGTCTCTGGAAAGAGCCCTTGTGTTAATTGAGTTGTTTCTGCATTTATAAGTATGTACCGATGCAGAGTCTGATGTTGCAGAGGAAGATTCTGTTTCCCTCATCCGTGAAATGAACACCATCTGTCCTATAGATGTCTTGCATGTGGTAACGCAAGTTGTTGTAGTAAATAGAACCCATGCTATAATCTCTGAGGAAAGCAGAAACAGATTTATTTACATGTCTCCTTGCTTTCTCAATTTGTGCACAATGTTGATTGGACCAATTCCATTTCTGTCTTTGGCATATATTGGAATATACCAAGGTAGTTCGAGGAAAAAGTGTCATCAATTGTCGAAAGGTGTCTTTTAGAAGCATTTCCAGACCTACCCCAGTCAATGTGCCTAGATCGTTCCCACCACAGTGCACAATTATAAGGTCTGGTTCTGGGAGATGCATAAAAGTTTTCACCAATGGTATTAATTGGTGACATCTTAATCCTCTTTGCCCATTCCACGTTATCTGCACATTTGCTAAATCAATGTTGGAAATTCGTCTGCTTGCTGCATATTTTCCACTCCAGTGAATATAGCTGTGTCCTAAAAGCCAAACCTTCATTTTCAAGGCAGATGCACTCGTACTCCGATGGGTTCTGGAAGTGGAATGGCAGTTAGAAGCTGAAAGTCAGGATAAAAAAATGGATGAGGCTTGGTATGGTTGAAAAACAAAAGATGATTGGTTGATTCTAATACGTGAAGATTGAAGACTACGTTGCATGTTAATGTTATGTAAAAGAAAAAGTAGTATTGGGTGTGAAAAAAATGACATGTAACAGAGCTGTGGATAGGCAGGTGTTTCTGGAGGGAAAACAGTGTTGTTAGTTTGCTGTAGAACATTTTTTTTTGTTGCTGCGTGACGTCTGTTAACGTTCGATTCGAAGGAAATCAGGAAGTGTTGACCGCCATTTTGTCACTGCGAGTAAATATATTGTCATTTCAAAGCGTTGGAACATGGAAAGGGGAGAAGGTAGAGATTGTTTTGCTGCGTAGGTTTTCTCAGGGTGTGCAGTAAGGTCCTTAAAGGCGAAAATATATATATATATTTTTTTTCGAAAAAGTTGCGGGGTGCGCGCACTCGGACGCGCACACCTATTTACAAGAGTGTGAAAATGGAGATAAATCAGAAGTTTGAGTGCTTTGATATAAGGTGGCTCTGAAAAGAGCCCTTGTGTTAATTGAGTTGTTTCTGCATTTATAAATATGTACCGATGCAGAGTCTGATGTTGCAGAGGAAGATTCTGTTTCCCTCATCCGTGAAATGAACACCATCTGTCCTATAGATGTCTTGCATGTGGTAACGCAAGTTGTTGTGGTAAATAGAACCCATGCTATAATCTCTGAGGAAAGCAGAAACAGATTTATTTACATGTCTCCTTGCTTTCTCAATTTGTGCACAATGTTGATTGGACCAATTCAATTTCTGTCTTTGGCATATATTGGAATATACCAAGGCAGTTCGAGGAAAAAGTGTCATCAATTGTCGAAAGGTGTCTTTTAGAAGCATTTCCAGACCTACCCCAGTCAATGTGCCTAGATCGTTCCCACCACAGTGCACAATTATAAGGTCTGGTTCTGGGAGATGCATAAAAGTTTTCACCAATGGTATTAATTGGTGACATCTTAATCCTCTTTGCCCAATCCACGTTATCTGCACATTTGCTAAATCAAGGTTGGAAATTCGTCTGCTTGCTGCATATTTTCCACTCCAGTGAATATAGCTGTGTCCTAAAAGCCAAACCTTCATTTTCAAAGCAGATGCACTCGTACTCCGATGGGTTCTGGAAGTGGAATGGCAGTTAGAAGATGAAAGTCAGGATAAAAAAATGGATGAGGCTTGGTATGGTTGAAAAACAAAAGTTGATTGGTTGATTCTAATACGTGAAGATTGAAGACTACGTTGCATGTTAATGTTATGTAAAAGAAAAAGTAGTATTGGGTGTGAAAAAAATGACATGTAACAGAGCTGTGGATAGGCAGGTGTTTCTGGAGGGAAAACAGTGTTGTTAGTTTGCTGTAGAACGTTGAGATATGAACTTTTGACCTGTGCCTTGAACCAGGTGCAGAATGAGGTGTTACCATGGAAACAGCCAGAGATGGCAGTGGGTGATGGGTGACTTTTATGTGACATTGAAAATATTGGGAGGGACAACGAACTGAAATGTATATTTGAATACAAAATTTTGCGGGAGGAAATATGATTGGCTGAAGAGACATATATGAGTCTGTATTGACTGGATATCTGTGCCATTGAATTTTGGTTGCAGTGATAGCAGCATAATTGAGACTTCCGTCAAACGAATATCTATTTTGTGACTGTCACTGTTGTACATCGTACAAAGCATTGGGAAAGGTAAGTCTGTAATTGTTTGTTTTGTCATGTACCGTAAAAGAAAGGGTTCACTAGCTGTTATAGGCATGTGGGTTCTAGTATGAGTAAATCAGGTCGACAAAAGAAAATATTAAGTTAGTACAGCTGAAGTTACGTGGAACACATGAATACTGTTTCAATATACAATCATTTTAGTTGAGATTATGGATTAAAAGAGAGAACGTGTATATTTGAAATGTTTATTCAGAAATGTACTGTTTTCAAGGCAAGTTTCTTATCTAATACGAGTGCAGACATTGCAAAAAACAAAGTAATCGGTATAGCCACTAGTACATAAAATACAAACGGTATAGTTGATGAAAAATGAATATGGTTTAGCAAAATTAATTATACACTCTTATGAGGAAGTATATTGGGGCAGATTTATGAAGGCCTTGCGCCTCGAACAGCAAAATAAAATAAAATAAAATAAAACCAGCCATGTAAAGGTTTGTCACTGGGATGCAGCACCAATCTTCCCATTAAATTATTTAGTTTTTTGTAAATTCACAGAAGTGGAGGAGCGTGTCGTTATCCTCCTTGGCTTAATGACACGGTCCACCACTTCGGAAACGAGGGGCTGCGCCATATTTACAAGAATATGGTGCAGCCCTGTGTTTCCCCCTGCGCTTGCGCTACACTTAGCAGGGTAGCGCCAATGCAGGCACCTTTGCACCATAGTCCAAGTGTGACTGCGTGCAGGGGAAGATTGTTTATGTACAGGAAGATCCTCCTTCCTGAACGTAAAAAATCCAAGGCGTTTTCCTTTTCCATGTGTACTGCATAAGGCAGCACACATGAAAAAAGCAAAATCGAGGAGAAATAAAGCATTTATCCTCGTTTCGTCAAGTTAAGTCCAGGTGTTTCCTGGTTTTAGTTATGGCGCAGTCTCCTATTTACGCTGCCCTTATAAATAGGATTATCGGAAATATTAGTGAGCGACCCAGTAAACCTTTGGGGGCTTGGGTAAAGTATAGTAAGAATGGGTAATGTAGCCTCCAAAGGAGTTTGTTATAAACAGTAAATTAGTAAGTTTTAGCTTAGTTACAGGTAACTTAGTCAGCCTGAATAAAATTAATTCGTTGATAATTATATGGACAAATACAGACCAACTAAACAAAACAAGATGCAACAATGACACAGTACACTTTTGAACAAACACTATTAAGCATGTGTATAGGCAAAAAAATAGACTTTATCAAATTTAGTCATCAAGGGAAAAATACAATACAGAGAAAATATGTACACCAGGAATACAGGATGAAAATCTGAAATCAATCAAAGTCACTGTAAAGCCTGTGGAACACCTATCCAAAAGGATGTAGTCAATTTTCTTTGGATAAGGTTGGGAGTCGACGTTTCGGTCTTTATGGGTAACTCTCTAAGACCATCATCAGGACGGAGGTAAATTAATATTGTATTCCTGGTGTACATATTTTCTCTGTATTGTATTTTTCCCTTGATGACTAAATTTGATAAAGTCTATTTTTTTGCCTATACACATGCTTAATAGTGTTTGTTCAAAAGTGTACTGTGTCATTGTTGCATCTTGTTTTGTTTAGTTGGTCTGTATTTGTCCATATAATTATCAACGAATTAATTTTATTCAGGCTGACTAAGTTACCTGTAACTAAGCTTATAAATAGGAGGCAGCGTTAAAAAAATCAATGGCTGTGGCAGTGGAACGCCCATCGCAACACCCACTGCCCACCTCTTTCACGTTAAGTATTGCATGAAAGTGGGTCTTATTTGCAAAGCAGCGTTAAGCCACAGTAAGTGGCTCAACGGTGCCTTGTACATAGGGCGAAGCATCGATAGACATGGCTAAATAATATCTGCAAAATGTTATTCTTGTTAAACCATTTTACTATTATAGTCTCTGAGATTTGTCTCTTACTCTGCAACATCTCATTGTTGTTCTCTTTCTTTAAAGATAACGACAACATTAACCATGAGTGATAATGAGCAATCCGTTGATCTCGATCTTATCGTTGAACTTGTCATTGAAACGTCAGTGGAAGTGGATCCCTTAGATGATTTAAATCCTGAGGATGATGAAGAACATGATGAGGATGAGGATGCCGATTTGTCAGAATTGTATGACATAGGGTGGGAAGCTGACGTGCTTCAACATATGGAACTATAAACATTTATTTTTAAAATTTACTGGAAATAAAAAGTGAAAATGTAAACCGTTTCATTTAAAATTAAACATAACTTGAAAAACAGGTTATGTGTAGTGTCTTTAATAAAATAGTCAAATATGCTCATAAAAATATTTCTAAACCAATTAAAAGCTTTATTAACAAGTCACATGACCTGTTATGCTTACGTTACGCGCTCCGCGCCCCGGATTGCTTCCGGGAAGCTGCGCTTCGCGCCTCGCGCACCGGAGGACTTCCGGGTGCGCTAACGCGGCGTGTCATATGACGCATTATGCAACAACGCGATACGTCGCTGGGGCTCCACCGGAACTGATTGAATTGGTAGTCTACAGTGTTTCTGGAAGTTTCAGACTGAAGCTGGCGTTAGCATGAGAGCACCCCGTGGCTACGTCGTGGCCATTCTGCGAGCAATCATGGCAGAAGCTCCCCACCGGAACTCTGCGGGAGTCGGGGGCCCCGGTGACTCTTATAGAATCTTCAAGGCTGATGGGACGCTTTTGTGAATGGGGCCCATGCCGTAGCAGTGAAGCGTCCGAGTTCCAGGGTTGTCCAGAGCCATCCTTGCAGGCCAGGCCCAAGTCTGTGGAGCCGACCGCCCTTTCCTGAGCTCTGTGGCAGCCGCCTGTCGCTGTACCGCAAGAGTGGGTGCAATTCAGCCGGATGGCGGGTGAGACGCTGTAATAGCAAGAGCAGGCGTAATTGAGCTGGCCGAGCGAGGCAATGTGCTGCAGGAGCGGGCGCAACTCAGCTTGTCGAGTGAAGCGCTGGGGTGCAGCTGAGAAACCTCCACCTGGGGAGGTGGGGGAGGCTTGTTCGCGCCGCCTCTCCCTTCCAGTGCACCCCACGCCGTCTCCTGGCGCAGGTATATGTGATGGTTGTACCAGGGCACCGCAGGACGTGTCTTCAGGTCAAACGGATTGTGGGACAAGGTCCAGAATGGAAGAGTCACTAAAAGGCTAAAAGTTCCGCCGGACCCCGGGAGCCGGCCGCCTATGTCGAGTGAAGTGCTGGGGTGCAGCTGAGAAACCTCCACCTGGGGAGGTGGGGGAGGTTCGTTCGCGCCGCCTCTCCCTTCCAGTGCACCCCACGCCGTCTCCTGGCGCAAGAGCGGGCACAATTCAGCTGGGCAAGTGAAGCGTTGGGGTGCAGCTGAGAAACCTCCACCTGGGGAGGTGGGGGAGGCTCGTTCGTGCCGCCTCTCCCTTCCAGTGCACCCCACGCCGTCTCCTGACGCAGGTATATGTGATGGTTGGACCAGGGCACCGCAGGACGTGTCTTTAGGGGTGTAGCTGAGAAACCTCCACCTGGGAGGTGGGGGAGGCTCGTTCGCGCCGCCTCTCCCTTCCAGTGCACCCCACGCCGTCTCCTGACGCAGGTATATGTGATGGTTGGACTAGGGCACCGCAGGACGTGTCTTTAGGCCAAACCCTCAAGTATGGCACCGAACATCCAGGACTTATGCCATTTGTGGAAGGCAGTGACATCGAAGAATCTCCTGGATCAAGCATATCCAGAGTCCTCCCCGGGGTATTTGCACAACGGTCCTCCACCCCTAGGCCGCCAGCTATGCTACCTTGACAGGAACAGTGTCATGCATTTGGATCGATGTTGCAGCAGGCTGACATGTAAATAGTTATTTAATGAAACGTTTTACCCTGTTACTTTATTGGTGTGTTGTATATATTTTTAATATTTGCATAGGGTTTGTGGTTATTTTGGGCGGGGTGGCTGGCGGAGCAAATTCACTGAAAAAACCATAGGTTATAGACCATATATAGTTAAATATCTCAAGTCCTTCTGTGCACTCGATGGAGATACAGGTCGTCGATCAGAAAATGTGCTGGCCACCTCTAATGGTAATAGCGTGGCCAGGGCTTTTGTCGATGCCTCTGCAAATTGCACAGGGTGCATTTGTTTGACATGCCGCACCATGGTATGTATGGAAAAGGAATATTTTTTTGTTGGATTTCCTCTTGAGAGAAACGAGTCACATATCGTGCAGGTTACTTTTGGTGCATTTACTTTCTTTTGATCTTCAGGATAAGTGAAAAATTGCCAGATGAAAGATTCTTTTTTTCTTCTTAAAGGTAGTCGATCATTTTGGAAGTGTTTTTTTCATGTTGCAGCAGGCTGGCATGTAAATAGTTATTTAATAAAACGTTTTACTCTGTTACTTTGCTGGTGTGTTGTATTTATTTATAATATTTGCATAGGGTTTGTCGTTATTTTGGGCGGGGTGGGCGGTGGCGCCGAGCTATGTTGGAGCCATCATGGCGTCGAGCTCGGTTTCTCTCACTAGTTTCATATTTCTCATGAGGGGTTGTTCCTAATGTTTCTATTTTAGCGAGGTCAAAAAGAGATCCTATCAGTGGCCTACTGATTTTGCTCGATTCTTTTTGTTTTCTCTAACGATTTTTAAGTTAAAGTTTGCTAGTACGATACAGCGGCTAGTCCGCATTTTATATATATGTCTTTTTTATTAGGGGTGTCCTCCGGTGGAGTCGGACGATCGGTTGTATGTTTTTTCAACGAACTCCGTTGTAACGCATGCCTTTACCACGCATGCGTTACAACGGAATGCTATTTACACGCCTATCTTTTTCCACGTATTTTAGCGTGGTGACGTCATTAGTAAAAAAAAAAAACGGCCTTTTCCTTCCTCTCAGATGCCGATTGCCTGCACATCACGTCTAATGGTGAGTGTTTTTTTGGGGGGGGGGGGAGCTCCTCCCAAACCCCCCTTTTTTATATGTACCCTTTACCACACATGCCTTTACTACGTACCTCGTAGTAAAAGTATGCGTGGTAAAGGCTGTCGTTGTAACCACGCATGCGTTGTAATGCATGCGTGGTTAAAGTTTTCGTTGAAACGGCCTCGTTGTAGTGGTCGTTTCCCCTTCAGGCCCATGCTGTTTCAAAACTGTGCATGTGTTTGAAGCAGGCGTAGGTATTGACGCAGCATAGAAACTACTAGGAACCAATTGGAAGTGTTGTTTTCAAGTCACATGACTTCACATGCGCGTCTCAGGACGTGTACGCGGTGATAGTATCTGGTCACGTACGCCATTTGGAAGTAGCGGTCTAATTCAGCGAAGTTTCAAAACGTGAGGAGTAAATTAAAACATATCCGGATTTAATATATCTTCTGAGCTCCAATCAAGCATACAATTGTTAAAGTATAAAACCTTTTATTTATTTTTTTAAATACCAAGGTGTGTACATTCGGTCACACACGAAAGTTTAAAAAGATATTCGGCTCCATTTAATTAAAATTTTCATAATATTAAAAAAGAAGCCTAGGTTTAGTCTGTTTGACGTATTATAAGTTCTTTGATGGGTCTATGAAGAAATTCAATAAGTTCAGATTGCAAAGTTTTCACGAAATATATAGGTGGGTGCGCGCACACGGTCGCGCACGAAAGCCTGGAAATGCGCTATCCATTTTATTGAGAACTGTTGCCGAGAGTGCGCACACCGGGTCGCGCACGAAAGTTTAGAAAGGCTATTTTTATTTACAGACAAATTTGAATGCGTTCAAAAAAAGGCAAGATACAGACTTTCTAATTCTGTATCGCTTTACAAGGAGTCTCTATGCAACTTGAACAGTGAAGAAAACGGCTTGTTTCCGAAAAAAAAAATTCCAGAACTTTATTGACAAAAGTATAGGTTGTATACACGAGATTTTTCTGAATTAGCATTTTAAAAACCAATTAAATTCACTGAAAAAACCATAGGTTTTACACACGTTATAGTTAGGAACTAGCATTTACAAAACCTATGAAATTCACTGAAAAAACCATAGGTTTGACACCAGTTATAGTTAGCTGGAAATTTTACTGATATAAAACCAATGAAATTCCACGTTATAGTTAGTTGGACTCACTATAACTTGCGCGTGTAATGCACTGCTGATGACGTCACATATTACATCACTCATGACATCACTGATGACACCATCCTTGTGACACAGTGACAGACCTCCTTTCACTGTAATCTAACCCTTGAAACGCATATCCAAAAATAGAAACTAAAATGTTCAAAAAAATGGAGATACTCATACCAGTTACAACAACCAATTCAATAATTCCACCATCTATATACACATGCACTAATTCACCAACAGTTCTATATAGTCACTCATACATATATTCACTAATCATATGTAGTGATACACCTACACATCCTTTTACACACCGACAGTCATCCAAAAGTTATTCACACACATACTCACACATGCAAATAAACTATTGAACATCCATTTATTTGCATAAACAGCTATACACACACTATCACTTTACTTCTAAGGAAACTTACACATACTTACTCTCTTAACAAATCACTTATAGAAACACATACTAATTTAAAGAGGAACTCTTATAATCCCTCACTCTCACATATAGTCACTTATATACATCAATATTCACATATACTACATTAAATCATATGTACTTACTGATAAAGACACTAAAAAGACAGTCATTCACTCACTAACACAGACATATGCACACTAACCCACCCATACAGTCTTGCACATATGCTGTCTTCAAAACACATACAAACAGAGACTCAGTCATTCTTGCATCTATGCACTAAGTAATACCCCCACCAACAAATGCAAACACTCATACTGATACTAAGAAAAACATCTAATAACCTATATACATACACATTTACCTACTCATCAACCCATGCAGCCACTTATACACAAAGTGAAACACTAATACATATATTTAAATGTTTAAGCATTACTCAGTAATATATGTATTCACTAAGATATTCAATAATATATACATATATAACACATATTTATTTTTCAGAAAGACACACATTCACTGGATGGTGTCATCAGTGATGTCATGAGTGATGTAATATGTGACGTCATCAGCAGTGCATTACACGCGCAAGTTATAGTGAGTCCAACTAACTATAACGTGGAATTTCATTGGTTTTATATCAGTAAAATTTCCAGCTAACTATAACTGGTGTCAAACCTATGGTTTTTTCAGTGAATTTCATAGGTTTTGTAAATGCTAGTTCCTAACTATAACGTGTGTAAAACCTATGGTTTTTTCAGTGAATATATATATATATATATATATATATATATATATATATATATATATACACACACACATATATATAATTAGATAGATATAACTTTAGGTCTGAGTTTTATAGGAACAGAGCTTTATGTTTCGCTATTAACTTTAGCATTTTTTTTTTAAACAGGTTTTATTTGTCAAAATAGCACGTATAATGCAGACCTCTGAGTCCCAGAGACAACTGCTGCATGAAAGGCACAAAAACTAATGACTTTGACCATTTTACATAATGAAAAATAGGAGAATATGAAAGGCAATACAAATAAAATCGATTCCTTTAACCAACCAACCACCCACCTCCCTCCCCACCCCCCAGTACACTGTCTCCATAGTCCGGAACAACATATAACTGACCCAGGCTGCTATCAGTCCACACAAGAGCTCCACAGCCACAGTACCATTGTCAATTGAGGAATCATGAGCCACACATAGGGAAATGCAAGGAACGGGAGAGGTCAACTGGCTACTCCGGGTCACGACCCCGGTCCCCCCTCGGCGGCTCCAGGTCCAAACCTCGATAATCCGTCCAGCGCCTCCAGATCTTATAGTGCTTCCTAGGGCACCCTCTAGACTCAAAGATGGGGAGCTCGAGGCCCAAACTAAAGTCTAGGCCATTTTTCCAGGTCGAGACCGATGGGGCAACCACCGCCTTCCAGGCCCTAGCTATATCTCTCTTCGCTAATGTGAAGCCTAGGAGCAGGGGATGTCGCTTATAGATGTTGCCCCCGATCCCTTCCATCATATGGAGGAGAACTTGTTTTGGTGAGTGCATAAGCTCCCACCCCAGAACCCCAGAGAGACAAGCTAGCACCCCCTCCAGAAGCGAACCAGCGCTGTGCAATGCCATATGGCATGTATCAGGGTCCCTTCTTCATGCTCGCATCAGAGACACTCAGGGGAAGCCACCAAGCCTGCCCTCCAGAGCCTAACCCAGGTAAAGTAAAGCCTGTGAAGGTATTTAAATTGGATAAGTCGCAGGTGCACTGCAATAGCCGCCCCACGTGCAAAAGCCAAAGCTTCTGTCCAGTCCTCCTCCTCTAACGGGCCCACATCACCCTCCCAGGCCTCCCGCAGATGCTGCAAAGAGGGGGAACAATGCCTAACCAGAGATTGATAGATTTTGGAAATCTTGTGATCAAGGCGGTCCCCCATAAAGATCTTTGTTTCCACCAGACTAAACTACGGCAGTGAGTCCAGGCTTCAGGCTGGGAGCAATAGCATGCCTAAATTGTAAATATTTAAAAAACTGAGGGGCATATTACCAAGCAATAGCGATAATTATCGCTATGCAGGGTTAGCGGCTAAAATTATATCGCCGTGCTCTGATGATTTTTACCGCTGAGATACCTTGGGGCATATTACCAAGCAATAGCGATAATTATCGCTATGCATGGTTAGCGGCTAAAATTATATCGCCGTGCTCCGACGATTTTTACCGCTGAGATACCTTGATATTATCAAGGTTTATCTCAAAAGCGGTAAAAATCCTGCGAAATGCATGAATATCACTGAAAAATCAGCGATATTTATGCATTATTGTGACAATGCTCTTAGCCATGTTATCCACCTTCCATTGGATAACATGGGTAAGAACTGCTCTGGGCAGGCATTATCTTTTGGAGATATTCGCCCTTAGCACGAATATTTCCAAAAGTAAGGCTTTGTTGATAATTGGAGATAGCGATATTAGCGACAGTTTCCAGTCGCTAACATCTTGGCACGCCCACTTTGCATGTCATTAGCGATAAATATCGCTGACATGCAAAGTGGGCCCCAAGATGATCGCTATCTCCTACTAGCTGTCGCTAACTGGTGTTAGCGACAGCTAGGTAATAGGACGATAAAATTATCGCCGCTTTAGCGGGAAAAAGTCCCGCTAAGGCGGCGATAATGGCCCTTGGTAATATGCCCTCTTGATATTATCAAGGTTTATCGCAAAAGCGGTAAAAATCCTGCGAAATGCATGAATATCGCTGAAAAATCAGCGATATTCATGCATTATTGTGACAATGCTCTTAGCCATGTTATCCACCTTCCATTGGATAACATGGCTAAAAACTGCTCTGGGCAGGCGTTATCTTTTGGAGATATTTGCGCTTAGCGCGAATATTTCCAAAAGTAAGGCTTTGTTGATAATTGGAGATAGCAATATTAGCGACTGTTTCCAGTCGCTAACACCTTGGCACGCCCACTTTGCATGTCATTAGCGATAAATATCGCTGACATGCAAAGTGGGCCCCAAGATGATCGCTATCTCCTACTAGCTGTCGCTAACTGGTGTTAGCGACAGCTAGGTAATAGGGTGATAAAATTATCGCCGCTTTAGCGGGAAAAAGTCCCGCTAAGGCGGTGATAATGGCCCTTGGTAATATGCCCCTGAGTCTTTGGCATCTGAAAAGCCGTCTGGATGTCTTGGAAGGATTTCAATACCGTGCCCCGCATAACATCACCCAGAGTAGATATCCCGATGTTATCCCAATCGTGGAACCTGGAGAGACCCAACGATTGGGGAAAACGGCTGTTGTGCCACAGCGGGGTCTCTTTAGTCAGTCTGTT